>NC_135013.1:34254375-34943912 GCF_051020955.1 Megalopta genalis
CAGTTCTACTTGATTTAGAACAGCTACTTTTTTTTTTACCACAAAAGATTTGACTCACCGTCATTACTCTTCCATAGACGAAAAACATACTACGATTGAAAAGCATTTCAGACTGATATTGATACATATATGAAATGTTTTTCTTTGTTTAGTATCAATTTTATAATAAGTAACAATACACAAAGAAAATATACATGACATTTCATAATGCTAGAAAAGAAAGATAAATTATGAGAAATATTCTTCTGTGACAATATGCAGTGAAATTTAGAAATTCGTTACGAACAATATACATTATGTTGAAAATATAAGATTATGATTAATGATTCAGTGGCAGCTATGATTAAAAATTGATAAATTATCCTTAAAATTAACGTTGAAAGTTGAATAATTTTGATAACGATCGTAGGATGAGATTAACATGTGTCATAAGCTAGACAGCAAGTTTGTATTTTGGACGCGTCGTTCTATAAGTTGAAAGACTTGCTTTCTAGTTTCAGTTAATTATAGCGTTAATTTTACTATTTGTTAGTATTTGTCGTCATTACCGTCCTGTGTCATAACAAAGTAACTTTTTTATTCCGAAAAATCTCTACAACACTGCCAATAAATACTTTAGTTGAAGAATGAAAATAGTTCATACATTTCTATGTACCGATAGCATATTTAATCAAAGCGCATTCGAAGCATAATATACATGTACGAGATATTTCAAATACATGTTAATCTTTTAATAAAATTTATGCAATTTTATTGATAGTGCCTTATTGTACTTCTGACCTCCGAAATTAAGGAATCGAATATATACATAGTACAAAATGTTTATTGATAAAAACGTTTCTCACAAGTTGCGAACCACTTTTCGAGTATTGGCGGACATTTCGGAAAGACTTGTTTAATTGTGCTCCATACTGCAATGTCTGCTATATCAGGCTCCGTTTCATCAGACAAATTATTTAACTTATCAACTAATAATGAAAGTAATTCCTGCTTTTTCTTCAATGTACTTTGAAAATGTATCGAGTGGCACAAATCTAATATCGAGTCAATTCTATTTACATTTTCTGGGCACATGGAGTTCTCATAATTATGTGAGCTTATTAGCCTACTAATGTATCTTAAAAAATTGATTTCACCGTTTATGGTGTAACCATGTAGGCCAGTTACAAGTTCAAGATCTGCAACTGTAAATAAAAATATGCATAAAAATGCATTTACTCAAGATCGCTTAAACTGCTCTTATAAATAAATTTTACCATCTTTCCAGATCAATTGTAACTTGATAAGATTTTTCCTAGGAAACTGTGAAACTGACTGATCAAATGGAGGAACTTCTTCATTGATACTCGAGTGAACATAAGTTTGTACTCTAATATCGGTGTCCATCCACACTCGTTGTAAAGCTAATGTGGAGTAAGGAACCATTTTTGGGTTCACATTTATGACAAAGTTTACGTCCACTGCATCCTAAGAAAATTAATAGCAATATATTATGGTTGTAATTCTGTGTTTTAAAAAATTGATTAATGGAGTACTACCTGACTTTCGTTGCTTTTATCAACCACTGCAGTCTGATTGGTTTGCTTTAATAAATTACATAGGATTAAAACCTGTTTCTTGAGATCCGCAAGCTGAGCCAGTATTTTCTCCTGTCTTTCTTCCAACAAACTATATTCCGGTAATGGACTCTGAAATAAAATATGGTTTTATTACATGTGCAACAGTTATATCGCTATGCATTGCAGCAACAACTTCACAATGTTCCCCGAGTATATGAAACTACACAAATGTAGAGTGTGTTAATACTTTTTTAATTACATAATTTTTGTTCTTTTCACATTATTTATCAATGACAAATTACTAGTGTTTCTATAAACTAGTAAATTATTTCTGTATATAACAAATCATTAAAAACACACACACAAATATGCTAGAATTCCAGTTTACATTACTGCAAAAAATCTGACTGTCCAAATACTTTTTTCATCCACTGTACATTTGTGATGGATGCATGATGGCAAAAAATTTTTCTGAAAAAAAGGTACAAGAGTCATGGATTATAGATTTGACAGTTGACCAGTAACATTGTTGATTGAGACCAGTAAACAGCTACATGGTGCACACATAACAGTGGGTTACGTTTTCTGTGTGTTTGGTTATACAACTGTACTTTGTAGCTTTCAGTGCAGTTCTAATTTAGTAAGCTTGCCCTTCTTCTATAATAATTATCTCCGCGTTTCCCGCTTATCCTTTGACCGAACCGAATTTTTCGTGCACGGTAGCCGCGGTAGTGTCCTGTTAGACGAAAAATTGGAGGGGCACGCATCGATCAAGCCTGTAGAACCATATTCCCGGTCGATCGTGATTAGTGCTTGTGGAAATTTTGGGAGGAGTCATGCACAACAAGCTCGAGACAGAGGAAAGGCTCGAAGCTACCATGCACGATCGAAGCGTGAGTAAAAAACCATTCGATTTTAGTATAATTAGCGTAATGCGCGTCTTCGTGCCGGAATGAGGAACAGAAATGATGAAAACCTTCAAAAAGCTGATAACCTGCTCTGTGATATCAGGCACGATCTTGTCCACGGCTTCCGTATGGTCGTCCCTGGATCGTTCCTTGTGAATATTTCGCATTTGGTACATCGTTTTCGAGTGATGCAACGTGTCCGGAAGAGTGACAACCGGTTTTAAGGCGTACATCGCCATTTCATTGCGCATTTCGCTCGTCTCGGCGTTCGTTAATTCGTAAAAAAAACAATAATTCGTGCTCACAATTGATCATCACACTCTCGCTCGTCTTTTGTATTTCTCGATTTTCGTTAGACAGCCATTTTTCTTTCATCCCCCACCACCTGTCACCATCTCGATCCTGTATCCCTGTGTCGCCGCTGCCGACTTTCCAACAACCACTGACCAACGCCGACATCCGCTTTCAAAGATGGCGCCGTAACTCTTCGTAAAATTATATGATGCAGAAATCTCGTTGCTCCAATTCAAATTTTTACATCTAACCTCCACATGATAGATCGCAAAATTATGTTTACGTGTTCAACGAATTATTCGATCCAAAGAAACAAGTTCTTCATTTCTTTTTAATGCGAAGGTATCAAAGTAGTTAAGGAAACAGGAATAGTAAAATGTCAATGCAAGCATTACTAGAAATTATTGATGTCTTTTAACTGCACTTGTGAGTTATGATTTTGTTGTTGAAACGTTTATATATGTTTATCTATAAGTAAAATTTTATTTGTGGTATTAATAGGGATTATTCGTGTAATATATCAATTGTTTCCATTCTTATGCACGTTTTTTAAGTTTACATATTTAACTCTTAAATAGAATTCTTAATTTTGTATAATATAATTGAGTATGTACAAACGGAAAGCATCGATAATTGTGACTTTTATAAGAATTGAATAGACAGTACGAGATTCGAGTTTGAACATTACACAATTCTTGTTTCGAACGTCGAAGATGTCGCGTTAGTCGCTTGTTTCTCTGAAAAACGCCACAAATGAATGATTGAAAAATTTACCCGACAAACATGTCGAAAATGTTCTCTATTAAAAAACATGATAATTTTTAATTGATACGATGGTACATGTTAAAAAAATCTGTACCGACATAACGAGATACGAGAAATTGGAGGTCAGGTGGTGTCCTCTGTCGAAGCTTCTCTCGAACTAAGGTTAGATTTCTCTCTTGCGGGTAACAGAGAATTCGTGTAATTGGGTTCACGAATTATGTAGCTGCACGATTTGTGGCCCGTAAAAACTCCGGTGAATTAAAATACGTGTGAACGGACGCAAAGGGAAGGAAACAGAACGAGGAAAAAGCGAAGGTTTTTATCGGAAGTGCGGTTAGAATACGCGTTTTTCCAACCGCGCATGTCGCCACCTATTGTTGATCTGACAGGATTTTGTGTAGTTACGGTGAAAGCGATTGGATCTTCCGTACGTTTCGTGAGAAATTAAAAAGCGATCAAACGGTTCCCAAATCGCATGAATCCCATTGAAACACGATCGCAGGGGATGCGATCGAGCCGTAGATTATTCCGAACAGCGAACGAGGAAATTTCATCGAAGATTTCGTCTAGATTTTAAGTAGATGCGTTCGAGGCCAGACATGGCGGCGATTCAATGAACCAATTGGAACGGCGCTCTCTTAAAGGATTCGATATTGTAAATACCCTTTACACTCGCGTCAGTGAATGATTTTCCGTACATAGTTTCGTCGTTATCGGTTGGAAAATCGGGTTTTTATTATTGTGGGCGGGTGATCGTCGTTCGTCGATAGGAAAATAGAAGCCACGCGAGATCGTATCAAGCAGTTGATCATGAAAGAATTGTGTTTGGTCACGTGACCGTAGCCGAAAAATGGCGCAAAGATCAGAGTACAAACATGAGTTCCATTTCATTGCTACGGTGTCATTTGTATTTGTTTACAAGCGCGCGTTTTCACAAACCACGTGTTAAGTAAGTGCCATTTCGTTGACAGTGCGTGACGGACAATGACGGGGAGAGGGTCGAAGAGACGGGGCCGACCCCCCAAGTCGGTGGTCATGGAAAGGCCGAAAAAGTTTCAGTATCATCTGATGAAGAAGCCAAAATATTTGCAAAACAAGGGTTCGGAAACGCCAAACTCACAACCGAGCACGCCAACACCATCGAGGCCGTCGTCACCAGTTGAAAGCGAGGAGAGCAGGCGAAGCACCAGGACTCGAAAATCACGGGGACCCAGAGAAAGACATTCGCGTAAGGGTGGCCACTCAGGTTCTGGAGTGTATCATCGCCGAGGTTACAATACTAATGTTGATTATAACGATTCTGAATACCATTACGGATCGGATTTCGGCGACGAATCCAGTGAAAAGAGTGAAGTAGAAGAAGACCCTCTGCAAAGCGATGTGGAGTCATCAGAAAGTATAGAAGAACCAGATCCATCGAGTGACAGTGACTTTTCCCTCTCTAGTTATAGTACCACCAGTGGCACTCCCCGTAAAACATTGCTGAGTCAACAAAGGCCGCCGAGCCCAGAACCGCTATGGCTTCAAAATAGGGAATTGCCAGCATTGACCCTACCTAAATCTTCGGACGACCTACTAGTCCCTAAGGAATATGTTATGCCATCTTTATCGATCTACGAAGTGTTAAGACACTTTCGTACACTGGTACGCTTATCGGCCTTTAGGTTTGAGGATTTCTGTGCTGCCCTTATTTGCGAGGATCAAACCAACTTACTGGCGGAGATACATACCATGCTAATCAAAGCTCTTCTTAGGGAAGAGGATTCTCAGCAGACACACTTTGGTCCCCTTGATCAAAAAGACTCCGTAAACGTTAGTTTGTATTTTGTGGATCCTATGTCTTGGCCAGAAGTGCTACGTTCTTATGTAGAAAGCGACAAGTGTTTTGATGAAAATATTCTACAAATTTTATCGACTTGCGAATACCCATTTACCTCCATCGAGGACAGAATCAAAGTGCTTCAATTTTTAACAGATCAGTTTTTAATCACAAATCCTGTAAGAGAAGATCTGCTACATGAAGGTATATTTTATACAATATTTCATGTAATTTTACCACGTTTATCTAACAGAAATACTTTATTAAATCAGCAGGAAAAATGAATGTGTCCATGCTGTAAAGTTTATCATTTTTCTTTCTCTTTAACAAATTTTTCTTTCTTCATATTAAATTTGCTTTCGTAGGGAATATGCATTATGACGACCACTGCAGAGTTTGTCACCGTTTGGGAGATTTGTTATGTTGTGAAACCTGCCCAGCAGTTTTTCATTTAGAATGCGTTGAACCTCCATTAGTCGATGTTCCTACAGAGGATTGGCAATGTAGTACATGTAAAGCTCATAAAGTATCTGGTGTTGCGGATTGTATACCTGATGTTGAGAAGAATGGTTCACTATGTCGTCAGGAACATTTAGGATTTGATAGGCATGGCAGAAAATATTGGTTTCTTGCTAGAAGAGTTTTTGTGTAAGTCACAAGTGATCGAAAAATTTGGTGTATTGCTCAAATATTCTTTCTGTGTTAATATTGTAATCGTCATATTCATTACAGCGAAAGCGACAATGGTGAGGTTTGGTATTATAGCACGCCTTTACAATTGGACGAATTATTGCTTACATTAGATCGTACCGAAATGGAAGTTGCACTATATCGTGAATTATCAGATTACAAAGATGAAATTGTACGACAAATGGAACTCACAGAATCAATTACTAATCAGTTTAAGGGTAACAAGAAATCGTATCTAGAAGTAGAAAATAGTAAGTTCAAGTATATCTTTTTCTATATGTATGTGTCCATGAATTTCCAAGAAGATTCAACATCTCAATTCTTTTAGGTCTCATAATGAAATTGCAAAAAGAACGACAGGAAAAGCAAGAGAAAGAGGAAGAAGATAAAAAAGAAAAGCAGAGACAAGAAGCTGAGGATATGGTGCGTAGAATACACGAGGGTTCGGACTCTCTTGAAGCACAGCTTGCAGCTGTAACAGATCAACAAGACGCAAAGCCAGCTGAAGAGTCATCTACAAAAGAAAATGCTCCCGAAGTGGTTGCAGAAAATGTAGAAGTAGATAGCGTAGATACTGATTTAGATGCAGCGAATAAAAATGTAAAAACATCTACTTCATCCTCTGAAGAAATCGATGAAGAGGCTTTGGAAGGGGAAGACGGTATCTCGAAAATCGGCAAAGATGGTATGTTATACAATTTCATGTGTTCGGTAAAATATGATTTCATTACTTGACGAGTTTATTAATTCCACAGGTAAGAAGCATACGATCGTAACGAGATCAAAAACGGGGTCTTTACAGCCTAGAACATTTAATATGGACGATTTAAAGAGACGTCCCGGTACACAAATATCGAAAGAAGAATTAGAAAAGTTGGACAAAAGTTTAAAAGAAGAGGGAGACGGTACACGATTAACAAGGCAGAAAGCCCACCAAATAGCTTCTGGTACTCACCTATTCAAGTTGGGAATGGATAACAACTTCAAGTCGTATGTGAACCAGTACAGCACCAATCCTATTGCTCTGAACAAAGCACAGCGCAATGAGGAACGCGACAAGAAGAGACACTTATCACATAAATTCTCGCTCACTCAGGCTTCTGAGTTCAAATGGGTGGGAAGTTTAACTGGAACCCGAGCTCTTCTAGTTAGTACGCTCCGTCAAACGATCCTCCAACTTGAAAGTAGCATTCAAGCACCATACATGCACACCAATTGGCCTCTTCTACGTAAACCTTGGACCACGGCAGTAGGCGCATGCATAAATCCCAGAGACTTTGCGCGAGCTCTCATTGTATTGCAGGCGTGCATCAAGTCAGTAGTGTTTGCTAGCGTATGGCACGATCAGCTTGGACATGTGAAGTTGCAAAGAGTAACGGCTCTCGAAAGAGAAGAGAAGAAGCGTCAGGATAAGAAAGACAAGAAGGAGAGGGAGGACGAAGAGGAACGGAACCGTTTGTTTAATTTTGTAAAATACACATTAGGCTTGAAACATCAAGTATGGAAGCAGAAAGGGGAAGAGTACAGAATCCACGGACAAGGCGGTTGGCTATGGGTATCTGCTAGTCGCCGCTACAAACTCTCCGATATGACGAAATTAGGTCTACGAATGGGTCCACAAAAAGTCATGGTGCAAATCAGAGATCAAGAGGGACTGAAGATATTAGCTTTGGATCCTCCCACGTACGATTTTTTGATTAAGGAATATTGCCCATCGAAGAAGGAAGAAAACGCAGAAGTAGAGATTAAGAAGGAGATCAAGGAGGAAGAATCCTCCAAAGATGGTATGGATACGTCGGTGAAACAAGAATGCAAAGCAGAAGATGTAAAGTCTGAACCGATTGAGGACAAGAAGAATGCGGACACAACCACAAAGACAGAGGAAACAGATTCCAAATCAGTTAAACAAGAATCAAAAATGCATTTGTCATGTACGTATTGTAAAACAGATTTTAGTTTCGTGCATAAACTATATATTAATAATTTATTTTATTTGTTACAGTCTTAGCAGGTATAAAAATCGAAAAGGTTTTCACTCCGATCAAAGAATTCGAGGAAATCGACATCACTAAAGCACTGACTACTAACGGGAGACTCCATTATCCAAAAATTGCGAAAAAATCTAGGATTGACGATTTCCTAGCGCGTAGAACACACTTGAAGCTTCTGGAGGAAAGGAGATTATTACAGACTGTTAGTGTAAATATAACGTTGGCAGAAGGAGTCTACTGAACTTCAAGCATCTAGTTATATTTTATTATTTTTTCTTCTCGAATTAATATGTAGTTGTTTTTTCAGGAGAAATCAAAAGAGCAGCAGAATCAATCTGCGAGTCAAAAGACTGATGGAGAATCCGAAGTAGATATTGAAAATAACGAAGAAAGCGATACGGACGGTGGCGAACATACTCTGCAAAGTATACTCACTGGAAAGCAACCTAGTAAAACGATATCTACGTCGGCAAGAGAGATGCTGGCTGTAATAGGAAAGCGTATTCAGCATGACAAAGCGCAGTACGCAAATATCATGAGACTCACCAAGAACACAAATTGTTATTCGCGATATTGCAATATGACGACTCCACCCGGGAAGATCGGCAGTACAACGCAGAGTTTAACATCTACATGTTATTCCCCTATATGTCTTCAGAAGGCCAGATTAAAACGCGATCTTATTTCACTGTTAAGAAAGGCCAATGCTTTGAATAATAATCAGTCGTCGGCCGCTTTAGTGGTTAATACGACCACCGCACAAGCACAACAGAGTACACTTAAAATAGAAGGCAGTGACGAGAGCAAAGAAGCAATTAAAAAGGATCTGGAGTCCGCGGTGGCGTTGGCGACGCACTGCAAGGAAGAAACACCAGCTACCAACGTAGTCCGAGACGTAACTTCACCGCCTGCGAAGAAAATGAAAGTCGAACCTAATCAGAAAGCGGACAACGACGCGAGTTCAGGAAACGTAGATGTGGTGACAACTACAACGAGTAGTGTGGTCACAACTACTACGGTAACTACGACACAGCAAACTGTAAAGACTGTAGACGGTGTAGTACAGAGTATGAAGGAAAACACATCTTCTAAAAATTCAGTTTCCTTTTCATCTGAAGTTAAAACTAGGTAATGAATATAATTTTCCGTTTTTTTTGTTTTTTTTTTATTACACTAGCATGTGGAGATTGAGTTTAATTCAACGATATTGTTATGTTAATAGCACGGGACAGAAGACCACGATTGTCAATCGAAGAGGCAGAACCGTGCAGAGGAGTACTGTTGCCAAAGAATTGAATGCAGATGGCACAGAAAGAGTTTACAGCGCTGTTTCAACCGAGGGAAAGATTTACTTGAAGAAAGTTTCAATTTCTTTAGCAGATAGGAAAAAGAAACGTACCCCTGTCAAGTATCCGTTGTGTTCCACATTTTGCACAAAGAATAAGCATCGTAGTATATTATTGCTTCCGCAACACGAGTTACGAAAATTGGCTAGAGTCGGTGGACGAATGCCAGTTCATGGATTCCATCATGTGGCTAAGGTATACTTGATTATATTGCTATCAACGGTAGGAAAGTTCGCGTATCCGGCTAACACGAGTTTTATTACAGGCAAACATGTCTGTTTGGCCATATCCATGTCCCAGACCTCTTTTTAAAACATGTTGGTTATACCGAACAGTGGGAATCAAATCACTGTCCGCGGCAGCTCTGCAGTTAAGAATATTATGGGCCTGTCTTCGATGGGACGACATGGCCACAAAGCCGTTATCCACGGATGGCAAACACCAGATTACAACGGACACAGAAATCATGTCGTTAGAAATACTCAAGCATCGTCATGTTGGCCAATTTCTAGATAAAACACAGTACTTACGCAGGAAGGTTGTTATACCTTTGGAACTGCCTAAACAAATCAGAGGTTTGTATAATGAGTAGATCGATGATATTGCTACGATCTCGATATAAATTTTTACATTTCACAGAGGTAACGTCCATAAGAAGCGGTCTTAGAAAAAGAAAACGACCAGAATCGCCACAAAGCACAGAGCCACAAGTTACAGAGGAGTGGGTTGATGAAGATAAATTAGAATTGTGGGAAATTAAACAATACGGTGACAGGTATGCCAGTACAAAATAACTAACAATTTTAGTCAACTTTTAAAACTATCTTCACATTGATTACTTCTTTCGACTACATTTTCTGGATAACTCGATAATAATAAAACTTAACACGTTGGCTGCCAATTCAGCGATCATGAAAATTAGATAACATTGAAGCAGTGACATGGCAATCAGTGTGATAATACAAGTTGCATTCAGCACCTGACACTTTCACCTGATAAAATCACTCAATGACTGACCTATCCCTGTTTAACACCATCTGATACTAACCCTCCGCTTGATGTGTGTCCTCTCCAGGTTAGAGAAGGCTAATGCCCAGATTATTACTAGGAGTCGATCGGGTCAGCCACAATCTGCAGGTGCTGGTTCTAACAGAAATGCAGGATCGACCACAGGGTTGGGTGACCAACTTGTTAGTGGTAAAGCAACACCGGAGGAGATCAAGGAGAAAATGGAACAACAGTTGCGTATGCAGAGAGCTGCCCATCAACAGAAGAGAGCTTTGGAGACCCTGAAAAGTCCAGCTAACTCTGCTACGTCTACGCAACTTGTTAAAGTTACCACCAACTCTGCTCACGGTAAGATCCATTTTTGTTAATTCAACTTACAAATGCGGTGCTGGCGAATTTGTGAAATTACAATGATTCGATATTTATCACAGATGGCACAGTGAAATTAGTTTCGAAGGTCGCGATACCAGCAAATCCAAATAGTGGAACAAAATCTCAACTGACTTCTCTTCTGACAACACCTACGCAAAACAAGACGTTCATCGGAACGAGGCGCATTTACATGACAAAATGTAAATATTAATAAATATTAGTATATTTACAAGAAATGTATTTGAAATAGATTTATATCTGTTCAATATTTGATTTTTATTTTCAATAGCGGCTGATGGCACAACGAAAGTTGTTTCCGGGCCTACAAGCATTTTGCCCAAGACACAATTGCAAACTGGAAATCAGCAGTCGTTGATTAAAGTTTCTGGGCAAGCAGGTACTGTTTTAGTTTAATGTTATGATAATCTTGATATAATCTTGAAATCTTTATTTCGTCAATCTTTTGTTTACCATAAAGTAGCTCCTGTGCAACAAATTCAACAAAAAGTACAGATTTTAAGAGGTCCGGACGGCAAGCTTCAAGTTCGTGGTTTAATGCCTGGTCAACAATTGGTACAAATGCCTGATGGAAAACTGCATGTGTTGAATACTGGTCAAGCGATTACAACTGCCCCAGCACAAACTGCTGCAAATAGCTCAACTACACCGGTAAAGTTTGTTATAATATAAAAATATTAAAGTATTAGAATAACTTAATACATTATAAAATATGTTTCCAGACAAAATCAGCAACTACAACAAGTGCAACCAAAGCGGCTACAACGGCTAACGCTACAGCTGGCAAAACTAGTCCAACTAAAGCGGCAGCAAATGCAACGCAACAAGTACAGGCGTCGCAGCAACCACAAGCGCAGTCTCAACAGGCTGCGCAACGTCCCGCAACAACTGTAGCGATTGCTACACCTACAACAGCAACAAAAAATGCTATTGTGGTGGCTAACACTGGTCAACTTGTACAGGGTGCACAAGTACGCTAAAATCGATGCCTTCATAAACTGTAAATTATAATTGTATTGTGCAGAAATATTAATGCATTATTAATGTGCAGGTTCTATCTACTAGCGGGCAAGTGATCAGTGGAAATCAAATAGTAGTCACTAATGCGAATCTGGCTCAGCAACTTGCAACAGGCAAAGCTCAATTAACGACAATCGGTGGCCATCAAGTGGTGATTCGCAGTACACCTACGGGCAATCAAATTGTGCATTTAAATTCAGCGAATAGTAGCATTATAGTTAAAAATACTATCACGCCAAATAAGCAACAAGGTTTGTTTCTTTCAATTAGTAGGAGATATTATTTTATTATTATATATATAATTATTATATAATAATATAATATTATTATAAAAATAATATAATAAATAATATATTTATTATTATAAATATAATATATATATATATATATATTTATTATTACATAATATAATAATTATATATATAATTATTATTATATATTTAGTAGGAGATATTCTGAGAAATTGTTGTTTAATATTAACTGATTCTTTCTTGCGTTCAGTTCCTGCGTTACAAACTGCTCAAACAACGACAGCAACAACGACGGGAACACAATCTACGGAAACAACAAACAGTACTGTCAGCAGCAATGCGACTACAAATGCAAGTGTGACCAACACGACCGCATCTAATCAAACTTCTACTGCTCCAGCACCTGGTAGTGTGGAGGCATCTTTATTAGCTGGTCAACCACCTGGCACTGTCATCAAGTGCGTTACAGCTCAAGTCATTCAAACTACTCAAGGACCTCGTATAGTCTTACAGGGATTACAAGGTGCAGATTTTACACCGCAGCAACTCGCAATGGTGCAGCAACAAGTGAAGCAACAACTGCTCAAAGGTTCGATATTAAATATATTGTATACATATTTAATATAATATGATTTTAACGATCCACAATTCTGCTCAGCTCAAGCTACTACAGGGAAACAAGGTGTACTAGGGCCTACGAAAATTTATTTGGCTGTTCAACCAGCACCGAACAGCCAACAAGCTCTTCAAAGCTCTCAAAGCTCAACAACAGTAAATACTCCCGCTACTCCAGCCGGAAAGACTCAGACCGCGCAGCAACCAGTTGTTTCACCTACAGCTGCAACTGGTTTGTATCATTAATTTCCTATACCCTAACACGTTTGCTACCACCGTTTTTGTTCAGCTGCTTACCCTCGTGAAGATGTTCTCTTAAAATGCAACGTGTACCTCCTTCATGATATATTTAAACTCGGTAGAATCGCAAACAGGAACAGAAAGCATTCCAGAGCTTCCAGCAACAACTGAGAAACCTAAAGTAGTTGTCCAACAAGTTGGGCAACCGAATGTACCCTCCGAAGAGGAGTCACAGAAAACAAACGTAGCCAATGGTCAACAACCATTGCAAACTCTAAAGGAAGGAAGCGACTCCTCAGGCAATAAATTTATTTTAACACCCGACTATATACAACAAAGTTAGTTGCTAGTCGATAATTTAGTTCTTTAGTCTCTCATATTATAATTTCATGTGACAGCAATCGTTAATCTTTGCAGCTATTAAAAATGCTTTGAAACAAGAGAATCTGAATCCAGAAATAGAGGAGAAGCTACTGCAGCTACAACGATACCAAGAGAAGCAAATGAAAGGCAGTGTAGAGAATTCCGTAGCCACCAATCAAACTCACACTACGCCCACGGTTACAACGCCGCGTGTTCCATCACGTAAAAGACCAGCACCTTCTAACATTCCAACACCAACTACGCCGACCAGTACACAATCCTCAACGAATGACCAGGATACCGACTGGGAAACGCCGAGAAAGAAGCCCGCGATAAAACAGGAAAACCGTGAAACACCAAAGTAAGTTAACATTAAAATAGGTAATTATTTATTAATTATTACTAGTGTGTAATTAATGACTGTTTTGCATAGAGTAATAAAAGTCGAACAATCTGAGAGCGAGACGACGCCCAAAAATCGTGCAGCAAAGTTGAAAGACAGTCAGGAGTTAAGAAGAAAGCAACAAGTACATTCTCGAATGCAAGTCTTGTTATTTAGACATAAAGAACTACTTAAGAAGGACATCCTCAAAAAGAGAGCACTATTAGAAAAAGAATTGCAAATAGACATTCAAGTAGGTTGTCCTAAATACTGTTAGAATTCCTTTTTATTTCACTTGGTATATATCATTCGTTTGGTTACAGAAGGATTTGTCAGCAGAATTGGCATCGAGAACAAAAGCAGAGAGACACAAGCAGGACGAAGTCAAAGTGGGTAGTGCAAAGCGCAAAGCCAATGCTCAGGTAGCTCAACAAGTTAGTCCTCCGAACAGAGGAGGAAGGCCAAAGAAATATAAAGCGCAAGGAAGTAGTACCACGCCACCAGGTGCATCGACTGCAACTACTCCTAATAGAATTAAAAAAGAAAAGTTGTATTGTTTGTGCAGAACACCTTACGATGAGACAAAGTGAGACATTAAAACACAAATTTATTTCATAATGCACGCCTATATTGTTCTTTCAAATAATCATAATTATTCGTGATAGATTTTACGTAGGATGCGACCTCTGTAACAACTGGTTCCACGGAGACTGCGTGGGTATCACGGAGGAAATGTGTAAAACCCTTTCAGAATTTGTTTGCACCGAATGCAGACACGCAAGAGATACTCAAGAACTGTATTGTCTCTGTAAACAGCCTTACGATGAATCTCAGTATGTCATATGCAAATTTTGTTGTGCTTTTTATATACGAATTTTAACTTTTTGACAGGATAATTGTATCGACATTTATATGTATATGTATTTATAGATTTTATATATGCTGTGACAAATGTCAAGATTGGTTCCACGGCCGATGTGTTGGTATACTTCAATCGGAAGCAGAAAATATCGACGAATACGTTTGTCCGAATTGCCAGCGAAATTCTTCTGTTAACTTTGCTAACATGAAGAACCTGAATGCGAAAGACCTCGATCTCTTGAAGAAACTAATTAAGCAAATACAGGTAAAGTAAACAATTGACAATGGACTTTCTCAAGAAGAAAAATAATTTCATTTTTTTTTTAATTAATTAAAGATCAATACTGCATTGTTTTGTATGTTCGAGTAGTATTCTTTACTAACGTAATCCTTGTTATCTATTTGGCTCACTTGTAATTAATATTGAAAATGGCAATGTTTAGGCACATAAAAGCGCTTGGCCATTTATGGAACCTGTGGATCCAAACGAAGCTCCTGACTACTACAAAGTTATTAAGGAACCAATGGGTAAGTGAATACATTATTTTCCTTGCTTAGATTTATATAAAAATATAAAGATCCGCAATCTACTACGATTAGTGTTCACATTCTGAATATTTTTTACGATTAATGAAATAACTAATTTACAGATTTGCAAACAATAGATTTGAGGATAAACGATAGGTCTTACAAGAAGCTAAGTGAATTCATCGGAGACATGACAAAGATATTCGACAACTGTCGCTATTACAATCCGAAAGAGTCGCCGTTCTTTAAGTGCGCTGAATCGTTGGAAACATATTTTGTCCATAAGATTAAGAGCTTGAGAGAAAAGTTCTCCGAGGGGAAATAAGCATCCGAACACGATAAAACACAGGAGGGACAACAAAATAACTGAACATCGGTCGTTTAATTTCTGCAGTGAGAAAGAATCGATTTGTGCCAGTACACGTAGGAAAGAGACATTGAAAGTAGCCATAAGTTCGTAACAATAGGACACATTTAGTCCACTATTTATTAGAGTTGTGTGAACAGTTTTGATTTGCCCACGTGAGAGCGTACTTTACTTGAATAGTGGCACAACAATGAATTTTGGACCAGTCTTAATCTATTTTAATCGTAACTTTAATTGCTTACTAGATAATTAGGTAAACGACGATGAAGAAAACAACAGCCTTAATAATTTGAAGAATGGAACGAACGAATAATATCGATAAGATTATAGTAAAAAAATTTGGTTATTTGTATCATACATTATTGACTTAGTGATGCCGACTTTTATTCTTGATCTGTATCGATTCAATAATGAGAAAGAAAAGTGCAATGCAAAATTATTTGTTTTGTTACGGTCGTATTGTTCGAGAAGAAGAAGAAGGCTTCATTCTTTTATTTTTGTAAATAAAATTATCAATTGTGGTTCAAAATTCATTTACCGTGCACAAGCATTATTATTTATGTACATCTATTCAGATACATATATAATGAATTACGAAAATAATTAACAAATATATCAAATCAGTGCCACCGAGCGTTTAGAGCAATGAATTTTTAGCAAACCAATGGGGAAATCAATGAGAGACGAGAAAAGATAGAAATTTGCTCGCATGCAGTGAGCAAAGAAAAAAAAATTGTAACAGGAGAATGGTCCAATTGCTGCGACATTACATTCTGTTTCACTTAGAGAAAAAACAATGTTGGAAGAACGTATAAATTTTCTCTCATGTAGGTGTATGGAATATATTAGCAAGCGCATAATAAATTGTACAAATTTGTTTATTGTGCTCACAAGTAACTATTATTATGTTGTTTTATCACATAAATTTTCTATAAAATTGTTTATAAGTAACACGTACGATGTTAGCTTGTAAGAAGTAAGCAGGCGTTAATCCTGCCTTGTATATAATATATTCAAGTAGAAAGTGTCTATAAGAAGTATAGACTATAGAATTTTGGTTCTGATGAGAACGAGAACATGTAGGAGGAGAAGGAGGAATGAAAGTCAGTCGAGGCGCTGCAAGCTGATTTCAATGAATATATTGTTTATATTTTAGCTATTAAACTACCACTCATGGAAATTAGTGAAAAAAGGAAAAACTGTACCACATATTGTACATGTGCATACTGAATATGTTCGTTATCTATAATCTCGGAAAACATAAACAGGCAATATTATTTCATGAAAATATATATTATATAAATATATATTATATATATATATATATATATATATATATATATATATATATATATATATATATATATATAAATATATAAGCATATATGGATACATACATATACATACTCAAGTAAAGAAACAACTGAATGAGCTCGCTTCGGAAGTTTCACTAGCGAAAAAACAAGAGTGAAAGTAAAAATAGTTAAATATCGAAAATTTCTGGAAACGAAAGCATCACATCGGCAAAACACTTATTCCGCGAGGCTCGAAAAAGCGTTCGCTTAAAGAGAGGGAAAAAAACGTTAAAAACATTTTAACATGTTCTCTGATAGTAAGAATCGAGAGCTCCGAGTGCGTACCATTAATTAATTCTATATCTTTCACGTAGAATTCTGTGACGCGTCTTATCGGTCGTCAATCATATTTGTTCAAGCGAGAGAAAGCAGATCGCTCAAAGCAGGTTGTACATTTTCGCCAGGATAACGCTTGTACAGTATTTTTAATTCAAAGTTCACTGGACCTGGCACTGATCTGTTTCTTACCTTCGACGTTCGATTTATAGTTAAACAGGATACCATAGTTCGTTACTTTGCCCAGGTTTATACACCGCACTAGCTCCTACCATAAGCAGCTCTGTCCGAGTGGTCGTACCCCATATTGTTGTTATATGTGTCCTATTGTATGCGTGTCGACACGTAACCGTTTTATTGCGTGATATACTTCGACAAATTTCGTTCGAAATCGTACCGTTAGAATATCCAAACAGATTTCTTTTTATTTTCCTCGCTCTTAATTCTTTGCTACGATCTTCTCGGCGGCTTGTAGCGTCTCCCATCGTACTATGTAAATTTTCTCTAATTAATGTTCGTTCGATACATAGCAAAGAGTTAAGTGAAACATATTTTAAATAGAATTTTACTTTTTTCGGATGGATTCACTCTTCGAGAACGGTGAAACCCGCGGTGCGAGATTTCTCCATGTTGCCCCGGAGGCACTTCTGGCTCGCGTAGACTTACGAACAAATATTAATGTCGAGTATTAAATAAGTATTTGCGCTAAGACACTTCTGCGAGCTAAAAATGTAACGCCACGTACTACTAGCTTTATTTATCCTCCGAGGCAAGTGGAAGAAGCCTGTTTGTCTGGAAAAGTGAATCCCTTACTTTCCTCGCGAGCAACGTTATTTACTCATTTGTATGAAAATTCTTTAATACTCTCTCGAAGAAGTCTGTGAACGTGTTCATGATAAACCTTAGCCGAGCTACGATCATTCTGACGAGGTATTTCCTTTCTTCTATAGACAAATGTATCGACGATGTGTATCGGAGCAAAGTTTCTTCTGTAAAAAGAGATTGTAGAAACACTTTAAAAAACAACATGTATTAGATATTTAGCCGTGTAAGTTTTTGGCATGCTACTGAAGTGTAAAAACCGGGTGAAGAGAGATTGCAGCCGTGTATATTTTACGCTGCTCCATTTTCACTCCTCTCCGCTTATTAATCATGTAACAAGGTGTTTATTTCTATTAAAGAAAAAAGCAACAAAGTGTGATTACATAAACTATATTCGTCTAAATCTAATACTACTAGTTTATAATAAATATATTTGTACTAATTTTAATCATAAACTTTGTTGTTTTTATTGCACTATAAATATAAGTTAGAGGAAAGCATAGTATGTTAATTTACCTTTTTTAATTTGTAATTGCTTACAAAATAATAAAACTGCTGTATGACAGTGGCTTCATGAAACTTTAAACAGAACTATAATTAATATACCGTCAACTTCGTTTCACGTTTCACTGTACATCTGTATATCAAAGTAGACTAGAAGAACAATGGCGTGATAGTAGGAACTACGTGGTATGTATTATTGAAAATAGTGTCTCAAAATTAATATTTTTTGGTTTCAAGATACTCTTAAGGATTGTTCAAGAGGCTCTTCTACATTTATGTCATGTAAAAAAAGTTTATTTAATATTGCAAATACAGAAAACTGATTCTTGCCGCTTTCTTGAAAATTTAAAAATAGCGCCATTTGTGATAAGGTGGCGCCGCTAGTGGTGAAATTTCGAAGCTCCCTTCGAGGTCCGTACAGCGCCAATTAGTACGGTGGCAAAACGCTCAAACTGTTGGCCAAAATCGACTGCCGGTAATTTGGCTAGCAGTTTGAGCGTTTTGCCACCGTACTAATTGGCGCTGTACGGACCTCGATTAAGCTTCGAAATTTCACCACTAGGAGCGCCACCTTATCACAAATGGCGCTCTTTTTTTTTAAATTTTCTATTCTTAGATCACATGACAAGCGTGGACGAAACGAGTTAATAATTTTAGTTACGAACTTCGGTGAATTTTACTCGCGAATAATCAGGAACACAGGACAATGGTAGAGGTGTTCTACGGTGAAGAAATAAAGGCGGGTTTTGGAAATTTAATTTTGAATTTCAAATAGATTTCAAACGACAATGATTTATCATTTATTGCAATACCCAATGAAGAAAAGTAGACTACAGTTTTTTTTTCAGCCAGGCGTTCTGTTCGGAAATCTCGAGAGTCAATTTCACTGCGGCCGATGACAAAAAAAAAGGTCACGTGTCAACAGTATATAAAACAATCGATTACGTTAGAGCGAGGTCGCATAATATAAAACAATGACCCTTGATTAAGTATTACAATACGTCATTTAAGTTACGCTAACAAAAATATAACTCTTATTACCAGTGAGAATAATCGTCCATCCGTATAAGTAAAATATTTTCGCAGTCACTTAAACGCCTACGAATAAATATATATATATATATATATATATGTATATATAATATATCTTAAACATTTATCTTGTCGTATACATACATATACAGAGCGTCTGTGAGTAACTTTATTGGTTCAGCAACAAATAACACTTTTAATACACGAGTAAAGATTATTATCATTCTTTTCATATTGGGCTGCACAGTGTAAAATCTAAGATACATTCTATCAAATGATCTCTGCTAAAACTTCTTGCTTAATAAATGTTGCTCCAGCATCTCGCGAGAAACCAATAAAGTTGCCGCTTGTCGATGAACACTCCGTACATACATATACACAATTTATATACATACATATGTATACATGTACACGGTCAAATTCTGATAGACGCATACATGTATATATAAATATACCATCACGGCATATTTCTGTGTTTTTTGTATATAGAGCTACGTTCATGCCACTTTACAACGATACAAACAGTCAATAGTTCAATAATTATCAATTAATCTGTTTCGTGTACCACATCACAGCAAAGACAGCGCGGGTAAATAATATACATGGAGTTCTTCTCTTTTTACGTAAGGACTAGATCAATGGCAGATCTTAGATTGGCTACAATATCTTTGAAACAGTCAAGGAACAATGATGGCACAACAATGAGTTAAATCGATTATTAATCTAATTCCGTCTGGATACCGAACCACGCAGAAAAAAGTAAAGAAAAAAGTTGTCCGTCGCTCGAGATGATCCCGTGGATCGTCGCTGATCTACATTTCTTTTTAGACATCGTTGCTTAAAGTAGTTGAAAAATTCCATCCCGCTATTGCTCTTGAGTAACTATCGTCGTATTTTGTAACAGTAATAAGCGACGCGATAATTCGAATGGTGACAGATTACAAAAATTATACATACTCTTCCCGGTCGGTCAACAAAGGCAGACGATAATCGATCATCTAACCACAAGTGTTAAGCGTACAATTCTCAAGAGAACGTATCGGTAACTATTGTAAACGCTTTTCGTCAAACTGCCATCCCCCGGCATATCATCGTGTGGACAGCATGACTTGTCGACGAAACCGCGCAGCTAACTACTAAATTATACTCTATCGTTACCCATGAACATCGTAGCTACTTATTATGTACACTTTCTGGTATTTACATTGCCAGCTCGCCGGCAACATGGAACTATGCGGTAAGAGGGAAGCGTTTTTGTACCAACGTTTTCGGGGAATCGCCCATGGGCCTGCTCAATAAACAACATACAAAACGGTGTTACACTTTTACAATGCTCTTCCCCCCTCGTTTTCTTCTCCTCTGTTCTCTTTAGAAATCGATATGAAGAGATACATTGAAAATATGACATAATACCAGTGGTAGGATTCAAAACGTCTGGGAACCGGTCCACGCTTCAGCGGTTCCTCTTAGGGAGGAACATACGTATTTGAATTAACAATGCTCGATGTAAATTATAATAAAAATGAAACTTTAACCCTTTGACGATAGTGCCCACCTTGTGGTGACCTGTTAAGTTTAGTAAAGTCGATGCCTTTGTTTGTTGGAAGTGCGATGAAAAATGTGTCAATTAACGTTTGAGTGGACCTAGGCATTATCGTCTACAATGTTTCTAAAAATGTCCGTTTTCTGAGGATTAAAAACTAGCTGAATCCCATCACTGCATAGCACCGAAGGAACTTGGCCGCGACAGTATGCGTGTCACTATAGTTCCTGGTAATAGAGTACTAATAAGGCTTACGGGCTAATTTAACGCTAACAATGTAACGATGAATGTCAGTTTCCCCTTGAAAAAAGGGATCTCAGGTAACAATTTCAACGAATCTTTATACTCCTTATGAACTACCAACAGAGGAGAAGTTACACTACGGTAAAAGATGATTGTACATACATACATCATTTTGTTCGCTAGACTGAGACGATGGTACTCTTCTACAAACCGTGCCTCGCCTCTAAGGAATCGTGCCCCTCCCCCCCTCATTTTATTCGTCATTCACAGTAGGAACTAGTCGCATTCACTCGTTGCACCGTATTATCAAAAAATTTTGATCATGTTCGATCACGGTTTGCAAAAGACGCTATTGCCGAAACAGTATTTTTTTCATAGTGTTTCGTACAAGGTCTCTAAGAAACGAAAAACCCCGATCGCTGATTGAAGAACGAATTGCAACGTATGAAGTTTCAGTTTTATTGTAACAAAGGGCACCGTGTGATCGTCTTTACGCGGGGGCGGAGGTCCTCGTACGTTCGAGCCGTTGTTTACCAGACTGCGGATCATCGTGCAAAACTTTCATCGTCATGTTTAATTTTATGCCATTTAAAACAAGGAAAATATTATTGCGATTCACTTTTTAAATTCTTTAAATTCCACTGAACAAATGAAAAATTACTTGAAAAAAAGATCAAGCTTCTTTCAGATATAGCACAGCCATTAAAAAACCTACCGATAGATTTTTGGCGGATATAGGGTGTTAATGTAAGCGTCGTGTAGCATTTGTTAAATCTACATACACATTAGGTGCACAAAGATCCGCAGTTCAGCTGTTGCTATCGGAGAGATTATACTGCCCAGACACATTTATGGCGCGCCTCGACTTCTGGAAGCCTCGGATCTGATCATTTTCAACGACCCTGGATTACAATTTACAGGTATAGATAGTGGATATAAAAGTGGAGTAACAAAGTTAGATCTTCTTTAAATTGTTGAGCATGTGTCGATTGAAATGTACGAGGACTTCTTCTTCGATCCGACCGATTCCGTTTTAGGGAAGATCCTCGCGATACTTAAGACATCGTTCACCGCCGGGATTCGAAGAACGACCGGCAGCGAGCGAACCGTCAGAGTTTCTCCGGTGCCGTGGATCTGATGGCTGGCGCGGTTTGAGGTGAGATTGAAGGGCCGACACTTGTTGATCGTTCCAAGGGCAACGTCATGTTGCCCGGGATCGGCTGGGATATCGCACGTTTGGCCAGTCTGAAAGAGCTAACATTCATTCGTGTTAATACACAAGCAATCCGTGATTCTCCCAATCGAAATAATTTCAAGAATTGTGCGTGTTAAAATGTAGAGACTTGTTACACTGATCAGAATAATTAGGGTAATCCTAGAACCATTAACCGTTAGACTAGTCCTAATTGTTCTGAGCATCATACCCTACACATTGACTGGCTGCTATTTAAGTTCGTTAGTTCCGGTAGAAATGTTTACAATTGACACAGTGAATGTGTTGAGTATTTTCTAATGTTAAAAAGACATTAAACTTTTTTAAAGAAATTGGCAAACAGGATAAGCATCAAGAGAGTCGGTATTCTATCAGCCGCAAGGATTCGTGAGTCATGCCTGAAGAATCAAATCGTTATTAAGTCCTATAGTTTCGGGATATTGAAGCAGACATTGAAATTCTCGAGGTCGAATAAATGTGTCCACTTGAACGTGGATAGAGATAGATCTCTTCTACTATCTAAATCTAGATCTAATTTGTGAGATAGGCGAACGTTCCAGTGACCTCTTGAACGTTAGCACAAAACTTGTAGCACAAATCGTGAGAAGTATGCTGCATCTATCAACGAGAGACAGGTGTAGATCACCGGTTGTGGAAGCAGATGAGGACATGGAATTAGCAGCGTAGTAGAACTAGCAGTGTGTTTGGATTTTCATACTGAAAGCGTGACATAAACATCTCCGTAAGTAAAAAGCACTGGTGAATGATCGGATGGCGGTGAAGACGAATGGCTGTCCTGCAAAGACAGTGATGTAGAGTGGATCAGTTAGTCGTCGTTTAAATGAAGAGACAGAGGAACGTCGACATTCTCCATTGCGAGAGAATATAATTATATATAATAGAGAATATATAATAGAGAATATAATATATATAATTATATTTACACTTTATGCCGCAAAATATATCTCTTACAATGGAAGCTGTTTCAGCCCACAGTCTGGTACAATACATAATGAGACAAGAAAAGACAATACAATTTGATCTGAACAAAGCTGGTTGACTCTGAGAATGCAGAAGTGGTTTCAATTGCTGCAGGATCTGCATATCTGGCTCCTGCGGGAGTCAATAGCTAGAAAAGATGTTGGAAGACTTTGCGAATGGACTGTAGAAGCTTAATCGCTGTTGCATGACTGAAATCCTCTATTCTAGAGTTCCATTCTGCTTTTAGTAAATTAAACGTCTACAGTCTTGTACACCGTTAGGTCCGTGGATCGTGTAAATTGAAATGACATTCGCGTGTAAAGTAGTGCATCGTGTCAGAGCTTTGATCGCATGATAGACGTGCTGTTAGTCTTTCGTACAAGCAAGATGTCTTCGTCTGATCTACCACCAAATCAAAGATAAAATTTGATCCTTAAACAGAGTTCCATAAAAAAAGAACAAAGAGAGAGAGAGAGAGAGAGAGAGAGACTACTTTGCCGGTGGTGAATCTAGCTGAAATATGCTTTATTCCGCAACACGCACGCACATTCACCTCTAACAGAGTTGAAGCGGTAAAGGGCTGGTTTACCTTGGTCGCTATAGTGAGATCAGACCGTTTCACGGAGTAACGAAAAATCTGTTTTTAAGTTTCTCTACATCTAGACACTCATACGTTGATTTAACCGCAAATTCTGGACATATGCACGGGCTGACAGATAAAACATTAAGTTTGAGCGTAGAACGGCGGCGGAATTTCGCCGCGTGACCCGACTCATCTTCATAACAGGTACCTGGAATGAAGAGACTAATAAGCTTCAAACATTGTTCGGCTGAAGAATGCGGAGAAACGTATGGAGATAGAGATAGAGTTAGAGTTAGAGATAGAGAGAGAGAGAGAGAGAGAGAGAGAGAGAGAGAGAGAGAGAGAGAGAGAGAGAGAGATCAGTTCTGAAAGACTAGAGAAACATAAGAAGTTACTTCTATCTGTGAGAGAACCCAGCGTCACTCTAACACAACAAGCAAACGAAGAAACAGGAAATGACGATGATGCGAACAAGAACGGCACTGTACATAGATCATACATAAGCTAGGTGGAACTACAGAAGACTCGTTTCGATTCGAAATTAGATGCAGTCGCGAAATCAACTTTTGCATCGTTAAGACTTCATGTAGGAATGATACCTATGCATCCGAACATACGATATAGACCAGGTTTGGTTATCATTCAAAAGAATTCCAAGTATTTCATACAAGATATTATTTATGAACAAAAAGATAATAAATTAATTGTCAAATAAACGATTCTACGGTAGAACGACAACGGAATCGTTGGGTCGCCGGTCTATATCGTTTGCCAAGGCTTTTTTATGGATTGTACCATGCGACTACTTAGGTTATTTGTGGTTTATGTACCTTGTTCTCGTAGTTAACGATTGTTTTTACAAATCTCTCGACTATATTGGTTTAGTTAACATTGATTCGGGCGCGAGCATGACGAACGCACCGTCGTCGTCACCACTGAAACAACTACTTTTTTTGCTTGAAACGTTGTCATACATCGACGTCACAGTACACAGTTTATAAAAATACAGCATTATCTATGTACAGATAACAGAGAGCTTTTGATTAATCTCCGAAATGCCTTACGCCCACTCCTGCACATCTTCTCCGTCTAGGAGACAACATTTATCACGACACATCCGCCGTTCTGCAGCGATCGGAACGTCGGAACGTCGGGGTTTAGCAAGGATCGAATGAATTATTACCTTAAAAATGTCCACATCACCACAACATGTAATCTAACCGGACAATGTCCAACGTCGAGCATATACTAGAGAATGGATTGCTTACTTTCTCCGCCGTAGCGAAGCATTTTGTCCGGGCAAACCGAACTGACCCCTTGGAATCACCATACGAGCGTTACCCTGGGCAGGCCTCGAACCTCCATGAGCCTGTAGCATTGTCAAATGAGCAGCATAGCCTTCTTGGAGGATCGTCGCTAATAGGTGGTGTTTCTTGGGCACTTTGCCAATGATGAATATTTGATTCGGTTTTAGATTGATAGCCGTGTACACGCTAATGTCTTTGCTACTGCCGTATGCGTGATGAATTATTACACCGTGTTCCTAAGAAGTATGTTTATCATTAGATGGTTCGCTAGGTCTAACAACGATGCCGTGTCTTTTTTTTTTATAATGTGTTACCTGGACCAGTCTGTTTAAGTACGCAGCTTTGTGACCTAGTGGATCTGTCGACAGGCCATCCGCGAAGGATACAAGACCGTGTGGGAAATTGTGTTGAGATAACCAGGAAACGACCTTCTGCTGTTGCATGTCGGGCCTCGCAGTAATATAAATAATTAAATAACCCAATTCTTGCCAGTGCCTAAATTAAACAAATGTCAGTGTACTGTGGACGCGAGAAAATTGATTTTTGTATTCACACGACTACAAATATAGTACCTGACAACATCAACAGCTCCCGCTCTTACTTTTGGATCCTTCCCGCTAACAGACATACTCGCAGTGAACGAACCATCTATGCTAAACACTACACACTCTGTTTTCGGTGGAATCACAGCCATAAAAAAGTCTACCGATGTATGATCACCTCTGAAAGAAGAAATTGGTCTGTATCATCCTGGGGTACACCTTTCTTGACACCTGCCGATTGATTGTGTTACCTGACAATCATTTTAATAGGGTATAGTCCGTAGCCCAATGCTTTGTCATCCGGTATCCTATAGGTTATTCTACCATTTTTATCAGTCACTTCTGTAGATAAGTACGTCCATTCTCCTGCAGGAGCATCCTTCATGATGTGAATGTCCACATTTTCGCCTACAAGGATTGATTGAAAGTGAAAAACCTTTTGGAGTACACAGCTTATATGATAAAGTATTCAACACACCTGTTAATGAGATAACGTCTATAGGACTGTACATAAATCTGGCAACCAACACTTGTGGTGCTCCTTCTCTAACAATTACATCGTTCGCTCTATGATTGGCAGCAACATTCTAATGTAATAAAAGATGAGATAAGCGCAAGTTACGAATGAACATTGTAAGCGTTTAAAAATAAGGTACCTTCAACTTAACCGAGGTACGTTTCTTGTTCCACTTTTCTCTAGGTTGACCTGGACGGAAGGAAGATAATTCTTTCTCTTCGTTAGAGAGTATGGGCAAATCGAATCTGCCCAATTGTCGCAGAATAAACGCAATTACATCGTACGATTCCCAGTAGCTGGCATGAAAAAGATGTGGCAAAGCGTTCGTAGGAAAATTCGCCAAACCTTCTGGACAGTAAAGTGCGTAATCCAGTCTTTTCGCGCCCCACCATTTTTGTGTTACTGTAACAAATTGCCGATCATAAAGATAATATAATCACGCCCTTCATCATGGACAAAAAAAAAATTGGTTTTTTACATACGATTGGTAACTACTTGTATATTTTCTACCATACCGGACATCGTACTGTGAATCGATATATCAGATAGCCTTCTTATATGAGCCACAGGCATGTCCGTGAATAATTGTGCATTTGATTGAATCGTCTCCACTGTAAGTAATGCAATGTAAAATGCCTGTTCTCTCTATTTATGCTGTGTATAGAAAATACAATTGTATATGGGGGATACATACATAAGTGATAAGGCTGACCATTCCCAAGTGGATACTTTTGATACCGAGCCACGTTAACTGGTGGAAGCAGAGAAAATCTTGCAGAGATCAACGGCTCTAATCTAGCGGCTACGGGATCAGTAGGATGGAACAAGTTGTACAGTTGATTCACCGACGGTCTCTTTGTGTTACTATTCTTATCGCTGCCCGCAGAAATTTTTCTATATGCCAGAACTAAAGCGAGTGGACTGCCAAACATGAAAAATTCGCCTACGTCGAAGTCCAGTTTAGAATGTTGGAGATCACTAAGCAGAAAAGATATTGAAATTATTATTCGATAACCTGGCACATCCGCGAATCGGTTCTCACTTTATACTAGAAGATTTTCTTCTGGGAGAAGGTGCTGCCAAGTGTCTCCCGTCGTCATTGTTCTCGACTTGACTATCCAAAATATTGTTTTCACTATTATGTCTAGACTGTGCTGATCTACACAAAGCGTCGTAAGTTAAAATTGCTCCTACTGAGTCCCCTATAAAGGAAATTTGTCCTGTAAAGCCACGACCCTCCTCGCTTCTCACAAACTCATTATACACTTGATTGGCTCCAGCTATCACTCGCGAAACAGCGTCCTGATATTCGGGCGTTGAACTAGCAAGCAGCGGAATCGCGCCAATTGGAATCGTGTCGTTGGTAACTGGAGGTGCATCCACGGATGAAGGAGATATATCAAAACTGTATGGACTCAGACTGAAATTAAATGCATCATGTGAATTATAAGATATTAATAGAGAAAGAAGTAACGGATCAAGAATCAGATTTTACCTCGATAAAATACCGAGACCTTCGGTGCAGATCGGAGGACAGGGAACAAACCTAATAGCGACGTGACCAACCATGCTGGGATAGTGTTGCCTCATGACTGATTCGAAGGCCCCTTTGAATGTCGTTATGTCCGATTTTTTCGCAGTTAAATCTACATTAGCATCTGGAATATTTGCACACGTGTATTGTATTTATTAAGGAATCGATCAACTGAGAAACATATTTTGTATCAATTACCCAATACGCTTCCGGCGTGCATCACTATAAGGAGCACAGTGGTTTTGCATGGTTGATGGGTCGGGGAATGTTGCGGCGATGCTGGATAGGAGACGTCGATGCTGGTCGATGAAGAGATTTGCAACCTTTTACTGCTGTGTTCACTAGCCATTCGTTGGAGGTAAGTCGTCGAGAATATCGTGTCATCTGTGAGTAAAGTCATTCAAGTGTGATATGATTGAAAAAAGAAATGCTGCTAACGTAATGATCACGGTCTACCTTCTTTGTCTGCGGTAGTGGGCGAGGCAAACGTATTGTCCTCCTCTTCTGCTAGAAGATCCAAAGAACTCCATTTAGCTAATGAAGAGTTATCGCCAAAGTCCTCTGTGCAACCAAAAATTTTAACATTGCTTATGCATTGTGCCTTTTTAAACGTTTGTGACACGCGTTAAGAACGGAAAAGGGACAATACGACTCGAGGTCTCGGCTCACTGAGATCAGAACAGGCGGTCACAAGAAGCAGAAAACAGAAACGTAGTACCGTGGCATTTAGTTGTTAGATATAGGAATGGCATTTAGAAAGAGATCCACTATTCTTGTGATCTACAAAGTCATGCTGATTTCATGCTGTCAGAAATCGTTGTTAAAACTTCCATGCGAGGAGCTCTATTTCCATATCCTGTTATAATAGAACTGAGATTAGACTTTCTTTATCGTGATAGAATAAAACTACGAGTCTACAGTCTGATATAATTAATCGTCTAAATGTAAGTTCGCTTCCTCTAAAAAGGCATAAATGCAATCATACAATGTTCATAACTCATACACAGAATACTAACACTAGTGTCAGTGTTGATCTTTTAGATCCTTGAAGTGTGTCATCCAACAGACACATGAAAGCGTCTGTAGTTCTAAGATTTATCTACATGTCCTACCTGAACGTATAATAGGTATAATGAACCCGGCTGCAGTGTTGAGTGCAATTTGAAAAACAGAGAGGATACACATAAAACAAATAGAAGACGTGGAAAAATACCAGCTCATGCTGTATTTACTACTGGCAAATTGCGAATTTCTGAAGGACTCTTTGAATTTGCTTTTCCAGTCTACATGTCTTTTAACAGACACGAATACCACGTCCAAGAAATTCGCTGAGCCACGGCTTCAAAGTTGAGTATCGCCAGCCAAAGTGTTACTTATATGCAAATATCATAGATTAAACTTTTTGAAAGTGTTAGAACCATGCTTTGTAAAAATGAAGGACATTTTACCTTGACAATCGAAGAACTCTTCCTCGCTACCAGACTCTGATTCTCTGACAATACTCTCCATCCGCCAATTCGCAATCTGCATATCAAAACTTTTGTTCGACGAAGGCGAATGAACCGCCGTTTTGTTCTTCTTCCATGCTTTCTTGGGATCCGGCTTATCCTCAGCAGGAGCGCTTCTGGAACAGATTCGACTACGGTAAATATCATGACGACATCGAATGGGAGGACATCCATCAAAGTAAAAAGATTTCTGATTTTACTTCAAGGTTTACCTAAGTTCAGGTACTTCGGTTGGGGAGTCCTCGGGGCTGACTTCACCCTCGGAGCTGCCGGCTGTGTTTGTCATTTGTATATCAGAAGATTTCCGGACACTCGGCGGGCTCTGAAGGTCTTCGTTTTTCTCGATGCTACCAAGGGTAGCCGCCAAAGTAGCCGCAACATCCGAGTCTTGAGGACTCGCGTTAGAAGTAGCATTTTCCTGATTCTCGTCCATGGACTCCTCACCACCCTCCGCAGCACCCATTCTTTTCTGCAACGCCAGCTGTGTTTGTTTCTCGATTTCCCGAATATCCTCCATAGTCAAGCCGTGCCATTCGTCTTGCCATGCCCATGCTTGTCTGTGCGCTTCCACCATGGTTTTCCGCAGAGCTAAAAATATTCGTCGTTCATTGCATAAGTTGTACAATAAAACAATCTATCGATGTCGACGGTACTGACCTATGTCCTGTATAAACTTTTCCAATTTCGTTTGCACACCCCAATAACGAAACTCTACGCGACAAAGCTTGTAGGCGCACATCAAAGACTTTCCGGACGGCGTTGGCTGTTGCTTTCCCTAAAGAAGAATCCTACTGTCTCAGTATCGCTTACGTCACGAATGAACCACAACTGACCATTTAATATCACTTCAACAGATACGATATCTGCCGAAGATAGCCTTATCTAGTGATGTAAAACGGCCAACTGATTTTAACGTGACTACACACAAATCAATTTTATATACTTTCACATCTGCCCAGTAGTCTTCCACCCATGATTCCGTCAGCGGTCCCCTGCCGGTTTTCTGAGATACATACAGCTTTGGATCTTCCTCTTTCACGTAGTTCACAGCGTACTGATCCTTCACGATGTCGATTACATCTACAACGAATTACATAAACGATATAATCTATGCAATTTATTATGTGATCGAATCAAGCTCTCAATCACAAGTTATAAGTATCTACCAACGATTCTGTTCCTCATGTCACTGCCACTGAGCTTGAACACATTATCCTGATACCCGTTATCAGGGAAATAGTATGTTTCTATCTCGATGGAGAATTTCTCAACGAACGGGCAGGTGTAACGGGTCTTCGTGTAGGGATAGGCATTCCAAGCTTCTTCTTTCACAATCAGCGCCGATCTGGGCAGCAGACTCTTCAACCATTCTGGAAGATGGCTGCCCACGTGGAAGATCTTGTACGTGTACTGGCCATTCCCTCCTGGACCATTGCTGTACGGCTCGTTCACTATGATTTCTACACCGCTGCCGGCTCCATGACTCTCGTCCCGTGATTTTTTCTGTAAGAGGTAAATTCCTTCGTGATCTGCGCACTAAATAAACGCGTTATACAAAAATGGTTGTCACGGGGGGTATGTTCCTGAACATTACCGCTATCATGTACAGCTGAGCGATACGGTATTCCTCCACAGTGAGAGGCATAGGTATCCGGTACTCTTTTATCAACATCTTGCGGTCGTTATTTATCCTCTGATCGACCTGAGGGGAAGCTCTTGTCGTTCCAAGGTCTCCGTTTCCGCTTCAGCGTGCAACCTCATGGTACCATAAGCGCGGCCCTGGAAAGAAAGAAAATCAACGTTATAGTATCCAAACATTTAGATAAGTAACCGATGGACTGCTCAATCACTGTCACAATGATTGACGGCAGATCGCAGGGAGGAGAATGTTTTTTATCCGCGGATAGATCGAGTCAGCAAAAAAATGCGCGGAAGATCGCGTGCACTGCAATCAGCCAGGCTTTCCTTGCCTGTTTTTCTCGGTCTATAATTGAAGCACATCAAATGCTGAATCGCTGTGTTTGTACAGCACGGCTCCACGCAAATCCCCACTCGGGGTCGACCGCGGATCGGTTCAGTGAACATTAATAATGATGTTCTGATCGATTTCGGTAATGCGATTAACATTTAACAAATTACAAAACCGTAGCTTCCTCATTAACTACCTGTTCATGAACGACGATAAATACCGCGTGTAATGATGTCACACGTAATAACGAAACCCGCAGATTTATTTGCTCAATTTATACGTTTAATTTGTTCATCATATTTAATTACAGATTATATAATTGATTGAACTGTGATGTAAATTTATTTCTTAAAAAAACGTGTGGATGACAGATAACGAGTGACGTAGTTAACTGTGAGACCATAAGTTATCTCGAGCAGGAATCACGATTTAATTTGCCATTCAAATAATGACAACAAAAACAACGCGTGACGTAAATCGATTCAGGTTTGATTTCCGACGAATTCATAAGCGACTCGCAAGACCCGAATAATATTAATATTATTATATAATATATATTATTATATATATTATATACTATAATAATAATATTATAATATTATTATATACTATATACTAATAATATTATATACAATAATAATAATATTATTATTATTAGGCATTAATGCCCCCGCAGCCTCGCGAAATCAAATTACAGGTTCCCCCGAGGTACCCGCGGGCAAGCAATAAACAAATTATTGCGCGAGCCACTCGCGTTATACCCACCTGTGCTGTATCGGTTATACGAAAGTGTTGGTTTATTGCAATTACCAACCGGCCATTGAAAGTTGAAACGACCACTCCGTCGGGAACAATATACCGTGCAAATGGCTAATTTATTCAAGAGACGAGAACCAAAATTTACAGTGTGAAACGGGGGATCTCCTTAACCTACCTATTTGTCGTCGAAAATGGGGAACACCGCGATCGTCGATTCGTATTTATATTCCTGGAATCCCATTAGGCGCGTTTATTCACGTTTAATGTCCTCCCGTGTTGCGACACGTTCGAGGACCATTGGAATCTCGTTTGAAAATAGTACGGTTCCTGCGGCTCGGCATAACGGTCGAACCGGGCGCTCTTATTGGATCACGATCTGTCAGATCGGGCCAATCGTTCTTGGCTCCCGTGGACACAGCTGACAGATTTTTTCCTACGGTTCGAGACGGCGGACGGATCTTCTACGCGCCGAGGTTAGTTGGGCAGGGAGGAAAGCATATTCGACGGAGTATCGACGTACTTACAGCTAAAGGGTTTCGTTAACCTTGGGGGCGTCGCGGAAATAGGGCAGTGTGGACCGGACTCCGGCTCTATCCTCTTCTGGCTGGTGCACTGTGCGTTTCGCGCCACACCTTTCAGGTGAACCGCGGGAAGCCGGGATGATACCTAGGTCACACTAGATACACCCGTAAACACCTCGAGGAAATTTCGACGGCCGGCAACGCCGATAAAGACGTTTATCTACGATGACAGTCGATTCTACGTGGAAATCATTTTCCCGGTACAATGTCACTCTGCCTCGACGAAGAAAGGGACACGAATCTTCCTCGCACTTTCCCCACTGTCTCACGTCGTCCGAGCGTCGAGATGAAGTGACAGCTCGAGAGGCATGGCATACGGGGTCACCCGAATGACACCCGCTCTCGACGACAGGTGACGAGATGTTTGTGACGATTCAATGAGAAGAGGAAGAGACAACGTTAGTGGGAACGTCTTAAGAGCGGTTCTAAGGTAGAAAGATGTATATCGAATTGGCCAGGGCAGGCACAACAAGAAAACCGTACGATGTTACGTGAGCAACGCGCGGCCACTGACTGACGGGCTGGAGGTCGCTCCGATTGGCGGGCCCGTTAGCACGCGCGACTTCTCGAACCCGGGAAATCGAGCTGGACCAATCGGAGCGCCCCCTGCTGCCCCCCGCGACCCGGTAGTTCTGAGTCAGGGCTGTAACGTCGGGGCGTGCGCCCTCTCCGGCGCACGTTCAGATAAATATTCACACAATTGATCTGACATTTCATATAAATTAAATACGAGATAAAATAGAAATAAAATGTAGACGCACACTAAATTTACATTTTCTTGTTCTACCAGGAATCGTTGTAACTGTAAGGAAAGAATAATGTTAGAAGAAACCGGTTAACCTAACGCGGTTGCTGATGTTTTCCAATAAAAAGAGTGTACAAATTGGGCATGAGTGTCATATTGGAGCAGCGTAAGTAAATTGTAATTAAGTAAATTGTAATAATAATATAATTTAAGTAAATTTTAATAATTCTCCACGATAAGAATGATTTATCAATGAATTTGATTGAAAAGTATAAATGTACACTTGTAGTCATAATAGCCGTCCACCCCGCTTGCATGCTACAAGCCTGAAGCGTTGGAAGTAGGGTGGACAGCTATTATGCCAGTGTACGTCGGGTCCCGTCCTTTAGGAGCTAAACCATGTCAGTATAAAAATTCTGGAATGAAGCGCGATAAATGAGATCTGTCTGGCCTCCATTTTTCTAAGGTTATCGACAGGCTTGAGTACGAAATAAAACGTTATTCCGTTCGGTATTAATAGAAAAATGAGTAGTTTCTTGTTGCACTGTCCCTTTCGCTGCGCGAGCGAGCCTCGCCAGGATCTATCATGGGTATCATTATCAGAGAGTTCCAAGGAAGACGCCGGGGGCGTCGTCGAGAGAATTTCAAGTAATTTTACGAGCTTCTTAATTACAGGCGATTAGCAATGCAAATCGTCGAAGCCGTCACTGGATGGACGGCCGCCCGTTAGCCGACTCCCCCGCCTCCCTGTCCTATTGATCGAAACCCCCGAACAAGCAAGAAGACGCGAGACCAGATGCGCCACAACACCAAAGAGAGATTCGGAGAGAGTACAGCTCTCTCTCTCTCCGCGACGTAGGATCCCCGCACGCCTGATGTTGGACAGCGGAAAAGTATGCGACGGTACACCACCCCCATAGCGGCTCGCGACGTTCGAGCGAACGTTGCGACCCGCCCCCTGCGACCTGCAACCGTTTGCACACCGGGGAATACGCTGCAGTATCGCGCTGAATAGTTCAGCATTTAGCCCTTTCGCTACTCCTGTATCATATGGCCTATATAATTTTCAAAAAATGTAATAAGTAATTTTAAATGTAATAAGTATGGCAACATGTAGATACAAGCCCAAGCGATAGGACTAAATAGACCGTGAACTTTCAAAGTGGCAATATTCTTTTGCGAGGAATTTGGCACTTGATATTTGAAAGTACAAGTACTGTATTCATTTGGCCCGTTTAGAAAATCTATGCGCCACACTTGACCTATATTTTGTATAGTCAAAGATCCCCTAAAAGCACATCACATTATCCGGACCATAATAATGCTCTATCATGATTACGGTACTTCATTAATTATTCATTGCACTAATGGTGAGAGGGTTAAAATGTTCACTGCTCGCCAGCTAATGGCTCACAATTTCTTAATGAGCTTCCAATAGCAATTTAATTTGTATGTCAATAAGTTATCTAGAGGTTTGTCGTTTAGGAACTGACATTTAGCAAGGAAATTCTTGTTGCACATAATGCGCCAATTTAATACTTTATGAAAGTTGCTGTGCGTCAAGGGAACTGTGTTTAATCAGCTAGCGACACCTAAATATCAATTTTCTAACAAAAGTTAGACAGGGTGGGGGGGGGGGTAACTTTCTTATTGACCGACCTTCGCATTTCCGTTTCTAAAGAATATTGTCGCGCAGGAAGCAAGAGGACACGGATTTTCGGAGTGAAAGGAAGCATTGTTGCTTCAAGGATGGTTGCTCGGGTCTCGAGTGACCCGGCACTCTCCGACGTCGAGGATCAAGCAGGAAAGCCGCACTCCATTCGCCGCCGAAGTGGACGAGCAAGACGAGGCTTGTTTATTCTCGCTCGACGCCGCTTTCAAACGCCCTTTCCGAGTATCGTCTTTTTATAGAGGAGAGAAAGAAGCCTGGTAAGGGCCGAGGGAGGATTGCCGGTAGCCGGTGACAAGTAAAAATAGGTGCTCGCGGGCCTCGTTTGAAATTTCTTCGGTTCTAACGCATGCATAGCGTGAGATTAGAAACTGCCGGTCTCGTTAGTAGATAATCGGCTGTTATCTGAATTATTTAAATGACGTGACGCGTCCTACTTGCGATTCCATGGAATTCATTGAAACTGGAACAGATAGTAGACTTCTAAAGTTCAAATTTTACAATAGAGATTCGTTCCGATCATAGAGAAACATAGATATTACTTACGTGTCTGTGAAAATAGCATTTCATTTCAGAGAAAACAAAGCATTTTTACAGAAGGTTTTATATGCCATTTTTAAATATGAAAGGTCAGTCCTGATAGGTATTTGAAAAGTCACTGCGATATTTAACCTGCCATTTTAATGCCTCGAACAATATTACGGCGCAAATGAAACCGCAAATGTTTGTCTTGCAGATGCTGTACGTCGCTGTACAAATATGCAAAGCACATCTGAATCCTGGCCGCAGGAAAAAGTTGAAGGCCTTCTTCGTTCAAAGGAGAAGAAGGAAAAAAGTAACATAGTTATATGGTACAGAGTGCAAGGCTTAATTTGATGAGACCTGGATGATGAAACCGGCGGTATCAGACGCCGATGCGGCAAGGTGAAATGCATTCGGGCAAATTGAACAGGTAGAATGTGCGAGGTTGCGTTGAAATTTGTATCGAGGTAACCTGCTCTGGTAGAGGTGCGCGTATGCGTCGCTGATGAAGAAAACTGACCTTTGACATTAGCGAAGAGCAACCTGCCGGATAGAGTCTCTCTTTCTCTCTCTCCTTCTGAATATTTCCCGGCGGTTGGATCCACAATGTTACGTACAGGGCCAGCGAAATTCGGCCGAGTTACTGGCGGCGAGAGAGAAGAATGAAATTCTCCTATCAAAAGGACAGAGATCGCGGAAGGTTGGCGACGGCGTTCCCTGTGATTCGGCACAAAAGCGGCGACGGGGGTCGTTCGATGGATGGCAAATATCGTTCTCCCTTTTGCGAGTCGGGGCGCGATACAAGGGACATTTTTATGAATAGACAAGCGCGGTTTGATTCTCACAAAAGACTCGAACGCGGGACCAACTAAATATTGGTCCCGAGTGAAAAGCCTCGGGATCGTTTCAATGATCTCGCACTTTCGGATCACCACGAAATAAAAATCGTCCTTCCAGAACAGACCTAGAACGACTGATCCATACAGAGATTTTATACAATTTTGTCCTCGTCGAAAATTAATTAACTATCAGCCTATAACGTCGTTTAAGAATTTCTACACGATCTCTAGGCAATATTTAACAAAATGATTGCAAGAGAATGTGACTCGACTTGGCAATTTGAACTTTTGTTCACGTATTTACACATGCAATTTACAACTTTGAAGCAACGGCGACAAAATTGTCTAAGTCAGTTTATCGAAAATTATAAATGTTATTAACAAACGAAACGAACAGAAACATCCAAGCCTGTTCTTGTTCAGAGATCCAAGACGCAGACGCTAAATGCCCGAAGAGATCGTTGGAATATTAATCTTCTTCTCTCTTCAATTAATCCTGTACATAATCGAGCAAAGAACGTCGACTGGAAATGTAAATTGTCGACACGAAGGGTACGCAAGGTCGGCAAATCCATTCAGAGGTTTCGATCCCGGTATCAAGGCGTGCCCGTGGTCCGCGATCTTATTGGCCGGGGCGGGATCATTCAATTAACTCCGACCGCTAATTAGACGGCACGCCGCTATGGAATCGCGATGGCCGGCGGTTTTCGCGGCTGATTCCGCGGTTCCGAGAGGATTGGGCCCTTTGTGAGCAGCGAGCTCCGTGTTGCTCCGGTTCGTCACGGCTGGCACAAACGTCGCCGTGACGTCAAACCACATTAGAATTTATGCACGTGACGCAAAGGAGAGAATTCTCTTGGAGATGGGAAGAGGAGAGGGAGAGAGAGAGAGACTCGTTCAACGTTGACCTTCCAGCTTCGAGGATCCGCCTGTTAAACCCACGGAAAAGGAACTTGGCATCGCGATTGCCCGCCGTGAGATACAAACATCTGCAACTATTCTTGAGACGTCGTTAAGACGAACAAGTGGCAAGTTGGAGGACTTAACGAGCCTGCTGTGTTATTACACCTTTCAGCTGATCCAGAGGGCTAATGAAGATTTTTAATATTCTACGGTATTTATCAAATTTTAATACACAATATATCTGGGACTCCGTTGGTTCTTAACTACATATTCTTCATATGCGTATCCATAATTTAACGTAAACTGATCAACTTGTACAGATGCTGTTCGAGAATTTTTCCCTCGCGTGAGGAGCTTATTTAAGTCGCACTTGGGTCAGCAGGTGCCACGTAAAGGTCTTGGGCTACACACCGGCGGTTGCATCATCCTCCAATTGCAGCTGCTTTCAATAAGACATTTTAGAACGAACTGGCACCAGGAAACTTCCGATTCATTACGATCGTCGCATTCGAACTGTCGTAATTTTGTAAAGAAGCAATCGTACGACGATGAAAGCGGTCTCGCTTTGAAGCCATGCGAAGTAGCCATCTTCAATTTCCGTAATTTATTTTATCTTCTGTGTGAAATATTTTTACACGACTTATTAAGATATTTTACGGTGCGACGTTCCCCTTGAAAACGGTACAAAATTGAGACTTCTCCGAGAACATTGAATTATGAACAGAAGAGAAAAATCAGGTATCATTGGTCGGGCAACTCAATAAACCTGCAGAAATCAACGACACGTGTTCGAAGGCTCTTTAATAAACCGTTTTCAATAGCGACAGCAATCACGTTCGTAAATCAGTAATAGATTTTCACGGCTTCTTCTTGAATGATTCTGAAGAAAATGGAAGTAATCGTCGCGTACAACTTGTTCGGATATCCGAGGGCAAATGCTGGCGGAAAATAGAATCGCGAGGCATGTCGGATCCGACGAAAAATTAAACAGTCGAGGGCCTGGAGTTTATAATACCGGTTCGGTTTACATCTCGCTGGCCACTGAATTTAGAACGACGGCCGCCGGCTTTTCCTCCGTCGCGTCAATCTTTACATTCGCCGGTCTTCGATTCGCATGGGTCCGGCGCCTCGTACCCGTGCGGAGATATCGGATTTTTTTCAGGGTTGTGGAAAAGGGAGTGCTTGCCGTCGCCCCATGGGAAAGGCTGTCGAAAGAGAATATTTATAAAACAATCGTAAGGAGCAACGGACCGAACGATCCGGAGAAACAAAAATGTAGTATCGTCGGAACGGGAACGGGACCGTCGACGGCGAGGGAAACCGAATTAGAGGAAACGGAGAGAGACACGATAAGGAAACACGGAATTCTTGCGGCGACGATGAACGGATCCGTAAGACTTCGTTAATCGATCGCGGGCAACGTGTAGATGGATTAACGACGCGCGGACGGGCCCGTCGCGCCGAAGAATCGGCAAAGCTCGTGCTTTTGGTCGGAAATAATTGGAAACTACCGGCTGTATCTTCCTGAAACTGGGCCACGGTTCCCGGAAATTGGGATTTACTGCGGGGATGATAAATGGCGCAAAACTTTTGCTCCGTGTTTCGTAACAGTTAACACCGGGGCTACTACGGAGAATCGCCGCTGGACCGCGGATGCAAAATAAAAGTTCTCCGAACTTCGTTCGGTTAAATAAACATGTAGCTTTTCTAGAGATCGTAAGAATGTAAAGAGTATCGACGCGCGGTACGACCTACTTGAAGGATTCCAGAAGAAAAGTTCGCACATGCATGGCTTCTGTTTCTTACGACAGGTTCAGGAAACTCGTTGCGTAAAGATTTCAGAATCCGGAGAAACCAATGCGTTCGGCGAAATGTCTTTCCGACGATTCTCGTCATTCTGGTGTCGATTAATGTAAATTCTCCCTAATCGATGCTCCGCTTGTACACAAAAATAGACAGTTTGGGGAGGAAAGATACGATTGTTAACAATCGGTAACTATAAAAACGAGCCGCAAGGCTGGAATAATCGCTCCTCTTATATATAATAATAATATATAATAATATATATAATAATATATAATAATATATATAGAATAAAATAATATATATAATAATATATAATAATATATATAGAATAAAATAATATATATAATAATATATATAGAATAAAATAATATATAATAAATATATATAGAATAAAAGCTCCTCTTCTCAAATTATCCATTTTTGTTTCCAAGCTGAGCATCGATTAGGGATAATTTACCATACGCTCCGTGTCCCCCATTAAATTAACGCGATCTTTGACAAAAAAAAAACATTTTCCAAGACTAACGTTTCAGCAGCCTCGAATTTCGAGGAACAGGGCGCGCTGCAATGAAGTGGACAAAAAAATGGCACACCTTTCTCATTATCCGCAAATACGGGTACTCGACGAACTCCTGCCTTGGCTGACACTTCTTGTGTTTCAGATGCGTCCAATAGACGAGGGAGTAGATAAGCACCGCCGGAATCCCGATGAAAAGCGACAGACACCGCCAGAGCTTCTCCTGCGACGTGTCTGTGCTCGCAGAGAAACCAACGCACCGTTATTGTTAGACGCACGAGAACTGAGAGCCATGCCGATCTCGCGATCCTTCGATACAGCTGATACTTCTGGCGGGGCTTTTATCAGATATGCTATCTCCGCGCGTCACTTACGAATGTTATTCAACACTTTCGTGAAAGTGCAGCCGAGGGGAGAAAAGTGCCCCCCCGGCGAGGGCAGCGTAACAGTTGAATTATCGATTATCGGGAGCATCGGTGATAACGCGTGACGCATTTTATCTACCTGACCCACAAAAATTCCCGGACGAAGACATTCGCCGAGAAACGCCGATATATGTGTAGAGTATTAAGGCGAAATATACGGAGGAAATACCGTCGTAGCCATAAATAATTTCTCGACCGGATCTTTCTACGGAAGCCAAGGAAAAATTTGTTTCTTTCGCCGAGAACATTCGGAAGTCGATCCTTCGGCTATTCGAATCTTCCCAAGTTTCGTTGGTTTTCGTTTTAAATGTATAAAATACAGTTGATCTCGGTTTCGGTGTATCAATTTCATTCATCGACAGGCTTGCTACCGTTATCGGATGCCTCGGGAATGACGGATCAGCACGGAGATAAATGCGTTACCATCTATTCTCAACAATGAAAAGTATTTGTGACTCGACTGATAGAAATGCAGGAGAATACGTAGATAAGAGAAAAGCATCGATCGCCTGGAAATTAAATCGACGGACGATCATTTTGGTAGATTAAACAGAAAAGAAGTACAGCAAATGCTCCGCAATCGACACGCTCGGATTGTACACAAAAATAGAGAATAATTTGCGAGATTAATCGACAATTATAAGCACGGAGGTGCGAGGCTCGAACAATCGTGTCTCCTCTTCCCAAAATTCCCAAATTGTCAGGGAGAATTTACTGTATTCTTAACTGTTAGTTAAGAGAAACGTGTCTTTCGCGGTAGAAATCTGCGGTCCATATTTACCTATGGGAGAACAACAATCCCAGATATTCCCAGAACAATACTTCTTCGATCTCTCGGTTTTCGCAGCAGCCGCGCAACAAGGAACCGAAATGGAGTCCGCGCAAGGAGCCGGAGCAGGATCGACGCAAGGACAAGGAACAGGATCCACGCAAGGACCCGTGATCTTCGGTGTGCCGGACAGCGCAAGATTCGAGGGAGGACACTTCGTGCATTGATCTTCAGGATCGAACTCTTTCACCGGTTCCGGGCAGTCCGGCTTGGATCGGTTCTTTTTGCAAGAGCCGTCCTCGGAGGCGAAACGACGGACGTCTCCTCTGTATCGAGATTTCCCATCTCCTATCTTTCCGGCGCGAGCAATCGCACAGGAATAAGAGAACTTCCTCGCGAACGGAGCGAGGCATCCAGTTGAAGGACGAATCGCCTTGGAGAGGATCCAAGTATCGCGAATCGTCGCCAAAGTGAATTCTAAGGGAGCGGGCGGGCTCCTGCCGAGCGGAGTCGCTCTTCTTCCGTACAGCGTTTCAAGGCGACGCTCGTGACCCTCGGTGTAAACATTGTTCGACGATAGCGTGCTCGATGCATTCTTGCCTGGAAAGGACTTTGGAGTCACGTGGACGCGTCTGACGGTGAGACACTCGGATTATCGAGCTCGGTTATGCAGCGGACGCAGATGAAGCGAATGCAATTGGAACCCGAGGTTTCGGAATTTTACGCCGAGCGAGGAGAGGCTTTGATGAAAATGGTTCGGATTGCTGACCTTGGAAAGCCGAATAGCGATACGACGAAGCAGCGATAAAGCAATCTTTTAATGTCAATCTTGCTGATTAATTCAACTAAATATAAGCGCGGCACGTGTTTTCGCTTCGGATAAATGATTTGTTTGTCATTTTTCTAAAGCTAGCGAGCTCGATACGCGGGCTGCAGATCTTTATGCTAATTGGAAAATTCCTTCGTTCGTCCAATAAAATGTCGCTGTAAAATATCGTGATAAAAATAAGAATATCGAGTGCGCGCGTTTCCTCGTACTTTCGAAATTTACATAAGCATAAATATCTGCGGCCTGTCAACAGATATCTCAATCCTACCGATTAGAAGATTGCGGAATCTCTCGTACCTTTAATTATCTTCAAGAATCTTCTCCATGACTCGTCGCTCGAGATACCATTAGTCACGCGAAGGATTTCATTTCTCCGCGACCGATATGCTCGGTTAATTAAAACGTTCGTTTTGCCCAACGGGGAAACCGGAAATTGGATCTTCAACCCTCGAGAAAGAACCGACAACATCGTGCAACATATTTCTACGCTTCTGCGGCGAGGTCGTCGCTGATTTCAAATCATTCTACGCGAAACGAGAGACTCGCGTTTAAGGCCGTCGGATCGGTTACGCGGCTTTTGTCACGCAGCCCCTCGCCCGCTATTGTTCCTTTGAACGTAGCTTCGCGTGCGTGGCACGTCGGAGAAATTTTCTTTTATCCGCCAGATAAATTCCATTCGTCACGGAGACGTCAGACTTCGGCGGTATCCGTGACGTCGCTTATCGCTTATCGAACGATTTCCGAGTGACGAACACAATTTTGATTGGAACGTGCGTCGAACGAACTCTAAATCGTTCTCGCAATTCATTTAGCATACATTCGTATGTTCCGCAGTATAAATTGCGAAAAGACAGCGCCACGGCTAACCGGTTAATAATACGGATCGCTGGCTGCGAACGAAGTGAACTAACAACATCTTGAACGTCGCTCGGTCCGTTCGAATAGCTCGATCGCTTTTGTTACGACAGCCCGTCCCGGACAGATCGGAAAATTAGGATCCGAGTTATGTCTGTTCCGCGACGGACTCGTGCTTCCGGTGCACGAATGCGGCTCCCATGACGTTCGCGAATCAGCGGTATTTATAGCGATCTTCCGGCTGTTCCGCTTTTATTCGCCACGAGGTTCCCACCTGAGTCCCGCGGGGAAAATCGGCGCACCGCAAAAAAGCCAGTGAGTACAGAAAAAATCATTATCGTGAACGATTACGAAGAAGTCGGATTTCCGTCGCGATTCTCTCGTTGACGGACGCGTCGCGTCGCGATCGCGGGCCGTCGTAACGTTGCGAAAGCCGCGGCGGAAAGTTCGATCGTGCCCGATCAATCCAGCGATCTCGCGCGGAAGTGTTATCGGCTGTTCGTCGTGAATTTCTATCGTCGGATGATTAATGGCGACGGGACACCTCGCTCGGATAAACGTGCGGCCGGAATAAATGGGACAGCGCGGCTGAAAATGTATTTTATCGGAGCGCCGGCTTGTCTGAGGTCAGTGGAAACCAGTAAACACGAAGCCGTCCGAACCCGCATATATCACGATCCTGGCTGGCACCGCGAACATCATTGTCTCATTAGTTTTTCTTCTTGCTCCCGCCGTTTCGCCGGGGTTTCTGGCGACGGGCCGCGAATTAACAGGAACACGGACTCTCATCCGCGTGGCAGACGATGATTTAACGCGTTCGGCCGCTGGCTCGGCACCACAAAAATTCGACGAGGTCGAATGCTGTTTCTTCCGTGTACGAACACGAAACGGCGCATCCGAGTTTCTGCCAGTCAGTCGGAATCGTCAGCTGTTTGCTCAGCCGACGATCTTACTTCGTCCCGTTGTCTTGTTTCGCGACTACAATAATGTCTCCGTAACTGACGCTCGGATTGCGCAGAAAAATGTACAATTTGTGAAGTGGAGATACAATTGTTCGAGCCTCGCAGCTCGTTTTTTTATAGTTGCCGACAATTCGTAGCTATGAGAATGAACCACGAGGATCGAACAATCGTATCTTCTCTTCCGAAATTGTCCAGTTTTAGACATTACTGTATGCGACAAGATCGACCAGTAAAGATTTAAATAGATCCAATTCAGTATTCCAATGACCGGTTACACGAATCGTTAACCATTTGTATCGAGTCCAGTGAGAAGATCGTAATCGATCTCGAAGCAGAAGAATCGAAAGAAGCAAATACGAATAATATAAAAATGTTTGAATATTGTTAAATTATTTTTCTCTTTAAATATCCGTGTGCCAAGGATGTTATCGAGCGAAAATCTAGAAGCAGAGAAATTAAGAAATCCGAGCGGATTAAATTCCCTTTTCCGCGGCCGGTGGTTGTTTATTTTAAAAACGCGCAATATTTCTATCTCCCGTTACATTCGTTCCACGGTTATAGCTCCGACCGATTTCAGTTCTGCACGGTTGTAGCGGCGAAGCACTTATCGAACGAACTCCATCGACAGTCTATTCTCGACTTCTACTCCGTTCCTCCGGCTCTATTGTTGGAGCGCAATTGTTGTTTCGCGTCATTCGGTAATTTCCGCGGCGTTCCCGTGCCGGGCGCTGAATTATATGTATACGCGAATAACACAGGAACGGCGCTGTCCGCCGCAGAAAGGTTTTCGAAGAAAGAGAGAGAATCGAACGATCCCCCGGCTTTCTTACTTTAATCCCAGAACCCAAGGCGTAATAATCTGTCCAAATATTTGCAGTCCTTGAGGGCTGATTTATTGCGTCTCGTCGGATTAGGAATCGATGAAAATGATGTTTGCTCGCGGTAAACGCGATCCCGTTTTCCCCATCGACTCGGCGACTTCCAGAGTGGAAAAAAAAGAAGTTCGAACCGTGTTCGATGCTTATTCTGCAATTCCATCTCCAACCCCTCCCCCCGTTCGTACACGAACCGCCGGCACTCTATGCAAATTCTCGTCATTCTCGAAGAATCTGAAAGCGTCGCGTTTAATTTCAGTTCGTCCGCGCGTTCCCTTGCATTCTCAAACTTGCGCGTTGCCTCGAGAAAAAACGACGAAGCTCGGGAAATGTTTATTCAATGGTTCCGGAACGCGACGCGGTCCAAAATCAATCGCGATTATCATTTCTCGCCGATTCGACGAGCGGAAAGCTGTTTCTTTCTTCGTCGGAAGCTTCAGCTCTTGCTGTTCAGGAAAAATCGTCGACCACATTTCTCGCGTCCCGTGATCATCTGTGAGATCGCTACAAAAGATCGCCGCCATACTCTGCCACGCCTAAATCGTTAATGGACGTCGAAGAACGCGATACCCGAAGGGATCGCTGAACGGTTCCTCGTGACCTTTGGGGACTCGGAAGTCCTTGGAAATCACCGACTGACCTTCTACCTAACCCGGAACTCCTCTAATCTCCGATGCGGGAGTTTCTACTTTGCTCGATCAGCAAACATCCGCAGAAACTCGCGCGCGCACGGCAACGTAAACCGCGCGGAATCCATGAAACGCCGAGATATTAATTACTCTGTTTCCATTCAAGCTGGCCGCGCGATCGAACGTTTGCCAAAGGAGCGGTCCCTCCGGGAATTAATATCGCCTCGCCGCGATGCTTTCCTCACGCACAATGAAACTCCGCGATCTTCCATTCCCGGCGACGACGATACGCTTATCTCGGCCATTGTTTCCGTCTTATTCTTTACTTTGGATAGCCGAGTATACCGGGTATCGTGCCCCTTGAACTTCAAGCCTCGCGACAGCCGTAAAAATGTTTAAACGAATGCCCGGCAGAGCTTCCAGCGAGGAAATTGCTCGATAATGTCGAGGAGAAGTTCGAAGTGCCCCATCGCGAACTTGGAACGTTACCGTCGAGGATGAATGTGTCGAGAGAAATGGAACTTCAACGCCCCTCCCTCGGCCGGCATTAAATGTTTACCGACTTTGATACGCCGCGGCGAAAGATACCCCGTAACATCGGGGAATCTCCGCGATTCAACTAGCTCGGAATTCCTGCAGATAATCTGAAAAATTCCGCGAGATGAAAGCGATCCGTTTCGTTAAATAAATATCGCGGAGCTCGGATATGGAATTGCAATCTCCTTGCGTTACAGTGATTTCTCTCTAATTCGCGCTCAGATCGCGCGCAAAACTGGGAAATAATAATTATTAGTAATAATAATAATTAATATAATTAATAAATAATTTGGGAAGAGGAGATACGATTATTCGAGCCTCGCGACTCGCTTTTATAGTTACCAATTGTCGACGACTATAAAAACGAAAATAATAATAATAATAATCGGATCTCCTCTTCACAAATCGTCCATTTTTGTGCGCAATCCGAGCGTCACAATTAGAGAGAAATGACTGTACTACAAGCATTCATTTCTGGCGGTACATTAATTTCAAGGCATCCAAAGATTTCCACGGAAGCTTCGCAATCGTTCGATGTTGCCTCTGAAAATATTAATTACTCTCCAGTTTATCGTTCGTGCAAATTCTATATAAAAATAATATTTAACACGAACGTATAGCTTAATATTGCCCAAATACGTATAATCGTATCCGATACGTCTCTAGTGGTTGAATGCAGAAAAGCGATGGTCGCTCATGCTTTTAAGAAACGTCCACACTCATTACAGAACAGGGTCGTTTCACGACCTAAAACATTGCCAAAAATGTTCGTCACGGACGAATTCCTCCGCCCGCGCGAAGAGGAGAATAATTTCCCGTCCCTATAGAAATCGTTCGGGAAAATTGAACTCTATTTTTGGGGGACGCGCGCCCCCGGGGGCGCGGAGGCCCGTGGAACGATTAAGCGAGACGCAGAAAGGATTCGACGATAATTATTCGCCGACGATAGAGCAGGAACAATGGGATCGATGGGCTCGTCTGGCTCCTGGAAAACGAGGATACGTCGATGCGCCTTGCGCGGCAACCTTTGACATTTCGAGAGGACGGGTCGAAGTTTCCACCCTCTCCTGGCCTAGGTGCCCGTAGGTACATACGGCTTTCCGGCAGCCAAACATCCGGCCGAAATCAAGTGTAGATACAAAAGCCGGATAAAAGAGAAGAAGAAGAAGAAGAAGAAGAAGATATTCAAGAAACTTCTCGGCCGTGAAGTCGCGACGGCTCTCTTCTTCTTTTCATCGAAATCGCGGCGGGGAACGGATTAATTGGAAAGTTCCACGGAAATCCTTCGGCTCCGAACCAAATTAGGAATCCGCGTGGCGAAGCAAGGAACTAGGTCGATAGAAACTTTTTTTCCCCCCCACCCGCTGCCCCCAGCCTCCCCTTTCAGCAAATGCTCCAATTTAAATGTAATTGGACGGCGGATACAAAGACTCGAAATCACGTTAGCATGTCCATCGAATCGATCCTCCGAAATTCCTTCGTCTCTCGCGCAATTTGCGTTTTACGAGCCCTCCATTTTCTTTTCCTCGCCGGCGAGTCTTCGCCTCGTTGCCTTCGTATACTTTATTCCTGCGAACGCGCTCGAACGTCTCGTTTTCTTGCTCGAGGACCGAGTTTCTTAGAGACCTGGGCCTAGAATCGGTTGCTAATTCGCTGCTCGAGAATAATGAAATTTGAGGATCGACGAGAGGAAACTCGTGACCGAGAAAGCATTCGCGCGGCGCCGATTCAACGCTGTCCTTTTTGGCACGTATCCTGCGTTTACTCGCACATATCCTGATTTCACCGGTCGCATATTCGTATTCGGAGGATTCCTCGTCGTAGGAGTACGATAGAAACGGCGCCGCTTCTTCTTAATTTATTCGAGCCACCGAAAACTATCCATAATATTTCTCCAGGAAGTAATCCGCGGAAAGCCGAGCGCGCGGATGCACCTCTCTCTCCTCGGCGACCCGCCGCGAATGCTTGGGCGTAGTTTCATAAAAATTCTTCATCCACGGGGAACGATCGTAAAATACGGGGCGAGTTCCCCGTGGCAAGAATACGACGGGGACACTCGGCGAGAGCAAATCGCCTTATTACGAGCGGTGGATCGCCTAGGCTCTAGACCCGCAGTCTTCCGGGATCGATAAATTCCTCGAAACTGGAGCGAGACCGCGTCGGCGGCGGCGGCGGCTCTTTGAAAATGTTGCGCTTACATTCGGTCGCGCCGGTTGCCGTTGATAGGTCGAAAGATTGGATCAAGGCACAATTTGCTTCGCCGCGCGCGCCACCCCCGCGAAACGCATAATCTGCACCGGGACATGTTTCACCTACGGCGGCCAGGTACCAAAATGTCAGGCACGAGCTGCACCGTGTGTCTGTCAGTTCCTCTGTTCGTGTCTGGAAAACTGCATACATCTCGCGCTGCCGAACCGTTCTCACGGCTGGGAACCGGACCGATTTTCGATTCCAATTGAACGGGGGTGGCCGGGGGGGGCGGCAGGTGCGAGGCTCTCTGATCTACAGGTCCGCGATCCAGCGTTTTTTCTTGGGCAACGAGAGACGGAAAAAGTACGCCGGGACATATACACACACACCTGAAAAGGTATCGATCAATTATTTTTAGACACACGGTTTTCCGGGACTAACAGCCGCGGAGAGTTCGCCGAACCCGCCGATATACATATATGTATATTGACTCGCGGTACAAATTCTATAAGAGGATTATATTACCCTGATTACCCGCTATCGTATGACTGCCTCGCGTTACCTGCTTTCACGGTTCATTATCGGCGGGCCGGGTTATACGCTGACATTGAGCTGCGTCGTGGCCGCTATTCTTGTGCCCGAGTCTCGGGGGTTGCTTAATGAGCGATAAGCTTAACGAGCGGCGCACCAGGTAAAAAACGAATCGAATTAATGCGTCCGGTGACAACGGGGTCACCGGTGACCGGCGCTCTCGACTCGACGGCATGTGCGAGTCGTCGGTGACCGTGCGGCAATACGTTTAATTATCGACTTCTTCTTCTGTTTGCTGTGGACGGGGATGCCGCCGGTGACTGGCGGATGACCGCGCGGTGACTAAAAAATTCCGTAAGTTAACTGTGACGAAGGCCACCCGGGACCGCGGTGTAATTAAGCGATTTATAGATTGTGTAATTTAAATGGCAAGGAGGTCACCGGCAGCGGATTAACCGACGCATCGGCTGATCGTGTTGGAATTAATTAGAAAAGCGTGGAATACGTGATCCACCGTTTCGATAAGCGAATCGATAACTAGAGTTAATTTCATTCGTAACTACGAATGTTACATATTTGTTGTTGCGTTTAAAACGCAAAATGTGCTTTGCATAATTGATGTTCGTTGCAGTGACGCGCGTACAGATTCGCGGTTTAAACACGAACGTCTTTCCCGCCTCAGATTTTTGCAAATGGCGGAGCATGGTTCCGCACGAACTTTCGAAACGCGAATGCTGCGATCGACGAACAATGCAAATGCAATTGATATTTTAGATCTTAGAAGATAAATGCGGGGAGTGACGCAATTCAATCCTTTTATAGAATACGTTGTTATTTTGAAGATCAACGTTCGACGCGTTAATCCGCGGTTATGGTTCGGACAGTTTTGCTCGATGGCAGATAATGTTTAATTGTCGAATTATTAGTGCACCATTAGGCGATTAATCGCGGCGCGGCGGCCGCAAAAAGTAAAAGTTTGTACCCTCGAAGTTCAAATTCGATCGATCACCCAATTGGTTGACGTCACTGGTTACGTCACATAGACGAAGATGGAGAACGGCGAGTGGGGCGCGCGCCGCGCCGTCAGGTGCACAGCGGGGTTCTTCAAACCCTCCCCCCGAATAATAATACATTACGATGACAATGGGCCGTCATTTCGATAAATTGATAGCCTACGCCGCAAACATTTGTCGCCGTGACATTTTCCCTTGATTGTTCAATGACACCTTGGTTCGTCTTCCGCTAATCTTGAACTGCATCTTGAACCAACGATTCGACTTTCTATCGATCGAAAAAGAAGAGGGGAATGAAAAAAGGATACAAATAAATTGCAGAAGAAAAGTCGCGATATGGACAGCTGGGAAATGACGAGGTCCAAAGAATATCGCTGTTACTTGAACAGATTTAAGCTACTGAAGAATAGTAAACACTGTGACGCATACTTTTAAAGCATCTCGTCGAATGTTCAAAGAAACTGACGATCTTTAAATACACCCAAGAATTGAATATTATTTTGCAAGGAACAAAAGAACGTCATCTGTGACTAACTTAAAATCAACTACAATAGATGCACAGTAAACGTGACCAGCATAATCTGGTCGCAGAATCTTACTTTCAAATGCCACTGCTGTTCCAAACAGGATAATATTAAACTAGGAATTATTTCTATCAGATTATTCTGCGAGAACGTAATTTTGTATTGACTTGCAGCCTGTGACCATAATAACGTTGAACTTTATAAATAAAATAGTATCGTCGATTGAAGCTGACACACCGGCGCGACGCACGTACACTTCTTCCCCTTACTGTACACGGATATAGAGTACATGCAAAAATATTTGCACACAAGGAACGACGATTATTCAATTCGGATCTCTTGTGCTCTTGTAATCATTCAATGAAATTCCAGCAAAATTCGTGCACATCGAATTCCGTCGGCTATGAATTTCAGTTCAGCCAGGTGTGTAACAACGACGTACAAAAATCCTATGTACAAAAAGAAAAGAAAATCAATGAAATTAAACCGAATCAATGTGCATGTACCGTCTGCGTGGAGACGAACACTTTTGTGGCCCACTGTACGTTTTTCCGTGTAAAACGGACAAAGGACTACCCGATAGTTACATAAAACCAGGATATGCTCGATGCATGAAAATAGATAATCTTCTCTATGTGGCCGGCGTTTTTGTATAACCGGAAACACGTAGTTGGCAATAGATCTGACTGCTAAATTGTTTGAAAAAACAAATCGATCACGTTACGTTTGTCGCGTGCATGCACATACATACCGATCCGTCGTCAGGACTCAATCAGTTCTCTTTGTTTCCTTGGTTCTCTGGTACAATGGTGTATCACGTATGCACGCACACACGCACCAGCAATCATACGCAACTACCGCGATTATCCCATTGCGAGGTGTCTATCGTTTTTGTCTAGTTAATCCTGACAGAGACAGAGAGAAAGATATAGAACGGTTCTTCCTCAATCAGTAAAGCAGATTCAACCAGTTCTACGGTGCGAGTATCGATGCACTCGTTCCCGCGTGTGCAGTGATCCAATTTAACAAGGTAACTAGTAATTTCTAGATTTTTCGGGCTATCGTGATCAGACGACAAGGATTACTGGCGCACCGATAACCGAGCCTATCGATGAAAACATCTTCCTCGTTCTTCGAACGTTCGTTTGTTATTTGACGCGCGTACCATAACATAACCCGGACAGCTGTTAACGTTTGTTTTCGTTGCGGTTGCAGGCCCTGATTTCTGATCGCACTGATTTCGCAGCGTCGCAGTGCGATGCTTCGGCACTTCGAGCGGGATAAAATTGAATCTCGATAACGACGCGTGAAATCGCATCCCGCGAATCATCGGAAGCTTCGATTCAAATTGTAAAATCATTGAATCGTTTATGTTGTTCTATTAAAACGACAATATCGTATTCAATGGCTCTTACTCGATCGAATGGCTTGATACGTACTGTTCATCTTCCGACGAAACGAATGTTGCACCATTCAATGCATCGCTGTATCGCTATCGTGATTCGATAGATTGCTGAAATATCGCAATATGCGTTGCAACGATTTAAATCGACGAGATCGATCGAAGAATTCAAACACTACGACGGTTAATCGAAGCTGTCTATTAACCCCCCCGTACGCTCCTCGCGAAATCCTTGAATTCTCTATGATTGGGTAGCGACTTGTTTGTTTAATTTAACCAGTTCGGTCTAGTTCGTAATTTCATATTTTGAAGAGCGAAACGATCGAGCTAACTCGGCTCTAGATAAATCCTACTTAAAAGAATGTTTCGTGGATTTTTTTAGGAGCGCGTAGAGGGGTCAGATGTTTCTCAATTTTCGAGTGTATGCGAAGAAATTTTTGGGTATCGAGTGACGGGAACGGCGTTCGCTATCGGAACAGCTGTTGCTACATTTGTTCTCGGTGGGGTTGCAGTTGCAGGCCCTGTTTCCGACCGTGTTCGCAGCGTCGCCGCGAGAGCGCGGCTTAGGCAACTCAATAAAATCCAAAGAGCGCCGGACGGGCGGTGTTCCGCGAAGCGTGATGAGTTTGACAGCTCCCGCGTACCGTGGCTCTCTCAAAAGCAGAAAATAAGATCGATGTCAAAGATGCGGCCACGAAGAGATCCTTAACGCGTCTCCGTACACATCCACGCAAGACCGTCTAATATGGCAGAATGGCTGGGCATAGAATCCTCACGCTGATACTCTTCCTGGCAGGTGAGCAACCGAGAGATAGAAAGAGAGAGGAGAGATTCGCTCAGCCGTGAGCGCACCTGCCGATCAATGTGACACACCGACCGTTCGTTCGGTGCTCGTGCGCTTGGATACGTACACCGTGCGAATCGGGCTAAGTACACGATCGTTACGATTCAGGGTCGAGTTATGCAAATTTCACTAAGTATCTTGTTTTTTTCCACACACACACTCCGATCTGACCCGCGGAGATCCAAGCTCTAGCGTTCCGGCGAGTCCATTGATCGGTAGAACGTCGATTCTATATTTTCGTACTCGATCTATCAGACGCATGTCACTCGTACCTGTACAATGTATATATAGTCGATTAATTCGCGTACGGGATGTACGGTTTGTTTATGCAGAACCGTGTTCAACACGCCGTAAACATACGGGCACATAAACTGTGCGTCGCGACTGGCATACCTGTCTCATCCGAAACGATTCTTTTACTTTCGCTTTTTCATTTGAAATATGATTTGACAGTTGCGAATCTACACGCTACCTGTACCATTTTAATATACATTAGCTGTTTGGTATGTCGACGACTTCGAACAATTTTTTTTTCATTATTATTTCTTCTATAACTAAATCTTATGCGATAATTAAACAAGTTTTATTATGTAGAGTTTTAATGCTTTTACGTTGTATAACTTTTTATATAAAATTTGATTATTTGTATAATAAGATTATTCTAATTCTTAACATATGTATTGTATATAATTATGGTAGTTAAAGGCCTTGTTATGATTTCTAGCATGGCAGGAAGCAGTAACTTTGGTGCCAGTGCATTTTGTCGCTGTAGACGTTGGTCAGAACTTGACTTTACCTTGTGCAGAAGAAGATGCACTACCACAGTCAGGTGGAACTATTGGAGTGTTGTGGATAAGAGAGGGACGCGAGGATGAACAAATTGGACGACTAAAGGTTGAGTCTAATGGAGCTTTGGAACTTATCAATGTTAGCGCGGATGATGCTGGGAACTATTCATGCACCTTAGATGATGATCACGATGCTGTCAAGACTAGGATTAATGTACAAGTTAGAAGTAAGTCATTAAATTTCTAACAACATCTGTAATGTAATTTCTGACATTGATATTATCGTTATTATCTTATTCTTCAGCTCCTCCTCCAGCTTTACATAATGTATGGGTAAAACCATCCACAATATTGGCAAATATTCTTTGGGAAGTAGCTGGCACAGGTGGTTATCCTATCATAGATTTCACTGCCGAATATCGTCTTAAACCGAATGTGGGTGAAGAACCAGAAGACTGGAAGCCTATTGTTCCAACGCACATTCCACCAAATTCTGTAATTTACTCTAACAACACAATATTCATTTCATGTTACCAGTCATTAACTAATTTGCCTTAAACGAATGATTTTGTAGAGGCAAATTGATGTTTATCACTTGGTGCCAAACACGACGTATTCTTTCCGAGTGTGGGCAACAAATCAGCTGGGAAGAGGAGAGATCGTTGAGGTCGAAGGTCACACGCATCACAGTGTCGAGGAATTAGGTACAGATCTACCGCTTAACGAATTCACAGAGTACAACTCTGCATGTGCAGAATGTATTATTATTTATAATTGACAATTATTTCAGAACTTGCAAGACATCTCTTATCAGGTGTAGAAAATTTTGACACTCGTGTCTGGGTGGCAGCGGTAGGCATAGTTATGGGTACACTTATGATTCTTGGTATAGGTACTTGTTACCTCCTCTATCGTGAGTGCAAAGTACCCTGTAAGCATTTCCTGGTAACTTTATCTAAGAGCTTTTGCTTCTACTCTTTCTCTTTCATGCTATTTATTTCTGCTGAGGAAACACACTTACTTCCGCGCGAGTAAATCCGATATAATAGAACAATGTAATATTGTGTAATTTTAAGAGCAACTACAAACCGTGTAATGTATTCTATCTAATGAAGAAGATCTGCAGCAGAAACGATAGCATCACTAACCACTTGACTTATCTATGGCCCTGATCTCTAGCTTTCTTTACATCAGCCATTCTCCTTTCAATCAATTTAGTGCTATTCTAATACAGAACCAATTATCTTCCACTGATATTTCCCTACTGCAAGCGCTCTGCAAATTTTATTAGCATTTAACAAATTTTCTAGTATTTTAACTTTTAAAAACTTACTAGCATCTTAATGAATCTATCGTACCATATACCAGTTTAACAATAACACTCTCTTAACTTTTGCACTGAACACTTTACAACATAGAGCACTAAATTAATCTGTAACATATTTTTACCTTTTTCTATACAGTTTGCCTGACAGTAGCACCTTCTACACTCCTCATAGGAATGAAACCTGAATCTCTTACGAATAGATTTCATCAGCCACCAAACTTACTATCTACATTGTTCACCAAGGAACTTTATTGTCCTATTTGTTACTAACTTTTTTGTAAAACATTTTGTGTGTCCGATATATAAGCTTTGGTGGTTTGTATAAAATTTGGTATGCAGAATGATTAGTGTAATGAATAGAGAGTAATGTAATAGTGATAGAGCATTATGGCCTAGATAATATTATGTGCTATTAGTGGATCTTTGACTGTACAAAACATAGGTCAAAGGTAGCACATACATTTGCTGGGTAAGAAATGCGTTCACTGTACAGATTGAATTCCAAATGTTATCTTACAAACTTTTGATTTTTTGATGTATATATTGCAAAGATGTTTCTGGATCCAATATATATGTAGCCCAGCAAAATATTGGTAAAGGGAGAGGGTAGAAGCTAATATAACTCGTGGCCTAGACCAATGAAAATTAATCTCCGTTCCCGAATTGCAGCGCAGCTGGAGGAGCAGGAAGTGATTGAGCTGGTTCCCAACATCATTCTGAATCCAGGATTTTTCGACGAAAGAACAGAACACATTCCGCAAGACGAGAACTTCAATAACCAAACGACGACGCGTCTGAACAATAACAGCGTCGTGCAACCTAGGCGACTTTAGTAACTAAATACTTAGGTTTTTGTGGCTTTTTTTATTAACAAGTGGCTTGAGCACAATTTATGTGTCACCTTAAACGTAAGTAATATGAGAATTACCGAAACGATGGCCTCGAATAACCAGTGTAACGATGAGAGAGCACTTAACGAACCAGGTAAGCGATGAAACTTATACCATCATCGCGAACACCTAAAACCTGTTTTGTGTTTGTAATCAGACAGTCGAGGAAATCGAGATTCTGTACGCTTTGAGCGTAAGTCGCGCGAAGGAAGTTAAATTTTTCACTTACAATACAATGTAAAGTGTTCAAAAGCGTACGTAAAGACTCTGCTAGGTTTTGTGAAACGGAGTAGCACATTTTTGAGGAAGTTTACCAGGACGTTCCAACACTGAAATTCGATAATGTTATTGCTCATTGATCGAGCTTAAAGTAACGAACTCCTGTAAGCCAAAAGGAATATTCTTAGTAAGACTGTAATTCTAAGAACAAAGAAACAAAAATTTTTTTGTGAAAACTGAAGTCACGCAAACATTAATCTTAATGTCGAACAACGCATTCATCTTACATTCTGCATGAATCGAAACGTCTTTTGTACGCAATTATTTTTAGCCGTTACCACTGAGAACAAAAAAATATGAAATTTTAAATGGACAATATCATGCAGAAAGTAAGATTTTTGTCCGCAACACAAATCATCCGATTGAACAGATTTTGTCAAATACGACAAACGAAGGCTTGCTTACTGCCGTTTTAAGGTGTGCAGAAGTCGTTGGTGAAAAAGTTCCTTTTTTGTGTCTTTCTAAAAGTTATTGTTTATTTATTGTTGTTGTAAGAGCGCGTTTGTTTTTTAAGGATATTTTAATAATTTCTTTTCGACAGAGAGCTTAAATGTTGAAATTGAAGCACATGTTGTATGTTCTTTCTAGGGAAAATCCTGTGATTCAGAAATTGTGCAATTGTAAAGACCATAGTACTCTAACTGTAAAGATAATTCTACTATGTTAACGTTATTTATAGCGGTATGCTATTTCCCATACTTTGAACTTTGCATGTGATCGATCGAACATCGTCTAATGCTTCAACATGCTTTTGCACTACCTTAACAACAAATGCAATACTGCTATTGAATTACTGATAATGTGTAAAATCAAATTTCATCAAAAGAAATTCTTAACAGATAGCACAATTCCATAATGAATAAGTTCCAGTATACAGTGTTAGGAAAAAGCGAACAAAAAATCCATTAGTCTCCGTGATATCGAGCAATTACTCTTGGGACACCGTGTATTTCGGTTGAGAATCATTCCATTCGTATTAGCAGTAAATATAGGGCAGAGGTAGAATAAGTTAAAATATTTTGGATATCATCTTTGATAGGATCACGTTTGATAATCGATCATCGAGACAAGTCTTTTCAGAGAATATTCATTTGTAATGAAACATAATATCATCCAACACGAATCACATAAATGAAGAAAATATTAACGTAGTCAATCAATAAGGTTGATGATTTCGATAAGAGTTCTTCCTGTACAAACAAATATACAATTATTTTCCACAATTTACACGTAGTACCATATCAGAAGTTCGTCGTTGCGTAAAATTCATTATAAAAGCATTATGTAATGAGTGCTTAGTGTAGATGCTTCTTTTGTTAAAAAAAAAAACAATTTTTTTCAATATTTATTTTTAACAATTTGAACGGAATTCTTTGCATAAGGAAAGGTTCAGAAGGTTGTACATTTTTGTTTCATTGCTATTTGTTAAAGCACTCCAAGTGATGAATATGGAAATGGTTGTGGAAATTGATTCTTGTCTGTATTAGTCTTTCATCCGTTACTAGTAAAGCTCATGTTGTCAGAAACATAATACCTTAACGATTCTACTTAATACAAATATGTAAGTTAAAAATCTTGCTTTTTGTCAATACGAGGAGAGATGACAGAAAGCAAATTTGGTGCACGCAGGTTGTATAAAAATTGGTTGTGCGTTGTTACATTGAGGCTTCATGATCTGTTCCTCCCTTGTACGTAATCTAATTAGGGGTGAACAGATTCAGTTCAGCTTCGTACTATGCACTCTGTGTTGTGAATGGTATATATATATAAATATTCTATGCGCTAATGAAAAATAATATGATAATAACAATAATGATAATGATATAAATATATATATTTATATAGCCGAGGCATCATAATATTTTAGCTATAAGCAAAGACAATTTTTTATATAACTAACGATTATGCCGGAACGCAATGATAATATTTATCTACATATTCATATAGGTAATTTTGTGCTATGATATCGAGCTTCAAGAGTGATCTGATAGGTTTGCTCGTTAAGAATATCTCATGTAGAGAATCATGTTCCTCTTTCCTTTTAGACGAGTCGTATTTTGCATTCCTACTTTGATAGAGTTTTTACAATGCAGAACAAATTGTTTTGTCAAATTTTTTATCAGTGGTATATATTTTTTGATAAATTCATAGTATACGTACGATCGATACGATACATTTCTCTCCATAAAAACATTAGCATTGATTTACAGGGATTTACAGAGATTTACAGAGTTCAGTATTGACAATTACTTCATGACTCGACACTTCATGTCTCATGCACATTCTCAACTATGAATATAATCACTTATTTCTGCTGACATATATAACAATAGGTGTACTGTAAGTTAAATGTTTAACTGTCTCTATCAAAGCTATCTGGTGAAGGCATAGGTTTTACATTTAGTGGCATTAACACGATGCAGCCTGATAAAAAAGAAGTATAAATGTAACTTGATATATAAAGCGAAAAATTATTCTTATAACTACCAGCTGCTACAAGAACTAACAATAATGCTTAGTCTTCTGTGTTTAGAGGTCTGCCATTGCATACCGTAAAAGATCTGCATATCTACCTATGCAATATAGGATGTTCACAAAATGACTTTTATCACGTTAGGAATACAATCAATAAAATAATATCATTAAAGGCAATATTATATAGTAAGGTAACGATCACGGTCTCTTTTTTGATAGAATGAATAGTATTTTTTTAGAAATCATGGGAAATAACTCTCTCTTATTATTTTCATAATTAGGAACTCCAAAATTAATTGTCATTATATAAAAATCAAAAGCGCACCACTGAAATTGATTCTTTACAATAGAACGTTTTTTATCTTTTTATATCGAAAAGCTATTTTGAAGCCCTCACAATGTAACATAGATATATATTTTTATGAGGTAGATCAAGATTATATAAACCGAAATCTATACCTACAGTAATAATGGCAGATATTTTGCGTTTATACTATCATAAAAGAGTTTATGATTTGTAGAAATATCAGTTCCAATTTCTACCTTATTTTTCATCATTGATCATATTTTTAAAACGTGAAGCTATGAAATGCAACATATGCATAACGTTCATCGTTATACATCTGTACTTGGCGGTAATGCATTAATATATTTACTTCACATAGCACGCTCATGTGAAATATATACTAAGTACATAAAGCACTAGACCATAGAATAGTATAATGGTTGCCAGTAGCACCATGGATCGTCCCTACATACATATTACCTGCCGATGACATACCAGAGAGAGAAAAAAACGCAACGTGGTTTTTACAAAAAGCTTATGCTCTTTGTGTTTTGCATGTAAGATTTTTATATGATACGTATTTGCAAAGAAAAGCAGTTGTAAATACCGACATGATTTGAAAAACCTACTTTTTGTAAAAACTACACGTCTGTCGTGTCATTGTCTATTAGAGTAATAATATTAGTTTTATACCTTTAACTTAAGTGATAGTAAATGATATTTATAATGGTAATTAATTGATGGTATTCATCTTTGTATTAATTCTCTATTGAGTTATATGATATTATGTACGATCTGCGATCCAAAGTGTTTTTTCATTGTTTCTCGAAATGGTTAAGCTAATTGTTTATTTTATAAAAAGAAAAATGTGAAAGTAGGTATGAAGCAAAATTTGTATATACTGTCCGTGCATTATTGTTTTGTTTCTATATTTTGTATAAATTGTTAAAAAGGAATGCTTCATTATATTAATTTCTTTTATTTATGATAAATATACTGTGTCGCTTTATTGTTATTTAATATTTAATAATACTCCACATACATATAGTATTGTTCACGCTGAGTCAGTGTTAATATTAGTTTTAAACTGTTGTACGAATTCATTCTATGGCTATTATACATGGCTATAGCATTTAGAAAAGAGTTTTCCTGACATGTTCACAGTTTGTTTTACAAACTATATACAATGCACATTTCATCACGTACAAATCCTGTATTAGAAAGACAAAAAATATGGAAAAATGTGTAATAATGCTTGATTTAAGAGTTGTTTAAATATTTTTGTGGGAAAAAATAAAGAAAGTCAAGGTTGTGCTTGAATATCTAATACTATCATTAGTTAGAGTATAGCTTTCATACTACAGATAAAGACATTAGTTACATATCAGAAGATCATTTTATTCAATTTTACACTTACATTTATGTGCTGATAGCAACACTGCTTTAAAACATTTTCAGGAGAGTAGCTCATACTCTCATTCGTATATAAAAAATGAGACTTTTATTTATTCTGATCATTTGTTAATTTGTTTTCCTCATCAAATAATGTTCATTATCAAACTGCAATCTGAATGAGAAATACAAGTAGTACTAAAACACTTAAGTACATATTTTTCTTTTAGTAGAGATTTGCTGATTCTTTTCATTGCATTACTATAGCAATGACTTGACCAATATACTTAATGATACTATACGTACTACATGTAGTTCTAATTCTACATTTTTATCACGATGGTTGTCACAATGGTTGTCACTATAATCACAGCATTTCATATAAGAAATCATACAGATTTATTTATAAAAATCATTAATAATATTGGTACAATAAATAATCATTCATAACAGATGACCGTTATTTATTTTCTTCATTGCATTTCTTCATCGTTACCTGACTGTGTCAAAAGCAAAGCTTTTTCAATATCTGAACATATCTTTTTTATGTTGTTTGGAGTAGCGTACTCTGCAGCCAAAATAGCATTGGCTATTGCTATAGTCTCCTGAATAGTCCTTGCTTTCACCCACACTCTGCCATTCATTCCAGCAGCTACTTCAAATGCCTGACTACGTGCCAGTGTGTTAAACAGTGGAGAACTTTGATTCAGTATCTTTCTGATGAGACTCAATGAACACGTGAAAAACATACCATCGGACTTTAGAACACCTAACTTCTTTTCTTTGCCATGGGAATCCACGCATACAAGTTCTGATTCCATATCTTTGCTGGCAACCAAAAGTTTTGCAAAGACAAGGTCACCAACTTGAAGATCAGGGCGATTCTTTTTTGTAGCACCTTCAAAAGCAAGGTACGAAAGAGATGCTTGTTCGCTGGCCCCTATATCCACTTTAAAAATATCACCACCCTTTTGAGTGATTATACCCACAACGTTTTCGCCACGATTTGGTACATATCTTTAAAAAACAAATTATAATTTTTAACATAATCATTCGGCGCATTTAACAAACAATATATATGGTTTTTAAACATTTTTTAATTTTTATTAGTCAGTACAATAATTTACGGGAGCGCAATTCTCAAGTATATCTGGACGGGGATTGTTTAAAAAATGAATAAACATTACCGTTTTTGGTAGCTATCTACATAATATACAGCTGGATTCGTCTTCTTCAATATTCCCGCCTTATACGCAAAAACCGTGTCGGATTCGCGGCGTAGACCTGGTCCTAAAATAATTGTTTCCTTTTTGTTAATTGTTGCAATATCCTTTACGACATCACCAGGCATAACAACATCTCCCACGCTAACTTCCATTGTTGCTCGAGGCTAAATAACTTCTTACGACGAATTCACAAACGTATACCATTCGTTGAGTATAATTTTCGAAATTGCATATCCCGCTTTAAATTGACTTGCAAATAAAATCTTCAGGACACGATTTTTGGTTACATTATATTGTACCACGTGCGTTTCCCTGTGTCAAGTTCAATGTTTTGAATGTTTTCTGCTAGTCTGCCAATGTGTCTCGCGCGCTTGTTTAAACGCGGGATGTGACTGCGCACTATAATTTACATACATAAGTTGATGTAATCAATGGTGCAATTTGTGTCGGAAGAATTCTTTTCTTTTACTACATCCGAAACAAAAAAACAGTTATTATTCGCATCGGCCGTATCGAGTTCATGATAATTTATGCGGTTTAAGGATCGAATTATGAAATAAAACGATTGTTGCTGCAAACGGATTACGGGACGGATATATGCGATTCTCTCGTCCTACGCTTATGAGCGACAGTAGCGCCACCGCACACGCACTACATACGTCGTCGCGAGGCTATCGCGTGAAACGCCACGGAAATCGCGGTTGCACTTGTGTTTTTTTCATTGATCAATTTCATCGGAAGACAAGTCGCAAGATCGACGGTCCCGTGGATGGCACAACGAGATCGTCACGGCTGATACTGATGCCAAGGTAAACGTTTCACGTTCACGCGGGATCGGTACACGAAAAATTTGCGCAGCACTCGCCGGATCGATAATTGATTTGCGTGCAGCCTATTCTAACCTACCTTCCCGCTCCCTCCAGAGTTATTAGTTCAATCGTGTAATTTTCTTGATCGATTCGCTCGCGTTTAGTGTCGAATCTCCGCTAAATCGCAAGGTGAGATTCTGTTCATTTCATTTTCGATCGAGATAAAGACAATCTTTAGTCAAGTTTTTGAACGTAACCGTAACGGCTGTTGTGCGTTTACTGTCATCCGTTGTCGAAGTACTTGTTCGTTCGTGATGTGTATAGAAACTTATCGTTTTTGTTATTGCAAAAATGATACGCAGGGTGTACCATGATTTTAAAAGGTTCGCTAGCGTATGCTGTAGGTAGAAATCATTTTTAATTTATGAATCTTCCGATATGTGATGCTTTTACATAATTTTTGCGAAAAATTGTGGGACACCCTATATAGTATGTTTCTTTGATGCTTTCTCTCATGAATTTTGGAGTTTATGCAAAAAGTATATTTGCTGGCTTAACCGGTATACATAGATAGAACGGAGCAATGTATAGATACCTTACTAATGTGGTTCCATGGTGGTTTTGCAGGTGTGATACAAGATGTACAATGGTATCGGATTGCAGACACCGCGTGGCTCAGGGACAAATGGACATGTCCAAAGAAATTGGGCGATTGTACGCAAAACGAAAGAGAAGGTTACATATAAGTCTGACGAAGGGAAATTAGATCAGCTCAACAAGCAACCGAACAAGGAGATTCTTGACCATGTTAGGAAACGGAAGGTTGAAGTTAAGTGTGCAGAATTGGCTGATATATTGGAGGAACAAGGGTAAGCATATACACCGATAAAGTACAAATGTAACTATTATAGGATCTTTTTGATGTGCAATAACCGTTTTTCTTGATGAAGATTACACATAGCAAATATGAAGCTTCATTGATCCCTTGAACCCAATACCAAATGGGATTGTAAACTTCAATTGGATTTAGCTTACCATTGGCTTCAATGTATTCTCCTAACACAATATATTACTTCTGCAGCTTATAGTACCACATATACTAGGTCAGTTATTCACCTGAAGTTTTATGTTTTGTAGTTTTACAACTGAGGAAGTAAAAAAGAAAGTAGAGTCATACAGATCTATGTTAATGGGAAGCGAAGCCAAACCACCGGTACCTAGAGATGAATTTGGCCGTGTAAAGTAAGTATTATACATTCTATTTGCTTCTTTAATTTCACATCGGTCTACAATTATTCCAATGAAACGAACAAGCACAGAGCTTTAAACTCGTTGAAAATGTGCAGAGTATATCCGGAACCGTCTAATTAAATTTCATGTGCAAGCGCGAGTTAGAAAACACACGGAGAAGAATTATTTTTGGTGACTCCTCTAGTAATCCAGCATATAGTATCTATATATAGCTCCTAGATGATAGAAGGCCAGTACCTATATCTTGTGTGTGCCCCCAAGCTTTCCTTTCGGAAAGCCAAGATCTCTTATGAAAGGGAAGCTTCAGATATTTGCACGGCGAGGATAGAAGCGTTCTTAGCGCAAGTAAGAAAGAAATATCCTCATTAACTTATCAGTTTATCTACCTTTGATCTTAACGCTATTATTCAATAAGATACTGTTAAATGAAACCTGTTAATAGGCTTCCAGTGGCTAAAGTGTTAAAGACAATCTGACTCCAAGACTCTTATATAAATACACGGCCTAGTATAGCTTCTGGACTATTGGAAATGCGCAAAGTTAGTCTAAATTTCCCATCTAAGGTCGCACGATTCCGTAGTCACAGCAGGAATTCTGACAAACAACAGTTGCTATTTCATTTTAATGTTCGTTGACCAACAATCTCTGTTGTTTCGCGAGGAGGTAGTGCTAGAAGCGCGACGATACGAAGGAAACGCAGATTTTTCTATTCTGGGGCAAAAGCACGTGATTGAGGGCATTCCCTAAATTCGTCTCGAGCAACACGGGATCCAGAGAGGATGCCAAGGGGTAGCCAGAACTGGAGAAAAATGACGAGTTATGTCAGGCACCTGTAGGGTCGGGGGGGACGCAATTCCTCGGCGGTTCGCAGCCCCGTGAAAACGCAGTTTCCCGGTAAGCCCAATATTATTGGAAGGCGGAGACGGTTCGCGTTCTCGGGCCGGCTTTTCAGGGGTGTTGCGCGGCCGATATCGACGTACCCCATGGCGCCGGCGCCACCCACGAAAAGGGAGGCGAGCAGAGCCGCACGGGGGTGGCACGGAAAGCGAAACAGAGAGGGACGGTGCGGGGGGAGCGGCGCGCGGGGCGAGGGTGAGTTTATTCCAGCATCTCACTCGACTTTTCCGCCTCAGTGCGAGGATGGACCGGCGTTGCGACGCTGCGCGTCGTCGGCTCTCGTCGGGTGCACGGGTCCTCCGAGGATAATCTCGATTCCCGTGTCGAAGGGACGTCGGATCGGACGACGGAAAATAAGGGAACATGTAACGATCTCGTGATACGCTCGACAAGCAAAACAAATCACAAAAGTCTTCCATTAGCGCGTAGTTCGATTTATAATATAGTCTCTCTATCACATAAGTTCTACTTATCTCGTCACCTCTAAGTGTTAAGTACTCGGGTCTAAGTGTAGTTCGTAAGCTGTCTCGGTAAAATTTCCAGAAGAGCATCTCCCCCCGAGCATCGTCGGTCAGCGTCCTCCTTCGTAGGATCCGCGGCACGTTCGTTACATGTGGATCGAAAATCGCGATAAGAGAGGAGAGAAGAAAGATATCGGTGTGCCGCAACTCGAGGATCCCGCAGACAGCCCACGTGTCTGTGATCGATCAATAGAAGAGAGCGCTCGAGGGATTCGTGGGAGATCAATTTTTCTGTATCGTAAAATCCATGTGTCTCCAGGTCGGACAGACCGTATATAGAATCGTTAAGGATAAAAAAAGCATCGTGCTTCTCGTACGACGATATAGTGTGCCTGATTCGAAGTCTTCCTTAGTCTGGCTAAGTTAGGAGTAAGACCGATATTCTTCCTATATTCTTACACGAGATATTGAGATATATACATACAAATATATAAATATTATATATGTATACACGCATACGCACGGAGAGAAAAAAAAAGTACGGTGTTGAAATAGACCAGTGTGTAACGTTGAGATTTATCGAGAGTGTCCCGCTGATGGAACGACTCCCAGCGGGGCTGCGGGACTGAGGGGATGATTTAAGAGAGAAAGAGAGAAGCTGGCGTGTCTCGGCGTTGATTACTTTCGGAGGAAAACAATCGAACCCCCTATTCTTTCGGGCCGCGAAGACACGCGAGCCAGCCGGAGGAGAGACCGGCGACGTTTTCATCATCTCTGCCGGATGATTGTTCTCGCGTTGGAACAACAGAAATTCTGAATACAAGGGACCCGTCGTAATCGGGGGAGGAAGCCATTACCTTCGCCTCGAGCCTTTCCAGCCTCCCCCTCCCTCCCTTGCCGGCCACCCCCGCAAACCGACCCACTCCCCACTTCCTCGCCCCTAAACTATCAAAGCCACCCTCGAGGAGGGATTAAGCCGCGTCGGAACTGCTTGCACACCGTTGCACGACCGGCAGAGCTCCTTAGCGTAAATTAGCAGCCGATCGCGCTTAATGCCCGACTAATTACTCTAGGGTTAATTATTCAGCCCCGGAGATTGCCCGGAGTTCCCCTGAACGCCCCCTCCAGCCGACGACAAATTGGATGCCGAACGAAACGAACGTTTATCGGCCACCGATATCGGGAAAATCACCGCGATTCATGAAAAGAGAACTTTGAGGATCTCGGGAGCCAGGGACCTAGAGACTGGAACGTCGAAGTGGATCGACGCTTTGAGCGATAAAGAGGAGAGGAGCTTGCGGGAGAATTGATCGTTGGAAGATTGGAGATCTTTTAGGCGCAAGTGATACTTTGGAGACAGAAGGAGGGAGGAGTCTTTTGTAACCGGAAGTTGAGGAACGAGGATTCGTCTTTTTTACTCGGAGGCATTTTGTAAAAATTCATTGGGCGCGAAGCTGCAAGGGAAACATTTGTCGAAACTAAGTCGATGATTCAAGTACGTTAAGTACCTTGAAGAAGGGGAAACTCTTTCAACCCCCGGAAGTCGAAGACTCGCGAGGAAGGGTCGTCATCGAACAACCGGTTCGATCGGTGAAATACGAGTTGTATAAGAGAATCGAATTAAATAGTACCGAGAGAAGAAGGAAGGAAGAGCGATTTACGATCGGAAGTTGAAGAACAAAGGAATGACCATGTCCGTGACGGTGCCAACTCCGCTGAAACCGGCGCGTGGACGCGGTCCGGCCGACGGTCGCGCATTTTTCGAAACGCTATGGCGGGGAAACTTTTTCCTGGACCGGCAGAAGGTCATGAAACGGTCACGGAAACGCAAATTGCAAGCGGCGAACGGAAAGAAACGTGCACAGCTGCAGATGCGACAGCACTGTTGCTGTTGCCAGCGCATACAACTTCACCTGCTCGCCGGACGGCGAAGCAATATGCGCTCCGTTGTTAGGTGAATCTCGTTCCATGGCTTTTTATCCCCGTCTTCGGCCTTCCTCGTCGGAGAAACGTGTCCCGTTTTTAACGAAACATCGATCGATTGGAGAAGTACAGATTACACGTTAATAGGCGGGAAAATTCTGAGATCAAGGATCGATGTTAGATCAACCCTTTGATAGTATGACAGTCGATTCTGCGACCAAGGTATTTCGTTTCGTTTGACTTTTCGTCCTAAACGCATAGAATCCGAATTAACGTCACAAAACCGGAGACATCGATTCCTGAAATCCGGGCTAATACTCTCTCGGTGGACATTAGAAGGGCAACAAGAGGAATTGGATTTCTCCGGCCGCAGATTATCCTTCCCCACTTGTCCTGGCAGGATATCTGATACGACTAGTGGTACACATTCGTCTATAGCAATCAAGGAAATGGTCTCGTGTGTATCTGTTTCTCGCTTGTTTTTCTAGACAGGCACGGTTACCGTTTTTTTTTATTCCTCACCGTAATAAACGCAACTGCGCGAATGCGTTCTCTTCTCATCTCTTTGGATATCTCTTTGCGCTCGGTAGAGCTTCGAGAAAGATACCATAAAAGATTTCCGTCGATCCAATTTGCGCGCAGAGCGAGTGTCTTTGTCGTCGCTGCGGGGAAAAAAGCACCGCGCTGTAATTGCTCCGGGCATACACCACAAGCTTTGGAACACGTGTACCTTGTTTAACGCCGCGGTAGAAAAATTGAAATTTCGCGATGGATCGATGAGAAAGATACACATAGAGTGTACGAGAGAGAGAGAGAAAGGGAGAGAACGGCTCTCGCCGGGGATTAAAAAGGCAAACAGTCCTCCTCTCTGCGTGCCGAACACACACACAGGGGGTGACTCACCCTGTTGACTATCCAATCCCCCGCAAAAGAGAAACATTTCCGCGTGAACAACCGTTACCCTTTCGCGCGTCGTAATCTCTCCAATTAACCACAGTTTGCCAACTTTTTCCTCACCGTCGACTGCGAGAAACGAGAACTGAAACGACGGCCACTGTCCGGAAATCGAGGGGCTGCGGACGCGTCAAAAGTAGAAAGGGGTAAAGGCACGCCGGGAAAAAATCGGAACGCACGAATTAAACTGTAACGTTATTTTCTTTTTGTCCCGGGCCAAAAAATTGATATATAAAATTGACTAGGATACTTCCAAATGTTCAAGACAAAATTAACCCTCTGCTACCCCCTGTCTTAATTTGATTCTGTGCTTTACTGGTTGCAACCATTTTGTATTCTTTCGTTCCTCGAAAACATGTGAAAAATGGGTTTCATTATTCACATCTTCTAATTCATCCCCTACAAGAAGCTACTCAGACAAATGGCATACATTTTCCAACTCTCACCCCCTACAGCAAATGAACAACATTTGCAAACCACTGTAAAAGCTAAAGGCAAACATTGCAAAGTGGGAGACTGGTTCCCAAGACGCAGTATCTCGATGGAGGAAGCGGAGGGATGAAAAACCTAGGGGGGTGCTAGGGGTAGGGATGCGCCGCTCGCGCGATAAGCGATCTAAAAGGTTATTAAAAAATAGAAAAACACGAGGCGTTCGATCGATGCTGCAAAGATGGTGGTGTTGCGCGGGACGGGGGGGTTGGTTAAAGGGTGAAAAAAGAAATTATTTTCCCGTTGACCCGGGGTGCAGAGGGGCGCGGAGGGTAATTCGGGGAGAGGTTGCCTCCTGAATTTGAGTATGTAGCGGGCGAGTGGCGCGAAAGGGATACCAGAAAAGAGAACAGCTGGATTGTATTGATCCGCGCTCGAGCGTTGGCGTAGGGGTGGCTCGGCCGACCCCGGCCTGCTGGTTTTCACTCGCGGGGAAGAACAGGGGCCGCCACGATTTCGCCTCGCATAGTCCTCTCTCCGGCGTGTTATGTCACTGGTTTGCCGCATTGTCCGGACTTTGCCTGGAGCTTCTTCGCGACCACGGGACCCGGCGTTGACATCTTCCGCTGCCACCCCCGAGCTAGAACGTCCGCGAAATCGTTGCCATAACCAGACCCAGTGAAATTTGTTTCGCGCGACGATGACTGTGAAAATCTCGACGCGGTACGGTATTTAGTTCTTTCTCCAGCTAGGAAACAATTGATTTTCGAAATGGGTCATGGTGTGCTGCCACCCGTTGTGTATTTATTTATCTTCTGGTCAATATTTTCTACGTTTCCGTCCGAGTGTTCCGTCTGATCGTCTCTCGATAGTGCGTCCCTTGGTGTACCGTGGGTGGTAGAAGTGATCTCTCGGATCACATTCAGTCTATTTTCAATTTTCATTTATTCAAGGCATAATTTGTGCTTCTTTGGATTTACAGTGAGCTACGACTTCCGAAATCTGTCCTGAATTTTCATGCCTCTAATTTTTTTAATGATCACCGAGATCGATTTCTCATTTCCTTTTTGATTTTTAGGTCGTGCTAGTGTATTACGGATGGGAAAGCCCCACTAATTGTTTTATTTCGTTTCTGTTCACCTGTGAACATCATGGATGGCAGAGGTATAGTGAGTCCGGTGACCGTATCCGAACCGAGGCCGCCAAGAGAGAGCTGCTCTTTGCACCTCGTCGAAACTCTCAAGTGGCCTTGTATTGTTTCACCCACAATGCCTTATGCAGTGGAGCCCTTTTGTGCTGTGTCAATGAATTTGTCTCCGGGATGGTCAAAACCGAGGCGTCCGATCAAACTTCTGCTCGAGCTGATTACTGTGCGATTCAGGAGAATTAATGGGAATTATTGTTGCAGTGTTCGCGAGACACATCAGATTGCCGAGGCGCAGCAAGAGAAAAATGCAAAGCTACGAGAAGCATTCGGTATATCGGAGTTCTTCGTGGAGGGAAGTAGCCTAGATCCGGAGAGACACGCGCGCGAGGCTGAAGCGAGAGCTGCTGCTAGCAAAGTGTACGAATTGGTGAGAACGCCAAGCCCGGCGCCGGATACCACGTCTGCCCCAGAAAAGAAGAAAAGAAAACGATCCGGTAGCACTAGCAAGAAGAAAAAAGGAAAGAAGCACAAGAAGGAAAGGTAAAAAACAACGTAATGGTGCACGGGTCAGTGGAGGCTGGATTCGATACTGCTGATTCCTATTTGAAGATGTGGCACTCTATGGCAGTCGTATCACTGCATTGTACTAGAATATATTGTATAATACTGTGTGGGATGCATACCTGACTGCGTTACAGTTCGATAACTCCAAGGAAATTGATATTCTGGTTTTAAGAAAAAAGTAATGAGAAAATAATCGACGTTTTAACATTGTAACGATAGAATAAAAACGATGACTTAACTTTTTTTATTTCTAATTTTTGATATATGAAATTCTTTTTAATATATTAGTCATATATTTCCAATTAAAATGATACCAAACACGATATACTTCAAACCATTCTTGTTCATTATACGTAATAAGTAACTTATTTTATTTGCGAAAAAAGCATTACAAAAACCGATTTTTAACCTATGAAATATTAAAGGCAAGGTTAAAGAAGGTATGTACATATGTTTTTCGAAAGAAAATATCACCAAAGTTACGCTATTCGAGCCTACAGCAAGCGACATCATTTTGAGGACGAGCCTACGCGTAGAGGGTGTTAAAGGATCTGTTCTCTGTATATTTTTCATCAAATATTTTCCATAAATTACGTGCAACGTCTATCGTCTTTGATTTTGTCAACAGAAATATCTGTCCAAACTATATCGTGTTTGGTCTCATTTTAATCAGAAAATCTATCAGCAATATGTTAAAAAAGAAAATCAGTGTTAAAATGTTAAAATTAAAAAAGGTTATGTCATTGCATTATGAGTTGTCTTATACTGTATACATACATACATTCTTGGATTAATGAAAATTGGAGCTTTTATGGAATGTAACAAGCTCGGTTATGCACTGTGCGTATGCTGTGTACTATAGCGTAGCAGTAGTACCGTCGTATTACACTACAACAGACTATGGTATAATAGTATCATGATGGAACATTACATATATTATAGTACAATGATGTAATATGTTTACCATAGCGAATGAGTTGTGCTCATCGGTAGTTTTACAATGGAATACTGTTGGAGGTGTACAAGAATCCAGGCTCCAAGACCGAACAAGCATCCCCTGTAGTAGTTCCTCTCCTCCCCCCAATTAATTATTCATTTACCGCAAGTCCACACTCGTTCATTTGCTTACTACACACCTTTTGTCAGATACTGACTCATGACTCACCTACTATTTCATGTCCCATACACCTTTCTCTGTTTCAAACAGAACTGAGGAGGACTGAGTGCCTACCCAGTAGGCTCAGTAGGTAAGTGTGGTCGTCGCGTCTACTATCCAAAAAAAAACAAAAAATAAGAAAAGCACTCTCGAAAGCAATCTAAAACTGAGCAAAAAAAAAAAGACCGATCGAGTCTGTCCATTGCCTTGCGTTTAGGTATTGTCTCTCTCTTTTCTCTTAGGCGCAATTTAGAGGGTAAATGTTTGCTGTTCCGTGATTTCTTTGAACGTCACTGATACGTTTGTTCGATTAGAATACTTGCTGATTCGTATGGTTGCAAATAGGCAAACATTTACTTAATGTACAACATATAAAATCGCGGGATCTTTTGAACAATAACATAACAATCTGATGCGTAAATCATGCATTTCTATCTTTGTTGTTGTTATCGATAAAGCTTGTTGTTAATGTCATCTCTCTATTTTTTTCTGACAAGTCCGTCCCTATCGATGGTTATCAAGGTAATGCTAATCCCATATTATATCAATACTCCTCATATTTTGTATACTTGTCTTTTGTGACGTTTGAAAGATGTGGTTTTGCATATGTACCCGAATCGTGCGGCTAGTTTACGTGAACGTGTCAAGCGGCTATGAAAAACCAGATCTTCCAAAAAAAATAATTATGTAGTCGGTTTGTTAGCTATAGCCCAAACTTGTGAGTTTCACCTGTATATGTATCGTTGTATTTTTATCTCTCTCTCTATATATATATATACATATATTATATTATTTTGTTCTGTTACTTAATTCACTTGAGATTGCAGTGAAAGGAAAGAGAAAAAGAAATGACTTTTGGTTCTTATTTGATATATCTATACAGATATAAATATTTAAAGTGTCTACACACTGCATTTCCTATACATATACATGTACGTGTAAGTTAGTTATCTACTTTTTGAAGTTACGAATCCTGATCCAGACGCTGAAATAGTTCAGTCCAGTGCGTGTTTTCCGTCCGAGTAACACGTTCTCTGAATTACTTTCAAACTGTTTGTTCATTTACTTTGATCGAGCTCATTGAAAGCAGGTAGCTTGTATCATTAGAATAAAGTATTTGTTTCACACACGGATACATTGTACTACAGCTTTCTTTATTGTCAGCACAAGGTATGCACTTGTCGACAGGAAGACGTCCACTGCAAGAATTAAAAAATAAATATTATTAAAAAAAAAGACAAATATAAACTAGACACCGAACACGGTGAAACACTTGGAATAATGTCAAATGCATTTCCTAGGTCGGAATCTCCTAAGGCTAGCAAGAAAAAAGAAAAGTCGAAGAAGAAGAAAAAGGAGAAAAAGCACAAGAAGGCTGAGGCTAGTTCCTCTGATAGCGAATCCAGTGATGCGTCGGATGATAGCAGGTAACAGAATTTAAATTAATTAAATAGATGTCTCTAAATATATTTCTTTTCTAACGTGATTTAATTATGTTGTACAGTTCCTCAGAAACTGAGTCAAAGAAGAAAAAGAAAAAGAAGAAGAAAAAGTCCAAAGCTGAGGCAAAAGAAAAGCATGAGGTAGGAAAAATAATGGGAAGGACATAGATACTAAATTTCTATCTTCTTGTCTATTTCTATACATACATATACATATTTATGACTATATATATATATATCTCCATATATATTACCTTAGCACGTGAAGCAGGAGCATGTGACATCTACTTTGCGTTCATTTTTTCCCCTTGATTAGTTTGTCAATTAACATTGGAATTATCAGAGATTTTGTGTTGCTGCCTATCTTTGAATAAGCATGATTCATTGCTTGTTTCTGTAAAGATTTTTATCTGATTTCAAGTTAACAGTCATTATTTCAAAAGTGTAAATCTCAGTATTGTTTGTAATTATCAGCGCCATTTGACAGGATATATTCCCTGAGTGAGTACCAGATATGCCGCTACTCAATGTAATAATAATTTGTGATTTATATTCGTACAAACTTGCGATTGTTGTTGCCTTTCACTCGTTTTGTGTCAAGCACCATCACATTTACGAGAGAATTATTAACGGGAGACTGCTTGTTCTTTGACATAGGTGCGCAATGCGAATAAATTAGTGTATACACACAGACGCTCACACGTTAGCTTGTGATCACTTTATCTTCATTCTCTCAATTACTTTTGTCTAGTGATCATTCTCGATACTAAACGATTGGCTGTACATTTTAAATTACATGTATCAGCGCGAATGAGCAGACTCCAGGAAATTTTTGGACATTTGCAACATCTTTTTTTATCCTACAAATACATATGCATGATTGATGTTCACTATCTAACCTTGTCTAATTTAGTAATCCGTACTGTTTTTCTTTTAGAAGAAAAAAGCAGCTGTCAAGAGGAAGCATCAGTCATCTGAGAGCTCGTCCGACAGGTATGTCAACCCTTGAATGGACTTTAAAAATAAATGTTAGAAAACCGATACAGATAATTTATTTAATTATTGTAATGCTTTCAGCTCCCCAGAGAGACCCAAAAAGTCTATGAAACATGATAAAGCCGTAGAAAAAGCAAAGAACGACGAGCCAGAAACTACGGCCAAAGAGCTACGATCAAACCGATCGCCGAAGAAACAAGAAAGGGGTCGAAACGAGACTCCGCCTCCAAAAAAGAAAGATTCTCCCGTTAAAAAAACAGCTCCTGAGAAGAAGGAGAAGTCACCGGTTGCACACAAAAGCCCACCGCCAAGGCGTCACAGATCACCGTCGAGGAGCAGAGTCGATAGAGGAAGGTCTCCTAGACGGTATTCAAGGTCACGGCGAGTGAGTCCCTCGCCTAGAAGGAGGAGAGTGTCGAGGTCACCTAGGAGATACAACAGATACTCGGTATCCAGAAGCAGAAGTCGATCGAGGTACGATCGCTATGGATCTCGGCGCAGACCGTCACCTCTTCCTAGGCGTAGGAGGTCCGACTCCAGAAGAAGGTCAAGATCTCCCAGAAGACAGAGGGACAGACGAGAAAGATCTAGAGAGCGCCGCAGGAGCCGTAGCAGGACCAGAAGCAAGTCCAGGCGATCTACTCTGAGCTACTCCCCTGTAAGAAAGAACCCCGAACGATACAAGCATATCCTGGAAGACAAAAAGAAGCGAGATCCGAAGAAGAACCATGACAACAAGCGTAAATCTCGGTCGATCTCCAAAACCAGAAAGATCAGAACTATAACGCCCAGGGTAAGGCTCCGCTCCTCCAGCGAAGATGAAACCGACATGGCGGACGAAGAGCCGAAACCGGAAGATGAAGAACGGTTGAAGGAATTGCACACTCTGAAGCGTCTGCAGAGTGGGCTGGCAGCTAAGGCCAGGGAGTCCATCGGGAAAAAAGTTATAAGCCCTGTGAAGATAAAGATAGAGAAGAAAGAGGACAGCGTACTCGATATTGCTTTACCGATCGATCCACCGAAAATGATACAGAACATTGTTGGTCCCATGCAGGAGAAATCTAAGTCAAAGTCGCCGATATCGCATCTACCTGCCATCCAATCGCCGGTGTCCAGCAGATCACCTTCGCCGGCATTACCGCTCACACGGGAGGAGGCAGCTATAAAGATACGATCTCCTAGCGAGTCTCCTCCTCCGTTGCCCCAAACATTGAACAAGATAAACTCTACCTCACCGAGTCTAGCTACCAAGACAAACCATCGTCCTAAGTCTCCGATCGTTGTGAAAAAAACCTCCCCAATCTTATTGAGGAAGAACTCGTCGGAAAGCAAATCGTCTTCGCATTCGCCACCGGTCTCTCAGAAAGAAGCTCCCATAAAGCTGCGTTCTCCTAGCGAGTCTCCGCCTCCGATACCAGCTAACACGACCAAGGCGAAACGGCCAGATTCTCCGACCGCTTCGAAGAAGAACTCACCAATTTCCAGGAAGCACTCTCCAAGAGACAAATCCTACTCCAGATCACGTTCCAGATCCTACACGAGATCAGTATCCCCGGAGAAACGGTCTTCCAGATCTCCCAGATGCCGATCAAGGTCGCCCTCGAGGGACAAAAAGTCGCGTTCTTTGTCAAGAAGCAAGAAGTCACCTACTCCTAGACATAGGTCACCCACGTCTCCATCAAAGTCCAAGAAGTCACCTAAGTCTCCAGCCAGGACGAAGAGGGTGACCAGATCACGATCTTCCTCGGAGTCAAAACACTCTGCATCCAGGTCGCCTTCGCACTCCAAGAAGTCTCCCTCCCACTCGCCGGAGAAGTCCAGGTCCAGGAGCAGGACAAGGTCGTTGTCGAAGAGGTCCAGAAGCCGTTCTTTATCGAAGAAGTCGAGGAGCAGGTCGCTGTCCAAGAAATCACGGAGCAGATCGCTGTCGAAGAAGTCCAGGAGTAGATCCTTGTCGAAGAAGTCGAGGAGCAGATCAAGGTCATTGTCCAGGATATCGCGTGACAAAGAGAAAAGAAGTCGCAGCAGGAGCAGTTCGCGTTCTTCTTTAAGGTAAAATTCAATGAAATGCTGAAAAGTATTATGAAATCATTTCTAGGTAGAGTTGCTTCGAAACGATTATGTTCTTCTTCCAGTTCAAGACACAGTCGTAGGAGTTTTTCTAGTTCATCAAGATCATCCAGCAGCGTCTCCAGCAGATCCTCCCGTTCGACATCTAGTTCTTCAGCTTCCAGCCGATCTCGATCCCCGTCTATACCGCGACGCCATGGTTCTCCAAGTTTCCTAGACAGGCGTCGAATCACGAGGTAGGTAGTCTGAGATCGGTAGCTTCGATGTCGTAGCGAGCTAATATTTCCAACACACAATGGCAAATTTTGTAAATCCACTGCATCGGTCGTAGACACGTACATCTCTCTCAATCTGTTCAGTTTTCTTCCTCCTTTTTATTTTTTTGCATTTTGTTCTGATTTCTTTCGTCGATACATGAATCCGTTAAGAACATCGGAAGATTACCGGATACATTTATGAAACCTCTGATTTGTACTAATCTGATTGTTTAATCTAATGGCATTTTATGTTGTCCTACAGGGACAGATCAAGGGACAGGCATAGAAGATAAAGTTACGGCTTCGCACAGATGTTTCTATTACTTTCCTACAGTTTACATGTAGTTTAATTACGATGCAATCGAGAGAGAGTTTTAATTTTTCTTTTCCCATGAACATCGGTAAACAGATATGCGTATACAAGGCGAAGATCAGTCCACCTGCTGATGCGAATATTAGACTAATTATGGATCAATGAATAAATGCAACAATTTCATTTTTCTGGAAGTATCTCGTCGATTCTACCATTATATTATTATAAACTTTATCGCGTTACAAACACGTTCTGTTTATAAAACATAATCAGTATAATCAAAGAATCCCGGTATTAATTAGTTTCACAGAGTAACTATACCTACTCTCTACCGTATCGAGACACACACACACATACACATACACACCGATTTTATTTCAAGTACAGTCACGTTTGTATGATTTCTCTTCTCCTTACCTTCTTTCTTTTTATTTGTATCAGATGCTTATCGAATTACAGACATTACAGTAGACGTAGCATGCGTGTATCCCCCCTCCCCCCGTATAAATTATTGTAAATTAAGCGTTTACAGTAGAGACCCCATTTTATTTTATTGTCAATTCACAAATAAAATGTATTTACCGCTACCAAGCAAGCCTGGTTCTTTAGTTCGACGTTTCTTTTCTTTTTTTTGTAATATTTGCGAATCGTTTTTCTTTTTTTACCACTGCCTGCGTTGATAAAACAAGGTAAGTGACACCATTTTTATTTTGCACGCCGGTCCCATTTCATAGCATGGTTTATTTCGCACGCTTCTATTATGATGTGATATATAGTGATTAGTGATACTAATGACACTGTTCAACACGCGTTTGAGTTTTCAAATTCATCAATTTTAAAATTCTTAACTGTGAAAGTATCTTCTGCTTCAACATTAATAGAGATACGAAATACTATTAACTTGCACAATAGTATTCTGTGGTTTCTTTTGAATAAGATGATACCATTTAATAATACATACAGTATTAGAGTATGTATGTATTATTATATACATAGTAGTATGTATTATATACATATTATCAGTATGGAAATCAAATCACCTTATTCAGGGGAGTCTAGAATGAAAATTTGTTAAACAGTGGACTCGCTGAAAGTGCTCTCTAATGATTAACAAAGCGGGTTTGCCTGCGCGAATAATATTTCTAACAAATGTTGTTCTCGAGTTTTACCAGATTATTGATATCGACTAATTTTAGTGCCAGGAAGCGACCAATTCCATATCACCGACCTACTCCGACACCACCTTCTTCACCGAGTAGCTCAGATAGCAGCAGACATAGTAATTGGTCAAGTCCGAGTCACCGATCAAGTTGTTCCCCGAGTCGGAGTCCATCGTACACGCGTTGAATCGACTTGCAGCGAATCCTTAAAAGACATTCGACGTTCCTCTCACGTGTCAGATTTGGAATGGTGCGGTTCACCAAAGATTCTCTGATGCTTTTTCTAACAGTTCTGCTGCATTGCGCCGTGTCATGTCCATGAATTAATACTGTTCACCTACGGTAGGAAGCATGATTTTAAAGGGATGCAGGCGCCGACAGGGCCGTTCTAAAAGTTTGGTGCATGATCTTTTAAGTCTGTATAAAAATATTAATACGCATTTACACCTCTGATCTCGTGACTAAAAATAATAATACTCATCGATGGTGGTTCACCGTTAGTTTTCAGTATTAGTACATGTATCATTCGGAATAGACTTTTCTTGTCGAACAATGCTAAATTTCTACAAATCTTGTTTCACGTAGAAAACAAGAGCAGAGATGTTTTACAATTAACCGTTAGGTATTCTCTCCAGACACCAGGAAACGAAGTCAGAATTTTAGTCAATTAATCTTGTTCCTTTTTGATTTCACGGATTCGGACTGAATTTCTAATTCATACCTGTACAAGAGAAACCAAAGAGGATATTTTAATAATATAACTAGGGACAACGTTTTTTAATACGATCGTTTTTTCGAAAGGTTATCATATTACCTGTGGTTTTACGTTGTCCAGCAATCGTTAGAGTTTTAAGTCTTCGCGTGATGATGTTCTTTACAAACTTACATCCACCTGAGTACTTAAGCAATAAGGAGGCAATGATGATTAACCGGGTGTCATTAACTGTGTTGATTGCAGCTTTTTCAGATCTCACATTAGTATTATTATTATATTCGATAGCTATTATTTATTTACTCATTTAAGACTACTCTAGTAGTTCCATGTGCGCGTGATTATTTGATCATGTAATTGTTTGTTATACAAACACCAGCTAGTCAAATTTTTAGACATTCCATTAATGGTGAGACAAAAGAACCACTAGCATCCTTTGATCAATTTCTTGCGGATTAGCAACGGAAGTTTTAGTGCAATGTTCTACAACCTGTTCCTTTTGTATATAGACATTTTTAATGTGCATAACTATGCTAGTACTTTGCTCATATTTACTTTTCATTCTTTATATCGCGACGTCCAAGAAATTGTATATTTATTTATACACTTATTTATTTTTTAACTTATTTATTTATTTAATGATATTATCATTTGCTAGTCATTCGTCGACTTTAACGACAAGAAAAAAAAGTGTAAAAGTGAAGTTAAAACTTTTAAACTTTCCTTTACTTGCAATACTCAATTTACCTAAATACTAGTCAGAACGTTTTTTTCTTGGCTATAAGGCCAGGCAGCATACAAAAAGACATAATTAGACATAATTAGTCTTGATTATTCAAAGTTAAGTCTTGAGGATGTATGTATAGGGTTAAACGTCATATTTGGAAAGTCTACGTTGTTTATAATTAGAAAGGGAAAACTACATAGAACCTAGCTCTCGCATAATGACTGAGTCAGTTTTATTAAAAAAAAAAGTCGTCAATCGCTATGGTGTCGCAATGTTGACCTTGCATCGATGCATATCTAATGAAGGGAATATTGAAAAATGAATGTACATTTATCACGAAATATTTGTTTCATAGAATTAGGACTATCGAGGAAAATTTTTCGAGTATTGATTTCACTGCATGAACAAAAGAATTTGTTAGAATTTGCCCACCATGGCTCTTGACTGATTTATTATTCATAATTTACAGTCATCGAATGTTACCATCGTTGAAATGGAAAAAATTCTGATTATATCTGTAATATACTCTGTATTGTTGTTGTGTGATTAAATCAAAAAGCTTGAAACAATGGAATCATTTCCCCTAAAATATTTTTGGTATTTAATTTATTATTTGGATATTTATAAACCCAACATTTTCTCATGTTATTTAACACTAGAACTACCAAGCACCAAATGCAAAATCTTCACAGTCTTCCCAAAACTTACAGACTTTTGGCAGTTTCAGCGTTAAGATTATAAAAGAATCTATGAAAACATTTGTATGAATACAATTATCCTTATATTAGAATTAACTTATATATACACTATTTTCGTACAAAATATGTTTCCTTAAATAAATGTGGTCCCGTTCAACTTGTTGCCCCAAAAGTGCTAAACTTACTTTACTAAATTTTACTTTCTCATTCCTTTCTTTTTCTCTTGTCTCGATCTTTGCTGTGCGAGGTATATAACCCATAGGAAGCCGATCAAATTTACAACTAACACGCGTAACTGAAATAAAATCCAAATATTAATTCTCAGAGTATAGGACATACCAATCTTTAAATAACCATTCGATAGAAACTGGAACATACCACTGGTGGTACATATTTGATGTTTATAAACTGTAGCAACGTTAAGTATTTTAAATTTGCAGAGAGTACTGGCCAGTATAATCTCTTCATCTGTTTCACAGCATCTTTGCTCGCATTACCCTAAAAACAAAATTAGAATATTAATTATATTAAAAATAGCAATATTTGTACGGAGAACCAAAAGATTTACCTCGAAGAGAGCTAACATATATAATGTTAAAGCTTGATAACATGGCGTATACAAGCATCTTTCTATCAACAAAAGTAAAAGAGGATTCCTCACGATAGGATGTATAAATTGGTAAAAATAATGTGGGATAGGGCCTCCAAAGAATAATCTATAAAAGTAAAATATCATTCAATGGTATCAGATTCAAATTAATTAGAAAATATACATTATAATTGGATGGGCCTTACCCAAATAGTCCATAGACAACTACATTCTCCCCATTGACGAATTTCGCCCCTGAAATTTTTTGCGACACGATATTTCCTAGAGATGCGATAATGCAGCTAAAAATGAAGGAACACTTGTAAAATATATTCTGTATATCGTTTCCAATTTGTTACTTATTCTCCGTAATAATTCAAAACATTAATATACCTGGTGATTGCTTTTGTTTTCACTGGACTGTTATACAGACGCTCGAAATAAGCACTAGTAAGTTGAAGTATTAAGTCCATCGGTTTAGACAGAGCCATTGTTACGATTCTACTTATTTAAGCGTATTATCCAACGAATTAACGAAGATAGATCAATAAATAAAAATGATCTATCGTGCACGAAAAAATTCTTCCAGGAACGGATTCGCCGACAACGTTGCTATATGTATAACTCTTATGTACAACGTACACAAGTTTAATTAATATTGCAAGTCATTACATTAATCTTTACATACTTAATTCAAAGATAAAATTATAATGATCTACCACATCCTTGAAAATATTATCGCAACGGAACAACGTTCGATGTACAATATGGCACGTTTTTTTTGTTGTTTTCTGATTTAAGAGTTTCAAAATTTGTATGCAGCTATTACGTTCGATAAATTGAACGTGGCGCAGCAACGAGATAGTCTGCAGAAAAGGAAATATATACCTATATAGTACATAATTCCATATTGCATACTGTTACATCACGTGATTCAACAAAAATTAGTATTGAAAACAAAACTCCTTTCCTATTAGTTATACAGTAGAATTCTCATTATCTGGAACGTTCGAAATCAATACGGTGCAGTAAAAATTATTTCGCTTTTTCTAGAAATTGCTATTTACTTTCGTGTAGTTTAAAATACGATCTATGAACAATTGAAAGAAAGTTTGCAATTGCAAATTACAATATGACTAGTAATTGTAAGTATCTTAGCAATTGGTGGCTGAAAATTAACGATTTTTCAATTCATGATTTTTCAAAAAACAGCCCATTTATGAACTACGAAACACTATCGCCATATAGCGGCAGATGTCCGAAGTAAATCTCCATGACAAGCATATAATGGAGGGAAAAATGCTATCTATGACAAAATTAGGGCATAAAAAAGTAAACCAAGTACACAGGATTGTTCAGGAGAATCTATTGTATCAATAACATGTAAAAAACCAAATTACAATACTATAAAATATAATGAATTGTTCTTTTAAGTTTGATGAATTATTATGTTAATTAATTGTGATTTGCGATATTGTAATCGGTGTTTTTACATAATATCGATGCAATAGACACTCTTGAATAGTTCTGTGTCATTTGTTTAGTTTTTTATGCCCTGATTTTGGTATAATTAATGTTTTTAAGCAATCCTGCATTATGCATATGCGGGCGATGGTGGTGCCTCTTGTGGTGAAAAAGTGAAGCTGAATTCGAGGTCCGTACAGCGCCAATTAGTCGGTGGCAAAACGCTCAAACTGCTAGCCAAATTACCAACAGTTGACTTTGGCTAACAGTTTGAGCGTTTTGCCACTGTACTAATTGGCGCTGAACAAACCTCGGATAAGCTTCACTTTTCCTCCGCAAGAGGCGCCTCGATCGTCTACGTGTGCACAATGCAGGGCCGCTTAGAAACATTGATTACAGCAAAATTATGCAATTGAAAAGTAAACCGAGGGCATCAAATTGTTAAGAAGAATCTGCTGCATCGATATCGTGCAATAACAACAAATAACAACATTGCAATAGTTAGCATAATAGTTAAACAAACTTTCAAAGTGCAATTTAATTATGTTTTCGCAACGTTGTTATCTGTTTTTGTATACAGTATGGACACGATAGATTATCGTGAATAGTTTTGTACCCTTGGTTTAGTTTTTTTTATGCCCTAATTTTGCCATAATTAATTAACTCGAATTATCCAAATTACCGACAGTGGATTTTGTCTAATTGTCGCACATATTTATTGTAATGCACCGATGTCGCCACAAGTCCTTTCGATTGGTCTGTATGTCGTCTTTATGTAGTCTGTACAGAAAAATGAATTATTAATTAGCTAGTACAGTAACCAACAGTAACGAAGAGAAGCTCGCAAGCACTTTCAAGTGATACGTAATAATAAACGTTTGGTAGGTTCGTAGTGCTCGTCGAGTACGCCATTATTTCCATTTAAGTGTTGATAGTTAATAATTTATAAACTATTAACTGCAAACTTGCGCGTATCCAATTCGGTGAGCTATTTTTATATGAAAAATTGATGATTGTTAATTAATAACTTGGTCCGGGATAAAATGGAAGACTTACAACTGTGCTAGAACATTTTCACAATACGCGCATATTGCGTATTGTGAAAACATTTCTTACACATTTAAAAATAGATTGTTTTTATATTTTACGTCGCGTCCCTTAATTTGTCACGCAATAAACATAAATAAATTCGGTTTTGCGTATAGGACACCTTCAAAAATCCCAGTAAGAGTCACGTGGTTTTGTTTTTATGGTACCTGTACTCGCTGTGTACAAAGCGTAGACAAGGTTAGATTGTGTACGCCAATAGGTATACGCACGTGTTTTTTGTTTTTAACATAATATTGTTAACAGTTTCGAAATGGCCCAAGGAAAAATAAAAGTGAAGTCCAAGCTGCCTCCTTCGACGAAGGGAAAAGCCAAGGAGAAAAGTAAGAAGAAAGGCCCGGCTGTTCAACGCAGAAATAGTAAGTGATATTTACGTTGCAGTTGTTTATATTAACAATGTTAGTTAGTGAGAATAAACGAATAATAATAATAATAATAATAATAATAATAATATCTCACTGTTAGTGAGAATAAATGAATAATAATAAGACGAATTTTTTTGTGTATGTAAATTCTTTCATAGATGCACCAATTCAGCCAAAGAAGAAGAAGCTCGAAGATGCACACAAGTTGAAGCAGATGATTACCAGAACAGTCAATAAGGCAATGGAGGATGAATTGCGAGAGAAAGCTTTGGATGGGAAAAAGTCCCTCACTAAAAAGGAGCCCGCTGCTAAACGTAAAAAATAATTCAGCGCTTTGTTTGTATTTTAATGTTAAGGAAGTGTTACTTTCTTTCTTTGTCTCGGAGTATTAATAATAGATAAGATTAAGGTATCTGTACATAAAGTTTTGTATAATATGTACAAAGAAAAATAAAAGATATCTTACATTTTACAATTAAATCGTTCTTTCTTTATTTTAAATAAATATTACTATTAAATAAGAGCAATAATATAAGAATGAAGAAACCAAATGTTTTACTGTATTTTCGGTGAATAGAGTAATGCTGTTTTTTAAAAATATTTTACACAAATAATAGACGAGCAAAGCAAGACTCATATTCAAAATTGGCTTCCAGAATAAGGACACGTAACACAAAAAAAGATTAATAAAATCCACTCATTTTGTTTACGACCGAAGGGTTATTAGTTTAATTCTATGTTGTCAATATTCCATAAGATAATTCTGAACATAAAATATTATTGATGGCACAGTGACTTATATAATATAAATATAGAAAAAGGGAAATATTTCTTTCTTTTTTTTCAATGCACCCGGAAGATATCCGATAATAAATTATTTTCTTGTGCGATTAGCTGACGATTTTTCATAGAAGGCACTGACTTTTTTCACTGTTAAGTGATCCCATGCTACTTGCAAAAACGATCCATTTTGCAGGCAATTCGCTAATTATAAAAATAAACATTATCTCACACAGTATTTTACAAACTGACATTGTTTAACAAGGTACAAAACGGCGAGTGTTATTTAACAAATTTACTAAATTTCAATATATTATCTCTTCTTAACGATCTTCCGTTCTAGATCACAAGCCTGCCCGTAAACTTCCCATGCTGAACACATCCTTCTAAGTACATAATAATTTTTCCGTTTTAAAATTTCATCGAGATATTATGGAGATGCCACCTAGAATATTACACGTGAATACAAGCCGCGAGAATCATTACCTCAATTATTTTATGCGGCAGAGTTTGTATTTACCACCAGCAAGTGTCCACTTTGCCTATTTTTACTGATGGCTGGTGTTGTACCCGTTCTGAATTCGATTACACCTTCTTTACCGCTGACTAGTTTGTGTGAAACCCTAAAATACAATATAAATTATTAATCCGCTTGTTCTGATTCAATAAAAATAACTTTTTTATACTCACGATTCAGTGTGAACTATTTTAAGGATATTTGGATTGTTGGTGATATCAATTGCTTTCGTTAGTGCTTCTATTATATATGGTACTTCCAATATTAAATCTCCCTGTTGCAAACAGAAGAAAACAATCAAATTTAAGCATCATAGCATAGTTGTTACAACGAAAACATTAACAATATACCTTGTCTTTCTTCAATTCGGGCGGTATCCTGACAATCAACAGATTATCCGATTCTCCAGTTACAACCAATTCTTCTATGGACTTGTAAGGTAGTCTGTGCTTAAGTTTAAACGTTTTTAATGTATCCAGAATGTACACCGCGTTTTCTGTTAAAATAAGAACCCTTTCGCGGGGTTTGTATCCATGCCGATCATATTTAATGACGGGAGTAGCATACTAAAAAGGAAAACAATATAATGCCTATCAACGCTATTTTTGAAGAAATCATAATTTTTAATTATTATTATTATTATTATTATTATATTATTATAATTATACTTATATTATACTTATTAATTATACTTATATATAATTTATTATAATTATTATTATTATATTATTAATTATAATTTTTGCTTCTATTAAGAAACAAACAAAGAATATTTTACCTTTATAGTCTCATCTCTAGGAAGAATATTATTCGTAAAACTCTGTCTCAACGCTTTAAATTCTGCGCCAAGCCGATCGTTGTGGAATTTCGGCCCTAAACTCTTAGCATACGACTTTTTCTTATCTTTAAACAGAGACTCCGCTAAAATCTTCAATTCGAACTGTTCTTTTTCTTCCTTGGACAAGGCCAGTCTGTATTTGCGCGCTCTCCATTTCTTATGAATGACACGAAGGTGTTCAGAGGCCTGAAACATTTAAAATTAGATTTACGTAGAAAGTACATATCATATCATATATATATATTATATATGATGGATTGGGCTCACTTCTCGACAGGAATAAGGACATGATGGCCAATAATTATTCAAAACGCCAACAGGGAGTGTTTTAGAGAGCTTGATCAACCATTGCGACTTCGCCAATTCGATAAATGCCATATTGATTTCAGTCGGTGGTCCGTTTCGCGTAATGAATCCTTCGATGAACCTGTGCAAAAATTATTTACCGATATTATTATTTATTAAAACGTCTTTGAGACACCTAAAGTTAATTGACAATACCTTCGAATAGTAATAACTGCTTTTCGTCTTCTGTCAGCTTCTCGCATCGCCAGCCATCTTCGAATATTCTTTTGCAATATCATAGATGCCTTCCTCATCCGCAAGAACCTTCGTCTAGCTAATATACATCTCCATTTACTCTGAATAATAGCAGCTATATCGTGTTTCTTCATCTGGAAGGCGTCTTCTGTGTCGAACAATGTCTTCGGGAATCGAATGAACAATTTTGTGCTGCAGGGAAGGAAAAACTTATTTAGTCGTTCTAGAAGCAAACGTGCAATAAATACATAAGGATCACACTCACTTGCCCATCCTGTATTCCTCTTCTTCAAACCCAAGAGAACACACAAGGATCTGTACACCATCTTTGGCTGATCCATGATAATTGGGCCAAGTTTCTGAACAGAGGGACTTATAACGTTGTAAGAACTGTTCGTACGGTCTCCTATAGGCAAAACCAGCTCGCCGAACTCGTAAATTCTCCATAAGACCCAGATACTTCACTTGATGCAGTACAATCTTGTCGTTAAATTGATCTGCAATGAAAATCTCTCTTGTAAGAAATAAAAAGAAACATTCTGCAAAATTACGACAAACATAGTAAATGATCGTACGCGACATCTTGAAGTCATTAGGCTTGATGCAACGAATGTAGGATGGCTCCTTGCCCATGAGAATCTCCATGAGGTTGTTCAAACTGTTCTTGAATTGCGTGACAGCCGTTTCTGGTCGCTTTTTACTAGTCAAGTCTTTGACGTCAAACACACTCTGCAGAAGATACAATTTCTTTTTTATTAAGAAAATTAAATAAATAAATTTCTTCGCGTAGAGACAAACGAAACCTCGTGAATACCTTGGTAATCGAATTCGTTGTATTCGACATTACTTCACGCAAATCTCTGAACAGTAGGTCATTATTCTTTTCAAGGAATCCTCGGACATTGTACGTCACGTCGCCAGCGTAATGTACCAATCGGAATTCCTGTAATCCATAACTACATTGAACAAGCAGAAAAACATTTGAAAATTGAACGGTGGGTGAATTAAATGAGAACATTACATCTCGCCCCATAAGTTTCTGCGTCTGCAGGTCTGCCTTCATGTGGCTTATGTAGTGAGGATGATTGTTCAGATTGACATTCAACTTCTCCAGAAAGCTCAGGTCGGTTGGGTCGCCGGGACGAAGACACTCCTCGTCCATTAACGATATTATACCTAAAACGAATCGACGCCAAAATTAATTACAACGATAAAGAAATCATTCAACGCGCGTTCCAATCAAAAATTGTCACATCACCTTTATGCTTCTCCTCGATCAGGTCGCAAATGACTTTGTTGTTGAAAAATTGAATATTCTCCCAGGTGATACCCTCCCTCAAGTACTCCTCCTGCTCGGACTTCAGTGTCAGTTGAATGAACAACTGTTGCAACTTCTCGTTACAATAATTTATACAGAACTGCTCGAAGCTGTTAGGACAATGCCGCTAATGAGCTGTCGTTCTACAACGGGTTTTGTAATCCTGTTACAGGGGGGAGGACGCGTACCTGTTCTTTTGGAAGATTTCGAACCCATATATATCCAGGATTCCCATGACCATCTTGCGCGGAGGATCGTGGACCGGTTGCAGTGATTTATTCAACCTGGTCACGAGCCACGTGAACAGTCTGTCGTATACGGCTTTGGCCAGTGCGTCGCGTGCATAAATTGCCAGCTCCCTGTTCAACGGTGATACGACCACGTCGCCGCGGGCGTCTATTGTGCGGTGTGTAAACGCATCCGCTAATTGTTTCACGTCGCATCCCAGCAACTGCGAATCAATTTGACTTGTGTCGAGCAAAGGTCTGCTTTTACCAAGGCCACTTTCCCCGTACGAAATTCAGAGCAGACTTCAATGGCTCTTGCTGTCTGGTCGGCGTACCGTTGCCCGCTGCCGGCAAGAACCACTGAAGCTAATTACTCAAGGGGGATTTTCCTTTTAAAGAATAAAAGAGACCGTTCCCTACCAAGTGACTCACATAATAGTCGATTCTAATTAAAAGTTTAGAAAGTGGCACAGACATTTCGCGGTGTAACAGGGACAACCTAGGGTACCTTCGGCTAGCTAAATTATTTCTAAGGAAGAAGCCTTACAGAGGCAACAGCTTCCACCGAGCCAGGCTTTAATATCTGAGCGACGCCATCTTCCTCTGTGAAACCAACGTTTCCCAAGTGCAACACAGAGGCGACTATGGCGAATAGATCGTCCTGTTCCTGTTGGTTCATCTCCATGGTCTTCATAGCGTTTATCACCTCCTTGTACTGACTGCCATCGTCGATGCTATCCACGGTACCCTTTGTCTAAAAAATAAATCGAACGTTCGAACAACTGTACCGACAAAATCTGATCGATCTGTTTAACTTACTCCGTTGGAGAGGTAATAGTAAGTGTCCAAGTTCCTTTTGAGGAACAGATCCCTCAATGTCTCGTCGCTGGCTCCGGCCAGCAATTGATAGAAAATATGGAAGTTCCTCTCACCGGTAAATTGATGCACGACGCGCGACTTCTCGAGCAGGTAATTCAGTATGTTACCGCCGATCGGGTCTCCCTGCGAAGAAATGTAATTATGTAGAGATGGTTTGCCTCCATCGGACCGGTCGACAGTGTCTCGGTTATGCGAGAACAGATAAAGAGGCATTAACCCTTTCGGTACGAGCGCCGGATATATCCGGCATCCATCCGATGACCAATATGGACGAGTGCCGAATACATCTGGCATCCATATAAGCCATATTTCTGTAGGCCCTTTACAGAATGTTTACAGGAAACATTTGAAGAAAGATTTAGAAACGGATTAAGCACAGTCATTGCTTAACGCTTAACACGTTGAATGCCAAGCCGGTTTTACAGAAATTGTCCGTGGCGCCACGATGAATTTTCTTTTATGTGATACATATAATGTTGAAATATTATCTGCAAAATCATCACTGTTTGAATTGACGATGGTAATAATACAAAATTTTTGATATTGACATTTGTTTTAAATTATATATATTTCTATCAATTTGGGTGCGCCGGTCACCGGTGGCCCCCATGGCGTCACCGCCAAGTTAAGTGCCGGTCATCGGTGACCCCCGTGGCATCCAACGTGTTAAAGAAAATCTTCGTACAAAAGTTATGTGCGCATTTTCGGCGCGGCACCCCGTACAACAGTGGGAGAGTGTCACGGCGGACAACGCGCTCGTACCGAAAGGGTTAACGAATAATATGTTCGGCCGTTTGTACCTGGAAATTAAATTGGATATCCATGTACTTGCCGAAACGGGACGAATTATCATTGCGATTAGTTTTCGCGTTTCCGAACGCTTCGAGCACCGGATTGCTACCGATCAATTTATCGTTCACTTCCTCCACTTGCTTCTTGTGGCCGGTGGCCGCTGCGATAAATTCGAGGACCTTCTTCGAGGCCTCGGTCTTCCCGGAACCGGATTCGCCTACGCAGATCGATCAGTGTACAACGCCGTGTAAACTTTTGCAACGTCCTCGAATCATTTTGCTATCCGGAGAACTACAACGCGGATTTCTCCGCGTATAAAAATGATCAGAAGCTACTTTTACCTATTCAAATACTCGGACGACGCGTTAGAACGAGTTTGCTGCTTAGGTAATTACGCTGTGCGTGTCTGCGCAAATGAATCTCGTCGGAGGAAATTTTCTACTCGCTCGAAGTGTCACAGTAAATTCTCAATTTTGGGAGGAAGAGGTACGATTATTATAGCTTTTTTTTATAGCGAGTAGAAATTTTCTACTCGCTCGAAGTAGCACGGTAAATTCTCAATTTTGGGAGGAGGAGGTACGATTATTATAGCTTTTTTTTTATAGCGAGTAGAAATTTTCTACTCGCTCGAAGTAGCACGGTAAATTCTCAATTTTGGGAGGAGGAGGTACGATTATTATAGCTTTTATATATATATATATATATATATATATATATATATATTATTACGCTTTTATAGTTGTTGACAATCATGGTTGTTGACAAGGCTCGACTAATCATACCTCTTTCTCCCCAAATTGTCCACTTTTGTTCCCAAGGGAGAATTTACTGTACTTACAAGTATTATGCGTCCAGCATTTTACTCGGTATTTTATGATAAGTTGCCTGTATTTACTATTATAACAGACAAGACATTCGCACGGGGTAATTCACCCTTAAATTATTAGGGGGGCCGGAAAGTTATGTCGTTTGTTTACATTAAATTCAAACAGATAAATATGCGCAGAAACGACATTACTTTCCGGTCCCCCTAAATATTTAAATCGTGACACCGTTCTAAATCGTCCATTTGAAAGAAATACTATCGGAATAGAAGACAGGGAATATCGTCGAAGTAGCAGGTATTTGTCCTCGGTACCTGAGATGAGAATACACTGGTCCAAGTTCTCCTTGGACAAAGACTGATACGCGGTGTCTGCCAGCGCGAAACTGTAACAAAAATCATTCTCATCGTAAATCTTACGATCTTTCTAACCGCTGCTATTCAAAAACTAAATATTCACACTAAAATACTATTCAAAATTATCCCCGATCGATGGCTTACATGTGCGGTGGCGCTTCGAAGAAGTTCCGTCCATGATAGTACTGGATCGTTGCTGGATCATAGATCGGCAGCTTCTTGTAGGGATTCACGGAAACGAGTACCTGGCCGATGTACGTCTGGAAAATAGATCGAATAAACTGTCGATAAACAATTCTGTGCGACGATACGAACGAAAAAAAGCGGCGAGAAACGCTTTTCGCGTCCGTCGGACACAGGCTGGCTTAATTTGTTAATAAAATTATCGGATCGTGCCGCCGGAAACGCTGCTTTCAAGCTTGAATAATTAAATTATCGCGCTGTCGGCGAACCGGCTGCGATACCGTTAGCGCAAATCATTTTCAACATCGTCGAAAACGTTGCTGCAAACTCCGTTCAATTATTCTTGATTATATCACGTCGAATCGACGATTGATCCAGAAATACCTCCTGCATTATTGAATCGATAAGGAGACTGCTAATCGAAGAGATTGTTGCAAAACTGTGAGACAGCTTATCCGAACGATACCGTTCACCATTTGTTGCGGTCGATCCGCGAATATTTCTGCAAAATCTTGCACGATCGACCGGCGATTTATTATATTTTTTACATATTATAATACATAAATTATATTATATATACATATATATAACTCATAATATAATATTACATATATATATATTATAATAATATAATTATTATAATTATATTATTATTATTATATATTATTATGTTATATTATTATAATATATATATAATAATATTATATTATATTATAAGTTATATATATGTATATATAATATAATTTATGTATTATAATATTTATTATTATTATTATTATTATAATATAATAAAAAATAATATAAAAATATAATATAATTATAATAATTACATTATTATTATTATATAATTATATATATATATATATATGTGATAAATCTATTGATTATAGAATTAAAATTAAAATATTGATACAACAGTGGCGGTTTTTACGGGTGCAGAAAAATGACGCGAGCCTATGTATGGTGAATGAAACGGTTGTGTTCGACCAGACAAGATTCCTCGGGCCGACTTTATCGGGTTCGTTAGCAGAGGAAACGAGCGCCGCGGAGCCAGATGTCGAAGGCTCGGTTCCACGTAATTCGTCGAGGCAGCTGCGGTGAACGGCGATCACCGTTTTACTCACGTAAATTAGATCTTCCTTGAACCGTTTCCGCAAATTATCGATGAACGCCGCCTCGCTCTGAAAGTCCTCGAGGAGGACGAAGTCCTGGACGCCGACGCGGTCCCGCTCGTGCAGACCACGCTCCATCTTCCTCCGTACCTCGTGGTTGCTCTTGAGGACTTCCGGTCTCTTGCCGGAATCGCTCACACCGCCCCCAGTGTCGGAAACCGCACGTTCCTCGCTGAAATATCGAAATTCACAGATTTTACGATGGAATCGTGACATTCCTCTAGCTTCTTAAAAACCTTTGGCAACGTTTCAAGGTGAATCAGTGTAAATCCATGCACTTGTTAAACACTTTAATATATATTTGTCTTTCTTCGTATTTTATAATAATAATCATCGATACTGTAAATTGCTCTTCGTTCGAGCACAAGTTGCGAAAAGAATTGCGTAAAGTCTAAATAAATTCAGCCTCGTCATTTTTATATTTATGTTTTATTTATTAATAAATATGATAATAAATATAACATATAAATCACGCTATTTCTGGCCGATCTGCAACACCGTTTTATTAGTATTTATTTTATCAAGCTTTCGGTCAAAAGAACTTTATATCTTATTTTATTGATATTTTATTTATTAATAAATATGATAATAAATATAACATATAAATCACACTATTTCTGGCCGATCTGCAACACCGTTTTATTAACATTTATTTTATCAAGCTTTCGGTCAAAAGAACTGCAATTATTGTTCCACGATTTATTTTTAAGATCGACGATGGATCTCGCAGCGACGACGCCGAGTGCGTGTGAATAAATCGCGATCGAAGAAAGGGAAAGGGAGGCACAGGGCTCTCGCAGAAGAAGCTGTCGATTTTTGCTAGACGGGTATCCGTGTCTCGGCTCGAATCCGCGTCGCGACCGCACGCGGAAAATCGACACCGATCGCGTGAAGCGCCGTCGAAGTTCACGGTGTCGGTTTCCTTTCCGGATAATGCTCGTAGACCGCGCTTTCTCGCGGATCGTGTGACCGGCCCGGGATTTTCGAGCTGCCATCGATAATAACGCCATACACGATAACAGTTTCCCCCGTGGCGGGAAGAAAAAGGAAAAAGGGGAGAAAGCAGACCGGGGACCGGAAGCGGCGTGACACGCGGGACATCGATTTGTTCCGTCGTGAGCCCGCGCGAGCGAAAATCTATAATTAACGGGGAGACAGTTGCACAAAAGATGCGTCTTATGTCATCGATTTCCCTGTTTCGCTTGAATCAACAACTTTGCCGGCTGCCAGTGACTCGTCGATGTAAAATTACCGCAGCAAAATTTCGAAGTAGAATCTAACGAGGTTAAATTAACGAAGCGAAATTAACGAGGTAAAATTACCGGAGTAAAATTTCGAAGTAAAATTATCGAAATAAATTGTCGAAGTGAAATTACCGAAGCAAAATTATCGAAATAAATTGTCGAAGTAAAATTACCAAAGTAAAATTATGGAAATAAATTGTCGAATTAAAATTACCGAAGTAAAATTACCAAAGTAAAATGATCGAAATAAATTGTCGAAGTAAAATTACCAAAATAAATTGTCGAAGTAAAATAACCGAAGTAAAATTACCAAAATAAAATTATCAAAATAAATTGTCGAAGTAAAATTACCGAAGTAAAATTACCAAAATAAAATTATCAAAATAAATTGTCGAAGTAAAATTACCGAAGTAAAATTACCAAAATAAATTGTCGAAGTAAAATAACCGAAGTAAAATTACCAAAATAAAATTATCAAAATAAATTGTCGAAGTAAAATTACCGAAGTAAAATTATCAAAATAAATTGTCGAAGTAAAATAACCGAAGTAAAATTACCGAAGTAAAATTACGTTTTATCTTGTCTTCTATCGTCTATTGTATCTTTCCTTTTATTATATCATTCTTTTTCCTCTTATCTTTATTTTCTATCTTTATCTGTATTTTCAAATGAACATTACTGTTACAAATGCATTCGAGCGGGGTGAAACTTTCAGCATGGCTAATTATCGTGGTTTCGGTACCAGGAAATTAATTCAAATTAACTCGACAGAATCGCAACAGAGTGTCGAACCTCTTTAATCGAATAATCAATGGGCCTTTAGTATTAGCGACGTTACTCAATCCCGGAACTCCATTCGAAGAAATCGAAAAATAATCTCGTACACGGAGGATCTTGTATCAATTGATCTTCCTCGATTGCGGACGATAAAACGCTAGATTAGATACCGATAAATAGCGAATGCTGGGAGATCCGTTCCAAACAAAACGGTAACACGAATTTGCTCGCGCGAACATCGGCCGAAAGCAAACAAAAATCGTTGAACAAACGTTGAACGTCGGAATCTAGTTTGCAGCAGCGACGAATTGTGATCCGCACACTAGACGGAAGGCTTTAAAGAGCGCGACTGAGCTCGGCAGGCTGCAGAATTTCAGGTAGGAGACGGCCGTGGCGATTTTAAGGGATCGTTTCTACCCCTCCAGCCGTCTGGAGGGTAGCTTCGTGGGAAAATAAGCGCAGCGGATCGTGTCTCCGTTCGAACGACGAGGACGCTATGGAGGAGGCTATGCTCTAAAATACTAAAACAGAAAAAAAGTAGTCCATCCCGCGCGATTCGTCGAATGTAATAAAATATGATAAAATTAAATTGGTAATAAAAATACAATTTTTACGTCGAACACACGCGTTAATATTAATGCGAGCGCGCGCGCACGTCCTGGTCACGTTACTCACCCCATGTTTCACCGATGTTCCTGCTCCCTGGACATCCAAAGCGAACAATTAATTCGAGGAACGCGAGTTATCGTTATTTGGGGGACACGAAACCGACGGCGGTGCTCCCGCAACTGATGCTCGTTGATCTTCTCCGCGGAATCTAACGTCAGATCGCCTAGATAAGATAACGGGGCGTGCTACGTGGAAAACTGATCTCGATCACGCTCGGCAAAATCGATGACGCTTTTTACAACGGGGAATTTCCCTACGAACAAAACCCTCTCGAGTTTTTCCTCGTTCGCGGTATTTGAATTACCGGCACGGGAAAGCCGCTGACAATCGCGTTTCCGCCGGGTCGGATCGGGGGGAGGTCGACGACTCCGCCGATCCTCGTTCACGGAATTAGGACGATTTTCGGACCTCTTTTGAAACGGACGCGCCGATTCCGGAGAGAATCTAGCTTTCGAATCCCGTACAACGCGCAACAATTGGTCCGCGGACTCGATGCGTTTACGGCGAAAATTAGTGGACAGTGTTCGAAACGCTGGAAACGTTCGAACAATTTTGAAGTTACTATTGCGTTACGTTGTCAAGATTGTTTAAGGAAGAAACGAATGTCTGTTGACCGCTTGACGTACTTTGACGAAAATTGCTAGGAATAATTTATTAAGTATAGAAGTTATTCTGTCCTTTAAAATTGGAATAAAATTCTGGTCTCTCGTCGTCGATATTTAAGAAGCATTCAAGTCAATTTAGGCATGCAACAAGCATCAACTTTCTTTCCCTTCGAAGAAATTATTGCAATCGGAAAATTTCTAATCGCAGTAACTGCGAGGAAAATGGTATGTACACATTTAACGAATCGTAATTACGTTAGAATTTAAAAATCGAGTCCTGCACGAAGATAGTTTTATATCGGAGTCGATTAGATTGCCGGCTATTTGCGCGATGCGTTCTTCTCGGATCGAGAAGTGGCGATTGCGCAAGCATATCGCGCCCGTTCCCCGACGATTCTGTTCCCAATTACGGTGAAGTCTCCCTAATCGACGCTCAGATTCTGCGCAAAAATGATGGGAAAAAGTTTGAGAAGAGGAGACACAATTGTTCGAGCATTGCAGCTCGTTTTCGTGCAGGGTGTTCCAAAATTATTGTACAAGCGAGAGCTGGAAGGTTCCTGAGGCCATTTGAAGCAACTTTTTCCTCAGCGAAAATGCAATCCGCGACTTCGTTTACGAGTTATTAACGAAAAAGCAGTGGCCAATGAGAGGCCGGATCAGCTGGCGCGAGGCGGCCGAGCCAACCAGCTGTCGTAGCCCAGTTCCGCCCACTGACTCGACCGTCTCGCGCCAGCTAATCTGGCCGCTCATTGGTCACTGTTTTTCGCTGATAACTCGCAAACGAAGCCGCGGATTGCATTTTCGCTGAGGAAAAAGTTACTACAAATGACCTCGGGAACCCATCATTTCCCGCTCGAACAATAATTTCGGAACGCGAGGCTCGATTAATCGCACCTCCTCCTCCCAAACTGTCCAATTTCGTTTACAAGCTGAAGGAAAATTGGGGAGAATTCGCTGTAATCCTTCGAATTTTTCCAACGAATCGTCAGTTAATTGGCGCGGCGCTCGCGATCGACACATTTCCATTCTGTTGCCTTCGCAAGGAGCCCGATCATCTCCGTCTCCGACGAAATCCTTTCGAACTAGCCTCGCCCAACGATTGGCTGATCGGACCAGCGATCTGCTGGATAAATCAGCAATTGCATCGAATCGATAATCGCGCGGACCTTCGAGTCGAAATCTTCGTCCTTGTATCGCGAAGTTAATGGCGCTACGCTGTTTTATCGTTACGATGTTACGATACCGGCGGGGATATAATCGATCGTTTACCGTGTCCGACAACTACATTGTACATTTTTATGCAAATTTTTCTGATCATTCATCGGGAGAAAGCTGACGCGAGGTGGAATCCGAATTTCTAAATTCTTCTGCTCGCGGTAAAGACAGGTTCCGGTTGAAATCCCGATTGTTTCGAATCGATCGCACTTCTCCGAGTTATCACGATCGCGGCCACTACAGTGAATTCTCCCCAATCGACGCTCGGACAATTGCACAAAAATGGACAATTTGGGAAGAAGGAGACACGATTGACCGATTGACCGATCGTCGACAACTATAAAAACGAGCCGCAAGGCTCGAATAATCCGTGTCTCCGCTTCCCGAATTGTCCATTTTTCTGCACACTCTGAGCGTCGATTAGGGAGAATTTACTGTAATTCGTGATCAATGACGTTTCTCGCGAAGACACCGGCGACGGTTCGACAGCAAAAAACACACACACACACACACATACGTCGTTTACACTTATCGGGGCCAGATTAGCCGTTATCGAAATTATCGTCTGGTTTAATCGGGAACGTACTTCAATTAGTTCACTACATTCCTATCGCGGTATTGTCGAGCGAACAATCCTGACATTGTTCCAACGATAGCAACATTCATTTTTTCTTTTTCGCTTGCAGACAACTAATCAACCCTTGTACTGGCGAACGGGTATTGTAAAAGCATTATATAAGTCTTTAGCGATTTATTAGAGACAGATAAATTTAGCGATGCGTAAACCGTTTTGAAATGTAGTCGTAGTAATTTTTAGCAACGCCTCCGTGTAAACTTCAATTTTGTGTATTCGATCGTTTTGATGCTCTGCGGGCTGGTTAAAAGCGAGAGAGAAAAAAACAAGTTTCGATGAAAAGATTCGGCATTGTGAAAGGGAATCGCGCGTTCGTTCGACGCTGGAAACACGGGATCCGACGAAATCGCGAGTCTTAAACCTTTTATTCGCGATTATCGCATGTATATATATATTTATTTATATATATTTATATATATATTTATTTATATATATTTATATATATAATATTATTATATATATTATTACATAATATTTATATATAAAATAAAATAAAATATATATATATATACGAATAAATTCGATAAAATTTATGGAGGCTATAAAATCGAATTTACGAGGAATAATCCGACACGCCGATTTCCTCGAACGCAGCCGTGAAAATCGAACGAAGCGAAAAGATCCGAAGAATCGCGAAACTTGTCTAATCCATTCGAACTGTTAAAGGAACAACTTTCTATTTAAGTAGTTTCTAAATCTTGCACGAGGATCGACGATCCAACCTATGATAAAAATCGCGCGAGACCGAGATAAATGCACTGTTATTTGTTGAGCGTAACGCGAACACCGGCGATCGACGGATTTGCTTTCGCGCAGGAATGAAAATGCTCCGAGTCGATTGCAAGACGGAAACGGAGATAAAAAAAAAACTGTGCTTCTTCTTTCGATGATATATCAACGGGTCGAAAATAGTGGCTGAGCGTGTTCACAGTTTCGCGATTCGCTCGTTTATTTCTGTCGTAAACGCATAAAACTCGCGGTATACCGATCGCCGGACTGCGGAATTTTTATGCATTTGTGGCAGAAAAAAGAAAGAGAAGAAAAAGAAACGAGTAAGCGAAATTGAAAACGGCGGAAAAGTTCGGAGAAATTAAGAACGTCGAAAAATGATCAGCGTTGCAATCGCGATGCGGAGCGTTTTTATTTCGCGTATAATAATCCGCGATAAATTCTGCCTAATCGTCCTTCAGCCTGTACGCGAAAATGGACAATTTAGGGAGGTGAGAGGTACGATTGTTCGAGCCTCGGGGCTCGTTTTCACGGTCGCCGATCGTCGACGATTCTAAATACGAGGCGCGAGGCTCGGATAATCGTATCCCCTCTTCCCAAATTGTCCATCTTTGTTTACGAGCTGAAGGAAAATCGGGGAGAATTTACACACGTTGCTCCGTGCTTCCGGAGCGTCGACGAACCGAGGCGACCCGACGTTCCCGTCGGCTTCCCGAAAAATCTTGTGCCCGTTTCGGCCGGCGACAAATTCCGCGGATCCTGTTTTCACCGATTCGTTCGCGGAACTTTGATTTCTCTCGATCGACGTCACCCGAACGAACGAACGATCACACGAACGAATCCACTCGTCGAACAGATCACCGGAGCCGATCAACTGCGAGCTGCGGGAACGACTTTGCTCTCGGCACCCACTTCCGATTTCGGTCCCGAACGACGTTCGGTTGCTCGTACACGACTGGCACACGACTGGATATCCGGAGGAGGTTGTTTTCGCGCACACGTTCACCGGGGATCCGGAACGCGATTTCTGACACCGTGGACGAGAGAGGATGGATCGGTTGGCCGGCGAGACGGCCACTCAAGAATGACTTAACACTGTCCACCTTCGGTTTATCACGGGACTAAGTGTCTTCTCCCTACCTCTTGGACGCTACGCGCCTTCGCGCGAGCGACCCGATACCGACTCGGATATCCAGGCGAGCCTCGTTTTTTAACTCAACACCCGGACGATCCCGAGGCTTCTCCGTCTTTGTCGCGCGAACGGACTTCAACCCTCCGCGAAAGAAAACGCAAAGGTTTCTGTCTCGGGTGTTTACATTCAAGTTCCGCTTTTTCTTCTACTTTTTCTCCCCCCCCCCCTTTTTGCATTTTTCTTTCTTTTTGTTTTCGTGTTTCACCTGTCCTTACGTGCGGCTGCTACCGTATTATTGTTCTCTTTCTATCAGTGTAACAAAGTATTCGTTCTGTTGATAAATAGAGTTGTTATTTTATTGAAATATTATTATTATAAATTATTTATATTTTGGTTATATTATATTTAATTATTTATATTATTTATATTGTATTTAACCAGTTAGCTGTGTTCGACGAGTATACTCGTCATGAAGAAGCGACAGTATATTGTGTCATGACGAGTATACTCGTATTATTATTATAAATTATTCATATTATTCATATTATATTTAATTATTTATATTATTTATATTGTATTTAACCAGTTAGCTGTGTTTGACGAGTATACTCGTCATGCGTAAAAAGTAGCGACCATAGGCTATTTAAATTGTAATTTTGAGTGAAAACAAAAACATATTCTCCAGTTTCAAGATGTCTAGAATATTTTCAGGCGAATCGTGCACGAAGGTGTGTTTACATTGTTATAAAAATAAGATTAGAAAAGAATCACGATGTTGGTGTTCAACGTGCAAAGCACTTGGCTTGCTTTTCTTTAACTTTTATAAGTATTTGATTTCTTCTGCGTTTTTCGTTTATTACGTATGCAGTATACGTTGATGTCAAGTGAATGAGTAAATATTAATAATGAAGTTGTTAATTTTATCAAATAAAATCGTGTTTTTGATCTAATATTTTAACAGCGACACTTATTCTATGTTTGACGAGTCTGTACTCGTCGCTTAGTTCTCGCGACACATATAGGCACGCGATCTAAAAAGGAGGCGCCACAGCTAACTGGTTAATTATTTATGTTATATTTATATTATTTACATTATTTATATTATCATAAATTATTATCATAAATAATATTATTATATATATTATATATTATATATAATAATATTATTATAATATTATAATATATTATTATTATAATTATTATATATATTATTATATTATATATATATATATTATTATTATTATTATCATAAATAATATTATCGAAATTATAAAAGATCTTTCTGTGAGAAATATCTCCCTAAACTTCTTCGCCGAAGCATTCACTGCAATAGAAAAATCGTACAAAGTCCGAGCAAACTCGACATCGTTATTGCTACAAAACAGTTTACACTGGTAACGTTTTCTATTCGGTAGTTCCAGTGTCGAACAGCGTGTCTCGAACGTTTAACTTGACTCACGGAAAGATCGTTGGATGTTGGTCCCAAATATTTGTCTCGAATACGCGATTGCGAACGAGGCGCGACCGCGATCGGATCGATATGGGAAAGCAGGCTGGCTGGAAGGCACGAGCGGAATTTTCGCGCGACCATTTTCCAGATGTTTCCCGGCATTTCTTCGCGAAGCGTGGAACACGCGTCGGAGGAGATCTCCTCGCGAGAGATCGCGCCGCGAAAATGCCGGTTTTAGGTGTAGCAAGAGGTATCGCCGCGCGGACGCCGGGCAACAACTTCTATTTTCGGAATTGGTGCCCGTTTCGAGAATGGGAAAATTTGCGCAAGACGGACACAGGCGCGGCACAGAAAACGTTGCGTTTGTGGAAAGGCTTCCTCTCTCTCTCTCTCTCTTCCTCTCTCTCTCTCTCTTCCTCGCTCTCTCTCTTTCTCTCTCTCTCGCCCTCGCTCTCTCTCTCTCCCTCTTTCTCTCTCTCTCTCCCTCTCTCTCTCTCCCTCTTCTCTCTCTCTCCCTCTTCTCTCTCTCTCCCTCTTTCTCTCTCTCTCTCTCCCTCTTTATCTCTCTCTCTCTCTCCCTCTTTATCTCTCTCTCTCTCTCCCTCTTTATCTCTCTCTCTCCCTTCCTCTCTCTCTCTCTCTCTCTCTCTCGCTCCCTCTTTCTCTTTCACTCTCTCTCCTTTCGCACGATTCGAATTCGATAAATCGTAATCGTAATCGTCGCCGGCGCGACGATTATGGCGGCGGCTCGGCGTTCCCTGAACCGGCGATACGTAATCTAATCTCCGAAGATTTTTCGCGGACGGAAACCGTGCGCGAGAGCGAACCGCGTGAGTAATCCGGGAGTATTTTGTTTTCGTCGTTATCGCGGCCGACCTTCGCGTTTTAAAGGGCCACTTTACGCGCGACCACGCGATAATAATCACCAGGACGGCGCGCGATCGATCATAATCGACGCTCTGCTCTTTCTTGTAATCTCTTCGCGTAACCAAGTTACGTCAAATAGACAACGGCCGGCCAACGTGTTTTACCTACCGACGGTCATACGAATGTGTCGTTAATCTCGCGGAGTTGTTTAACAATATTTGCAACCGCCGTCGGCGATTGCTATCGCGAAGTAACAAGTTGGCTTTTGTGCGTAGCGTAATTATTCTGTTTTATTTGGAGTTTTACTGCGTCTTTTCTGCTAGTCGGGCGACGTATTGCTAATATTTTTTCTCTGATCAAATAAAACAATTACTGATTTTATTGTTATTATTGTTTATTATTATTGGTATTATTATTTTTTTTTTTATTATTGTTATTGATATTACTATTATTATTATTATATATTATCATATTATTATTACCTATAAGAAGCAAAAAGTAATAATTATCATCATTATCACATTGGTAGGATGTGTTTCGTTATTACTATTTTTATCATTATTATTGTTTATTATTATTGGTATTACTATTATTATTATTTTATTATTATTATTATTGAAATTACTATTATTATCATTTGTTATTATTATTATTGATATTACTATTATTATTATCTATAAAAACCAGAAAAAAATTAATTATCATCATTATCACATTGGTAGGACGTGTTTCTTGACATTAAATACGATCTTTATAGCACCTTCGAAAACTGACATAATTTATCAGCATTTGTTAAAGCCTAAACATCGGCCGACGTCATTGGTCGAACAAATCGTCAACGGTTTCGCGATATCGCCACAAAATAGACTGTGAGAAAAATGACGAAAATAAACCTAATCCTATTTCCGATTCCGCCGAGAGTAGTGGGCGCCGTCCCATCGAAAGTTACGGTCGCTCTCGCGTTTTATAATTTTAGACAAGTTTACGAGGAGTCGCGCGCCTCGCCGCCATCCTTATCAACAAGTCAGTCAACGCTGTCTGTAATGAGCATCGTTAAAAGCAGCGGGCAAGAGCGAGTCGTGCACGGTGCCGAAACGCGTTCGAATACGCGTTGCGTTGCAAAAATATCGCAATTTTTTTTAAAAGATGACCTATTTTTCTCTCCGGCTCGAATCGATCTCTACGGAGGATCGGTTCGAAGAATCGACGAGAAAATTTCGGTGCGCGCGATTCGCGCCGAACGGGACGACGCTCGACGGGCACACATGTGCGGTTGGAAACGAGAGAGAGAGAGAGAGAGAGAGAGAGAAAAAAAGAATGCAGAGCAAATTTTGCTGTCGAGCTATCGGATTTCCTGATCGCGGGGATCGCTTTACACACAGTACCTTGGCCGCATGATCCTCGCTCCCGAAGCGACGACGTTGTTGTTCCGATTCGAAGGCCGCCGGAATCGGCCCGAGTTAAAGAATAATAATGGTCATTTAAGTGCAATCGCGGCGAATGTCGCGGGAACACTGGGGCAAACGTGCCGCGGGATGGAGAGCACAGATGCAACAGGCCGCGCGTCGCGAATCGGTTCCGTGACCTCGCCGCGCGTTATCGACCAGAGGAGTCAATCGACGGCCCGTTCGCCGACACTTCGATCCTGCCTCTTCGAGGAAAAACAAATTCCTCGGATCGAAACTGTCGCCCGCGAGCTACGTCGGCGGCCGACGGAACGACGACAACGACGAATCACCGACAAATCACCGACAAATCACCGACAATCTGCGATCATGCCGGATTATATATTATTTATAATTTTATAACTAACGAGTAGCTATCCCGTATATATCCGATAAATAAATAAATAAGTAAAGCTCGCGGCTGCCAAAATCCGAAGAGACGTCGCCGAAGCGGCAGGAAACGTCGAACCGATCCTCGCGGCTCGAAAATGGCCCGCGCGCACGCCGCCGAATAAAATGACGTAACTCTCTTGTTCCCTATTGTTCAAAGTGCACCAAGGTAGTCGGACGACAGCGTTATCAGCGGCGAGCGTTATCTGGCTGTTCGCGTATGCGCGAAAACGCAGTCGGCGGCCGATACTTCGCATTTTAAAACGCAGAAACTCGGCGGAGCGTGCGTGCGCGCGTCGTGTTCTTTTCTCTTTTCTTCTACTCGTTTTTTCTTTTTTGTCAGGGACGAAGCGCGCCGTTCAGATATTCCGGGGGAACGTCGAAAGAGGGAATGATTGACCGCGTCCAATCAATCCTTTCCCCGGGTCAACGACCCGGCCGACGAGGATCCGACACAATAACTCTATAAATCTCGGCCCGCTTTCCGCGAATCGGAAGTCGTAATGCTGTCGCCGTCCACTGGCCTGGCCGGCGAGGAATGCCGCGAGCTTGCGATTCTTTTTTCGCCGGTCTCGCGGAAATCGGCCAATCTGGCTGGAACGGAACGTGACGGTTCCGCGAATTCCTTTGGAACGCGGACGGCTCGTTCGCCGGGAACGGGATTGCCGGACGGAGATTCGCCCTTTCAAACGGCTAATGCGATCTTTCTTGCGAAAGCGGGGGCGCATTTGTGCGGCAGCCCCCGTGACCGAGGTTCCGTGGATTTCCATTTATCATTGTATCGGATCGACTCATAAATAACTTCTGTTTTTTTATCGGACGTCTATTTCGTTCGTTCTTTTTTATTTTATTTATTTAATGAAAGTAAAAACCGGATTGTCCGAACAATAGGATTCCACCGAGCCGCGTCGGAAGTTGTTTACGGCTCGACTAATATCTCCATCGGCTTGGAATTCGGCAAAACGTGTACGGTAGAACTTAGATTAATCGAACTAGATTTTTCTCGATCTTTATTATTTAGGTTTTCCGATTATTCCAAGCGATAACGACGAAACTGTACAGGGACCTCGATTAGGCCACGATTCGTCATCTTATACTATTGCGCTAATAATTCATGGGAAATGAAAAGAAATTCGCCAGCAATTTTAAATTCGTAATAATCCAAGTGCTACTGTATGTGTTGTTTCAACGGCTTCGTATTTGTTAGGATTACGGACGGATGATTATTATTTTTGCGGGTTTGGAACGTTGCGGGACGTTCGAGAAGAGCCGGTTCGCTGCCGACAAGATGGCGGAGAAAGAAACGCGACGCTACGTAAGTTTTCGTGTTAATTGGATCGCGTATCTCGTTGCTGCCTTTTATATTTAGCAGCGGCTTCGTTAAATAATAGATACATAAATATCCGCAGTCCACTTATCGCTGTTATTTAGCGTAGCAAAAGTATCAATGCTAGATTACGCCTTCAATTAAGACCCTACGAAGACGCGAAGCGACAAGAGTCGTCGCAGATAATGGCGAATACTTAATTAATACGAAGCTATTATTTACAAATAAATAACAAGCGTTGAAATCATCGTCGAAGCTATTATTTATCGCTGTTATCTATTCCATCCATGAAAATGTATTCCACTTTCGCCTCGATCATGAACTTCGGCCTAAACCACGACCGAGTTAATGAAAATTACTAGATTCCTTGAACTCCTTCCATTCGGATCGCGCGTAGCATCGTGTTCCAAAATATTTTGGCTCCGTATCAACGTTTTCGGCGCGATCAAACCGCGATAAAAGCGACGCCACAGTGTTAGAAGAGCCCGCCGCCAGACCGCGACCGATGAGCGAATGCTTATTTTGGCGATAGAATTCAGAGATTCGTGACTCACTCGTGCAGACATCAACATTGTTTATTAGGGGCAGTTAACGTCCGAGGGAACTGTTATCGTCGTCCGGCTCTCTGTCGTCTTCGATGAGACGCATAGAAAGTCGGGGCCTTATCGGCGGCGAGGAGCAGCTTCGGAAGACGCGGGAGATTGAAATGAACGTGTCGCCGTAAATCATGCCGGGGCCAGCCTTCGAAAATAGGTGGCGAGCGTTAATCAAGCCTCGCGGGGACGTCGAACAGTGATTTTAACGACTGGTCCGCGGCGTCCAGTCCCATCTCGTCACGGCGTGTGTATTTATATCATTCGGTCCGTGGCGAACCTTGGCCGCGAACCGAAGCCGTTTCCAACGTTCCACGGAACCGTTCCCGACCACGATGGATGTCGCGACCCTTGTTTACGGCGCTCTCTCAACCAGCTCGTAAACCAACGCTATTTTCAAGCTACGCTACCGTGATTCTCGGATCGATCGACCTCGGGGGCCTCGCGCTCGACTTTTGGGACCGATCGGTTCCAACTCCAATTTCGAGATCTTTATTTTACGTAAGGCGACGACGTTTCTTCTGTCCTCTGGTGCACTGAGCCTGATCGGGCTACGCGCGCACAGAATTCTTTAGAATGCATCGTGTCTCGTTCGACGATCAATTTTTAGAGACGCTGCGGACGGCTCGTTCAGACAATTGTTCGTTGTCCTCGTTGTCGGACAATTCGCTGCTCCAATTCAATACCGAGATAATGTCTAAATATTGAAGTTTAAAGGAAAACGCATTTCAAGCTTTACTTTTCCATTAATGATTTGCTTCTCGAAAACGATGAAACATTATTTTCACTGAATTTTCTACTAATGTATACTGAAAAAAATATAAATAATATATTTATTGTTAATATTTATTTTATTTATATATATAGATATTTTAATATCTCAATCGACTGTTTCGCTTTTCGATAAACCAAAGCCTCTGGAAGCTTCTTATCGCGCGAACGAAATTCCGTAGAACAACTGATCTCGTTCCGATTTCCATGCACGTCTCGCAATCGAATCGATCGGATCGTATACGACAAGCGAAATTGCATCGATGTATCCTCGCGCGAAAGAAGGAGAGCCGCGTTCGCGATACAATTTACCGGGAACAAATTAACTGGAGGGCCCGGGAGGGAGAGTGACTCGTACGGATGACGCTCGATCCTCCAAGGATCGTCGATCGCGGCCGCTGGATCGGCGCTGGATCATCGCGAAAGGTGGAATCGATCTGAGTCACTGTCTCGGTCGTGACCTCTCTCGCTCGATGACTAATTTTCTCGGTCGATCTTTTATGCGAAAAAGCTCGCTGCTTGTGCTCGTCCCGTCGAACAAGACGCTTCGGTTAACAATCGGCGTGAAGGCGGTTTCTCATTGTCCGAACGCGAGTCATGCGCGATGCCGTCACGGCCTCGTCGTCCGAGTTGTCGATGAACGAGCCAGACAGGCATCTATCTATCCGTTCAGCTTCTCCTACGGTGGGAATCGCTGTTTCCATTTCGAAGCTAATTAATCGGACGGATCCCGGCCTCCGCGTTTCGTTTCTCAACCGCTTTAATGGAACTCCTCTCGATCGGTGACCGTTGCTCCCCCAGCTTTCCACTGATAGAGACAATTAGCAACGGCCAGCCGATTGCTTAATTGCGGCTTCATTACGCAAACACCAGCATCCGTCGCGAGCTAGCGAAATGGAACGGCACCTGCGGGTAAATGGCCCCGTTTGCGGCCGGTCTTATCAATGACCGCCTTTCCGTTTCGTAACAGCTGGCCGGAGACGGCATCTCGCTTTTTCGTTGTTCTCTGCTCTCGTTGGCTGATAATCGGCGAACACTGCGGGAGAACTTTTCTTGAAACTTTGGACTGCGGATTTGTGATTTGGATTTTTTTAGCAGCCGCTGCTACATCCGTTTTCATTTTTATATTATCGAAACCTCCGAGTTGAGACCGAAGTTATTCCTTTTATTAGTCTTGATATTAATGGTTGATGATTAAATATCACTGCCACAAGATTAGAATTTAGATGGATTACTTGTAATTCTGGGTCCGAATGGACCGAAAAATCAAGGATGATTCATTGTTGAAGTTACCGTCGCTATAGAGGAATCATATCTTACTCTCGCACTTCCCACGTAAAACCGAACAGTGACACGTTTAATTTACAGTGATCCGATAACTGAATAAGCTGAGACAATATAAATAATCGTCGGGAATTTATCAAGCTTTAAAACAGTCAGAAAACATTAACCTTCCGGTGAACAGTGGGTAAACATGTTCTCTCGAAAAACAGCCAACGAAAGTGACCAGAAGAACGGTGCTAAATCGGCTCGACACATTTTGGTTACATTCGATTTTCTGCGTAACGTGAAAGTTACCATTTTCAATCATAAATCGATTGCTTCAGAATTCTACCAGATTGTTATCTCTCTCTCTCTCTCTCTCTCTCTCTCTCTCTCTCTCTCTCTCTCAACCGCCCCTTAGAACCTCATTCTACACATCGAGATTTAGTACGACTGACCCCTTTTCGGGACACTTAAAATTGCTAACGACAATAGCGACAAACGAGATATATGTACTTGCTGTCAGTATTATAAAATTCAAAACGAGTTTGCATGAACTGTTCATCTAAACCGCTGTTTCGCAGATTATCTATTATATTAATCGATATAAATATAAATAATATAGAATGTACAAATAACCACCGAAAGATGCGACTCCGTCTTGCCGACTGGCGCAGTCGATTCGCATAAAAAATCGCGAGGATTCCGAAATTGCCGACGAAACCGATAAGCGTTAATTATGAAAGGCGCCGATGCTCGGCCGGATCGATCGAGGCAGACGGTAGCAATCGTCGCGAGAGAAGAAGATTCGGTCGATAGATTAAAATGCGAAGGTGGCCGCCGGGACGACACGCGAGGCCTCGAATTGCGAGACTTTCTAGATCCCGGCCAATTAGGAGCCGAAGGTAAAAGTCTTTCGATCCGGGGGCCCGTGTGAACCCGCGACGATTCGGTATCGCTTTCAACCCGCGTGTTCCCCGCTCGTCGCGAAACCAGGCCGCGTTTCAGACGCGCGGTTTTCTCTCGCGCGAGGATCGCCGCCCTCTTCGTCCTCTTCGCCGCGATCCGATCGGCCGCGCACTTTCTAACGCGCGCGTAAACGAGCGGTTATCGGCGCGTTTTCTTTACGCGGCAACGAGGTCGCCGCGGCGTCATCGTCACCGGCAATGATTCAAACGAAGATGGCCCTCCGGCGACGACCTCGCGCGAACCCCAGCTCCGCGAGTTGCTCCTCTTCGACCAGCAACGCGGAGAAAAGGATGTCCTTTTCTCAGAAAATAGATTTCTGAAACGGTGTAAATGAACCGTAAATATTTGTATCTCCTCGCGTAATACAGAATGGCGATCACATGCGAATATCACGTAGTTGAATATATTTGAAAATGTCGAATTTCAAAAATCTATTCTTACCCGGCCCGGCAATAAACACGAAGCGAAGGGTACGGGAGAACTGCCATAAATGGGACACTTGTTTAGGACAAGATCATGGAAAAGCTAAACGACTTATATAATTCTAGTTTGTAACATTCGAAAGATCGGTGCTTTTACTATGAGAATGCACAGTGTCAATGAGTTCTCAATTTGTTTAAAAAGGCGCCGTAATCTTCTAATCAGCATTATGTGGCTAAACGCAGAGATTCGATAAACCGTAGAAGCCGCGGCTCGGCGCCAACGCTGGGAAACAGCAGCTACGAGCAGCCGGCATGGGAAATCCGTGAAAACCGTGACCGTGGTTCCCCGTGGAGGAGCAGTCGTGCATCCCTTGCGGAACAGGATCGCGCCGGCTCGGATGAGTATAATAAAGAAATTACCCATTTCCGGAAACCGGTTGCCCTTTTGTCGGCTGGTCGGCACGGCTAAAGGAAAGACGGGTTTTCACCGCGTCATGCGAAACCGTTCTCCCCTTCTTCGTCCTCTTTTTCTTCTTTTCCCTCCCACTTTTCGCCCCTGTACGCCTCTCCGCGATTCCCGGGGCCGCGCGAAACGGCGTACACGGGCCGGCGGATACGTAATTTTACGGCTCCCCTGAATCGATCGGATCTCCTAACTTCGTCGATTTTCACCGGAAACCGAGGAGAAAAAAAAAGGTCTCGCCGTAAATAGAGGTGCAAGGCGAGAAACGCCGGCTCCGTCCATTTTTGGTGTTCAATGCCGACCGTCTTTCCAGCTCTTGAAACTGATAACTCACTTTACGGAGAGATCTCGATGGCTAGCGAGAAGCAACGACCTTCTAATGACCTTTTAGGACGCGATTTATGATCGAGATTAAGTGGAGCTGCGGTCGCGCGCTTTCTTTCCCATTGAATTCAGCGGACAGAGAACCGTCCGTGGCTCTTTATCCACGGGGTTCGCCGGCGAGCCGTCCGCCATCTTGTTCGGAAGGAGGTTCGGCGTGTCTTTGAACGACCGTAGATCTCCCGGGATCTTCTCGATAGCTTCGGACGTCGTTAATAATCCTACTCCGCCACTGTATTCTAAAGCAATGGGTCTTCGAACTGGACAGCCACTCGGGAACCTGTCCTCCATCTTGTTCCTTCTGTCTTCGGACTTTTCCGCCGTCTTTTCTTCCGACTTCTCTCGCAAGCCGGTCCTCCTTTTAATACTAAACCTACAACACCGGTCAAATTGACCGGTTAAATCGCATAAATTAGATCGCATAAATTGCTCAATTACAGTAGACATTATAATAAAAATGGCGCAGAGTGTAGACAAATTCAGGGCTATCATTCTTACAAAGCGACGCGCATCAGTCGTTTTTTAGTGTTTCGCAGGGGTTCCGTGTCGAATCGCTGATTTCATCGTTCGCCAGCTAAAAAGTGAAAACTTGCTGGAAACAGTTCCGATTTTGTCCGTCGAGCTTTGTTCGATTCAACGTTGAGATCGAACACGTCTTCGGCTATCTTGATTCCTCTTGGTAAGACGACTGTTCAGGAATAATCGCAGCGTCGTTTTACAAAACGATTCGCTAAAACGTCGACTTCATGCGCGGCATACTGCAGCAAAATGATCAATCGTCGGGAGGACGAGCGCGTCGGCACCGCATAAACTGAAACGGAAATCACGCCAATGAACGTGATTTCGAATTCGCGATGGCGCGTGGCGACGATCGAGCCGGGCTTCCGGCCTCGTCCCATTTACCGGACCCGCGGTGCATGGCAAGCGTTGTTCTCCTTATCTCTTGATAAAAGGAAGGCACGAGCACTACGGTCGCAATGCTCGCGCGACACTTCCGGTACACTCCGTACCTTTTTCCTTTTCCTTTCCGCGGTCGGCACCGCCGGTACTGTTATCCTGCGAACGTTTCGCGTGGCCGGGCAGACGCACGCAGCCGCGTCGACACGAAATCGTTTAAGACTTTCACGCTCGAGGAACAATCGGCGGGATCGGAGAACGGTAAAAGCCGGCGGGCCCGGGGCTTAATTGCACGCGAACCGTCGTCCCCAATTATGCGGATTAATTAACGTTCCTGTCCCCACCTCGATCGCCGCCCTTTCGCGGATCCTGCGGGAAACCGATCCGATTCCGTTTCCCCGCGATCCTCTTCGCTCTCCTGTCTCTTCTCGTCCCTCGTTTCCTCGGATATTCCGGATCCGTGCCGGTGAATTCTGGACTGGATCGCAAGTGCAAGTCAATTATTCCGGTAACGACGTCGTTACTTTCTTCGTCCGGAGATTGTAATCGTCGCAGATCTTGTTTATGTACCTACGAGAAGAGTTTTTTTTATCTTTCAAGAACATTTTTCTGTTGCAATCGTAGAAACTGCAGGTACGATTTCTACGTGCAGCGAATACCGTAGACTCTCCCGAATACGACGGTATACGTTTCGTCATGATCCCGAACGTTTGTACACGTTTAAACAACGTTTAACGAGAGCGAGGCTATTTTCATAAATTCTAAACATTCGCTCAGACTTTCGACTTTCTCGTTTGTTTGTTCGACAACCGTAGAAGCCGCGGACATAATTCTCGCGCAGAACGATTCCGTAGACTCTTCTGAATAGAACTGTTGCTTGGCGTTACGGACATGTTCCAACATGTTTCAGAAAAATGTTTAAACAGAGCATGGCTCGAAGAACCTGTATCGATCTCGAGGAGAATGTCGAAGTTCAACTTTAAGAATTTATCCAGCTAGAACTATAAAAGTCGAGCAGGTGTGCTCCTCGCTTAAATCGATTCCCTAGAGTTTGCCAATTACGGCAGCGTGCAATTTCCGCGGCGTTACGAACAAACGAATCGTTAAAACTGAAATGATTTGTGTTCGAGCGAGCGAGCAGCGTTTAGGCCCGAGAACGTCGGCTTGTTTACCGAGCGACTTCAACTTCGCGGAAAGACCGCGCGCGTCTTCTCCCGAAGACAGGAACAATTAGCCGCAATTATGTAACGAGCTTATTGCTCAACTTGCCCGCAAACTAGGCGAGCATCTCAATTTTCCAGCAGTTTCGACGCGGCGGGGAAGTCAACGACTCCTTAGACGACGACCACGCGTTGCACGGCGCACGCTAGGTGTTCATTAAGAGCATTAACTCGGTATTATACGGCGGACAACAGAGAACTTAATTGGATCTTTCACCACCTATTTATTAACATTTTCAGCATCGGCGGCACGAGTCTTTCTCTTTCTACACGCGCGCGCGCGCCGATTACATTCCCGTCCGAATTTAATTGCCACCGGCGAACCTTGCGAGCCTGAAAAAAATCTCTTATTCCTCGCGGCAACTACAGGTGTACATACCACGCATGATTCAAAAGTTCGTGCCCCGGAGGATGAAATATTGGCAACAGCTGGAGCGACACACTTCGCGGATTGTCTCTCCGCGGCATCGTTACAAAACGCGGCGGAGACGCGTACTTTCGTCATTTTTATTCCGCTTTCGGCACAACCTATCATTCCGATTCTAGGCCAAACGATAATTAGGCGCTTCCTCGAGGTCCAATTAAAATTTCAAGTCGATCGAACTCCAGCACTTTCCTTTCAATACTAGGATCCACCGAACGCGACTAACGTACATTGTCTTGGATTTATGTACTCGGTGTTCGCACGATCACGCTGGAACAAAAATGTTTATCAACGAACTTGTCGTACGAACATTTTCGCAGCATCGACAACTTCTTGAGAAAATTATCCGGGAGGAGTGGTCTCGATCCTATCGATAATTAAAGCGTTGAGCGTGTCAACATTGTCAGGAGATTCTACTGTATTAGATCGTTGCATAAATTATTATATTTTATTTGAGTTAAATTTATTGTATCTTATTCTATCCCACTTCATTTTACTTCATTCTATTCTACTTTATTTTATTTTATTTCACGGTGCGTGTACCACTTGTAATCCACGAAGAAACACTAATAAAGTTAATTAATTAATTAATTATGAAATTGAAAGACCGCCGTTTTGTATGCCAACAGCCTAATAAAATCTCACGAACGCTCGTACAAAGAGACAAACCGGAAGAGCAATAATTTGCATCGGGAACGAAAAAACCCTGAAACCATCGTTCCCGGTCAGCGGGTCAAGGCGACGCGGTGCGATCCAATTAAGAGCAATCCCCGCCCGGCGGATTAATAATTCACGGCGAAAACGGCGTGGAAACGTGACTCGCGATGACGCGGAGACGATAGCGCGCGTACACCCCCGCCCAGAAGCCCGGTTCCGCAGGGTTAAATCGGCCATTTAATTCACAATGAACGTCGGAGATTTAAAAGCGTTTCGGGCGATAGAGCCGGTCGCGTGACCTTCCGTTTCTTCTCCGAATCTTCTCCGAAAAACCGGTTGGCTCTCTGATTCAGGCCGACCTTGAGTCAGTCAGCGTCTCTCTCTCTCTCTCTGCTTCTCTTTCTTTCTCGCCGGGCTCCCTGAAGTTCAGGGCTCTCAAGGTGTTCCGTCGCGCGAGCCTTAATAAGCTCCGCGCGAGGCCAAAGCGGAGAGAAGCGGACGCGAGCGGGGACGACGGCAAAATCCACCGAGTGTGTGTAATAATAAACCGGAGAACTCTTCGAGGATGGCGCCTCCATAGTGCTTCGAAGAGTGCACGCTGGGCTGGACAAGATCCCAGGGAAGAGTGAAAATGATCGATTTCGATGGTAGCCGGATCGCGCGAATCTTCCGAATTTCTCTCGCGAACAATGGCGGCACGTTTCGAACGGTCAGGCTGCAACTAAGTTTTAGTTTCGATTCCAACAGCTTGCCAATGATGCAGGACGCGTTCGTCGAATTTTTTCAGTTATCTCAGCACGCAATCTTTCAAAGCGTTTTCTCCTTTTATCGTTGAATTCGCTGTAACGTTATAAAATTTGTTTTAAACATTCTCATGCATGGCCTCGCAATTTGTTTAGAAATTTCATTGAATCGTTAAGAAATACCAGAATTATTGCAGAAAAATACGAATACGTTTTCATGCAAGTTTTGTAACAATAGATAGACGTAGAATCATCTTTAATTCAATCTGTGCTTGAACGATCGCGATAATGTAGTTCTGTTCCCTCGTTCCATCGAGCATCATGCTGGCCAGAGAAGCGGCGAAAACGCTTCGCGATAAAAAGAATGAAAAGAAACATAGGGGCGAGGGGGCCGGGGTGGCAGAGCCATCGAAATAAGCACTGATCTATTTTCGAGTGGCTTTCGTACGATGCGCCGTAGGAAAATCACCGGTCCCGGCGACATTCGAGTCGGCCAACCGCTAGAAAACGCTTGCGATCGACCGAGGAAGATCGCTGATCCGACTGGACGATCATTGTGTCGCGTAGGTCGATTTTCACCAGCCTCCAGAAACCTCTCGTTTTACGAGCATACAAATAAAACTCTATCTAGGTTAACTGTTACAAAATCTTGGTCTTTTGCTGAATTTAAGCCATTTAAATGATAATACAATTATTAGGTCTTACGTTAAGTAGGTAGAATTAAAACATTTTCTGCTCGAGTAGGAAAGTCGTTCATAATTCGATTAGGGCAGAGTAGATTAGGGTAGATCGAATGAAAGACAGCTGAACCATTGAAAGGATTTAAAGACGCTGTTGTATCATTTCCGACTGGCTAAAACTAAGTAAAATCAATAAATATGTAGCTGAAAATTATTGCGACGGTGCGCGAGTATGAAAGAAACGTTTCCTCGGGCAATAAACGAAAACGGGCATAACGCGTTCATAGATTCCGGTGATACGCTCCAGTTTATCCTGAGTCTGGTTTCATGCGAGTTACGTAAAATGCTTAGCTCCGCAACGAAATCCGTAAATCCTCTTTAACGTAAATTGCCGGGAAAAAATCGTAATGCGCCGTCACTATCTTGACCTACGGTGCACGTACCGTCCGCGGCAGCGTTTATGTTTATTAGATAAACGAAGCCGCCGCGGATTAAAGTCTCACGAGTATCTTTTGCCCGGGCGGCGATCAACGCGTCCGCTCGCCGTTATTGACGTAATTTATTATTCCTAAAACATTCCTACGCCTTCGATACACCTCCCATTATCCTCGAATATTCCACCGGCGGTCGAGCACATTCGGTTTTACGGCTGATAAAAGTCAGGCTAATACGATTTCATTCGGGTCTTTACGATTTTATTGGGGAACAATGGAAAGCATGGGCGGTGCAACGTATCCTTGCGGGTCACACGCGATCTTAGGGAAGGAAATAGTTACGCAATCGGGGGCGAATTAAAGAACGAAAGAAGGAATTTTACGATCGTGCGTACCCGGAATGTCGCAGAACTGGCCGCGCGTTCGAAAGTGCGACGTTAACGAGTCGTCGTTGAACTTCGCGGTGATTTCCGCGTTTTCGGACTACGCTTCAATTAGCGGTTCACCGAGCCGGTAGTTGAGATTACGGGATTGAAATGTGGCTCGACCTTTGGCGTCGAAGAAAGCTCGATTTTCCTCTTTGCGTGTAGAAGAGATCGGAGGAGGATCGAACATCCATCGCTGTGACACTATTCAGGTAATTCGAAGCGAAATTTTGCGTCGGATTTATTCTCTCGATTTAATGTCTCTCTTTACGAACATGAAATTGAACGAGAAGCAGTAAATTATTTCGTAGAGAAAGGAAAGGTTTCCAGAAATTCAGAATTTATCGATCCTGGATATTGAATTCGAGACGACAATTAATAGCGTTAAAGAAACAAGAGCGAGACGGTAGGGCGGCGGTTCTCCCTTTAAGTGCTAGAAACTGGTCTAGCCTAGATGATTGATAGATATCGGTCGGCAAGTGGCTCGTTAAAATCTGCTGAGAGCAGCCGGTTCCCCGGCGGATAACAGTCCCGATAAAAAATCTTTTTTTAGGGAACCACACAGTTCTTGCGTAATCTCAATCTGCCGGCGGTTCACGAGCCTGCGAGGCGAGACCGGATATTCGCGGACCGTAAAATATCACTGAACGTGGCTAACTAGCGGAAACTTTGTTCTACGGGCAAACAAATGTCAGCCGCCGACTCGAAAATCCTGTTGATATAACCAGGTGGGAATTAACGCGAAGAAATGTCCGCGATCGAATCGGCAGAATCGACACCGGGGACGGGATACGTTAAATTGCGCAGGTGTGACGAAGAAATCGGTGTCGTAAGGGAAACAGGAGGATTGTTGAGTCGGCTGATCGGTGAACTATAGGAATCCGCTAAATTCGAAGTTCCGAGGGTCCTTGGTGTGGTCGGGTGTCGGATCAAGTGCAACGTGTAGAGCTGCGAATTCGTTTCGAATTCGATATCCGCGTTTCTTTCCGCGAGTTTCGAATGATAGTATTTGTCTTAAGCTGGTCGGTTTCGGACACCAGAAGCGCCTGCAAATGCGGAGAACTTCAATAATAACTGTTGCTTTTGATTGGTTTTAAAATTGAGGAAATGTCGCATGGAAGTTGAAACACTTTTCAAGTGTTTCGTTAAAGCGTTAGAAAGAAGTAATAGGAGCCAAACGAATAGCTACTGTAGCTATACTCGTTCATTAGCTACCCAACTAATTTCTATTAATTGAAGTGGAAAAGAAACTTGTTCACCCTGCTTGGAACATCATAGTTGCATCACGCTCCAAAGAAAACGAGTTTTCATCGTGAAATGTTCTTGAACACGTTGCTACGAAATGTTTTAGAGCATTAAGAAGCTCACGAGTTGGTACATCAGGTGGAATCTCATAAATGGTATATGAAGTGGAATCTCGTAAGTGCTATATGAGATTGAAGCTTCCAAGCGGTATAATCTTAACGAATGAAGAATCGTGCATAAAATCTTACTGCAATCTACTGATGGTTGTTCGCAACAAACACTTGACTCTTCAAATGTTTGAAATTATCCAGCCATGCATATCGAACGTTGACTACTCTGGTAGCTAGCTTTATTGTATCTCTGCTGACAATCGACTCTTTCCATTCGCCACGGTGCCATGTTCCATCGAATCGCAAGGGATTCGCAGATAGCAGAGATTATTATTTCAGAAGCGTGCTGCTAGACGAGACTAGAATGACAACGTGCGGTACGAGCAGATAAGGACAAGGCGTTGGCTAGACACTGACTAGTCAGACCGAGGATGATTGCCCCCGGTTTAACAAGTAGGTAAACACTACCCTGGAAACAGAATAGAAGTGGTCACACGGTTTATCCGCTGCTGATTTATCCGCTTACTCATCAATTTGTTGCCCCTAAGGGGACACGTGCCTGGTCGTTCGGTGTCGAAATTCGTGTCAACACACTGCAATAAATACCCTGAGCTACCACTTCCTGTTTTCCAGATTGCTCGAGATGAGATACACCGCCCTTCGCTACCAAAAACGAAGCGGGTGTTGTTACTAGCTTTCAAATAACCTGACGAAGTCGGCACCTCGGCGATTTATCGACTGAAATCGCTATTCTTCAATATGTAGAGTCAAAGTGGAGGACTGGAACTGTAGAGGTAGAATCTATCCTCTAACTGTTCTAGATCCTACAAATCATAATGAAGATCAGTATGACAAAGAAAAAATGAAATCGTTATAGTGTTCTGCCTTCTTAGACAATTATAAATCAATTTATAATTGATGATTTATAATATGAATTCTAACAATAAGATCTATCTAGAAGATCTGACAGCTAGAATGTTGCTAAATGTTATGGAAAATTGTCTAACATCAGTTAGATCCAAACATCTGTTCCGCAAACTGAATATATGAAAAAATATAATTTACCCTGCCAATTATCAGTGGTAACGGCCACGTGGATAAGCGGTTAAGCTGTAGGTATGTAACGAGTTGGTTGAGGGAAATGGCATGTCCGGATGACTAATAGATCTGGTCGAGTATGTTGCCCCATAAATAAAAAAGGACAGCACAGAGCCTGCGCGGTATCCTGACTCATCGCATTTAATTGTCTTAAGGCTGTCCAGGCTATAGACATACATTTTCAAGAAAAGGTCGCCGTGGCGAAGGTGAGAGACCCTCTCCTTTTTTCCCGAGTAAGCGTTCCCCTTTCAGGGAACTGCAAGGGTTTCAACCTTGAACTGGTCGAGCTAAACCGGCGCTGTTTCCTCAAACTACTGCAACGGAATAAACAACAAAGGAGAATGCTAAATCGCACGGAAACTACCTAATCCTGATCTTTCGTCCTTCGCCACGAATAATTGTCGAACCTAATGCAGAAAAATGATCACGTTATTAAATCTGTTTATTGTTTAATAAATTACCAAAAGTTTAAGTGCAGTACGAGTAACTAAAATAAATAAATAAAATATAATAAAATAAAATAATAATAAAATAATATATATAATAAATAAAATAATTAATTAATAAAATAATTAACCGGCATTTGCCCTTTAGCCATAAATACGACAACACTGCGGTGTCGCCAGCGTTTCCTCGGCATCAGGGTTATGTTAATATAACTTTCAGTCTAAAGAATTAACCCTTTCTTTGTATTTATATTTTATTTGTATTTATATTTGTATTATATTTGTATTTATATTTTTCGATATTTTATAAATTTTTGCATTACGTGGTGGCTAAAAGTCCTGATTCGGGTAACCTAAATCAAGGATGCAACCGCCGCAGCAGGCAGAATCGGATTAAATTTGTAATTGCTCTCGCTTAACCCAGAAATGTGGGACCATGGGTCTCTTGGTGCGAATTAAGGTCCAGGCCGCCGTTCTTTAATGAGCTAACAACGTTTTCACCCTCGTAGCCGGCATGAAAGCACCACGAATCCCTGACATTCTTCTTTCCCGCCATTTCTAACTGCTTTTCGAACGGTTGCGCGCGTTTCGAGGTCAAGAATCTTCGGCTAAACAATGACCCATAATCTCTGCTCGCTCTACTCCCTCGAACCGAGCTGAAAAACGTGGAAGGCGGGTTTCACGTTATAGGATAAACGCGATCCGACAGAGGAACAATGCCGCGCGGTTTTTTTCCCCCTAGCCGGTTCTTTCTGCGCAGTTTCCTAGGAAGATAGCTCCGCGAACGGGTTCGTGGAACCCGTGAGGGATATCTTGCGATCTTTTTGTTAGACAGCCTTTCTATTTCTTGTACAGCAAAAAAATCTGTACGCTGTGTCGCGGTATTTTTCTATCCTGATCCGGTGGTTTACTTCTTGATTAAATCACTAGATTCTTTCACTCGATCGTGATACAGTTGTCTTATGTCGCAAACGACGGTTGACATTCGTGACGACGTTTAATTTAGTCGAACAAGTTGAGGAACCCTACTCACAAACGAAGTATCAATCGAGCAATCGATAATAATCGCCTGTCGAAGAAATTTGAGTTGTCGAGGTTCGATAAGTATTATCGCAACGGGTACAATAGGTTGACGTCAATGTCGACTGTAACGACTAAGCGGTATCGATAGCCGATCGTACCGACCGATTCTCGATCCAATGGTCGTTATCCAATACTCTAACCGTAGTTTTCGAAAAGCCGGTGCCGATTGCGCAAGAGCAACTGCAAGCGTTGTAGCCATTTATTTGACATTACCTAGGTGCGTTTATGATTATTTATGGTACTCTCCTGTTAAGGACAAAATGAATGTATGTATGAGCGATAAGCAGACAGTAATGGACGGAAAGTCGCAAGGTAGTCGAATTATTTTGTGCGCAGTTCTTCGTACAGCTATTATTTGAAAGAATATAGATGCAATATATGTATTTAAGGATTAATATCTCTTACGATACTTTCTATCGACAGTTGCAATCATGGAAAGCATTACGAAAAGCCGATTAAAATGCAACCTTGGCCAACCACCGATGTTTTTATCGGACTAGATAAACCGTTAACCATATGTCGATTCGATCAATGATGAAACAGCCGCTTCGAACGCCGTCTCAATCGACCTGCTTGACCCTTTTACCGAACTTCCAGTTGCACGTGGTCAATTATAGTCTGTTGCAGATCGAGTTCTAAATATAAATCGATGTTCGAAACGCCTCCGTTACGAAAACGTTGCAGAAGTCACGGGGACCCGTAACAGATCGAGCTCGGGGAACTCTTATGGCGAATACCGTGCAATTTTGAGAAGTAAATATGGCAGACAGAAATAACCTCAAAAAACGCGGTCTCTCTCTCTCTCTCTCCCGAAATATGGTCCATAAAAAATGTCAGTATCTCGGACTGTTTTCGAACGGTGCAGCCTCACTCGAGAATGTCGCGAACGCAGTTTGCAAGATAAATTACGGAGAACGAGCCTGTGCTCGAATGATTTACGAGAAAAAGGTGGTCCAAAACAGTTCGGACCACCTCGTGGCGCATCCCGCGTGCATCTCGTAATAGAAGCATGCGATGCTGATGTTCGCAATTTTGTTTCAGTGTGACTCATGTCCAGATGTCAATGGCATAAAACGACGATTGTGTGCGATACTCGTTGCGTGAATTTCAAATGAGACCATGACGGAACGAAAAATAACGTAACAATAAACTTATGTCGAGTCTTCGCTCGCCGAGTACATTTCAATTTTACGGGACACGAACATCGCACAAAATAGTGGAAACTAGTTTGACAGCCGGGACAGGTAATCGATTTTCGAACTGGTAATTTACATACTCTGTCCCATTACACTCGATTCATTCGAACTGTCAATAGGTACTTAACGGTTCACAAGACACGATCTGTTTTTCAAATAAAGAAGCTCGACATACACCAGTCACAATTAAGCATACAGATCCACGATCCAGGCATAATAGACGTTCATTGTCATAGATTAATGAGGTAAACTGTGGCTAAGTACTACAATTAATAACAAAGGCGATACTTCGGATATACTGTTATATGTCAAGAACTCGTTAACCTTCGCACGTAAAAAAGTACTTAGTATACATCGTGCAATTATTGTTTAGGATTGTGCGACGGTTAAAGACTTGGTGCGACTTGTAAGACATCTTTCACGGCCACGTGAGGACTCGAACGCTCAAGATAAACAGAACGAATTTGCCATAAGACTTACAGTAGGGTTCGATCACTTAGCAGAACGTGGCACTCGTTGCACCCGCGGAACTCGTCACATCACAGTCTCCCTGGATCGCACAACCAGAGACAAAGGCTTCCACTTGCGAAACGCACCGACAAGTCCGACCAAACACGCAGGTACCTTCGCGACGCGTTTAAAGCGATTCCTCGTGTTAACTTTTACTTTTGTTTATCCGGTCGGTAGCCGGCGCAGAGCACGAGGAGAGGAGCGTCAACCTGGATCGGCGGTACACACCTGGATGACACCTGGAGAACTCGTTCCGCTCTCCGGCCCCAGCGCTCTTTTGTGTGTTCGGGCGGCTCGGTGAGCGTGTAAACTTACGTGGGTCTTGTGTGCACACGCCACGGTGTAATACACGAAACTGCCGGCTTAAAGGAACTCTCTGTGCCGTAGAAAGAAGGTGGTGGAGGAGAAGAAGAAGGCGTCCAATGGCGTGACGGAGACGAAGAAACGGCCCATTCCCTACGCCTGTGTGTCTCGTCGGCTTCATGCCGCACGTGTGTACGTGAGAAGCCGGCGCCATTGTGTGCGCGCGGCTACAAAACCAACCGTGCACCGGCAGCCTGCAACTTTATTATAGGACCCCGTCTCGTTTTCCGAGAATTTCGAAATCCCCAGGATCATCGCTACGGTTACCATTGTTCCCGGACGAACACGCGCCAGAGAAGATGGCGTTGGTCGGTTTCGACGGTTTTTGAAACTACGACGAAACAGACCTCTGTCGAAACGGACGGATTTTTGCTTGTTTCGTGGAACCGAAATTAGGTTGCCTGCCACTGAAGCAAGGTTCTTCGCTGGTTATTCGAAGTGTCCTACTTCATTCAGGTTATATGAGTAAAATGTTGCAGCATTGCGTGGAGTGTAATCACAAGATTATTCGCCCCTTAGATAGACAATCAGGTAAACAGAAACGTATTTATTCTAACTTACATAATTTGATAATTATTATTTAATCATAAGTAATACATTTTTGGCAGTTTTTACTGGCAGTCCTAAATACATCTAGAACACACAGAAACTATAAGATTCGAGAACCGAAGGAGCTTTAAAAAATTATTCAAGGTAGTTAATGCCCCTTGTACGGCATTCAAGTTGTTAATTCAACAAAGATACATTCGTTACGCCTTTCTGTAGTTAAGAATCGCTCTGTTCGTTAACACAGACTTCCATTTCTGTTTTAGCAGGCGTTCGTACGCGAGCCACGTTCAACGTTGCGCATGTGGGTGATTATGTTTATTGGTTCCCGCGACGGCAGGCAATTTGTCAGAAACGTTTCGAAACCTTGAGCCCCGGTAGCTCGGCGTTGCTACACGGTTAAACACTACGTTCTTTAATTTAGAAGAGACTGAGAGAGCTGCGCTTGATCTGTGGAATACCGCGAGCGTTGAGGGAGTGATTTTTTGTAATTGGTTTAAATTGCCCGACTCGCGAACTTCGTTTGAATCGCAGATCGATATCTAACGCACAAAGGAAGCGTTTTACAGGGCAATCTGGATAAATGGAAAGGCGTGCGCGCATTTCCTTTCGTCGAATAAAACGTTTCTCCCTAACGATCTCGGCGCACTTCCTGCATAATTGACTACGCTCGATTTTGCTTCGCTTCCGCATAATTCGGCGAGTCGTGCTCTGGATTATCGACAGAGAATCGATCCGCGGAATACTAGGAAAACAATTGTCACAAAGCTGTCGTTCGGTTGATCAGGAAAAGAACGGCGTTGAAAAGTTCGAGGAACTGCTGACGCGGTCTGATACTCCCGGTAATCGACCGGAAAACTCTAACTTCACATTAGGAAGCCGCTGTGTGCACCGTCCTTATATACCATAATTTACTTATACACGACTTCGTGAGGGGTACACCTATCCACTATAGATCTAAGCGATCCCTGCGCCACGATTAATCCATGTCTGCATGACGCCGCAAATGTCAGATCATTCCAGAAGCGGCTGCCTTCTAGGACTGTTTCGAATTGAGGAAACGAACGTCTCTTTGATGCTTTAATTTTTAATATATGTACAAGAGCCTCGGAATTTTGTGAAACTGATAGTTGTTTCACGGACTCTAAGGACTAAGGACCAATGTACGGGGATCAAGAATTTGGACAGAGGCAGATTTTCATTACAGATGCCTTCCTCCAGCATCATTTATTTATAAGAGGACGTGACTCGAGACACTAATTGTGAATGTATAAAAGTCTCAAAATGATCAATATCTGACGATTCCTTTAAGGACTCTCAGAAGCGAAGATCGATCTATGGGGGCCGTGGTTTAAGCCAGATCTAACCGAGGCAAATCTTCATTACGTCACGGTTACCTTCCTCGAGCATCATTTATTTATGAAAAATACACGACTTGCAACACGACCCCCGGCGCTAAACCGGTATTAAGGCTGCATGGACAGGCTGCATCGTCTGCACACGGCTTAATGTCAGCCAAGCGAGTTGGCACGAAATGCGATAAATGCCACTTTCGCCCTGGAATAACCCGAAGTGTCCCTCCGCGACAGCGATAATAATTTGTATCACCGAATGACATTTTTACCATTAGGATCTTAATCAATAGGAATGATGCGCCGGCGACATTGTTAGAAATGACTCCCGTTATCTTCCACGTTGTCCGCAAATAATGCAACGACGTCGTGGTCGATGAAATAGGCGTGTTTAATTTACGAGGGCAATATAAATAACGGAACACTCTAATTCCGTAGACATATCGGATTCGTAACGGCAAGAACTGATTAGCAAAAAGAGGGTGAGCCGATCTGGCGGGGGTGAGGATTTATTCCTTGAGCGCTGTTCCCCTTGATCTTATGAAATTGCCCGAAGGCTGCACGAAGCAAAAAGGACTTGTTAATCTTGCGGGAAAGCAACGACAAGTAATGGCCACGCGCTATTAATTTCATAATGAACAGTTTGTTTTCGAACACAGCGTCCCATTTGGAAGATAATTTGTAGGACGTTTCCATTGCAACGCGCGAGAGTAAAGGTGACGGTGATCATTATTCCACTCTATTCTACCTTGTGTGTCGTACGATAAATACCGCTACCGTACTTTCGTAACCGTTAGTCAGACAACGCTCAAGCAACGACTACCGATCATAGAACGCCATAATTGAGTCCTCGTTCCATGATCGGGCCACGTGGGGTCAAAATCTCGTGGATACCTGATTTGTTAACAACTTCCTCTACCGTGACGCGGGTCAATAAGCAAGCAGAGAATTTAGAGAAAGAATGATGCAGGAGTCTTGCGTTTCAAACGTGTGTTTGGATTAGTTCGTTGCAATCGAAGCAAATAGAGGGAAATGAATAGCAAGACAAGAAACCATAATATTTGGGAAAGCAAATTTATTTTTGGTTTGAACAGGATCATTGGCACGTGCATCTCTCTGAAGACCATTGTTCGATCAAACGAAACAGAGGCATTTAACGTCTTGGGTGGAAACCCCTGAAACAATAATTTGTTTGAGGGGTAGGCTGACTGAAATTATTGTTAGGAATCGCATTGTAGACTAAAATACACTGGTTACTATATAAAATGATGTTTTCAGATCCCTGCAGTGAAGTCATCATGAAGTGAAACGCTCGTCCTCCGGATGACAGTGGGCTGCATCAGCTCGACGAGGTCTGCGAGCAAAAATCGAATTGCACGGACGAGAATAGACTCCGCTGCGCCGGCACAAAAATACTGACGGGTATAACGTTTGCGAGTAGGGTTGCTCTGCCGGGGCGTGGAATTTTTCGCGCGAGCGCATTTTCCTCGGCGTTGCGTCCGCAAACGGAAAACGAGCCGCAATAAAGTTTACAGCGCCGACTACCGTGTATTTATAGCTGGTCATTTCCGTGGGGATCCTCCCGTAATTTTCGCTCGGCACGGCTCCGGACACGACTCTTGCTCGCATCCTCTTTCTCTCCGAGAGGGAACCCGTTCCGCTCGAGCGGATGAAGAACGATCGGCTAATTGGAAATCAATCACTGAACCCTGCTCTCGCATTTTTCGTCCGGCAAACCGCCTGGATAATATTCTTGCCCCCCTCCCCCTTTCGTGCTCCACGATCGGGAAAGCGTTTTCAAGGCCACGGCCGAATATGAATCTTTCAGCAATCGAGGCCTTGTTAATAATGAAACTTCTCGTGACGTTTTGGATTCACGAGCGCATCTCTGATCGTGCCTGCCTGCCGATCAAGGATTCGGTAACGTGTAAAATATATTCGTTGTTCGTTTGTTAATTTGAACTCTATGATCTAGTCATAGCTAGTCGTAGCTGACTTTTGATAAGAACACGAATAGGTCTAGCCATGGTTAGAATGTGAATAAATTTAGCCACAGCTGACTTTTAATGAGAATAAGAAGAGATATAATCATAGGTCGCCATGAAAGCGTCCTACGTCTGGCAATCCCTAATCGAGCAACGAATAAAACATCAGCCCTTACTCAAATAAATTATAGTTTGACAAGCAAATGCCTAACACTGTCACGGTTCCAGGTGGAGGCAAATGGGTTCCCGATTGATCAATTACGGCCGATCGTACACCCGACTACGACATGTCAAGTTCATAGTCTAACGCAGGCCCGATCCACGTGGGTGACAGTCGATGCGGGGGTGGATAGCCCAGGAAACGGCGCGAACAACTACATACGATGTTGGACACCGTTTCGATCGACGGCGAACGCCGACTGTAGGAAAAACCACCACCCTCGAATCCGCCACCCTGAAGTGTCAGTAGTGTGCCGTCTGTTGTTGCTATTGCACGAGTTTCCGCTATACGATCGGGCAAACATCGTCGATCGAGGAGAATTGATACGACAGAAGCGCAAAGAAAAAAAAGAACAGATAGTTGCCGAAGGTGATGGGATACTTTTCGAACGATCCATGAGATTTCGAATGTAAGTGCAATCTTTCGAGAGCGGGAGTAGATCTTACGAATTTTTCTACCGTTCGGTCCCGACCAGAGATGGGTAATGGGATGCGTTAAACGATTAAGGAATTACTACAATATCATTTTAATGTGCGTGTAAAATCGAAGGTGCTACACTAGTACATTCATCAAAATATTCATCGTTTAGAGTACCCTAAATTGGAGGAAGAAATTCCAATAGACAGTTATCGTCAGTATCTCTTAGATAAAATATTGAATAACGTCTTTATCTATAAATAAAATGTTCGAATTGAAAAGTAAATCGGACTGTGTATTACCCGGACGTATAGAACAGCGTTTTACCCATCTCTGGCAACAAATGCCGAGCGATCGTTGAAGCCGCACGGCGTTTCCTTATTTTTAATTCGCTTACGACTGTCCCCGAGGAAATGTCGAGTTAGAAAGTAATCGAAAACAGCTGGGCACGCTTCGATCGTTCGTGAAGAAAACCGCCTTTATTCGCTCGTTAATTTTGTGACCCGAAAACAAGCCTCGCGGTGCAATTTTTTTTTCATCGCGGCGCTCGATTTTACTAGGTCGATCTTATTGGCTTTCACTTTCAAAATCGCAGCGGCGACGGCGGGCCATTTACGTTGATTATTGTAAAAAGGAAAGGTGTAAAACGAAAGGTGTAATGTGTACTGACCGGAACGAAGTCGCGGAACAGCCGTATCCTGCATCGGTAATTCTGGTTTAAGGATAAGTCACCCAAGAAGTATTACCGATATTCCGGCCGGGACCATTTTACAAGAGCAATAAAAGCCACTGCGTCGCGTTAACACGTTTGGTATCGGCGTTTCTTTCGCTGCCAGCTTTCACAGTAATGTTCGGTCGAGCCTTAAAGAATTTACGTTTCAGTGTATTAATCTCAGGAGACAACAATCGTGTCTCTTAATGGACGTCGCTCATTAAGTCGCTACAATGCGCAGAGTCGTTAGGATGATAAATACTTAATTACAATTTATCATCAAGAATGTAAAATGATTTGCGAACCGACCTTGTAACTAGAATGCGTATTTTTATACATATTTTCGTCTCCATTAATTATTGGGAACAAAATCCGAAGAAGTCGGAGAATTATTTTAGATATCCTGTTATAAAAATGAACGAAAAATGTATAAAAAAGTCTGCAGTTTGTTTGTTAATAACATTCGGTCTGATACAAAATTCTGGTCGCATTTAAGCGACGCCAGAAGCGAACGCGTTAATTCTATGCCGTGAAATGAAAAGAAACTTCTGCTAGACCGTTCTGCGTTGATCCAGCTTTGTTCTTTATGTATGATACATACATTATCGATGACGGGCGAGAATTTCTATGGAATCGCAATTAGTCAGCTCGGCAGAACTTTCGCTTCAATTAGGGCAGCTCGCGATTACCATCGGCTAGAGACCTCGTCCTGTAAGCAAACCGTAATTAATCTGTATTGTATGAATTTGTGCGTTCACCAGAAAGATAAAGTGCTTTCACTATTGTGAGGTCAGGACAATTCGCGGTTTCGCGTCGATCCCGTCTTCCATTAGGTGGATCTTTGTTCTGGATGGTGTGGGACGTGCCCTGGTGATCTGTGCGAGCTGCGTGGATCACACGGGGCCCTGCGAAATGGCGAACGCGTATAGGTGGCGAATTGTTTATTCGATGGATTCGTATTGCTATTGACAAATCTGATCTATAACAATACAACTTGCCACTGTGTAGTACAATTTTAAGAAAGTGAATTCACATAGAATTTTATAACTTCGATAGCAACAGTCTTCTGTAGAGCCGGAATGTAGTCACAAGAATTAAGTTTGCGTTTCACTATTTTTAAGAACGGTCTTAAAACAAAGTATCGGTTTCGTCTACAGGTGGACGAATGGTGCTTGTGAAAAATCCGTCGCCCACCCGAGGTGAGAATCCCCAAAAAGACAATGCGAAGAAGGATAAGAAAAGGGGTCGCGTCTCGCGCGGCAATAGTCCCTCGGATAGCATCGCCTCCAGAGGGAATAGTCCTGGAAAAAGCGGGTCAAATGTCAAGAGGGTCGTCAGGAGCAGCCTGTTACAATCCAGGGGAAGCGAGTGAGTCCTACATTATCCTCTAATTATCACTGGAATGCCAACGTTAACTTTGAAAGAACACCCTGCTCACAAACTTTAGAATCTTACACAAATTCCTTACAGAAATTTACTAAAAATCAAACTCAAGGAAACATTCGTTCATCGAATGAAAGAACCCCGGTTGAAAAAAACGAAATAAAATTATTACTAACATACATAATGTATGCTATATAATAATGATATGCAGCCTAATTGCCTATGGTGCAACTTAAAACAGCTTAGCGCGGATTTTATCTCTGCGATCTAGTATAGCCGTGCAAATTATAGTAATGCCAATAGAAATAGCAACTGAATTTGTAGAGTGGTCCAAGGGAAAGATCGGGGGACTGGTCGCGGTACGATTATGGTTCTCAAGGTTAAGGCTGCGTTCCCGTTGAATATTTCATTTTTGTAATTCGTGTTGTGGCTGACCAACGGAATATCAATAATCCCGCCACCATTTTCCATTAACGGAGAATGTAAACAGACAGTTCGCGACGATCTTATCGTTCCCTACCTAAATATTTTCACAGGGCAAGGAGAGCAACACGATGTTCGGAATAATCAATTCCGCGCATCCCTCTTACCGAAATAGATCGTGCGTCAACATACTTGTGCGATGTCTCATTTTATTGATCAGCTTCGTGAATATTACAACTATCGACTATGTAATATTGCAACATTACCGGCATCAATTTTTATCAATCCTTATCGAGCGGTTTCCTCGCGCGATAGCGACGCTTCGCAGATAATGGAAACCGGTTCGACCCGTTCGAATCCTCTTATCTAGAACGCCGTGACCAGCCGAAATTATTTTATTAGCTAGATCTCAGATGGTTTTGCTGTTTTTAATCGCGATCATTAAACTGCGAAGCTTCGTGCAAAATATCTGTTTTCGTGGAATATGTTATGGGAAACCATGCCGTTCGAAACCATCCAAAATTAATCCTTCTGAATCAAGGAAAGAAGAAGGTACATAAATGGTTCTTCGATGCCTGAATGACTGCGAATTGAAACATTATACCGTGAACCATCTAGAAAACGGAAGATCCTCCGAAAATGATTACTATCTCCCAGAAGAGCTCGACTCTTACGACTCCTAAAAGGTAACATCCCCGGTCGGCGGTTTCAAAGCAGAGAAAAAAAAGAGTTTGCGACGATGAAGTGCGCGGGGTGAATCGTTCGGTGCAAAATAACTCGAAGAGATCGAGGCCACCGATAGCCTCGATGCGGCACTCTCGTCGAAGATGACGCGAGCCGGTCGGTTTCCATTTTCCGGAGGGGGATAGTCGCGTGAAACCACCCCCGCGGTTTTCCAAAGGGGTGTGGGTGGCCGTTCGGGCACGTTGATAGACGCATACGTCGCGGTTGCGACACATGTCGATGCCGTGTATCGATTGCGGGACCTTGCCGGACTGTCTCTGTTCTGTCGGTCAATATCGCGACGATCGGAAACGTATGTTGTGTAAAGAGATCTCGACACGTGGGAGGCAGACAGTTTCTACCATTTCTGCACGCGATCGTAGCATTTTTTCTACCCATAAGACCTCCGATCGAGATCAAATCCCGTTTTTTTTCCATATCAGTCTAACACAGAGTTAATGCCAGGTTTCGATACGGTTTCGATAGAATCGCCTACTGCACGAATGATCTAAATTTTAGTTGCTTCACAGAATCGGCGATCTTTTTTGTAGCTATAGCTAGAACGGGCTGGTGAAGGTTGGCACAGTAAATTCTCTCTAATTTTCCTTTAGCTTGTAAACGAAAATGTAAACAATTTGGGAAGAGGAATTAATCAGACAAGTGTTTAGATACTTCTGATAAAGGGAAACGTTCAAACTATTTTAATACGTTTACTAAAATAAATAATGCTACAAAAATATTATTCGTTCTTTAATACAGGTCTGTTACAATTCGTTTGAATATATTCACAGTGATGTAGCGACACATTGACATTTCCCAACTTGTTTTATAAATATAATATGGAATATTATGTCTTACAATATTTACTCTAGAAAATTCCTGGTTCAAAGTGCGGTCCGCAGAAAATCTGAGAGCATTCGGTGAAGATACTTGAAACCGATTTAGAACTCAATAAAAAATCAGGACGCGGCACAGTTGCGGAAACAAATGGCGCCGATGGCATATTGTTCGGCCGTAAACGCGTGGGCGTTAATAAAGAAATGGCTCGCGCGAGAATCGATGGGGACAGTCTGATGTATTACCGCCATTCCGTACCGACATGTAGCCTATTATCATATAACAATGTCGCTCGATTTTATCGGCGTCCGTCCCGATACCAATTACGAAACGAAATTACGGGAGCGGTCACGTTTTGTTGCCAGGTCGCTAAGAAGGTCCTTCGAACGTGTCACCTGTCCAGAAAACTGGCGCAACGACGAGATAATTCTTGGTCGAGAACAAACACCGGGGACATTTTTACAGGGACACGGTGACTCAGGTGGATGATCAATAAAGAAAATTGTAGCTCGATGAATTCCCATGAGGCTCTACAAGCACGGCGAACCTTAATTTGTCAAATCCACGGTCGATCTCCGTCATTTTCCATGGCACTACACCGCGCATGCTGTTTTAGTTAATATATATATTATTAATATATATAATAATAATATATAATATAATATTAATATATATATAATAATAATATATAATATAATATTAATATATATAATAATAATATATAATATAATATTAATATATATAATAATAATATATAATATAATATTAATATATATAATAATAATATATAATATAATATTAATATATATAAATTAATACGATAATACGATAAATTGATACGCGATACAGATTCGCGTGACTGTGCCGAGTTGCCTGTCGTTTTATGGCCGTTTCGCGTTACGAAATGCGAAGAAAAACGGGTTCGCGTGGATGCGCGAAATTGGTCAGTTCCTGAAAACATTTCCTGTCGAACCGTCGCAATTTCGAAAAAGTTGTGAACATTGAACGCGTCCTCCTATCGCGCTTTTAGTATAATTGCGGACCTGATCGCGATAAAACGACGTTAGAACGCAGTCGCGAACTCTTAACGCGATTGTCCGATGGTCTTCAGAAATGCGTCGCAAATAGAAACTACTTTAGTAAATATTAATCATGCGAAGGAAAAAAGAAATGCAACAAACGGAGACATTGATGACATTTTTATTCTATTTCTATTATATTATCTATTATATTTCTATTATATTATTTCTATTATAAGGTATCTTCTACCTGATAATTATTATTATATAATATATTATTATAATATATAATATTAAATAATTTTTATTAAATATTAAATAATATTATTATTATTAAATTTTTTTTCTTATTAAATATAATATTATTAAATAATATATGACAATTAGAATTTGCATAAAAATCCGCAAAAATCCTGGTATGCAAAATCTGCATACTTTTATATTTTTATTTTATCGCCATCTCGCAAGGAATTCTTCGGTGAGTGGAAGAAATTCGAGAACACGAATCACTTTGTTTCGGTTCGAGAGAAATGAATGGCGATTTTCGAGCAACAGAGTTCGAGTTAAAGCGATGCTCCTCTTGTCAAGGATTTTCGCTAAGGTTCCGTTAAACCGAGAACCCGGCGGCATTGCATAATACGGTCTTAGACAGCACATACGTCGAATGCGCAGTCTGATCGTAGCTGTATGCAACCAGCAAGAAAATTGATCGAGGGTTGCGTGAACGTGCACTTGGCGACGTAGCTGGACGACGCTATATACATATATAGGAAAAATAGTTGATCGCGATGTTCCCGCTTCCGGCGTTCGCCTAAGTGCAACAACCGACATTGACCCCTTCGGTTTCAAGGGGGTGACAACTGGACGACACGCACGGGCTCGCCGCGCACCTACACTACCGCACCGTGAATAAATAATCGATTATCGACGAGAAAATTATTGGAATCGGTAACTGCGCGCGGTTCGCGCTGACTCACGATTGCGACCGCGGCTGCAATTATCGCCGGCGAAACGTGCTCGATGCACCCGTGTGAAACGTGCCCGATGCATCTGTATGCGACGGGCACGCGTGGAATTTCATGCAGAATATGCTCGCGTTGCGCCAGATGCTCTTGCACGTCGGGCCCGTGCTCCCTGTACCGAAAATAATGGAAATTCGATTCGGAAGGTGCCGGAATTGAATTCGAATCGCAATTGTCTCTGCGAGCATGATGCAGCATTGAATTCTGTACGCTTGTAACTGGATTTTGGACAATGTCGGGCTCGGCCGAAGGCGAATATTCCGCTTCTCTTCGTCGGAGCACGGTAGAAAATCGTTCGACGATCTCATTGTAAGGCTGCAGAATCGGTGTTTCTGGTTGCATTTATTTTCACGCGGAGAAATGCGCTGTTGCATTTCCAATGGGCCAGAAAATCGGGCAATCGTCCAAGCAATCGGCCTCCCGTGAATCATTGACGGAGGCCACGGCCCGTGAGAAAATGAAATCATAAATGAAGCCGGTCAATCACGCGAGAGCTTTCCTCGGGCCGATTGATTGAACCATCTAAATTATTGAGCCACCGGTATTCGAGGGTCAATCACGGAACGGGCGAACGGTTATTCCGGTTGAAACGGTCGGCCGTGAAAGGGAATAATGCTCGGGCTGTACAGAAAAGCGTCAGTGTTGCCGTCGGGATTTTCATGGTGATCGGTTACAATATCGGTTTGATTATTGCTTGCAGAACCGGCAGCATCGAGAGGCTCGTGGACGGTGACAAGAGGGTGATAGCCACGAAACACTTGCTTCCAGAGAATAATATAAATGTCGTCGTCAGGTAATGTGAAACACGATCCAATATTCATTTGTCACCTACAAGCGTTTCTTTCAACCGTCGTTCTTTGGATTTTTAGGGTACGCCCGCTTAGCAATAGGGAAATCAAGAAGGGCGATCGTATGGCGGTGCAGTTTCCCGGGGATGGACAGATTTACGTGAGTGTCGCACAACGAAGCTGTAGAAGTCTTCAGTTAGTCTTCGATTTAGCCCACTCGAAACTGTTCTAACTTCTAAATCCAATGAAACTGAATCCAGCAATTCTTGTAGTATCCAAAGCTTTACCAATTCTTTGAATAGAAAGGGAGATAGTCAGAAAATAATTTTGGGTAATGTTACAGCAGTTTTCAGTGATTTAAGTAAGCAAGTTTTACTGTTCTTCGCGTATGCATCAGCTCATCGACCTAATTATTAAACAGAGATTAGAGCGGATCTGCTGGTCCAGTTAAGGGTTGAAAATATTTCCGCTTCAATCAGAATTAATAATCGCCAGTTTTCACGGTTGCAGTGCGAAGGATCGCCGAACAGCGGGGACAAGAAGGGTAAACTATTTTCGTACAACGTTGTCTTCGAGCCCACGGCTTCTCAAGAGGACATCCTGCAGTTCTCCGGTATCAAGAAGCTCATCGAAATGGCGGTGGAAGGGTTCAGCTGCACCGCGTTTTGCTACGGGCAGACAGGAAGTGGGAAAACTCACACCCTCACGGGACCTCCGGGGATGGTAAGCTGGTCTAAATCGCTGGAACCAATCCCCGTAAAACCGCTTCTCTAACTTCCTCTAACTTCATCTTTCGCGGGACGATAAATATTTTTAAGTATAACCAGGAAGTCGGAGACCGACAAATAATATATATCGATGCAGCTGTTCGCCTCGAAGGTCGATGCAAAAGCAACGGAAAGGTTAATTCTAATCGGCATGCATGGATAAGATAATAACAGTGCAATAGCCCATCGAACAGTCTACTATGCCGACTTTTTGTGTACACAAAAACTTTGTCGTCTGTTTAGGCTACCGATCGCTTCTTTAAATTGTAACGACTGATTTGTACATATATATAGTGTTAGCTGTACGTAGTATTCGACGTGGCTCTTTTTAAAAGACAGACTCAAGGCTAAAAGGTAAAGCGTAAAAATACCCCTAAAGGCAATTAAGTATTTTATACAAAATTTTATTGGTTTTTACGCTTCAAGCACCGTTAAGATCATTAATCGACGATCCTCTATCTAGTTTGACAGGATCAATTCTTACTCGGAGGAAAACGGCCTGGTCTTCCGGTCTTTCGTCTACCTATTCAAGCTCCTACAGGAGCGGGAACAGTGCAACTTCGTTCTGAGAGCCTCCTTCCTAGAGATCTACAATGAGAAGGTAAACACCGAACGAAATTGCCAATCATCCGGCAACGAATGAATTTTATACAATCATTTTCTATCGGTAGGTGATAGATCTGCTGAATCCTGGAACGTCGAGGAAACCTCTGATGGTCCGATGGAGCAAGAAGACACGGGGTTTCTTCGTCGAGAATCTTTTCACCGTCGAGTGCGAGGAGCTTGATGACCTTCTCGCGGTCCTCGAAGAAGGTAGCCGGTTATCGATCCCCACCTTTGCACTCCTGACTGATGGGCTTTAACCCCGTCTAATCGATCCCCTGCACGCAACATTACATTTTTAGAGGGTAGAGCAACAGTGCGCAGTACATTCAGTTCCAATTAAATAAGTAACAATTCCAACGATACCCAATCGGTTTAACAATGATAATAATTCTAGCGATTACCGATGACTGAACGATGCTGGATACAGATAATTTTCACGATTTTAAAAAGATTGTAACGGACTCTAGCTTGGTGCACCTAGAAACTGAAATGCAAATTTCTATTCAGGTATGAGGAACAGATCTGTCGGCGCGCACAACATGAACGATCACTCCAGCAGGAGCCACAGCATCCTTACCATAAGTATTACGTCTGAGCAACAGGTGAGTAACTCCATCAGACACTTAACACTGTACCTGTCGGTAGGTGATTAAACTTCGACAGACCTCCGGTGGGTAGTATGTAAAAAGAGAACTATCGAAAAGCCAGCAAATATAGTAACTATATCATGATCAACGACAGATGGACAACAGCGTGTTCATCTCGAAGCAAGGAAAGATCAATTTCGTCGACCTGGCCGGCAGCGAGATGACGAAGAAGACGCAGAGCGAGGGCAAGACCCTGGAGGAAGCGAACAACATCAACAAGAGCCTGATGGTTCTAGGTACGATCAGGAAATCGCGGCCATGTTGCCGATAGTAAACTCTGTTGTAATTGAATTACGCTTGACCGGAAAGTTTCTCGGCGTCAATTATGCAGAAACGCCGCCGGAGATCGATCGTCCGGTTCGTCCGCAGGCATCGAATCAAAAGGGCAGGAATGCAATTTTTTTTGCGCTTTGTCAATGTCTCGGCAGCAATCGATAGACCCGGAACGAGATAGAGCAAATTAGTTAAAACCCCGGGAATGTTAATACATAGTAAGTGGGTTATTTCAAAGTCTTTTTCCGGACAGGCTACTGCATATCCTCGTTGAGCGATGGGAAACGCAAAGGCGGTCACATTCCTTATCGGGACAGCAAGCTGACCAAACTCCTCGCCGACAGTTTAGCAGGCAACGGCGTCACACTGATGGTACGATATATCCACTGTAATTTCACGCGATCGCTTTTCCTGGTAATCTCCAAGCTTATTGGTTTCTGGAACTTTTAGATTGCCTGTGTTTCGCCAGCTCGCTCCAACGCCAGTGAGACCTTGAATACCCTGAGGTACGCAGCGAGGGTCAAGAAGATTCGGACGAAGCCGATCGTGGTGATGGTGAGACACGGCCGCCAATTAATTACACTGTCAGATTATCGACTTTAAGATGGAATAATTATAACACGAATCCTATGATCAAGGACCCCCGGGAAGCTTTGATTTTGAGCTTGAAACGCGAAGTGGGAGCTTTGCAGACGGAGAACGAGCACCTCCGGGCAGCCCTTCATCTTAGCAGTGATAACCAGAATATAGTGCGAAGCGAATCAAAGGGTAAGACGAGAGAGCAGTGCTAGAAATAGATAGCAAAAGGAAGCTAAAATTCTCTTTATTGTCAGTATTCAAACAATGATCATTATGATTACAGCGGAACGTAAGATCCCCTTGACTCCTCCAGTCGTCGACTTGGATAAGCTGTCTGAAATGGAGCGACCAGAATTGAGTCAGTTGATTCATGCGTACATCACGGAGAATGAGGCTCTGCGCCGAGAAAACGCCGAATTGTATGCAACCAGAGAACAGGTGATCCGAGATCAAGAGTTGGTCTGCAGGGAGAACGAACGGCTCCTAAAGAAACTCGAAGACGTGAACTCGTAAGTGCGATGCACTCTGAGCCGGTCGCGACAGCCGATATCTCATTAATCCCGTAGGATTTATTACTGCAGAGTATGCTGCCGGTCACCAATCATACCTGCCAGGCCCACCTACTCGGCAGAGGTACTGAACGATAGCAACAATGAGGACGCACCTGGCGCGACCAACGTTTGGACCAACCCGAATGTTGATCCCACTCCTCTTTCCTCTGTAAGCACACACTCCTGCCTGGATCTAATTCTAGTATCTGCCTTTATTAGATAGTTAAGAATCGACTGAAGAATGATTTCTGTGTCCCAGGATATGATCAGGCATGGAATGTACAAATCCACGAGTAATATGCCAGAGAAGATTCAAAAGGAACTGGACAAACGAAGGATCGTAGGGAGCCATAATAACATAGCCGAAACGTACAAAGATAAGAGCCAACACCGTCGTCACAACTCGTGGGACAATGGAAACGGTGTCATTAGAATGAGCCCAGATCAAGTTATGTCACCTATACACATTCATCAGTAAGTAGTGCAAGTCGGTGGCTCCCACCATAATTAGATTTATATCTAATTAGTGAAATGTTCGCGTAAGTTTCGTAGTTCGTAAGTTCGTAAATTCTAAAGATCATGGTACACATTGTGGACTAGAAGTTCAGCGACATGTCTCTAGGTATGTGTCCGAGTTAGCAGGTCTCTATCTGAGAACAAAGGAACTGCTATGTGCCAAGTCAAGTTAAATGATGTCCCTTGAGGGATTAAAGGACTTTTAAGAACTTTCGAGACATCAGCCAATTTCTGTCTGCAATGTGCAGTTGTGTACACGGTAAGCGTTGCTATTCTATAAATTGATTGGAGGAACGCGTGGTTACAGGCACAAGAAAGCGAGCGTTCGTCGCACATCGACAGTCCCTGAAGAGAGGAGGCTCTCGGAGACGACTGACGTTCTAGGCGAACCAGTCCAGCCTACCGAGCACTTCAATGAGTCTCCGGATTCGATTCTCAGCGGCCCCTTAGAAATGGTGAACAGCGCTCCAGACACGGCGGAGTCAGAGGCCCCTACGGCACCTTTTCCAGCTGTGTCGGACACATACTCGCCATTCGAGACGCTGGAACCTGATGAGACGATCGACCCAACAAAGTCGACACATGCCAAGGAGGATGAAACCTCGCGAAGGGCGTTTGGCAGTCCGATCCCCAACGACGAAGATAAACCCCTTTGAACGTAACCCGAAAACCAGTAGGGTAGTCAACCATACTTTTTACCATGTATTGATCTGAACCGGGTCAACAAGCTGGAGAATCTAACAAGAGAATGAAATAAAATAGGAAGGGAATTTACAGGAATATCATAGCGCAACTGATCGGTCGAGATCGTTTATACTTCTTAGAAGATTACGAATGACCTTCAGGATCAACTGATACTGTTGCAACTTTCTATAGGTCACTGTATAAGTTTTGCCCGATGATTTTTTTACAAAATAGCGATATCTCGTGTTATCTTTGAACGGTCTCTGCTTTTTTATTTTCCTAAATAAAACGAGCTACACTTTCAAAACATCAAGGTCAAATTTTTCGTTCGTCGCAACGGACAGAACTTTCGCGGTGACGTGAAAGAAGCAAATCGAACAAATAGGATATACATATATATATGTATGTATATGTATATACATATGTATTTGTTTTTATCAAAGCAACACAACGATATTGTGTTTTCGAAACAGGGGAGATGCGTAGCGCGTAGTAGAGGATTTATTTCCACGTAGACAGCATAACTGTGTGTGAGACTTAGGCGTGAATTCCAATGGTCAGGGTCACGCATCAAATACTACCTCCAAATACGTTCCGGGTCGTTCGGATCAGGAACGGAGTGGACCAACTTCTGTGCAATAAAATAAAGTATATTTGGTTGTTTTATCGGTCGTAGTTCTTTGTCATGCCTGTCCCCCGACTTCGACCAACAGGAAAACTTCGAACCGCCTAAAGATAGCCGGTTCGATACAAAAGAAAAACGTCTAGAGCAAACAGAGAATGGTCAGAACATTGTCGTTCGTCCGCGCCGATAAGAAAATTCTATAAAAAGACATGTGACCCATTGTGCTCGTTATCGGCACGAGACGAACGATTCTGCGACTGTGGTGCCAATAATTTGCCGGCCACGCGTGCATAATTCATCAGATAAACATCTTGCCACGTCAGATAAACAGGAACAAAGAATCAGAAAGATAATAGATGCGATCATATTCGCGGATAACGCGTGCCACAGATGGCGTTCGCATAGGTTAGAACATTTGCTAGAAACATCGGACTCGAGTTACGCATTGGTCAAAAACATTGCAACTGCGATCGGTCCATACCATTACTGGCCAATCGTTTCGGTTCACTCCGAAATCCCACGATCTTATTGGTCCGTTTTACGAGCCAATGGACGGCGGTAATTCAAACAGGAAATTCGCAATGTATGATTATTCAAATGTTGGAGTAACAAAGAAACGACAAGGAACGAAATTAAATTTTAGAAATGCTTAATCCTCGCGCTTATTGCTATCGTTTCTGACGAACCGTTTCAAAGTCTTCGGAAACGGAGGCTAGATTCCGAGCCGGGGAGACGCTCGCGCCATTAATGTTCGCGGAGCGTGATCTCGCTGTTTTACCGATCGTACCAACCCTTGTCCCCTCTTTATCGAGAAAGCATCGATGATATCGCGATTAGCAGCGGTACGACTGCGAGGGAGTAGCAACAGCGCGGATAAAAGAACGAGAATCATTCTTGGATGGACAGTGGTATCACGACAAAGTGCGCTCACAGCCTAGAAAGGGTAGATTGGAAGCGACGAGGAAGAGGAAAGAGGCGCGGCGAGAGAGAGCGAGAGGGAGAGAAAGAGAGAGAGAGAGCGGGCGCGTGCGGCAAGGTCGGTGTGGCGTGCGGTGAAGTTTACGGGCTTTATTAAAGTGCAGTCGGACGGGTTGAAAAAAACAATCGACGGACATAATACGGCGCCCCGTGAAGTCCGATGTCTAGTGCTGAGGTGGTGGAGAGCTCCGTTGACCCCCCAGCCAAGAAGCGACGCGTTGCTGCCACCACGGGAGGAGCCGACGAATCGACGACGATCGCAGACATGGCGAAAAATGGTTCGACGTCTCGGGCTCCCGCCGAAATCGACGAGGGCCTCTACTCCAGGCAGCTATACGTCCTCGGTCACGACGCTATGCGTCGAATGGCATCCTCTGACGTGCTGATTTCCGGCTTAGGCGGTCTCGGCGTCGAAATCGCTAAGAACGTCATCCTCGGCGGCGTCAAGTCTGTTACCCTGCACGATGACGCGCTGTGCCAGATCTCCGATCTTGGTTCGCAATTCTACCTCAAAGAGGCAGACATAGGTGAGCGCGACTCGCACGCGACACCTCTAATTCTACGCAATGCCGTGTAACTTCCCAGTCACACATCTACTATTCGCAATTTTTTTTAGCATTGCGTCTCATCGCCAAAGATTAACCCACTATAACTTTGAAATCACACGTTTGTTATATTTGCACTTTTTAATCTTTATTTCATGTCTCTAGGTCTTCTCATCACCTTATTCGAACCAATAAATATTTATTGTTATTATTATATTTTTTTTCATTATCTATGGGTTAGGAAACCCATTAGTAACATAATGTGGTACAAAAATAATAATATGAATATAAAATTTTGTTCGATGTAGTATAATCTGTACGCTTATAATGTACACGAAGTTGGGCCAATGTTACGCACAATTTATATTTCAGTTTTGTAGTTTTTTCAACTCGCAAGCATATTATATATTTTCCATGATTTAGGTTCTATACATTTTGTTCGAACTTGAAAAATGTACGTCAAACATACATTTGTTGTTTTAGATTAAACATGATTTGTGATGCAGCTCATCTGTACTTTACCAAAGAATATGAACATAGTAAAGACCTTATGTCTTATAATACATTGTTTTTCAGAAAAAAATTTATTTGGCAAATATGCAGAGTGATTCAAATTTATATCACTACATCATATTATATCTTTATGAACTGAAAATTTTTGTCAACTATTTTACTAACTTTTTTCATTGATAATCAATTGAAACAAAATAATACATAACAACGAAGTAAAACTAAATCCACCTGCATTGTTATGCAATTATCTTTAGTCAGGTATTTAATGACAATTTGAACTATTCTGTTGTCTCAACTTAACAAGGCAAATAAGAATTTTATTTGTGCCAGCTATAAAATGATGTCAGATGTAATAGTACATATTTTGTGCTCATTGATCGGATTATGAATTCCTATCTTCCTTTGTTAGAAAAGTTATATTGCATCGGTTGTTGCAAAGAGAATGTAGTCATGAATAAGTAGTTGAATCATAATTAAGAGGTGTGATTATGCATTTCAATTTAATGGGTAATATCTTTATATACAATGATCTTGAGAACCATGAAAATGTGTATTTAGATTAATTCAGCACAGTCATAATCTACCTCATCCATGATGCTAATATATTACTATATATTTTCAGGTAAAAATCGAGCTGTTGCTTGTTGCCAACGTTTATCAGAGTTGAACAATTATGTTCCCACACGTCATCATACTGGACCTTTAACCGATTGCTACATTAAGAAGTTTAAAGTTGTTGTACTGACTGAAACTTCACTTAGTGAACAGTTACGTATCTCTGAAATTACCCATGCAAATGACATAGCACTTATCATAGCCGATACCAGAGGCCTATTTTCTCAAGTATTCTGTGATTTTGGGAATTCATTCACTGTGGTCGACACCAATGGCGAGTCACCTGTAAGTGCAATGGTAGCCAGTGTTTCTCAGGACACAGAAGGTGTTGTAACATGCTTGGAGGATACGCGCCACGGTATGGAGGATGGTGACTACGTCACGTTCTCCGAGGTACAGGGAATGACAGAATTAAATGGTTGCGACCCAATCAAGATCAAAGTTCTTGGACCATATACCTTCAGCATTGGGGAGACATCTAAATACTCCGAGTATATTCGCGGTGGTATAGTAACTCAAGTTAAGATGCCAAAGGTCTTGCGCTTTGTTCCTTTCAAGGAAGCTTTGAAGAAGCCCGAGTTCCAGATTACAGATTTCGCCAAATTTGACTATTCAGAACAGATTCACTTAGCTTTCATGATGCTACATCATTATCTGGAAAAGAAAGAAAAACTGCCGAGGCCAATGAACCAAGAGGATGCGGATGAATTCTTAGCTCTAGCTGACGCAACAATGGAATCAATTGACAGCGAGATTGAAATTAATTCCGATCTCTTGTCCACATTCGCAAAGATATCTTCTGGCAATTTGAATCCGATGAATGCAACCATTGGAGGAATTGTAGCACAGGAAGTCATGAAAGCCTGTTCCGGCAAGTTCCACCCTATCTATCAGTGGCTGTACTTCGACGCTATCGAATGTCTGCCTGCTGATCGCTCTGAACTCACAGAAGAAGATTGCTGCCCCACCGGATCTCGCTATGACTCCCAAGTTGCTGTATTTGGTCGCAAGTTCCAGGCAAAGATTGGTAACTTGAAATACTTTGTTGTAGGAGCAGGAGCCATCGGTTGCGAATTGCTCAAGAACTTCGCCATGTTGGGCGTCGGTGCACAAAACGGTAGCGTAACGGTCACTGACATGGACCTAATAGAGAAGTCGAACTTGAACAGACAATTCTTATTCAGACCATCAGACGTTCAACAGTTTAAATCTTCGACCGCGGCTAAGGTCATTAAAGGTATGAATCCGGATATGAAAGTAGTTGCTCACGAAAACCGAGTCTGCCCAGAAACAGAGAAGATCTACAACGACGACTTTTTTGAGGTCTTGGATGGAGTTGCGAACGCTTTAGACAACGTAAACGCTCGTATTTATATGGATCGTCGTTGTGTATATTATAGAAAGCCGTTGCTGGAATCTGGTACCTTAGGTACCAAAGGTAACACCCAAGTCGTTGTTCCGTTCATAACAGAGGCATACAGTTCATCACAAGACCCCCCAGAGAAGAGTATACCAATTTGTACGTTAAAGAACTTCCCGAATGTTATAGAGCACACTCTGCAATGGGCCAGAGACAACTTTGAAGGTCTGTTTCGTCAGGCCGCAGAGGATGCCGCTCAATATATCTCTGATCCTCAATTTGTAGACAGAACACTGAAACTGCCTGGTGTACAGCCACTAGAAGTATTAGAATCTGTTAAAACAGCTCTGGTTGATGAGAGACCAAAATCATTCGCCGACTGCATCGCTTGGGCGCGTTGTCATTGGCAGGAACAGTATAGCAATCAGATCAGACAGCTTCTGTTCAATTTCCCTCCTGATCAAGTAACATCAACCGGTCACCCGTTCTGGTCTGGGCCCAAGAGATGCCCAGAACCGCACACGTTCAATGTTAACGACCCATTGCATTTAGACTACATTGTAGCCGCCGCCAACTTAAAGGCAAAGGTCTACGGTATCCCTGCAAATAGAAACCGGGAAGAAATTGCTAAGATTGCGAGTACCGTGAAGGTACCAGACTTCACGCCCAAGTCTGGAGTTAAGATCGCCGAAACGGATTCACAGATTCAAGTGTCCAATGGCAGTGGTAACGTAGACCACGAAAGACTTAAACAGCTGCAAGAGGATCTCCCTAAGATCGATGAGCTCAATGGCCTGGTGATCTATCCCCAGGTGTTCGAGAAGGACGACGATACCAATTTCCACATAGACTTCATCGTAGCTGCCTCGAATCTTCGCGCTACTAACTACAAAATCCCGCCAGCCGATAGGCATAAGAGCAAGCTTATTGCCGGCAAAATCATCCCAGCAATCGCGACCACCACCTCAGTTGTGGCTGGCTTGGTATGTCTCGAATTGATCAAATTAACTCGCGGCATTAGGGACCTCTCCGTCTACAAGAACGGTTTTGTCAATCTGGCTTTACCGTTCTTCGGCTTCTCCGAGCCGGTCGCTGCACCGAAACTCAAGTACTACGACACAGAATGGAACCTGTGGGACCGGTTCGAGGTCAAAGGAGAATTAACACTCAAGGAATTCTTGGACTACTTCAAAGAGCATCACAATTTGGAAGTCACCATGTTGTCTCAGGGCGTCTGCATGCTGTACTCGTTCTTCATGCCCAGGACCAAGTGTGAAGAACGCATGGGGCTACTAATGTCGGAAGTAGTCAAGAAAGTATCAAAAAAGAAGCTAGAACCTCATGTACGCGCTCTGGTTTTCGAAATCTGCTGTAACGACTCTAGTGGTAAGGATGTGGAGGTCCCGTATGTACGCTACACTTTGCCGTGAAAGCTTGTCGATATCGCCGGTTAATGAGAGATGTCTACTTAACTGACTTAGCGGTAGTAATTTCTACAAATTTCTATTTTACAATACGGTACAGGAGAATATTAATCTTCGTCTATGTAAGGCTCTCAAAGTAACGATTCATTTTTATCGCCGATATGCTTTGTAGCATTTCATAGGAAGCATCCGCCGGGATTCACTGAGTTCATCTTACTATGATCTCCCTTTTACTGAGAAATTCACTTTGAGGCTGTTCGTAAAATCTTTGTTTACTTCTGCGTCTTTTATTTTTCTTTGTTAATGCTCCTGTGAAGCTTAATCTTCTGTTCGATAACCGTAAATTCGTTGTTAATGTGTTTCATTCACCTTTTCGGTCAGTGATGTTTCTTGAGAAGAAAAAATAAAAAAAAAAACATATAGACATAAATGATTGGAACTGTCGATAATGATGTAAGGGGATACAAATTTGTACAAGAGAATCCGTACTAATAATGTTTCCGTGATGTTGTTCAAAAAAAAAAAAAAAAGATAATGAAATATGATAAATGCGCTGCTAAAAGAGTCCATATTGGATCTTAAAGGGAATTGTCATGGTAAGAATTTTCTTGGGACTCGCCCTTCACAACTTTATGTATAGAATCGAATGTAAATTACTGAACGATAAACTCAATGATCCTTAGACGCATAACGCTAGCACATTAATATAGACCATATAGATAATCGTGAGAATAACGAGCGCAAAATGTATCTTGCCTCTCCGTCGTATTTCTTTTGTTTCTTTCCGTTCACGGTTACTTCACGATCCATAAACGTGCGAGCGATCAATTTCCCTTTTCCTCACTGATCAATTTTGTCCTTAGAACTCTCTTTGCTATCAAAGCTCGATAATACCTTTTAAGATTTTCTGTATTCGATGCATTGTCGACGGTCTTTATTTGTCCGCTTTATTTGTCAAACACCGTGTGTGAGCTATTGGCTAAGGCTGTTTGTTGTTACGGAAGATGCTGCATTTAAATTTGTAAGAACACGATTTTTGGGAAAAGCTTCGAAAGGATAAAAAAAGTTAAGAACGAATTGCACACTTTAGACCAAGGAAATACAAAACTAAAAAAAAGAATGATATTTTGTTAATTTTAGGATAATGCGGATATTTATTGTATTATTTTATCAATAGATAATAAATAGATGTGTTTGAATTTCAAGAGACATGAGAAATATAGTATCGAAAAGTAAAACTGTCTTCTTCGTTTCATTGATTTATTGCTTTAATCATAAGAACCTGTACAAAAAAAGAACACAATGAACTTCCGGGTTTGAATGGTAACGGTCAAATTCAAATGGTTTCGAGGCTCGATTCGATCGTACTGAAAAAGGGCGCGATAGTTTGGGCTAGTTGCTGCGTCGTAGTATGAAGAGGTTAAGACGTCAAAATGGCACAGCGTAGTATAACGTAAGTAAACTAAAATAAACTGATTTATCGCATGTTGATGATTTTATTGTAGCAAATTTAGAAATTTAAGATTGTTATGAAATATTTTTACATTTCATTTTTGTGTCGATCTTAGATCGTTTTTCACGAAATCGACTGTAAAGGATAGCGGTGGCAGGAGTAGTTCAAGGTACGTTCTGATATAATGCTTTATTATTCAATCAGTTTGTAGTTATGTTCAGACTCGTTCTAATCTGTGCTCGGATGAAAACATTTGACCATTGTTTTTCACGTACTGTATACCTGAGTAAAGTAACTTACTTATGCAATGTTTTCCGGCCACCGATTATCAATGTTTTTAATTGTACACACACCAATAGCAAATCAACCGATAATGGTGAACAAGAAAGTCCGAATAGTTCGAAGCGAAAACGAGATAGTACAGATACCAGCGAGTCTTCCAGGTACGAATTTATATTAATAATTTTCGAACATATACGTTAGCAATTCAGTTTATTATCATTTATCTACATTTATTCTGCATGCTTTTTACACCCCAGAACCCTTTTTACATTTCATATATTATGATAATTTTGTCTATAGTCCTCCGGTATCTAAGAAGTTGGAAAAAGCATCAGAGACAACACCTTCACCAAGAAAAAAGGCAAATGGTAAGATAATTAAATAGTGCACATTCAAAAGTCAGAAGAATGACCAAATTATAATATGGTATCAATGTTTAAGGGAAAATGCCAAAGATCAAATTGTCACCTGGTACACCCAAAGAAAATGAAAAGAGGAAAGCAAAAACTCCACTTACCGCTTCTAAAAAGAAAAAGAAAATGGAAAAAGTTAAAGATACTGTAAAGAAAATTAGTACAAAACAGAAAAAAGAGGAAAACGAAAATGTGAATGAAGAGAAGGAAGATTCAGATTCAGAGAATAAAATAAAGTCTGATGTAGAAGATAAAAAGCACACAGATTCCCCAAAAAATGAATCATTGAAATCTTCCTCTGATGAATCTAGCATAAAAAAAGTTAAACAGAATACTAAAAAAGTTGTCAAAAAACGATCAAGGATAATAGCACCTATTGATGATTCCAGTGATGAAGATGGTCACTTACCAGTGAAGGTACATTCGTTTATTAGTTAACATCTTCAATTAATATTCTATTATAATATTTCCTAACATTTAGTACAACAATTATATATATATATTCATTGATAGATACTAGACAATTCGAAGTCAAAAATTAATGAAACGGAAAAAAATAGACAAGATGGGAAAAAAGAATCTGATTATGAAATTCAAGAAGAATCTAGAAGTGAAGAGAAAAATGGACGTGAAAAAGAAAGTCCAAAAAAACCTGCTAAGAAAATACATAATTTCTTTGGTAAATTTTTTATTACAACAATATAAGCAGACAACAATTGTAATACACTTGTTATTCTTCAGCCCCAAAGCAAAAGGAGAATGAAAAAAATAGCAATGAAGATAAGAAGAAGTCTACGAGCCATACTTATGATCCTAGTGCTTCTAAGTATCATCCAATAAATGATGCGTTTTGGAAGCAGGGTGAAAAGTATGATCTTTTATTTTCTGTCCACTACTTTGACTTGAATATGGGTAAAAATTCTTTGGAAATTTTGCAGAGTTCCATACATTGCATTAACACGGACATTAGAACTGATAGAGGACACGAGCGCTCGATTGAAGATAATAGAAATTTTGTCCAACTACTTTCGATCTGTTATAGCTCTAAGCCCAAACGATTTACTTCCAAGTTTATATTTGTGTCTCAACCAACTTGCACCCGCTTACGAAGGTAAGTATTCGTAGGATCATTTATTTCTGCCCTAGGACATCGTGAACAGAATTTTCTGTTTCAGGAATCGAATTGGGTGTAGCGGAAACGAATCTCATGAAAGCTATTGCACAATGTACTGGTCGTACATTGGCTCAAATAAAGGCTGACGTGCATCAAGTCGGAGACTTGGGCATCGTGGCGGAGGGAAGTCGTTCGAATCAAAGAACTATGTTTCAACCAGCCCCTCTAACAGTATCAACCGTGTATACCAAATTAAAAGAAATCGCACAAATGACTGGCAATGCGGTATGTCACTCGAGAATTGATTTTAATATTGTATCTCATACCAACCATATACATTGATATATAAATACGATGTTTCTTTAGTCTTTATCGAAGAAACTGGATAAGATTCAAACACTTTTCGTAGCATGCCGATTTACTGAAGCTAGATACCTCATTAGGTCTTTGGCTGGAAAGCTTCGAATTGGTCTGGCTGAACAATCTGTATTGCAAGTAAGTGTGTAACACTTTACAAGGTGGAACGCCCTATATATGATAGTTATTAGTCAGAGAAGTAATTATTCTTGCTTACAGGCTTTATCGTTAGCATGCGCGATGACTCCACCAAATCAGGAGTCACCACCAGAAATTTTGGACGTGAGTAAAAAGATGTCTAGTGATGCCTTCAAGCAAAAGTATGACGAGATCGCGCTTATTATTAAAACAACATATTGGTAAGCGTTCTCCTTTACTAAAATCAATTGCTTTCTTATGTTTACTAATCCAAGATATATATTTCAGTGAATGTCCAAGTTATGATAAAATTGTCCCTGTTTTGTTGAAAGAGGGAGTTAAGGAGTTACCTAAAGAATGCAAAATTACGCCAGGTATTCCTATGAAACCTATGTTAGCGCATCCAACTAAAGGTGTTCAGGAGGTTCTAACGCGTTTCGATGGACTGAAATTCACTTGTGAATGGAAGTATGATGGAGAAAGAGCACAGGTTTCTATTTCCTCATTGTTAATGATATTTTATAAAGTAGAAAACAGAATGTAATTATTTGTATATGCTTTACAGATTCATTTTGCTGAGAATGGGAACATTAGCATTTACAGTAGGAATCAAGAAAACAACACTACGAAATATCCTGATATTATAGGACGATTCAAGAATACAAAAGGAGAGGACGTTAAAAGCTGCATTCTCGATTGTGAAGCAGTTGCTTGGGATACTGAAAAACAACAGATTCTTCCATTCCAGATACTCAGTACCAGAAAGCGTAAGGTAATCGAAATTACAGAAAAGATTCCTAGTACTTAATCGAATGCAAAATTTTAATTGTGTCTTGTACCATAGGACGCGAATGAGGCAGATATTAAAGTACAAGTATGTGTGTTCATATTTGACTTGTTATATCTAAATGGAGAACCGCTGGTGAAAGAGCCTTTCATAAAACGACGCGAGTTGTTAAAAGCAAATTTTAAAGAATCAAATGGGAAATGGAAATTTGCAACATGTTTGGATACTACTACAATGGAAGAAGTGCAGAGCTTTTTAGACGAATCGGTCAAAGGAAATTGCGAAGGTCTTATGGTTAAGACCTTAGAACGGGATGCAACATATGAGATAGCTAAGCGTTCTCGAAACTGGTTGAAATTGAAGAAAGATTATTTGGACGGTGTCGGAGATACATTAGATGTAGCTGTTATCGGTGGATACATAGGGAAGGGTAAAAGAACAGGAACTTATGGAGGATTTCTCTTGGCCTGTTACGATAAAGAGAACGAGGAATATCAAAGTGTCTGCAAAGTAAGTATTATAAGAATTTCGATAGTACCATATGAAACGATGTAGGTTTATATATTTACATGATATTTATTTTACTTAGATTGGTACTGGATTCAGCGAAGAAGACCTGCAGAAGCACACTGAATCCTTGAAAGAGCACATAGTGCCGCAACCCAAGTCTTACTATAGATATGATTCGTCTCACGAACCTGATCACTGGTTTGAACCAGTCCAAGTTTGGGAGATAAAATGCGCAGACTTGTCCTTGTCACCTGCTCATAAGGCAGCACTGGGTATTGTGGATCCAGAAAAGGGCATATCTCTAAGATTCCCTCGATTTATTCGTATTCGTGATGATAAAAACGCCGAAGATGCCACTTCAGCGCAACAAGTAGCTTCTATGTACAGCAGTCAAGAACAGATAAAAAACCAAACCTCTGGAACGAAGGCCACAGAGGAAGACTTTTACTAGATACATGTATACGCAAAACAATTTTACACTCATGACCGAATGCACTATTTTATAAAAAAATGTGGAAGCTGGATTAATGTAAAATATATGGTTTTGCTATTGTTTGAATCTTTGTAAGATTGTATTATGGATGATATTAAAATTAGGAAGTGTACTTTGAGTTGTAAATGTAAGATTAAAAGATGATATTCACGTAACGAAACGATTTTTTTATTTTGTAATCACAATTTATCCGAATTAATTTTCTTTCATTTTGGTCAGATTCTAGTATGAACAGAAATGAAAAATTACTATTATTTTCCCATGAAAATGGACATTCAAAGACTTTTAGCTAGTAATGCAACTATTCCCTGCAAGAGAGCGCAACAGTCGCTTAAATGGAAACGAACGCGTAAAACCTGGCAACTCGGTGGCAATTTCCTATCTACGATCGAAATCTTGATACATATTTCGAATCCAAATTCATTTACTGTCACTTGTTAGTGAAACTCGAGGTTTTTCGGATTGTGTCAAATTATTTCGATCCTGACAATACTTTTTTGTTTGATTGTAAAAAATGGCTGATCCCAAATATGCCGACTTACCTGGCATTGTAAGTACTTATGTCAAAACTATGTCGACCTAATCGTATTATTAAATATAATACATGACGCAAACTATATTAACGATTAAGGGAAATGTAATAAACCAGCAATTTACTAAATTTTATGTACTATAGTATTTAGATTAAAGCACACATTTGTTTCTCTTTCCATTGTGAATTACTGAAATATTGAATTTGTGAAATAGGCGTATGATCAAGTCGATGTATACGAGACAACTGATTTACCAGAATCTGAGCAATTTGAATTGTACCCCGAGGTACAGTATTTACTATTATTTCCTATTTAAAATATGTACATTATTATCAATACTCGCATTTTTAGGATAATACTGAGTCTATAGAAAAATTGCATATTAGTGCTACAGAAGCATTTAATAAATTTAAAGGTAAACATGTTATCAGTGAGACAGTTGATTTTTCAGACTGCGTGTCACTTAAAAGAAAGACAGGCTACAAGTAAGTTCTACGACAAATAAATGAAAACATATAATTTATGTTTATTACAATAATTTACATATTTTAGATTTGGGGATTGGGAACTTCCTGGAGAGGGAGAGATGGAAACACCAATTCAAAAATACCAACGGTTACAGCATGAGATTAAAGAATTATATGAAGAAATAAATGATATGAAGGTACCATGTCGCTTGAATGACATTAAAATGTTCATCATTTGTAGAAAATAATTGTATATTTGATGTTGTTACAAATAGCAAAAGGCACAGGATGAAGCAGAAGTGAAATCTGTAGTTGATATAATTTCACAAGTACAGGATTTAGGAAAGCAATTGGATTGCTTAAAATTAGAAGAATGCCTTGGAGCTGATCTTGTTGCAACTCTATCAGATCCACAAGGAACTAGGCTGAAGTGAGTTTACTTATCCTCTTCCCCTACAATACTCCCATAAAAATATAAAACTTACCTCGATCCTTCAATATTTCAGACAATTGATATCTCAAATAGAAGCATTTAAACAGACAAGTATTCCTACCTCTGAATCTGATTCAAAGGAGAAGAGTACAAAAGTTGATAAAACAACTGAATCTAATGTTCTCAAATATCAGATGACATACCTCCCGGAAAAAGCAAGAATGCAAGAAACTGCAAGGATTGCACTGCTTGAACAGAGACTTTGCAATTTAGAAAGTATTATGGGCACAACTACTGATAAACTTTCGAAATTTTCACAGGTAAAATGTACATAATACTGTAATAATATTAATCACAATGATACAACATTTTGAATGATAATTAAATAACGAAAATCATTTACCAGAATCTCAAAGGTCAAGGTGTAATGGAAGCTGTGCAAGAATTAGGAGCAAAAGCTGCATTATTAGATACATACCAACTAGATATAATTGAAAATCAATTGGCTTCTGTAATTCACAGAATGGACACTATTGTACAAAAAAAGGTTGCATTGACTTTAGATACAGAACAGGAACAGAAGGTAAACATTTATTCCTAAATGTGTCATTGTTAAAGGAAATAGAAGAATACAGTAAAATCTGTTTCAGATATCAGAAATGTACGAAATCATGAAGCAAACAGAAACTATGTCACAAATCTTACCTCAAACTGTAAATCGAATGTTGGCTTTAAATACAATTCATCAGCAAGGTATGTATATTGTAAATATATTCATAATTAAATAATCATTTTTGTTATGATTTCTAACATAGTTTTATTTTTTTTTCAGCTGCCGAGTTTAATAAATCTTTAACACGTTTAGACGAGCTACAATTACAAATCACATCCGACTTGGAGAGCAATAAATCTCTTTTGAAAGGAGTACAAGAAAGTTTCGCGTCAAATTTAGAAATCATAAAAAATAATATAGAAGCGCTTGATGAACGTGTTAAAAAAATTAGCAAGTGATAATTTATTGTAACGAGAATTCATTATAGACTAATAATCGAACTTTTTTAATACACGTTTATTAAATTATATATTTCTTAGTACTTTTTAAATTGCTGATAGTTCGATATAAAAATGATATATTGCATTTCTAACATATTTTTTATCATGGTTTCATGAAATTGATCGACTTTTTTCCAGTTATAGTATTTTCAATGACACGAGAAGAAAGCTCTTTAATGTATAAATATCACAAATGTGAAATAAATTAACATCATGCTTGAGATTATCTAGGATGATTAAAAAATATCACACTTAAAATATTTGTATGTTTTATATTTATTTAAAATTAATTAGAATCGTAATTTTTGGAAGAACCATTTGTTTTTACCAGATTTATACCTGCAAACAAATATGATTTATCCATGTATTAAACACCTACTAATCTATTAAAAATTGTTCAAATAGTTTCAAAATATTAATATGAAATATTTTTACAAATATGATACATACTTTTCTTCAAACTTAACACGTGTCTGGAATCGGACCTTCTTCCTCTTCATCGGATCCTTAAGATCTTTAGTAGTCACTTTATCCCATTGTAAGTCTACGGTATATCTTGTTGGCATCAAATGGTTGTAATTTAAAACCTGAAACAATCCAGATGAAGAGAATTAACTTAAATTCTTATAAAATATTAACGTAAAATTAGTGTTTCCAAAATTCACCTTCACAAAAGGCTTGATTTTGGAACGTTTGTGAAGTTTCCCTTTGCCCATTCTTTTGTGTACTTTGCGTGGATATCGGTCAATACCCGCTACCAATGCATGTCCGTATTGTTTTTCTGTAGTTCCGTCATCAAAATTACGCATTACAATGGCTTTTCGTCCAGCGTATCGGCCACTAAGGACCAATACGACTTTCCCTGTTTTCATAATCTTCACCATCTTGAAGATATGTACTGAAAAAAATAGAAATATGGTTAGTTTAGAGATTGCTTGACAGAAACGTCTATTCTAAAAACCTATAATTATTATTATCTTTCCAGTATGAGCATGTACTACTCTTAGGGGCACAATAAGATGTATGTATTACATCGATACTTGTAAACATTGTGTTTAACAGTATCACATAACCTTACACACGAGTCACACATGATCCATATTTTTTTTAAATGAACACAAAAATATATAAAACAATTGTTTTTCTAGACGCGTAAACTTTAAAACATACATTCCACATTAAATAAATCAAATATAAACAAAGTCGAAATTATTATTGATGTACGTAAATCTGATATTTATATGAAAATATTAAAAAATACATAATATACCAAAAATATCGGAATAAACACTGTTCAAAATAATTGCATGTGTATAAAACGATTATTCTCCAATCTTCCGATGTTTTTGGATTACTTTCTACAGTGACAAGTGTTACACACCTCACGGCTTTTCACACCGGAAAAAAGGAAGTTAACCTTACTTTTGCGTCGTGAACTGTCCGATGTTTGAGAATCAATCTGTAGATGTCGCGTCAGTGAACATCCGGCACTAATGTTAAACCAATCCAATGTCACAGTTTAAATGACGTTCGCAAATTATTCCCTGATATAGAGAATTTTGTTCAAACTGGTGCTGCTCATCGATATAAATGTAGAAGATTTTTATAAAATTATGTGCGAACGTGTTGTACGATTGTGAAATGAGCAAGTAATCCTTGACGTGCTTAATCGTTGAATCTGCGATAGCATTATTCGTGCGATTCAACGTATAAACGTTGCCAAATTGTAATCTAAACTTTTCGAGAGTTCGAGAATAATCCGATGGTTTTCTCGATACATCGAAATGATTGGTCGGCATAAGTAGCTTCCTGCTCACTCATATCTTACACGAGGGATGTTAATAGGCATTATTGTACATTTATTGTAGAATTTTTGTAAAAGACGAAAGTGCCGAACGATCAAATCACTTAATAAGACTGATAGTACCGGTGTCGGATAGTGGGCGTGAATTGTAACAAGTTAGCGTAATGGCATTAAACCCCCAATATGAAGTTATCGGAAAGGGTTTCGTGCAACAGTATTACGCACTGTTTGACGATCCCGCACAAAGACCAAATTTAATAAACATGTATAATGTAAGTACTAACTGACTACAATTATCTTCGCAACCGGCAACAATTTTTTTTCTCGTATTTATACGATGTTTCATTCATAGACTGAGTCGTCCTTCATGACGTTTGAAGGTTTGCAAATACAGGGTGCTATTAAAATCATGGAAAAATTAACTGTAAGTATTGCGAGATACAACAGAATTTTATTATATTTCCTTCCGCTATGTCATCGTGCATCAGTCAGTTCAATTTTTTTTCTTTTAAATACTTCATATAATTCAACAACTTATATCAAATTGACACATTTATCCATATATACTATAAAGTCTACAATTTAATCATTCAATGAAAATCTATGTTTTTTTTATCTTTCTGTGGTATTAATCCTACGTTTTATTTTCAGAGTTTATCGTTTCAAAAAATTAATCGGATAATTACTGCCATTGATTCGCAACCAATGTTTGATGGTGGTGTTCTCATTAATGTTTTAGGAAGGTTGCAGGTAAGAAAATTATTATATATCTCATATATTATATATCTCTATTATATTTCTCATATGAGTAATATCAAAGAATAGTAATTTTTATGCGAAAACCAAATATCATTTGTACCTTATCTCTTATGTTATCAAACCTAATGATCCTATTAAGTAATTCATATAACTTATACTTTTTTATAGTTTATCCGAATTTCTGTGAAAAACAGAATTAATTTATGTTTAACCAATGGGTGTTGCAAGTTTCATACAATTACAAATTATAAATATCATTAATAATAATGTGCAAAATTCTTATTCCAATTGGTTCAGTAATTTAGTTCATTATTACTACCTTCATGTTCTGCTGAGAACAATCTGTGGTTCAGTTGTTGGTGATTCAATCATTATTCACAATAAAGACATACAATTTGTTACAATAATAATGGAATAATTGCAATATCACCATTTCCAATGCAGTCTCCTTGCTTTGCTAAGTTACGGCTTCCTTCATTTGATTTATGTATAATCTGAATTGAGGAAAATAGAGTGTATGTATGTAGTAATGTACCAAGTGCATTCAAAACTCAGGGTCTGTGTTCACAAATGGTGTTATTATTTTTTCGTTACTGTAACAAAGTTTCTAACTACATTGTAGGTAATTACTGAATCACCTTCATATATCATTTTGTTTGTCTATACATTACATTCTATTGGCTGGACATGCTACACAAATGTGTACTGTACTGGCTTACATTTTTTGTGCTGCCATATGAAGATAGAGATTGAGCTATGACTAATGTCCAGCAACAATCTCTCTATATACCTACCTCCGCAAAGAAGATGAAATAAGAAAATTCAGTCAGTGATTGTTGATGATTGGGCAGACTGATGAGGATCAGCCCCATGCATACATCCAGACATTTGTCCTGAAGCCAATTGGCACCAGCTTTTACGTGCAGCATGACATCTTCAGACTTGCTCTGCACGACACGGTTTAGGCATCAGGTACTGATCTTCGGTTGATCTTTGTACCAGTAAAGGCAAGCCCAATACTAATTACTCTCTAAATTAGCTTCGTGTTTGCCAGAGTATGCTTGCTTGTTAATAACTCTTACCTAAACGTTTATGTTTTGCTATGTTGCTTTTGTATGTGCCATAAAATAATTTTTTCTCTAAAGTTAGCATTAGAATAAAAATTTTGCACTCAACGACCGTCACTTCCATTAATAGTATTGCATCACCTGTAGTGGTAATTTTATCAAAGTTATTTGAATTTGATAAAATTTTATAATTTCGTTAATGCATATTTAATAGAAAACTTTAAATTACTGAACTAACAGGAATACTTTCTCTTGAAAAAAATTCAAAGAACAATATAATAAATTGTTTTGCATAAATTAAGAGAGCATTATTGGAGAAAGTTACAATGAGTAAGTATAGCTACACATTAATAGGCTCAATAATGTAGCATTCTTTTCAATTTTATTTCATGGTAAGTTGCTTACCACCATAGCATGCAATCCTTTTATTTTTATTATATTTGTGCAATATTTGTACAATATTCGCATGATTGTTAACGAAGTTATCGATATTATAACAAACTAATTGATATATTTTTGTACAATATAAGTTGCTTAATACTGATATTAAAACGGTTTTCTTTGTGTGCTACTAAAGTGTGTAAAAATATTTAAAAAGACACCTTTACAAAATTTCACTCTGAATTACTTTTATCCATATATCAGCATTAATCAATCCACCTTCATAATCGATTGATTTGCGTAATTAATCGTTATTATAATGTCCAAATAATTATAGGTAGCAATCAGAAATAATGTTTTACAATTTTCGCTTATGGGATTTGTAATTTTATTACAGGCAGATGAGGATCCACCACATGCCTTCTCACAAATCTTTGTACTGAAGCCACTGGGGAACTCATTCTTCTGTCAACACGACATCTTTCGCCTTGGCATTCACGACACTGCATGAAGAAAAATGTGTGCAGATTTATGATTAATGGCAGACAGTTATCTGAGCCATGGAATCTCCAGAAATTGGAATAAGTGAGCTACTTTATCATTAATATCCTTTGTCATCACATATTATTCATTCTTTCTAGATATTACAGTTTTTATATAAAAGAATATTCATTTATACTTTGGCCACAGAAAGAAAGAAACGAAGCTTTAAAAATAGACACAGTTTAACAATTGCTTTGCTTTTCCGAGTTTCGTAATTCACAGATATGCCTATTGTTGATATTACATTTTTAAAATACGATATCATGTTACAATGGAATATGATATATTATATAATGTTTGATTTTAATGGTCGATTATTACGCTTCAAATTGTAATGTTACATATTTTACACCGCCATGCTGTGTGTATTTTTGTAAACAGATATTGGCCATTAAATACAACATCTGGAATTAATGTACTGTTAGTCTCCATTCTCCAATGTGCAACATTAAAAGATTATAACATAAACGTAAGAGTAACGAACATTGTTTCTTTATTATGTTTATAATAAAACTTTATTATACAAATCTTTCAAGTGCAAAATACCTGTACATATTTATATTTAGTCACAATGAGGATTTTACAAGTTGCCGCGTTTAGCTTGCTCCATTTCTATAGCTTCGAATAAAGCTTGAAAGTTTCCAGCTCCAAATCCCTATAGTATGGACAAAGTAAACAAAGTATTTTATATTCATAAATAGAAACGATTTATGTAAATGTTGTTTTACATAGTTACTCGGTTCGTAAGAATTTTAATTACTACGATACTTACATTATGGTTACGTCTTTGAATGACTTCTATGAAAAGTGTTGGTCTGTCTTGCATATTTTTAGTGAATATTTGCAGAAGATATCCATCCTCGTCGTAATCAATTAAAATTTTTAGTTTCTAACATAATATTTAAGTATTAACTAAGTTTCATTAAATATAACTTATGTAGAATTATTTGTTTTTATACCTGAAGTGTGTTAAGATCTTCTAAAATTTTTACTCCACTATTTTTTAAACGATTTCTTAGCATGTCATAGTAAGAGTCTGGCACATTTAGAAATTCCATACCTCGAGCTTGCAAATTTTGTATCTGGAATACAATGAAAGCATATAAGATAAAACATTGATCTTCTCAAGAAAAGATCACCGTAGTTATATTCACTTACAGCTTTAATTATGTTATCTGTGTTTAGAGCAATGTGTTGTACACCTGCTCCCCCATAATACTCCACATATTCCTGTATTTGAGAACGTTTCTTGCCAGTAGCCGGTTCATTAATAGGCATTTTTACAGTTTCTTCCCAATTAGTCATAACAATAGAACGTAGAGCAGAGTATTCTGTATGTAGCTGACTATCATCTACTGACCAGAATCTATGAAACTGTAAACATTCCTCATACCTAAAATAAATCAAAATTTGTACAAACAGAATTTGTTATTATTATTTTCTTTCGAAAACGTTTGATTTTTACCATTTTGCAACAGGTTCCATTTGTTTGTCAGGTTGATTGCCAACGATATGATCCACGAAATTTAGTCCAACTTTTGGCCTAAACAAATAGATTGTTATAGAATTCAGCACAGTGCATTAAATACAATTTTTTATATGACATGTAGTCGCATATGACTTACAAATTTTTTATAGATTTATCTTCCGGTAGTTGTTGAAATCCTGGCAAGAAGAATCCTTTATACTTTGATCTGTCTATGAGCGTATGATGTGTGTCCCCATACTAAAAGACAATGCTTATTAAAATATTGCTTTTATTTAATCTTTCCTATTTTTTTTATGAAACCTAACTGACTTACAGTTTGTATAGTAGCAAATTTCACAACACCATATTCATCTTTTTCTTCCCATATGTTTTTTATGATTTTCGCTCCTCTTTCCTTGGCAATCTATAAAATTTAAAGTTTCATATTTGCTTCAGCAATATTAATTGCTCATGTCGATTGTACGTACCTTTACAATGGTATAAATGTCTTCGACATTAAATGCAATATCACGAACTCCATCACCATGTCGTAAAACGTGACGTCCTATTTCATCATTATCAGGTTTATATGGTGATTCAAATACAAAGATAATCTGCAAGTAAGATCAAAATATCAGTCAAATATTCCTGATCAGTATTCAATCAATTCATTATATTGGAAATCAATTCATTATATTATGTTGTAAGTGTAAGACAAAGTATGAAGTGGAAATTAATGAATATACCATGCACCTTATTTTGTTTAACAACATGGGATGCTATTTCTCTTGTACCAGTTTCCAAACCACGGTAACCCAAGGGTTCAAAGCCCATTCTAGAGCAATAATAACCAGCTGCCTGTAGCAATAAATAGAATCCATTGAATTATATATGTATATATGCTTTTTTAACATCAGAATCATTCTAATTACCTGCTTCGCATTTCCAACCCAAAACGTTACATGATCAAAAGACAAAAACTTTCCTCCCAAAGGCTAAAATTAAAAAATTTAATTAACGATACAGTTTTATACAATTTTATATATTTTGTTTAAGTAATTTCACCCACCTTTGGGCCTTTATCTGTGTATGTAGTCTGTCAGAAATTGAAAATTGGAAATTAATAAATATTTAAATTCTTACGAGGTGGGAATAAATCTAAGTTATATATTTATAATTTATGCAATATTCTTACCATTTTTACACACGGAAAAAGTCGATATTGATTCTCTTGCCAATTGCTATGAAATCATTCTAATCGCAGGTCTACGTTGCTTAAATATCCCGGCGTCGAAATCGGTGATCGGTATCCTTAACGATGATTGGTCGATCGAGGAGGCTTGTTTACGTCGCATTCTTCTAGAAATGCAAATGGTAAATCACCTACAGCGATCAGGTTTTGCAAAATCGTTACACGAGCTGATCACGACCTGATATCCTGACGTAGCCTCGTGTCTGAAATGATCACGCTCAATGTTACTGATTCAAATTAAAAATCGCTACCTTAATTACACTTCCTAGGAAATAATAAATAAAATACAAGGGTGCAGAGTTCATTGTCAATTGATCAAATAGATATTGGGATCTTTTTCATAATTTGTAACTATTTATTTATTACTCTCTTTGTTCTACGTTATAGATCTCATTGATATTTGCGTCGCATTATATTATTATTATTTTAGCTATTATTTTAGCTTCACTATTGTTTAAAGTTTGAAAAAATGAATGATTCAAAACGATTCAATTAGGGTAAAATTTTCCATTCAAGGAGGCTCGTCGTTCCAAATGATGAAAGCCGATTGGTCATGCGTCAGCGCGCGCTTCGATTCCAGTTTGAAGGTGTGCTTTATATTATTAATTAACATAAAAAGAAACTGAGAACGCGTAAACATGTTTAGAAACAGGTAAAACCAGGGGGCTCGGCTCGATTTATTTTCTTCGTCATCGAGGCCATAGAGAGATAACAAACTCAATGATTTCAAGATACACAATATTCAAAAGTATTTGGAATAAACTGATACGCAACACTTGCTTGAAAAAAAAATGAAAATATGTGATGTTTAAACAATTCTTTTTATTTTATGTAATGGCGGTAATTTAACAAAAAATTAGGACACGGTAGAAATCTTACAATAAAGTAACAAAGTCAAGTATAATATTCTACAGTATCTATCGTATTCGATATAAAAGATATTAACATTAAATTTGTGTTATCAACACAGAATAAATTTTAATATGTTAGTTTGAAATTGTCAATATTCAAAATATTGAAAAAAACACAGTTTTGTTTTTAGATTAACAAATGTTCGTTTTTAGATTGTCACTAAAAAATAAAAACGTCGAATGTTCGTTTATGGCAATTTGCATACAGGTGACTAGAATAAATTGTCAGAAACTGACAATAATAAGAGAGATATATTAACATATGAACAATGTATACTGGTACAAACATAAAATGACAATTGTAAGTACATAAGAGAAAAGTTTGCGATAGCAAATGTGAACAGGTAACTTAAAAATGTATGGCATAATAGATATTATAAAAGTCTAATTACACAAGTATTAAAAGATATTAATTAAGCTGCCGAAATCTGATACTTTTTCAAATTGTACGACATATAATTATACACGCTACGTTATGATATATTTTTTTCTCTTGTAACAGCACAATTTAACTTAGCTATACCAACAAATTAAAAAATTAATTCATTATCTTACGCAAATTATATAAATAAATTATTAGATGCTTCTTATATATATTTATATACAAAGAATTCATTATACCTTTAGTACATACAATATAAATTCATTTATACAACATTGAATTATTAAGTCAAACAATAAACAATATTAATTATCTTATGTCTACTTGTAATAAAAATCTTTACCCACGATAACATGATGTATAAATACATAAATAAATTATTAACACTAATTATCACTTAATTTGGACGTAGCAGTGGAATACTAGAATTTGTTTTTTTTTCCTAAGACACTGAAAGCTTATATCCCGAAAGGTATTTCTTTGTATCATGCGATTCTATTATAACTTTAAGTAAACCAGAGCATTTTTTAAAACCGTACATAATAAAAATCGTTGCCTCAACACAGAATGTTGTAGTAGAATAATTTTTTTAAATTCATGACAATTTCAGAATTTTTCAGACATGATATTATAATCGATGTAAACTATGTTATTAAGCAAAGCAAAAACGTTTCTACTAAAACATTTAACACCTCGTATTAAAATACATGACTTATCGTATCCGAGAAAATATTATTACCTTAATACCGGTTTTATTATGCATGGTTGATACATATGAGTGATATAAAAAGTTCTCGACATTTCAGCCAATTCTTAAATTAATTATGACTGGTACGGTGCGAATTCGAATTACAAAAATACATGTAGAAAATTCGGTAATTACGTTTCTATCAACATCGTTTACGTACAACATCTTTCTTTTTTATCGTAAAAGTAGTCTTAGTTGAATAAATAATTAATGGAATGTTGTTCGGCTTCTGAATTGGAAAGATACGAGAATTTGAACTGATTGTTTCTTACAAAGAACGTGGACAATGTTAAATAAATATAATACTACATATCTGCATACATATGCGGGCGTATACACGACGTTATACGTGATTAGTTAAACGTTATTGCTATAGTAAGAAGAATTCGACTACTGATACATGCTAGCCACTAATTAAAGGATCACATTCTCGTCTTTTAATGCCCTTGTATTACCGAGCTACAAGGTAAAGAGAATGTCTCCTAATCAATGCTATTAAAACATCACGCGGCGTGTTCGTCTATTCTATATGCAAGAAAAAATATATATACAAAATATGATCTAATATCATTAATTTGGCATGCCACGGAATGTAACGAACGAAGTGTCAAAAAGTGATCAAACAATAAAATTGCGAACGGTATTACAGCGGAAGCATATCTCGCTCGGACAATTGAAAATTTATAGTAGAACAATTCCATGATCTCTTTCCAGCCTACGTTTTGCTTTAAGAGACACAATTCCCATTAAATCTGCAGGAGTTGGAAGTCCTCCGGATGTATTTGGTGCCACTGCTTGTTGGTAAAATATCTCTATATTCCCGCACTGGTTACCGTAAACAACAGTATCTTCCGTTCTATTTAATTAATAAAAAATATATGCAATTTTTACCATGCTTATGAAACGTTACTATGAAGAATGTTTTTTTGTTAAAGAATCAAGATAGTAGAAAAATTTAAAGAAAAAAAATATATATATATCATATTCTATACTACATCTTTTGGCTCTGATCATTTTTTTTCAATAGCAAACAAATGCTTCTTTAATCGAGCAAAAAGATGTGAGTATATCTACCAAAGCAAGTTAAAGCTGATATATGCAAATCTACTAATTCGAGTATGTTTCTTCTAATATCTAAAAGAATTACCTAACAATGATGTCCGTGAGATTACTAGCACGAGAGAATCTATCGTGAAGGCAGGATACAATATCCAGTTCAGTGACTCCCCAAAGTCCAGAACGATTGATCGTATCCCATTGACTATCAATATTTAAAATACTATACAGCTCCTTGTTTTCGTTTGATGGTAGAGGCTCTAGACACTGCTGCAGTCTCGTTTCGAGTTTCCCTAATGTACTCACACAGGTGTGCCACTGCAATGTGCATTATCAGATATAAATTTAGTCAACTTGAAATAGTATACTATATAGGGTGACTTATCCAAATCAACTCACAGGAATAATACACCATAACATATCGGAATACTTACGAGGGTGTGTATAAGATCAGGATTGTTAGCAGTTCCGTTTTCCATCAGCAGTACCAACACCATATTCTGGTGGCCACAGAGAAACAGTTCGGTTGTCTCGAGACAAATTTCATCCTTGGACGTAGTAACCCAGTCCTCTTCGAGTTCGTCCTCCCCATCGCTACCTATCTCTTTATTGACTGCCTCTAATTTCTGTTTGATCAATTGATTCGTTGTCGTGGAGAATCCCGATAGATCACGAAATTCACTGGGGGTAGTCTCTCTGCTGCAGAATCCGCTGGTCCTTTCGTCAGCTAATAAACTAAGCTTTGACATTAATGGCGTCAACTGTAAGCCGTCCAATTTCTTTTTTTGAAGAAAGTCGTAAGTGTTCCCGCACTCAGACGTTGATTTTCGTCTGTCGTCATTTTCAGTGATGTTCAGCGGCTTTAACGGCAAGCTCATCGATCTGCGATAAGTTTCTTGCTTCGCTTTGTTGTCCAATTTAATTTCGCGAGAACTGTTCAACTTCTCCAAATTGTCTTTATTCGCGGTATCACAGTTGTTTGTTACATTCTGGACGTTACAATTATTATTCAAACTGGCTAAGAAGTCGTTACGATTAATCGTGTTGTTGCTATCGTCTGTGAGCTCTTCGTAATGGAAGGATATGTATTGCTGGTACAACGACATTGATACTGGTAGTCCGTCACCGCGGAACACGGGATAACAAGGATCAGTGATCGTGTGATATTGCTTCTTGTACTCCGGTTTCTTCTGAGGGGACGTCTCAGGTGATATGCTTTGTTTTAGCTGTGGTAGACCTAATCCATATGTTCTAACTGATATTCTATTACAATATAAATTGACAGACGAATCTAAGTCGTGCATGCTTAAGCTCTTCTTAGTAAACTCTCTCCGTTTGATCACTTTCTTTTTCGGTGGGACGTTCTTCAATTTGTTCAAGCGTTTACATCTAAGCGCCTCCTTGACGACATCCGGTATGTCGTCCACATTTGTTTTTATCTCCTCTTTTTCCTCCTCCGCTGTCTCCACATTGGCATCTTCGTTCGTGTTGCATATTAGCATAACGTTGCCGTGCAGTACTCTATTTACATCTTTCAAGGGTGTGGAGCAAACACTGGGAGTTAGAGGATTCACACACTTGGGACGGTCTGATTTACTTTCCTGTTTACGTTTTATTGGAGAGTTGTAAGCAGTAAGTGGAACGGAGGGTACATAGTGGCTGCCGTCGTTGTACTGTGAAGAGTCCAGTTCTCCTTCTTCAGGTACAGTGAAAATACGAGAAGTGTCGCGCTTCATTCCGGATAGAGGCGGCTCTTTACTGTTCTTGGACATGTTCTAAAAATAAGATTGTTACAGTATATATATACAACGTTTATTCCTAAAGTCTTGTTAAAGTCTATTTTAGCAGCTTGAAGATTTTACCTTTCTCTGCATCATTTTCTTCATAACAGAGTCAAAATAAGAACTATAATAACGTTCATTGTTTGCTTCTTGCATAAGTTTTGCATGCTGTTTCTGTTCTATATACACTTTCAGTAATTGCACTCCAACAGGTAGGTGAAATTCTGTTGATATTCTTTCTGCAGGGGCCTAGACCATAGGAAGTATTCGTTAGTATTGCATATTGCAACATGAAATGTAAGAATAATACAATTTTATTATACCTTTATTCTATATGGATCGGTAATAACAATTTGTTTGGTCAAGTCTGCACTTAATTGAGTGGCAACTACCCTGAGACATTGATAAGGATAATAAATAATTTATTTATCAAATAAGAACGGTTTGTTTGTTGTACTATAACTTACTTATTATTGTAGAAGATTGCACCTCCCATAACACCATTAGTTTCTTGGCAATATTGTAAAACTTCGATTGCTTCTAAAAATATGTTACTAGCACTCTAGGGAAAATTTGAAATTAGCATCAATATGAAGTAACAAAGTATAGAAAATAAAGAGCAATTAATTAAATCGTTTATGTACACTTAGAAAACATAATGAAAAGAATGCCATGCACTAACCTTTGGAAGTTTGATAATAGGTATGTTGGAAAAAAGATTGGCACTATATTGAAGTATTGGCAAATAAGTTTCGAACATTTGATACAGTTTCTCTGTGAATTTGTTTCTATCGTTGTTAAACGATTCTAATATCTTATTAAGATCACAATGAAAAAATTTTAATAATGATTCTAATGTGTTTGCACGCCTCTCTAAAATCCAATCGTGTATATTCCTATCAGTTCCCACTGCCTACAAAATAATTGACGATCATATATATGTACATACCAAATATTAATTCATGCTGTGAATGATGCATTCAATTATAAAATAATATTCTTCTACATTAATTCGGAGTGAACTAATAATTGTAATATTTATAGCAGGTAACAGCAACTATAAAGTCATAGCATGCGTCTTTTTGTACAATACATTTTTTCATTGTTCCTAGTGCTATTGAAGAAAAATTGAAATATAATAATAATACACTCACAAGAATGTACTGTCCAAACTTTTTCAGTACAAATTTTCCACCCTGTAACGTGATTGATTTTGGAGCAGAAAATGAAATTGTTAGAAACTGATTAACAGCCATTAATTGACCTGCTAAAGCTAGCCTTTGGGTAAGAGACACCCATGCTGGATGGAAATACATAACTGCCTCTGCAGGATCATCATCTTCTTTACAACACCTAGCAGTGTCATAAACGAATACTATCATCATCTCTCTAAAAAGAAAAACAAAATATTATGATCATTTATAATTTTAATTTTTCTTTAATTAATCATTATAGTTTCTCTATTATTAAAAAAAATAAGATGGCAATAACTAAATGAAACTACTCTGCAAGCTACGTCATTGTAACTTTAAAAATAGAATAAACGATACATGTTTTTACAAATGAAATAGCTTACCCTGAAGTAATTGATAAAAAATTCCTATGCACAATTGTAAAACTATATCAACATTCATTTTTACAAAATCACGTACATAATACTGATATCTGTTACAATTGTTCTGATTCAGATATATGAATAAGTCTATGTAGTAAACATTTCAAACTAAAGAAGTAGCAGCAGACTAGTGATTAGCACCAGTAACCGATAACAAAATAAATAAGATAAGATTAGAGCTCAAAATACGTCATTCGAAAGTGCTGTTGTATACAGAAAGGTTGTTTGATTAGAAATATAATTGTATTTGAAACAAGGTTTATTATGCGATGATGTACAAACAGGTAAATAGATTTTTTTATATAAAAATTGATCTAATTAGGTAGAAAATTATGAACTATTAACAATAGTAAAACTGTTAATTCATTGTGTTAATTGCTGTTACCAACACACATGAAACATGTGTACAAAAAGATTTTACTTTATCATAAAGATATTAACTTCTTTGAAAGTAGTACTTTATTGATGGTTATCTAAATTACGTTCTATTATTTCTATACATGAGATATTATCAAGACTGTTAAGTACTGATACAATTTTAACAAATATTAATATCTAAAGAAGATTACTCTACAAATAAAGCGTAATCCAACAAATACGAAAACAAAATTAAGTACATTTTATATAAATATCATATTACATAAAAATAATACAAATTAGTAAATTGCAACTACGTATACATCTACGTGTACAACACTGTCAAAAATCTTTTAAAAAAAAATTATAATAAGGTAAAAGTCTAGAAGTGTTTCAAATATAAATAGGGATGGGACGGGGGAGTAAAATGTACGAAAATCTGTTCATAGACGGTTAACGAACTCACACCAACTTAAAATCAGCATTTTCTTTAACAAAAATCAAGGACTTAAAAAGTGACATGCCGCTGGAAAAGAACGACCGGTGAATTAAAGCGTAACAGCGATCAATGTGCAGCGTGGCATAGTAAACAAAACATTATCATTGAATTAGTGATGCACTTTCTACGCTGCTATAATTAGATAAGGCTAAGCATTACGCAATATCTTCGTACTTTGCCATGGTGACTGTTTACACTTCAGTGTGCCACGGTTGAGACTGCAATTGCGATTGTCGTGTTGCAACGTAAATCTGCCCCCGTATTTGGCTCGCTTTTATTTTGTTTTGTTGCACTCGATACGTCGAGTTTCCCGTCCAGTCTTCACCGTTGCTCACGATGCTACTGAACGTCGCGAAAAATGCACTTCGATGGAAATGCACTTTCCCGTTATATAATGAAAAATTTCAGCCATAATAATCTCCAGTTCTAATCAAGCCGAACACGGAGCCGCTCCTTTACTACCATGATGATATCGATCTTCTTTGTATACAGACAACAATATCCTCGGCACAGATCTCGAATTCGGCAAAGACCACTTATGCAAAGGGATGTTCTACCTGCAAATCTGTGTTATTGGTGTGCACCGCAAAAAAATGCACAAACAAGTCGCAGGATAAACCGGTCCGCAGACAAAATTTGTCCGTGTTTGTGCGCTTAAAGTCCTTGATCGGCTGAAGCGCCAGAACCCGCGATATTTGAATTCGCTTAGATACTAAACCGATTATATCTAGAAAACGCGATAAAACATATAAGTTATATAATTTTATATCGATTCCCACTGATTAGAACTGTTATTTGTGGCCTCAGCTTTCCATTCTCACAATTATAAAACCATATATTTTATTAGTGTACGTATTTAATAAATACATAAAACAATACAATTTTAAAATATCACTTAAAACTGTATCAGCTTTCCGAAAGTTCTTGTAGACAGGAACGCAGATTTTCTAAAAAGATGTCAGCATGATATTCTCCAAAAATCAAACACGGTCTTAATCGAATTGATTTGGTCCCACAGTCTCCAACTTGAATACCTTGTATCAATAAATACGAATTATAAGAATACTTATGACACGTTAATACTTGATGTGTATTCTTAATGTCCTTTTACCTTTGCAACGTATTTGATGCAGCAACTTTTGTTTCATATTTTTACAATTCAGGTCAAACGCAATTATAAAACCTCTACCTCTAACAGCGCTTATAATTTGTGGAAATTCTTGTTGTAATGTATTCAATTGACATAGAATATAATTACCGACCTGACAAACATGATTTAATAAATTTTCTGCCTCAATAGTTTGTAGTACCGCTTCTAATATTAATATTTTGCTTGGATCACCCATCCAAGTATTAAAAATCCTATACGGACGCAGAGGTCTGAAAGAACAGGAAATATTGAAGGAAGGACAGTCCATCGTAAATGCTGAGATGATAGAATAATACACTACATGTATTCAGAAGAATGATAGAAGCCACTTGCTTGCATTTTGTTACTAAAGGTGACAATGTCGGGGGGTGTGTTTAATTCAAAATACTCGTGAGCCCACATTCGGCCTGTTGCACCCCCTCCTGTCTGTATTTCATCTACTATTAAGGGAATACCCCTCTATAAAATTGGAAAGTTCATTACGGCTTTTGTATCGTGAAAATTCAAGTGAAATATTACCTTCTTTGCAATGCTCTGCAAACAATGGAAGAAATCAGGGGAAGCATGTCTATCACCTCCCTCACATTGTATCGCTTCCACTATAATACCAGCTACCGGTGCTGATTTCTCATATTTCTCTATCAGCTGCTCTACCTTGCAAACATAACAATGGTTCTAATCTTCTAAAACGTGTGGATATTAAATATATGTACTTGTTCTAAGCATTTTGCATCCTCTTTTTTATTTTCCTCTTCACATTCGTCTAACGGATACGAATACTGCGGAAAAGGTGCTATTGGCCATGGAAGAGACGGTATGTCGACTTTCATTATATACTTATAGTGTGTCAACGCCAGTGCAGCAAAAGTTCTACCATGATATCCTCCTAATTATTGTTCATTTGATCAATTTATAATATGATATACTGCAATATACTATGTTAAGGCACCTTCAAAAGATAGAATGGACAATTCAGGACAACCGGGTGGTTCATTAAAGGGGGCACTTTTCTTTTCGTCGTTTGTGAAACTTCCTCCTCGACGGAGTTTCTCGGCGTATTTTATAAATGCAGCTTGTATAGCATGCTCGTTTGCACAAGCACCGCACGTGGTTGTAAAAACACATGGCAATCCCTTTGGAGCTACCTAATGAAATTACATGCATGAAGCCATGTATTTTAAGCCATGTATTCCATTATTTTGTCGAGCGTGTCTTACACAAGGTTGAAGCAAAGTATCTTGAAGTTTACACGGCCACTCTAGACCTGGAAAAAGTCCCAATGCTGGTCTATTTGCCATTATTCGCTAAAAAATTTAAATTATATTACATCGATGTTAGTAACAGGTGAAGTAAATAGAACAATTTTTTTATGCGTTTACTTGATTTCCAACACACGATAAGGCACCCAAAATTGACCGGTGATTGTATCCAAGAGGGAGGGTAGAAATTTGCATGAACATATCTAAAAAAATATTTCCATCGATATCTGCTAGGTAATTGCCAACTGATCTCTGATAATCTGCGAAGTATTGGATGGAGCCCACTTGCTGGAACATTTTGTAATAAAACTATATTATTGAACATAATTTCAAAGTTAAATATTTATTATGAAAGAATGAAAATTGTAAACCTGAATTTTAGAAAATTCATTGAGGAGAGCTTCTGACCTTGGCCCAGGAATTTCGGTAAGCGTATATGGTTTTGCGGGTTCTCCAGGGAGAGGTGCTTTTGGCATGTTATGAAGTTCTGTAGACATCACTTAATTTTTATGCATTAATTCTCAAAACTAACAGCAACATTATAATCAATGAAGTATAATTTTGAATATATTTACTTTATACTTACGACGGGATTGCGGACGTTTTCGAAAGGTGTACGATACAGCCTTGAACAACATTATGTGGATAATTTTTGTGCTTGCAAACTACTGCTGGCATGGGAAATTGATGTCCATACAACATGTGCATAACGCTTACTTTTGGTTTACATCAAGTAAAAAAGAACGTGTAGATAAAATATACAAAATGATAATAAAATATATGTAATTCTTTCACACGAATGACATATTCTTGCTTTTGTTTTTGACTTATGACAGAAGAAAGTAAACAGCTGTTAATGTGGCCTCCAGTAGTGCTGGTACTTCGAAGTACTTCAAAGAGAAAAGATGAGGATACAAAAATGTTCAGGAGATCCTCTGCATCTATAATAAGTTATATCGTGTAAAAAGAGTTTACTTATTATTGAAAATAGAGAGAAAAAAATAATTTTCGCCGCGTTTGACATAGAGTAAAATGTAATACCCGGTAAGAATCATCTGTTCCATGAAATTTGAAAAGAGCGCCATTTGTTGTATATAGCGCCTCTTGTGGCGACAATTTGAACTAAAATTCAGAGGTCCGTACAGCGCCAATTAGAGCAGTGGCAAAACGCTCAAACTGTTAGCCAAAATCGACTGTTGGTACTTTGGCGAACAGTTTGAGCGTTTTGCCACTGCACTAATTGGCGCTGTACGGACCTCTTAATTTTAGTTCAAATTGTCGTCACAAGAGGCGCTATATACAACAAATGCATTGTGCGATGGTGGCGCCTCTTGTGGCGAAAAAGTGAAGCTTGTTTCGAGGTCCGTACAGCGCCAATTAGTGCAGTGGCAAAACGCTCAAACTGTCCGCCAAAGTACCAACAGTCGATTTTGGCTAACAGTTTGAGCGTTTTGCCACTACCCTAATTGGCGCTGTACGGACCTCGAAACAAGCTTTTCTTTTTCGCCACAAGAGGCGCCACCATTGCACAATGCATTCATCTATGATAAAGAACTGTGTATACTTACTATACGCTGTGTCGTACAGAGTATGTTACTTTTCTAGAAGATTAAATACGTAAACAATAAATAATCCAAACATTGTTGGCTGCAGCAGCTGACAATTATTTAATAAATTATAATCACAGAAGCATTTTTGTTTGAGTGCTTAAATATTGACAATAAATTAAAATATACATAATAAATCTTTACATGATATTGGTTTCCTAACCTCAATAAATTGACGCGGAGTGTCAATATACAGTGTGGTGATAGACAGCTTTAAATATGATGTCCGAAACGTTTAATCATAAATTATTTTATAACACGGTGTTGTCGCAAGCTTTTTCTCCAGATGGAAATTTTTTGGTGGCTGGAAATATTTATGGAGACGTGTCAGTTTTCGAGTAAGTTTTCTGTCATGATTGTAAACAACTAAAATTATAGGTTAAGTTACCGTTTACAGTAATGAATTTTCTACAAAATGCGTTAATTCTTGAACATTCAAGCATCTCAGATTTTATACATTAATGAAATGATCAACAGATTATCGAAAGCGCTGGGGCCCCATAAAGTAGAGGAAAATGAGCTGCAGGGGCCCACATACCAATTTGCTGCTCATCCTAATCAACAGGTAATGAGCATGGTATCTACGGAAAATTTCCTTGTAACTGGAAGCTCTGGAGAAGTGTGCGGATGGAATTGGAAGATGGTTACGTCTAATAAAGCGCCGAAGATTAAAGTCTCATGGACGATTCAACTTCCCGTTAATAAGTAAGATATCGCATCGTTGTTATAATATATATCCTAGAATCTGTAAATATTACAGTTAATGAATTTGCAGGGATAGTTACGAGAAACCAGACGTAAACTACCTAGTATACTCTAAACCGAACAATGTGTTATACGCCGGTTGTGGGGACAACCATATTTATGTAATTAGTCTGGAAGATGGTAGAATTATAAGGAATTTACAGGGACACACCGATTACGTTCATTGTCTCTCATTGATGTATGTATCATATAATTAATGCGATAGTAATATTATATATTGAAGCATACTATATTAAAAAAAAATATTTATCCTTTCTTAGGGGTAGTCAATTAGCGTCAAGTGGAGAAGATGGAACAGTGAGGCTGTGGGATCTACGTAAAAAAGAGAACACTAATATTCTAACTCCACATTTGGTAGAAAAAGTTGCGCGACCGTGGTTGGGCAAATGGATCGGAGCGATAGACTTCACCGACGACTGGCTCGTGCGTATTTTTACATTGTATAATTTGGTACAAAGCGGTATCTCTAAGCTGACAAATATTAATATATGATATATAATATCATGTATTAAATATATTTATTATATTATATTAAATATAATATATATATTATTATATTATATTAAATATATTATTAAATATAATAATTATATATTAATATATAATATTAATATATATAATTATTTTGAAAGTGGCATAAGTCACTTTGTTATTAAGTCGATATATTTAAGGGTTTGCGTTTTAACACGTTTAAAAATATGGACGCTAACTTTCGAGAAGATTTACTTGTATTTGTTATTATCTCAGGATACTGATATTTTTCTCAGTATAAATAATTTCGTATAAACATTAAAAACATCACCACTTTTCATTACGGTAAAGTGACTTATGCCACTTTCAAAATAAACGGCTCATATATACATGTTTATTTCTTTTTCAGTTATGCGGAGGCGGACCGAGTCTATCGTTATGGCATATGCGTACGATGGAAGCAGCTACCGTATTCGACTTACCGGACGAAGGTATTCACGTGGCAAATATATACGAGGAACGCGTGATAGCTGCTGGAACAGCACCCCATGTCTACCATCTAACGTATCAAGGAGAAACGTTAGCCAAAGTGCCGACCTCCAGCTATACGGTGTACAGCATAGTTTACCAAGAAACACCGCAGAAGATGCTCAGCATAGGCGGCTCCTCGAACAACCTCGACGTGTGCACGAACTTTAATTATCGCGAACTGATGCTGAAGTTCGAGTAACGAAGCACCCGACAGAATTACATTCCTTCATCGAACGCAGGAGAGGAGGGCCTCGTTGCATGTACATATATTATTTAATAAATATATTAATACAATGTGCATTTTATAAAACATAATATAAAAACTTTTTGTACAAATATATACAAAATGTGGTGATTCGTAGTTATCACGCGAGGATACGCTCCCATGAAACATCTCTTGGCGTCGAATGAACATGTACAAACAAACATGACTATAGAGGCTCTGCCGACCGTTTACAATGTTAGGACCAACAACAGGGGTTGTTAACAGTATATCGCTGGAATATACGCTGATACATGGAACGATCACAGAAAACCGTGGCCAGCGATCACTGCAGGTATGAAGCCTTCTCTGCCGTCTCGCGACCGGACCCAGAACCAATCGTTCACATGGTCGCTGAGGAGGGCGACCACGTCCCCTTTCGAGACGCTCAAGGCGTTTCCACCGCGAGCTTCGTAGTCGCTGCGTATCACCAGCAAAGTGTGACGGGATCCTTTGGTTCTAGCGTTCGCCGCTGCCCTAAGGTACAATCTGTCCACGCTGCGTTCCCCGCAGGCTGACACGGCGTCCCTGGAGCCTCGTCTTACCCTCGAGCTTCTGCCACGGCCGCCGCACTCGGATCTGGTGTCCCTCAGTTTCTCTGTATCAGTCATGTTACCTGGATAAACGTCTCGAATCAATTAGCCGCACGCGGCAAAATCTTGTCCAACTAATCTAATCCGACGTTGTTGCTCGTCACCGGAGTTATCTCGCCGAAACTATATTAACGTTTCTCTACCTAAGGGACGTGGAAATACATCCGTGGAGTCCTCCCAGCAGGGTCCCCTCGTCGGTTGAGGCAGTATCCCCAGCGGAAGACAAGCGGCGTAGCCGACGTAGCCTTCCTGACCATGCGGGGTCTGCACGTACAACCAGGTCTGATTTTTAAACACCGCGTTCACCACCGTGCCAAGAGGAAGAGCCATCTCGTCCTGAGTTCCACCTTGGGTTTGATACAACACCGAGGGAAAGGATAGAACTACCGGAATGTTCGCCGGTTTCTCTATGGAGGCCTGGAAACATTCGAGACGTTTCCTCTTAGTTTCCTCGACTTTCGAGCGGCAACGATTCTTTCGACTGAACAGAAGTTCGAACCTTTGTGAGGAACGCGTCCAGATCGGCGATCTCGTATCCGAACCTGCTAGGAGGTCTGGGTTTGTGAGACCGTTTCGTTCTTCTGTGCCTGTGCTTCTCTCGACCACTCGGCGTGGACGTCGACTCCCGGGACACGAGGGAAGGTTCGGACACCGCTCTCTTCACCTTCTCTTTCTCCTTGGCCTCCTTCAGCCCCGGGAAGTCCTTCTCGGACTGCTTCTCTAGAGGACAGTCCAGGGAACTCTCATTAACCGGGGCTTCTTTGCCGACGGCCTGTAAATATCGTACGCGTCAGTGTTACTGCTTCGTCATCCAGGAACAGCGCCTCGATCCAGATACAATATAGGATTTAGGGATACGGACTTCGGATAGAAACCGAAGAAGTTTCAACGAACCTTCTCCTGGACCTCCTGGACCACCTTCTCCGTCCTCTCGATCTTCTCTATCCTATGCAGGATCTTCTTCTCCCGCTTCTCTACGTCGAGGTTCTCTTTGCCAGAGATCTTCTCCTTCTCGCTTTTCACGCTCCTCTTCGACGATCTCTCCTTGGTGTCCCGCGATAGACTCTCCCGATCGCCGTTCGCACCTGCGAGCAATTAATATATTATTTGTGATATTATATTATATATAATATTTATTATATATATATAATATAATATATATATTATTATATATTATATATTATAGTATATATATATAAATTAAAATATTATTTGTAATATATATAATATTTATTATATATATAATATAATATATATTATTAATATATATATATATATTATATACAGGGTGCCCAAAATTACGGCATTTCCGGGAAATGTGGTGTTCCCGAGATCATTCGAAGTAACTTTCTCCTTTACAAAAATGTTCTCCGAGGCATCGTTAACGAGTTATTAACGAAAAACACTGGCCGATGAGAGATCGGCATACGGGCGACGCCCCGCCCTCGCCACCGCTGCCGCTGCGCCAGACGGCCGGCGCGACGCGGCATTGGCCGCGAGGGCGGAGCGCTTGTCGCGCTCGCTCACCGATTGGTCGGTGTTTCTCGTTGATAACTCGTAAACGAAGCCGCGGATCGCATTCTCGTTGAGGAAAAAGTTGCTTGAAATGATCTCACGAACCCCTCAGTTCCCGTAAATACAATAATTTTGGGACGCTCTGTATAATATTCATTTCGCGTCGTTTTACCTGCGCTCTCGTTGCCGGTCGTATGGTTGTTGTTGGAGGCGGGCTGCTGTTGCCCGCGTAGGACCCAGGTCAAAGAGATCTTGGGGCGCAAGAGGTTGCTTGGACGTTGCCCCATGCTCCTCGGCAGCGCGAGGGGCGTCGGCGATCTCTCGGGTGACGGCGACCTCGAGGATGCGGCCACTACCTGCAGCGGACAATCCGCCACCAGGTCCACCGTCTGCATCGAACAGCCATGTTCCTGGAATTCAACGAATCGGTTCGGTTCGTTTTCTTTTCTCGAGACACAAAATTTTAGTCATAGTTTGTTTGTTTTCTTTTTTTGTACATTTCAGTCCAATCGAAATTAATTAAACTCTTCGATAGACCGATCTGTAATGACAAAAATCACGAAATTATTTCCCCTTATTTCTCCAAGGTCACGAAGTAAAAATTTAACGCTATTCTGACGTACGAAACAGAGGAGAGCAAAGGGACGACTAATTCGCACCGCGCGTATCCTCTTTTTAGAGCACCGTCCGAAACGAACGCTCCGGCAAGAAAATGATCGTTCTCGGCTTTCGGCGATTCCGCCGACATACAGGGTGTCTCAGAATTATGGTACTTCCGAGAAGCGAAGAGATTCCTGAGACGATTCGAAGTAACTTTTTCCTCAGCGAAAATGCGATCCGCGGCTTCGTTTACGAGTTATCAACGAGAAACACCGACCAATCGGAGCGCGAGCGCGGTCAGCGCCCCGCCCTCGCGGCCAATGCCGCGTCGCGCCGGCCGTCCGACGCAGCGGCAGCTGTCGCGAGGGCGGGGCGTCGGCCGTGCGCGATCTCTCATTGGCCAGTGTTTTTCGTTAATAACTCGTTAACGATGCCTCGGAGAACATTTTTGTAAAGGAAAAAGTTACTTCGAACGACCTCGGGAATCCGCCATTTCCCGGACGCACCGTAATTCTGGGACACCCTGTACATCGCGGAGAGACGGCCGATGCGAATTTCAGAATCCTCGTTAATTTCGTCTCGCCTTCCTAGACGGGATAACGAGCGGCACGACCCCGATTCTACCCGCATCTCGGGCCCCGCGGAATTTATTAGACGACGAACCCGTTAATAACGTCTCGAAACAAAATACACATCGGAAAACGGCTGTTCGTGTCGCGCGCGTATAAATTAGCTGGTTCCTCGATCGGGGCCCCGTTAAATCCCGTCGCCCGTTCCCCTCCCGGCCCCGTCCAGAAAGCGGATTATTAATTCGTTCCATAGGCGCTCAATTAACCCGAAGCAGAGTCGCGGAAATGAATTATTCGAGGGCCGCGGAGCCGCGTAGAAATTTACGGCTGTCGCCTCGCATAAATACCCGGGGGCCCACGGCCACCGTGTTTACGGACGTTCCACGCTAGTCCCGCGGGGCCTCGCTTTCTCGCCTCGATCTCGAACAATGAGCACCGTTCCTCCGTCTAGCATTCGATTCTCTAGAATTCACAACGATCGTGAAAAGAAAATCGTATCTCCCCTTCTCCCCTTCCGTGATTCGTCCACGTTCGTTCGCATAACCTTGACATAACCTTGACATAACGTTGACATAACCTAGCATTCAATTCTCTAAAATACTCAATGATCGTAAAAAGAAAATCGTATCTTCCCTTCCGTGATTCGTCCACGTTCGTTCGCATAACCTTGACGTAACCTTGACATAACCTTGACATAACCTAGCATTCAATTCTCTAAAATACTCAATGATCGTAAAAAGAAAATCGTATCTTCCCTTCCGTGATTCGTCCACGTTCGTTCGCATAACCTTGACATAACCTTGACATAACCTTGACATAACTTAGCATTTAATTCTCTAAAATACTCAATGATCGTAAGAAGAAAATCGTATCTTCCCTTCCGTGATTCGTCCACGTTCGTTCGCATAACCTTGACATAACCTAGCATTCAATTCTCTAGAATACTCAACGATCGTGAAAAGAAAATCGTATCTCCTCTTCCGCGATTCGTCCACGTTCGTTCGCGGGCCCGAAGGAAGATCGGGGAGAATTTATCGCGAATTTTCGAACCACTCCGTTCGGAAGATAGAAGAAACTTTCGTCGGAAATCGGCGACACCGAGAGTCGCACCGTTTCATCGGCGACTCTTTTTTCTTTCTTTCTTTTTTTTCACGACGATCGTTACGATCTGAAAACCGATTCGAACGCGACGCGTGGGCGTCGATATTTCATGAGAATCGTATAACACGGCCGACGTTCAACATGCGCGGTCCGGGCCCCGAGTATTCAATCTCGGGCTGCCACGAGCAGCGAGGATTTTTCTCCGTGAACGAATGGGGCCCCGTCGCGGGTTTCGAGGAACAACGGGCCGCGAAGGAGGTGTAAATTATAACGCGGGCCCGGTTCGAGAGGGCGGCTACTTAACCCGTCCATTCGACGCGTAAAATCGAAAGCGGCCCCGGTGAAACGTCTTCATTTTTCATGACCCCGGGAGAGCGAGAGAGAGAGAGAGAGAGAGAGAGAGAGAGGACGCGGGGCCCGAGCGTTTTCCGCCGGCCGGCCCCCCTCCCCCGCACCATCGCCCGCTTCATTACCCGGCAAAAGAAGAATAAAATGGCCGGACGTATTCGATCAGCCGCAAACAAATTATTGTATAATTTTCCCGCCGGCGCGATTACTCACGTTAATGGCGCAATAACTCATAGGAACGCGTTTGCCCGGGCCCGGACCACGCGCGTAATGTCTTCGGGGGATCGGGCCCCCGGGACGGCGGACGAGCCGCGGGGACGAGACGGCGGGCCCCTGAAATCGCGACCCGGATCGCCGGCCGACTCGTTAAACGTCATTGTGCCGTGAAAACGTTGCGCGACGGGTCGTTTCGAAAAAATCAAGTTAACATTCGGCGACTCTGCTGACACATTCGAGTCGTTTGACCCGCAGGTCCCGCGGCCGGTTAGGTTATGTTCTTCTTTGTCGAGACGGACTTTTGCTCGTTTCGTTCGTAGAACGGAAACGAGAACTCTTAAAATTATTACTTCAATAATAATACATAATAATAATACATAATTACTTTAATAATATAATTTATTAATAATAATTTACTTTTCCGTCGTACGATTTGGGGGATGATCTGTAACAACCCTCGAATACAACGGTTCGATTTATTTATTGGCTTGGCAACTAAGTAATTGCCGATTTCAGTTATAGATGTCTCTCACTCCCATTTTTATGATATCCGTAAATGTTATATTATAAAATTATTAGTATTATTATTATTATGTTATTTTTTATTATCCGTGAATGTTAGCAACTGGACAAATCGAATGCAGCGGTCAAGGAAAAGCGACAAGAATTGGTCGATCGTAAAGGTGTCATTTTTCAGCAGGACAATGCTAGGCCGCACACGTCTTTGTCCACTCGGCAAAAATTGATGGATATTGGTTGGGAATCGATGTTACACCCACCATATAGCCCTGATCTCGCGCCATCGGATTACCACTTATTTCGATCCCTGGACAACTCCCTTCGTGGTAAAACTTTGAACGACGATGACGCTGTAAAATCTCACTTAACTCAGTTTTTGGCCGAAAAAGATCAGACTTTCTACGAGCGTGGAATTTTCAAGTTGTCGGAGAGATGGCAAAAGGTCATCGAACAAAATGGTAAATACATTACAGATTAATCTTTGTTCCAAGTAAAAAGAATTTTTTATTTCATTGAACAAATCGGCAATTACTTAGTTGCCAACCCAATATTTATGTATTTATTTATTTGTTTATTTATTTATTTATGTATGTATGCATGTATTTATTTATTTGTTGATGTATGTATGTATTTATTTATTTATCGAATATATGTATGTATTTATTTATTTATCGAATATATACAGTAATGTCTCTCTAATCGACGCATAGATTGTCTACAGAAATGGCCAAATTGGAAAGAAGAGATTAATTTGAGTCTCGCGCCTCGTTTTTATAATTACCGATTCTTAACAACTATAAAAACGAGGCGCAAGACTCGAATAATCGTGTCTCCTCGTCCCAAATTGTACATTTTTAGTCGTCAGTTAGGGAGACATTACTGTAGTAATTTCTCCCGCATTGTCCTTCGGCTTGGAAACGATAACGGACATCTTGAGAAGAGGAAATACGATTGTCCGAGCCTGCCAGCTCGCTTTTACGGTCTCTCGGTTATTTAAAAAATTCAAAAAAAAAAAGATAAAAACACTATACAGTGTGTTCGGAAACAGACTTCATCTTCGATATTGCCGGTCGACCGTTCGTTTTACACCGTCACGCCGCAGAATTATTCCGTAAATGTGCTCGCAGCTGCGCCAAGGCCGAGAAGAATCGTCGAAGGACCCGAGAAGAGAGGATCCGGAGGTCGGTGGAGGAGCCGAGCGAAACAATTTGGGCCACGGAGAGGTCGACTAAATCGGCGACCGGGCCCCTCGGCTCGCCGAGACGAGTCCCCAGGGTGCGAGGAGTGGGGGGCCGGAGGGAGGGTCCCGGCTTAAATGACAGAAAGGCTGGTCCGTGGCGCGAACGAACACGCGAGGTAGCCCCGGGTGACAAGTTAAAGAGGGAGGAGAAGGAGGTGGTGGCGCGAGCCGTGCCGAGCCTCCTCGGATCATGCTAATGAAATTCTCAAGATATCTATCTCGCGCGGCCACTGTGCGCGAGGCATTAGTTTAGCGTCCCGCTCGCGGCCACCTCGATCTTATCTGTTCGCCGCGTTCGTTCGGACGCGTGGTATCAATTTCCGTGGAACGTGAAACGGCTGGACTAAAGGCCCGTCCCCGGCTCGTCACAGATTTCAGCTACCGGTTGATTTCAGCCACCGACCCGGTCGTCACCGACGACCCAATCGACCCACGAACGCCGTTCCCACCGATCGGAGATCTCTAGGATTTCCGGGCAATTCTCCGATGACAATCGAGGGCCACGGAGTCGCGTCTTTCGTAAGAATTGTCTATGAAATTAGAACGAGACGGACTGTGAATTATTTGCAAGCAAGATTTCAGTCGCTTCGAAGCTTTTCTTCAAGTGTTAGTCAAACCTTGGTAATCCTTTGCACTCGAAGCAATTTTAATTCTAAATCCGGAAAAAAGATCACGAGAATTTTAAAATGTAAATGTCTTTTATTCTCGATCGATTAGAGCGATTGTGGAAAGAAAAGCGTGGAAACAGAAATGGATAATTTGGGAAGAGGAGACATAGTAGAGACATAGTCGATTGTCAGGCGACGAGGCTCGAATAATCGCATCTCCTCTTCCCAAATTGTCCATTTCTGTTTATCAGCCGAGGTACAATTGGAGAGAATTTACTGTATTCAGTTTCTATTTCTTGCAACTAATGCGGACAATTTTTATTTTGCATAAAAATCGGCAGTTTGGTAATAATAATAAGGATGTTATGACAACAACAAGATTTTTGTGCAAAATGTTCGCATACGCGAGAACATGGGTCCGTTTGGACCCGATCATGGGGCTTCGAGTGAACGCCCAACCGTTGGTATTGTTCTAATACTAATCTATTTTTTCTATTCTTTCAATTCTTTCTATTCTTTTCTATTCTTTCAATTCTTTCTATTCTTTTCTATTCTTTCAATTCTTTTCTGTTCTTTTCTATTCTTTCAATTCTTTCTATTCTTTTCTATTCTTTCAATTCTTTTCTGTTCTTTTCTATTCTTTCAATTCTTTCAATTCGTTCAATTCTTTTCTGCTCTTTTCTATTCTTTCAATCCTTTTCTATTCTTTCAATTCTTTCTATTTTTTCAATTCTTTTCTATTCTCTTTTCTATTCTTTCAATTCTTTTCTGTTCTTTTCTATTCTTTCAATTCTTTTCTGTTCTTTTCTATTCTTTCAATCCTTTTCTGTTCTTTTCTATTTTTTCAATTCTTTTCTGCTCTTTTCTATTCTTTCAATTCTTTTCTGCTCTTTTCTATTCTTTCAATTCTTTTCTATTCTTTTCAATTCTTTCAATTCTTTCAATTCTTTCAATTCTTTCAATTCTTTCAATTCTTCCAATTCTTTCAATTCTTTCAATTCCTTCAATTCCTTCAATTCTTTCAATTCTTCCAATTCTTCCAATTCTTTCAATTCTATTCATTCGAATTCTGATCCTCATAAAAGACGTCGCCGGTAACGTGAAAAGATCGCGGTAGCAGCGAGCCTTCGGCCGGCACGAACCGGCAACAGGAATAGAGACGATTCTCCTCCGTCAGAATTCACATCGTCCCACGGTATTCCCACAATGAGGATGCTGTAAACGTCGGAAAGAAAATCGACGAGTCACGGCGCGGAACAGCGGTATGAAGACGTGTCCGGTGACTGGTGGACCGACTCCCTGGTCTCCCGAGAGGAGAAGCCCTCCGAAGCGACGCACAGTGGTCCGGCGAAGCAGCGATACAGGATATCAAAATTATTGTTTCAGCGTTGCCTCGAGGTTTCAGGTTATGGTATAGCAGGTCGGTTGAATTCGCCGCGACACCAGCTAGAATATTATCCGTTCGAAAATGTCCATTAACGTTCGAAACATCGACGCGAATCATTGTCTGAGAAATTCACTTATTTTTATTATAATTCTTATTATAAATGTTATGTATATTTATTATAAATTTCACTCTATAATCCGCGGTCTACTTATTACAGAACCGTCCCTTTTATGAGGGACTGATTAATATTTTAGAGCTTGAAGTTTGATGGGGGTTGTAAACCTATTAACCCTTTGCACTCGAAGCCATTTAACTGTAAATCAAAAATAATTATATATTAATTATTATATTAATATATAATTATATAATAATATAAGAATTATATAATATTATATTAATATATAATTATATATTAATTATTTCCATTTTATACGACGAAGTGCATTTTATGCATATGAAATTGAGTTTTATGGTGACTCGTACAACAGTTACACTTTCAACAATTGTTCAAATCTAAACTTCGTTGATATAAACATTATCTTGGAACGTGATATAACAATTTCAGTGGTGCCTCAGAGTCACCGCTCGAGTGCAAAGGGTTAAAAAAAGAAAAGCAGTCGTCCGAAAAATATGAAACTTGCGAAATTCTTTCTCAGCCATGGATCGTTGCTCCGCCAGAACCATCTACCAACTTATTGTTCGAGCCGACTTATCTTTAGGCCGCGACGAACACCGCTTTAGCGAGCACGCCGCAGAACTTCGGGAAGTTTCGTCCGCGGATCCGGAGTATCCCGAAGTCGAAGTCTCCCTCGAATCAAAGGTCAGACACGTTTAACCGGCTCCGGGACGAAGGTAGAGGGACAAATTACTACCTTCGCTCGCGTCTCTGATCGTGGAACCGGGTGGGAACGAAGAAATGGGACGCTCCAAATGGAACTTCGAAGCCGTGAAGCGCGCGCGCGGCCGTATTCTGCGGATCGTGAGAATGGAAGACGCGGGGCCCGAACGCGCGGGGCCCGGCTACGGGGCGGTGATTGATTTAAAGGTCACGCGTTTCCACATTTTTACTCGCGTGTCCGCGAGGCTCTCGCCGGCCCTCGTTCCCGGAATGTTCAACCCTTTGCCCTGCAACCACGTCCGAGAGACGCGGTCGGACGATCGGGCCCCGGGAAACGATTATCACGTCCGAGAGACGTGGTCGAAAAATCGGGCCGGAAACGAGAGCCGCGGCGCGTAAGTCGGGCCGAATATGAACGTAACTAGGGTCGAGTTAGGCTCGTGTTAGATTAGGGCAGGGGTGTCAATCTCGCGGCCCGAGATGAACGTTTTTGATGTCAAGTATCAGGACGTAAACAATAATTTAACTTTATATATATTATATTATATATTATTATATATATTATATTATATTTATGTATATTATATTATATATTATTATATATATTATATTATATATTATTATATATATTATATATTATATATTATATATTATATATATTATATTATATTTATGTATATTATATTATATATTATTATATATATTATATTATATTTATATATATTATATATTATATATTATATATATTATAATATATATATATATATATATATATTATATTATATTATATTACAATGTACTAGTCAAAATAAAAATATTTGTTTCTATGACCATTGATTTTTTTTTGCGACCCACCTAAAGTTAAGCATTGTTTATTTATTATTATGGCCCAAGTTAGCTTTTGAGTTTGACATACCTGGATTAGGGGATACGTGTTTTCGTGGTTCTTCGTGTTTTCGTCGTTTAATTGTTCTCGCGCTGGAAAACCGGCTCTCGGGTCCCTTCTCCCTTCCCGTTCCCTTTCGCGACGCGTCCGCCTTTCTCCGTCGAGTCTCGCGAGGTTAATTACAACCTTTTAGCTCGAATTAGCGGGGGCCGTGGTCGCGGCGCGACGCTGCTCTTTCGCCGTTTCGCGGGCCGACCTTCCCGCGTTTTCGCGATTCCAGCAGGTTTTCCGCCCGCAAGGAGAGAGTGAAGAGACCGTGCCCCGTATCCTTGATGTCGTTGCGAAATCATCGTAGTCCGTCACGCGGCTCCAGATTTTTCTCGAGCACCGACTTTTGACGAGGTCATTGCCGAATCTCTCGCGTAACTACGAGATCGGAGCTGTTTTGTCTGTGAAAATGAAATCAACGCGGTCGAATCGATCTTTTAGTGAGTTTTTCGAGATTCGTTTTTACTACAATTTATTTTATCATCATCATCATTATTATTATTATTATTCAATATTATTATTATTATTATTATTATTATTATTATTATTATTATTCATTATTATTATTTATTATTTTATTGTATATCTTATATATAGTATATTATATTTTATTATATATATATTATATAGAGTATATCATATTCTATTATATATTTATTTTTACTGTAATTTTTACTTTTAATTTATTGTAATTTGTAGTTTTATCGCAATTTGTCGTATTTTCATTGAACAAGCTGAACAAGCTTTCCATTGAACAACTGCTTCAACCCCTCCGTTAAAAATGCCAGTCTCATTGTTATCGCCAACAACAATAACAGAAAGAAGCATAAACAATTATAAAACAATATCATATATCATCGATATAATTAATCACGCGAAGCGCGACCGAATATAATTTACGACAAACACGATTCCATGAATACGATTTAGCCTCCGCTCTCGGGGCGCATCGAGGCGAACTATGCGCGTAAAGTCGCATAGAGGATAAAGTCGAATAGAGGATAAATCGAACGGTACGTTCGCGACGCGAAAGCCGCGGAACGAAATTGCAGAAGAATACCGACGCGACAGCGAACATGTTAATCGCGGGGACTGCGAACGACGGCGACGGTGACGGCGACGGCGAGGAACGGAGGAGAAAAGTATGCGAAGGTTTCTCCGGTCGTTTTAAACGATCGGCGGCGGCGGCGTCGACCGTGATTTCTGCGACTTTCGCGGCCGGGCAGTTCCCCGCGTAACGCATGCTAACGGTACCTAATAACGTTCCGATAAGAGTTGTCGTTTTGCTGTTCGACATATCGAAGCTGTTTGTCCGATAGGCTCTCGAGGGCACGCCCGGAAACGACTCGTTCGGATCCTCGTAAAGCGTAATTACGACGTCTAGTTTTGCTCCGCGCAGCCGTGGCCGCGTGTTCGCTCCGGCCGGCCGCCTGTCCCCTGGGTGGTTATTAACTGTTTATAACGTCGTTTATTTACAGAACTGTACAATCTATGACATTGCGGCACGGCCGCGGCCGCGCTTCGTTCCTCCTCTCTTCTCTTCTCTTCTCTCTCTTTTGTTTTCCTTTTTTCTTTCTCTCTCTTCTCGCGGACGCGCGCGCGCGCGCTCGCGCGAGCGAGCGAACGAACGCGCGCGGACATCGCGAGGAACGTACAATTTCGACGTCAATAAAACGCGAGGCTTTAATGCCCGGGACCCGGCAATTTGTGTTCACGATCGCGCGATGCTATTAACAATAATAGTATTGTAACCTATTTCGCAGTCGCCGAGGCCGCGGCGCGCTCGCTCGGCTTCGCGAAGCAGGATGAGGATAGTTACCGGGGAATCTCTCCGACCGACGGGTTCGCGGCTGTCTTTTCCTAGACGTTCGTCGTCATTTTTTTCTACGACCATTTTCAATTCCTCGGGCGGGGCTCGGTCGCGCCGTTCGAATTCGTCTGTTCGATCTACAGGGTCTAATGACACTAACGATGATTCTAATAATAATGACAATATGTTCTAAAGCGCACTTACCATCGGTAATATTCGGTGATATTCGGTCGCATAGAACAAAGTTAAGATTAGTGAATTAATTAAAGCACGAGCAAGTTCGAGAGATAATGATAACAAGAAGAATAAAAATAATAAGGAACGAAGAGGAGCGGAAATCAAAATCGCAAAATCGCGGTCTCAGCGTAATTTACAGGGTGTACCAAAAATGTCTCGTAATCCGAATGTGGCGAGTTCCTCGGATCATTCGAAGCAACATTTTCCTTTACAAAAATATTCTCCGAGGCGCCGTTAACGAGTTATTAACGAAAAACAGTGACCAATAAGAATCGAGTACGGCCGACGCGAGACGGCCCAGCCGACCAGCGCGCGAAGCCCAGTTCCGCTCATTGGCTCGGTCGCCTCGCGCCAGCCGAGCTCGCCTCTCATTGGTCACTGTTTTTCGTTAATAACTCGTTAACGGTGCCTCGGAGAATATTTTTGTAAAGGAAAATGTTGCTTCGAATGATCCGAGGAACTCGCCACTTTCGGATTACGAGACATTTTTGGGAGCCTTTACGATCCGGGAGAGACACGGGGCATTTAGATCCTAATCTATCCCGTCATACCGATTCCACGAGCCCGCGAACCGCGCTGTTCGCCTGAACAGCGATATCAGCATTCCCGGCGCGTCGATTATCTCCTCGAAACACGATTTATCAATTCCCGATCGCGTTTTACGATCGGCCCTCGTTAATTGTCCGACGGACAACGGCGGTGCTTCTTTCTCCCGAAAGGCGTTTGACCCGTATTTTTGTCCCCCGAACGCGTTGCACCCGTATTTTTGTCCCCCAAACGGCGTTTGACCCGTACTTTTGTCCTCCGAACGGCGTTGCACCCGTATTTTTGTCCGACGAACGGCGTTTCACCGGTATTTTTGTCCCCCGAACGGCATTTCACCGGTGTTTTTGTCCCTCGAACGGCGTTTTAGCTGTATTTTTGTCCCCCGGATGGCGTTTCACCTATATTTTTGTCCCCCGAACGGCGTTTGACCCGTATTTTTGTCCCCAAAAAGGTGTTACAGCCGTATTTTTGTCCCCCGAACGACATTTCACCGGTATTTTTGTCCCCCGAACGGCGTTACAGCCGTATTTTTGTCCCCCGAACAGCGGTTCACCCGTATTTCTGTCCCCCGAAAGGCCAGTCACGCCGGCGAAAATCAGCCGCGCGGCTTTTTCTTTTCGTGGACGAGAAAAAGGAAAACGGCCGGGGGCCGAGAAAAGACGAAGAAAAAGAAGAAGAATACGAAAAAAAGGAAAGCGAATCGGTGGTTTTATTTACTTTGGACGGCGAGGCGCCGAGAGCGAGGCTCGTTCGTACGCTCGTAAAACTCTCTCGCGGCGCTCGCGGGGCCATCCACGGCGTCGACGAAACGCGCGCCTTATTCCCTTCAGAATCCCTCCGTTCGGATTATTATCAGCCATTTACACGTTTATGCTCTTTGCCGTGCGCACGCAGATGGCCTGCCCTCGCCTCCTTGCGAGCCTGGCCTAACGGTACCGGGCCTGATTTTCCGGTGCAATAAAATCCCTTTACAGGACGACGCGTAGAGTCTAGCAATTAACGTGCGACGCGCGAGGTCTCCTGTTCACCGTTTGATTTAGTGCCCGCCACGTGTAATTCCGGGGCCGACTGTCGCGAGACGGGCCCCTCGCCCCCTCCCCCTCCTCGTTTTCTAACCGACGATCGCGACCGACTACCTTTATTACGTCATATTTCTGTCGGGAGAGAGAAGACCCGCGCGGCGCGCCGTCGCTCGTTCTCGCCGTCGCGGCGGATTTTGCCGGCCGTTAAATCACGAATCAAACGTTCCTGTATTTTTATCCGTCCTTCCACGGGTTTCCACGGTGTCTCGCAGAACCGGGAGATCCCGGAGGAAAGGTCCCCCGTCACGTCCCGGATTGGACCCTCTTAACATCTCGTTAGGCGATCCCGAGAAGCTGCGAAAGCTCCGCAAAAAGGAGCGAATGGGACACGTATCCCGCGCGCCGGCCACCGCAAAGAACCATTACCATCGTCTGAAATGCACGGTTTCCTGTCGGCTGGCAAAAAACGCGACCGGCGAACCCTTAAAACCGCAGTCCGCGCGACGATCGGCCGATAGATCGATCGATCGCCCATCGATCGCCTCCCACAGAAGGGATTCGGTTCCGAGAAAACAGAGCGGACTGCGTTCTGCGCCGTGCTTTGCTCCCGATTCCACCGATAGTGGCTCTCAGCCGTGCGTAGATCGTACTGCGGGGCATCCGGCGCTCGCTCCGTAGAAACCGAGAGCGACGCGGCCACGCCCACCCGGAGCTGGCCACGCCCGCTCCGCGCAGAAGAAGCAAAATCGCTTTCTATATCTTCCTGCGACGCGAGTCGCTCGGTATCGACGAATCTGCGTGCAATTTGCAGAGTTTTGGAAGCCAGGGGACAATTGTTGGCTGCTTCTAAATTAACAATAACAATCGCAAGTTATTTCTGAGCTCCGCGCCGCGCTTCCAGATTTATTTAATGCTCTGAGAAGATGTACTTTTTAGTACCTTTAACGTTAGCATCGCCAAACCGGACAAAATGGCTGGCTTCTGGATTATTTTCTATTACAATTGCTGATTCTATAAAAATGTTTCTGCCAGTAATTGCTTTTAAATTAATATCCTTAGTGGATCTAAGGGGTTTCGATACTCGGGAGTTAGATTCCCAAGAGACAGTGATCGATTCCAGGTCGAACAATAACATAGACCGCCTCCGAAGGCGAATCGATTCGACCGTTCGGAAACCTGGAGCAACGAGGCCACGCCCCCTCGGCCGTCTCCACAGTCCCCCGCGATCGCGGATGCTGGACTCGTCGATACAAAAAAGGTCCTCTCGTCTTCGAACGGCATTTAAGACATTCCCCTGGACAAAGGGAGAGCTGGTCGCGCGTCTCGAATGGATGGAAGTCTGGTCAAGAGGTGGAAGGGGGTTCGAAGGCGCGAGTAGTCCGTCGATTTTCTCGGAAGCTGCGAGATGCCGCGAGCTCGCGCGCGCGCGAAGAAGAAGAGGATCGTGGCCGTAGAAAATCGCGCGGCGGAACGCGGCGACGCCGCGCCGATGCCGATATTTTCAGGCCGTGTAACGAGCGCGGGCAAGGTTCGCCGTTTATGTCGGGCCCTGCGCCGGGCCCCTCTCCTCGGCACTCGGCCGGCACTCGGACGCGGCCGGGTTTCCGGCAGAAGCCGTGGAAGCGGCTCTCTCTCCTCCTGGAACGACGTGCCTCGTAAAGAGAGGGTCCTGGCCGAAGGACAACCGGCAAAAACCGCGAGAAACCGCGTGGCGCTCCGCGTCTTTATTTGGATCGGAATTTTTCGGGGCGGCTTCCTTCGGGAATATAACGCCGCGCCTCGCCCCGCATCCCGTCCCCGCGAAGATTCCTGCGCGTATCTTCACGCTTTTTTTCGCTTCGCGGGGGCCTCGCGACGTCGCTCTTCAACGAAGTGTCCGGGAAGAAGGATAGAATCGCCGCGCGTCGCGTCGTTCCCGCGGCTGCCGGGCGCGAGTTTGATCGATGATTTTTCATCGAGCTCGGACACGTTGGAGCGACGATTTTTAGCGAGATTGAAAGACATTTCATTCTCGGCCGAATAGAATAGCGGAACGTTCGTTGAACTGTCGTTAAATTTGCTTAATTGAGACTTAATCAAACGGCGGCTCGAGATCCTAGGCTCTTCGGCAACGGATTCGGCAACTATTCGTTTTTTTTTTGGTTCGACGACTCTCTCTCTCCCCCCCCTTTCTCTATCTCTTTCTCTCTTCCTCTCTCTCTTTCTCTCTTTCTCTCTCTCTTTCTCTCTTTCTCTCTCTCTTTCTCTCTTTCTCTCTCTCTTTCTTTCTTTCTCTCTCTCTTTCTTTCTCTTTCTCTCTTTTTCTCTCTCTCTTTCTCTTTCTCTCTCTTTCTCTCTGCGATCCACGCGATCCGTCTATTCCATCTCTGCTCCTCGAATTAACAGAGGGCCCCCTGTTTCATCTATCACACCGGTTTTTGCGAATATAGATCCCGCGCGGGGAAAAAAAGGTATATAGGTTAATAGGTATTACTCGCGTACCGGAGCCATTAATAAAGATAGAAACCGCGCGTACGAAACAGCTGGTACGGGATAGGAATTTACTTCATCAGCCGGAGAATTCCAATAACCTTGAAAGCAAGAAGATGATCATTCGCTTCTCGCGCGCATCCTCCCGTGGAAGCTAATTTACTCGCACGGATCGAGGCAGCGCTTCTTTGGCCGGAATAATTATAGGATCGGGTATGCCAATCGTTCTTACGGGGAAACAATGCTTGCGCGAACGATGCAGAAAATTCCGGGCAGAGAGAGAGAGAGAGAAGGATTTCTTGCGTTCGGGAATGTTACAGCGTTCTCGGAACGCGTCCCGGGGGACGAGGGAGGAGGCGTTCGAGAGCAGCGGAGGTTAGGGGATGACGAGGAGGAGCGAGCAACGGGGCAGAAATTTTCTCCCATCGGCCGGGTGGCGAAGTTTCGTTGAAAGCGCAGGAGATATCGATGCCGTAACTCATGTTTGACACAGGATAATTTCGCATTCCGCGGGAGTCGAAGACCTTGAAGAGAGGCCTCTCTCGTCCTTGCGCCGCGCCGAGCCGCGCCGAGAAGACGCTGCCGGCTGGCAGGACGCGAGAGAACGCCGGGCCCGCCGTCGTTAATAAGTCAGGCCCGTTCAAAGAAACGCAATTTCTTAGGCATCTGCTTGAATTCACGAGCAGCTCGTGTATCTAACTATAATTTTCGTAGGATCCCGCGAAGCCTTCGCGCGGACGCTGACGTGCAACCCGCGGCACGCACAAGAAACACCGCCGCTTCGTTTCGTTTCGTTTCATTTCGTTCCGTTCCGTTTCGTTTCACAGCCCGTTCCGTTCCAGTCGCACGACTCTCTCTCTCTCTCTCTCTCTCTCTCTCTCTCTCGCCCGATCCTTCTTTTCTCAGAGCTACTCGTTTCCAAACGATCTTCTCCTCTTTGGAACTTCGGCGAACATTATGCAAACCTTCCCTCGCCTCGCAACCCTTGCCGAGGCGCGAATCTGTCCGCGTCGTTCATGGAAAAGATGTGTTTGTACCAATCGCGAATACAGTAATGTCTCCCTAATTGATGCACAGATTGTGCAGAAAAATGGACGTTTCGGGAAGAGGAGATACGATTGTTCGAGCCTTGCGGCTTTGTTTTTATAGTTACGAATTGTCAAGAATTATTAAGAACGAGATTCAAGGCTCGAATAATCGTATCTCCGCTTCCCAAATTTTCCATTTTTGTGGACAATCTGAGCGTCTGTACAGTAATACTGATAACTGTGCAGTAATGTCTTCCTAATTGATGCACAGATTCTGCAGAGAAATGGACGATTTGGGAAGAGGAGTCACGATTATTCGAGCCTTGCGGCTTTGTTTTTCTAGTTACGAATTGTCAAGAATTATAAGAACGAGATTCAAGGCTCGAATAATCGTATCTCCGATCCCCAAATTGTCCATTTTTGTGGACAATCTGAGCGTCTGTACAGTAATACTGATAACTGTACAGTAATGTTTCCCTAACTGACGCATAGATTCTCCAGAAAAATGGACGATTTGGGAAGAGGAGTCACGATTATTCGAGCTTTGCGGCTTTGTTTTTATAGTTACGAATTGTCAAGAATTATTAAGAACGAGATTCAAGGTTCGAATAATCGTATCTCCGCTTCCCAAATTTTCCATTTTTGTGGACAATCTGAGCGTCTATACAGTAATATTGATAACTGTACAGTAATGTCTCCCTAACTGACGCACAGATTCTGCAGAAAAATGGACGATTCGGGAAGAAGAGACACGATTATTCGTGCTTTACTTCTCGTTTTTATAGTCGTTGACGATTCGTAACTATAAAAACGAACCGCGAGGCTCGAATAAAAATCGCATCTACTGTTCCGAAATTGTCCATTTTTGTGGACAACCTGAGCGTCAATTAGAGAGACATCACTGTACAGTAAATTCTCCCTAATCGACCTTCAACTTGGAAACGAAAATCGACAATCCGTGTAGAGGAGTTACGATTATTATATCTTTCGTCTCTAAACATTGTAGAATTCCGAAATAAGAAACTGAGAAAATAAGAAAATAAAAAAATAAAAAGATAGCAAAATAGCAAAATGAAGAAAATAAAAAACTTACTTCGACCACAGTAGGTTTAGCGTTAAACGTCGAAGGTTATAAATTAGCATTGGGTGTTAATTACCGGTATAGCGGCGAGGACAGAAGCGAGCATTAGGATCGGACGTCGAAGGAAAAAAAAGAAAGGAGTCCCGAGGGATTTCGAGGCAAAAAGCAGAGCCGCGTCTCTCGCGGGGCGCGCAGTTTTCCCATGAAAATTGTGGGAACCTGAGCGGCGAGGAGCGGTCCACGGTGCAACGGAGCGGCGAACAGCGCTGCGCTGCGCCGTTTAACCAAAATTACATTTTATATGTACGGGGGGATCATTGCGCGAGACGGTCCATGCGTAACGGCCGCGGTGCAACGGTGCATTTCCTTTTACTACTGCCAGCCAGACAACGGAGACCGTAAAACCCGAGCGCGCGGCCTGTTTTAACGACAACTACAACTGCAGAAATCGTGGCGCGGGAAGCCTCCAGGGAGACAATGCATCCCTTCGAGCGGTCTCCCGAACCCAATCCCGCTCCTTTAACCACAGGGCTCGCAACCGTCTCTGGCTGTTGCGGGCCCTGCGAGAACGCCTTTGGGCCCGGCGCGGCGGGATCCAGTAGAACGTTAAAAAGAACGCCAACGCTTCGCTCGAGAATTAAGGATATCGAATGTAGCCGGTCTAAACTGTCTAGGTTCGTACTTATGGCTTATTTATACGGTCCTCGTTGGTTCATTCGATAGAACCACTGGAAAAATGTACTCGAACATTTTTTAAGAGACGATGATTTCTTTGAAATTGGACGAGATGAATTGAATTTTTTTTTCTTTGACGTTAAAGGGTTTAGTTTACTTTACAGTGGTTGAATTATATTTTCTAAATTTTGCTATGAATTTTATCCATTTGGAATTCCAAAAAGCAAAGTAGAAAAGTCTCGTCTTTTAACTTTTTTAATCTGAATTTGAACTTTTCATTGAAATTATATTATTACGAATTTGTGATTGTTGTATTATCTTGCGAGTTATTTATTCAATATATCTCTCTCTATATGTATAATTACATATATAATATAATATGTATAATATAATAATAATAATATATATTAGTATAATATATATATAATATAATTATAATAATATATAATATATTATAATAATTATATATTATATAAATATTTAATATTATAATATATAATATAATATATCTATATCTATCTATATAATATATATATTATATATATTATAATATATATATATTATTATAATAATTAATGTAATTATCTATATATAATTACATTATATGTATATGTATAATTACAGAAATAACACCGGTTAAAAAATCGGAACAAATGTCTCACACGTTACTTTCCCGAACCAATGAATAAAACAGTCGATCCCAACGCTCCGTAAATCTATCGTTGAAATTCGAGACTCATTGCTCGCCGCGAATCGTTGCCCGCGGAAACAAAACCCATCCGACGACGTTCCGGATCCGCGGATCAACGCACGAGATACATATTCCCGCGGAACGGTCCGCCGATCAGAAAAATCTCGAAAGAGAAAAATCAGCTCGCGGCTAATTTATTACCGGCCGCACAGGCGTATCAATTGCCACGGGGCCGTGGTCCCGGCCGGGCCACGCCGCGATAATTAAATCCGGCTCACGAAAGATCGCTAATTCGATCCACGTTTCGATCCATATAAATGCTAATTACCGGTGTTCCCGTTTCAATCGACTGATTCGCCGCGAGAGAGGAAGCAGCTCGCGGCTGTAATTCCATTTCGAGCGAGCGGTGTACCTGCGCGGGCCCGCGGGCCCACTTAATTACGATGGAAACGGGGACCGCGCGGCAAGTCGTGATCTCGTCGAACAATAGGGCGACATTGTTTCCCGGGCCTGGCCGCAGCCTCGGCGATTGAACCGTTCCTTTGCTGCCGAGGACCCAGCTTCCCAAGTATATATACAGGGTGTCCCAAAAATGTCTCGCAATCCGGAAATGGCGGGTTCCTCGGATCATTTGAAGCAGCTTCTTCCTTTACAAAAATGTTCTCCGAGGCACCGTTAACGAGTTATCAACGAAAAACAGTGACCAATAAGAATCGAGTACGGCTGACGCGAGGCGGCCCAGCCAACCAGCGCGCGAAGCCCGGTTCCGCTCAATGGCTCGGTCGCCTCGCGCCAGCCGAGCTCGCCTCTCATTGGTCACTGTTTTTCGTTAATAACTCGTTAACGGTGCCTCGGAGAAAATTTTTGTAAAGAAAAAAATTGCTTGGAATGACCCGAGGAACCCGCCACTTTTGGATTGCGAGACATTTTTGGGATACTCTGTATAAGTATATACGTATATATGTATACGTATGTTATACGCCTTTCCGGTTGTCGCGCGCCTACTTTACGGAGCAACCGGGATTTTCGATCGAGACCAAGCTTTTTACCTTGTACGAGACTCTGTCCTCTTCGTCCGAGGAGGAGGACTCGGCGGGATCGACGCCCGGTGTCGCTACAGCTTCCGTTTCCGCTTCCGTTTCCGTTTCCGCCGGATGAGGCTCGACCTCGCTGCTCCAGGAGTGTCGCCTCTTCAGGTCCCCTGAAATCATGCGATCTTCGTTCAAGCAAATCGTCGACGTCGCGGTCGCCGCACGAACCTGTTTCGAGGAGATCTGTTCTACACGTGGACGCGTCTTTCTTTCGATAAACAAATGATAATCGGTGAGAAAATAATAAGTAAAAAATAATAGCTAGTGAAAAGTAATAATCGGTGAAAAATAATGAATAAAATCATTTCTTTTGTTGGCTACGAGTCTCTATATTCGATCATAAATTTGTCACCAGAAAAAAAGAATATTAACACTCTTATCATGAAAATTTCATTGTGAAAACTCTCTCGTAAGAAATGATTTTCGAGAAATAATTTTTATAGCGCAACCTTTTAAAATGCAATAACTTTTTTCGTATAAAATATGAATGAAATTACACAAGCACGCATGCAAGTTATCAAGATGCATAAAAAATGCGTTCTTCAGATGTTCGTTGTAGTCTCGGATAAAAAGTTAAAAAAAAACCAGAGACTTTTATTTTTGTCTAACAGACTAGTTCCTCGAACATTTAACACTAAACCAACCGACTTGTAACGATGATTAGCATGCATCGACTCATAAGAGTGAAAAGATAGAATTCATTTGGATTTGATAAAGTTTGAATTACGAGACTTCTTTCAATAATATAATTTACTCAATCATCTTTCACGAACAAATCTCCAAAGTTCGTAGTACCTTAAAATAAAAAAATCGGTCACACATTTTGACCGTGGTAGGTTCAGTGTTAAAAAAGAAAGGCTTCGAGTCGTTCGGTCGAGTTCGAGAGAAACGACCGCGTTTCAAAAGGCGGTGCGAACACTTTTGCGCGGTGCATTGTGCGCGAATCGTTTTCAGCGTACGCCAGGCTTAGCGCGTCGATTTGCACAGAAAATGCCTTCCCTTGCGCGAACGCACCCGAGAAAGAAAATGCCTAGCGCGGTTATTTTTAGATGGATCACCGGTGCATTCGAATCCGCCGCGCTTCTCGCGAAGCGGCGTATTCTATAAACGACTATCATCCACGTCGCGCAACAATGTTAACCCGTTCTCGATTCTGGATACATTTGAAACAGCTGTATATCGAGACTAATCGCCGGCTTCTGGTAATTGATACGGGCAGGAACTGTTCGTTTTACTCGAGGAGGAAGCGCGCGGACACGATTATCGGGCGAAGGGTTGAGGTTCCGCGGAGGACGAGCACAGCCTTATCTCTCGAGGGTGCTATCAGGCTGTCGAGGCGGTTCGGCGTTAATCCCGCGGGACTAGAGAGTATCGGTATCGCAATCGGTCGTCGATCAAAGCCGCCCCGGCTGGTAAAATGACGAGGGACGAGGTGGCGGAGAGAAGACGGTGGCGCGTGCCGCCGGGCCCCGGCAGCAATTAATAAGGCCCACGGACTCTCTCAATCGGTCGGCCGCTTAATTAGAATTGTCACTATCGTTCATCTCCCCGGCGGCTGTTTAACGTCGACTCGCCAATCGAAGCGTGGCTGACAAAACTGGCCGCTACCACTTTTTGCCGTTCGCCTCGCCTCGCCTCGCCTCGCCTCGCCTCGACCGCGGCAGAAGCGGCAGCAGCAGCAGCGCGGCGAGCATATAATCCTGTACGCGTCTCCTGTTACGGACCTCGGATTTCCCGACTAAGTAACGCGGGATCAGGGACCGGATCCCGGCCGATCGGCTCGGTTATTAATTCCGAAGCTGGTTTCAGAACGGATCGGCGAGGACTAAATCGTCTTACGGGGCCTCCGGGCCCCGGATTCTTGGCGCGGCTCGGCGCGGCGGAACGGGGCCCCCCTGCTCCGGCAATCGCATGAATTAAATGTCCTCCGATTGCCCGGCGATCTAGAAAATTACTCGGCCGTGTCGTCGAACGACTTTCGGTACCGTTCGCACACGATCATCCGCCTCTTTAGCGGGATTCCGTCGGGCTGATCCAGTTTATTGAAACGTTGCGAGCCGTATCGGGCCGTCTTTTAACGCTAAATCCACGACGCCGGTCGAAATCAACGGACCCGACGTGAGTTTTTATTTTCGAACGATCGGAATTATGCGGATCTTTCTTTTCTTTTTTTCTTCCTTGCGAAACGATCGATCGAATTCTCCTGCGCGGGATTACGTTGTAATAAGTATCGCGGCTCGAACTGCGGGAATCTTTCTTTTGTTCCGTGAGAATTGTTGCATCGGGGTTGTTGCGAAAGGAATTTCAGTTTTTTGTTCTTTTCGTTACTTTTGCGACGACTCGATAAACCGCTGCTCTAATTCGATACCGAGATATGTTTGAAGAACGAGCGTTAGTAAAGGTTTATTTTACTCGATAATAATTTGGTTTTCGAAAACGATGGAGTATTATTTTTATTAAATTTTGTACCAACGTATATATTGAATTCATCATTGTCCACACTTCGTAAGATACTATGAATGATAACCTGGTTTTTGATAGATTGATGCCACTATTGCAATAAATACAATAATAATAGTGTCGCAGATAATATTATTTGGTATGGAATAGTAGAATATTTTCAAATCACGGTTCTTTTTTTAATGTCTCTGTACGTTGAATTAGAGAAGTCTGAACTTTGGACGCGAATGCAAAGACCGCTGAAAGCAGCGAATGCAAAGGTTGCTGGAAAGCAGTGAATGCAAAGGTTACTGGAAAGCAGCCAACGCAAAGATTGCTAAAAGCAGCCAACGCAAAGATTGCTGAAAGCAGCGACTGCAAAGATCGCTGAAAGCAGCGACTGCAAAGATCTCTGAAAGCAGCCAACGCAAAGATTGCAGAAAACACCCAACGCAAAGATCGCTAAAAGTAGCGACTGTAAAGATCGCTGAAAGTACCCAACGCAAAGATCGCTGAAAGCAGCAAACGCAAAGATCGCTGAAAGCAGCGACTGCAAAGATCTCTGAAAGCAGCGAATGCAAAGATTGCTGAAAGCAGCGACTGCAAAGATATCTGAAAGCAGCGACTGCAAAGATCGCTGAAAGCACCCAACGCAAAGATTGCAGAAAACACCCAACGCAAAGATCGCTAAAAGCAGCGACTGCAAAGATCGCTGAAAGCAGCGACTGCAAAGATCTATGAAAGCAGCGATCGTAAAGATCGCTGAAAGCAGCGTGCGCGAAGGATGGAGAGATCGCGGACCCGAAGGGAGCAAACGCGGATAAAATGTAAACGTGAAGGGATTCGTTAAGGGATCGTGGAAAGATCTCGAGATCCCCGGGCACGCATCCGCGGATTTCCATGGAGGGCCGCGGAACATTTAAGGTCGATGCACAACGGTTCGAACGAGGATAATGATCGGAGATAAGCTCGCAGGTTAAACACTGTACTCGGGACGTGACTTATGGGATTCGATCGGGTGGAAGAGGCGCCGATTCTACCTACAAATTTACTCGTTTACTCGTTTCTTCGTGGAATGCCATGGGGTCCCACGGGAAGAGCGCGAAGAAAGAGAAAGAAAGAGCGAGAGAGAGAGAGAGAGAGAGAGATGAGAGAAAGAGAGAGGAGAAGCGACCGTGGCGGAGATCACGAACAGGAAATTTATCGGTTCGACGGTCAAAGTGTGAATTACGTCGGTTCTCGCGTGAGCTGCAATAAAATATTCCCCAAAGCTCCATCGCATTGTGCTATCGTACCCGCTTATTTCCGTCGGCCGTATCTCACGGGATCCGTGCGCGGCGAGAACGCGTTCCCCGGTGCTTTATTAATAACTAGCGGCGAGCTCTGTTCGCACACTTATCGCTATAGTCGCTATAGTCCGTGAAACGGGGGAAAGTTCGGTGCACAGGTTCGCGCGACTTGCCCTTTCCATCGTTTCGTTATCTTTCGGCCGATCTGGAACGCCGCGCGTATCTTATCGAATCGCGGCGTCGAATCTTTTCGTTCGAGATCGAGCGACGAATTTCTCCGACGAATTTCTAATTAGCCCGTGAATCCAGCGTTCTCCGTTAAATCCGAAAGGAATTCGTCGACGGAAGAACTATATGCCGTCGCATACGTTCGAACGACCGCGCGTGAACAAGATTTATTTCGCTCTCTGCGCGTGAAATAGAAAATCTTGATCGTCGATTTTATATCTCGTCGTAAAACCTCGATCGTAATTTTAAGACAGGCGACGACAAAGTGGCGGCAGTAAAAGTGTTAATACGATTCGAGCGCGTTTAATGTACGACGAAGATGCGCGGACGCAACGGATGCAACAGATGAAGCGGATGCATCGGATGCAGCGGACGCGGTGGATGCGGATCTGATTCTCTATTTGGCTCCTGTCTGCTGATAGCAATTACGCTGCAAGTTTGACGTGTTCGTGAAACAAACGAGACGCACCGTAATTCGAAGAGGAAACAATTTTTAAGACGGGCAGATTTTCGCTTCGCAAATTTCACTGTCCGCTCGCGATCAACGCGGCCTCGTCTTTCTTCGTTTGTCGGATGAAACGGAGGACAGACGGATCTAATAGATAAGCAAATCTTCGATCATAAGTTCGATGAAGAATAAGAAGAGCGAAGAACGCGGATTATTGTACCGGTCCAACCGCGGAATGCCCGGAAGCCACGTGTGACGCACGTGCTCCGCGAATGCACGTGCACACGGCCAACATGGCGGCCGGACGGCTCGCGAAACGACAGCCAAGTTTGAGTTCACGATGTCCGTGACAAATCGGCGTGGATGATAGTTTATGGCTCGGCGGAACATGGAGGCGTTCCGGATCGGTATGCAAAAGAGTTCTTCTCTCGAGTTCTTCGTGTTTCGTTCTACGTTAAACGAATATACAGTAATGTCTCCCTAACTGACGCTCAGGTTATGCACAGAAATGGACAATTTTGGAGGAGGAGATACGATTATTCGAGCCTGAGAGCTCGTTATTATAATTGTTGACAATTCGTAACTATAAAAGCAAACCCTAAGGCTCGAACAATCGTATCTCCTCTTCTCAAATTTGTCCATTTCTGTGGACAATCTGAGCGTCAATTAGAGAGATATTACTGTACTCTCGAAGTTGTCGCGAGAAACTGACTCTGTTCGACCGATTTCCGAACATCTGCAGTTGCGTATTGCAGAATTTTACATCGTCATAAATTCGTACAATAAATTCGATATAAATTCGACATAAATTCTCTGGAAACCAACAACGTCGAAACCAACATTAGAAAAAGGAAGAACAAACAATAGAAAATCCCACGTACTCGGAACAGGTAGGACAGCCGCAGCAATCACGATATCCACGAAAAACAAACGTCGAGCACAGACACACAAACACACGCATAAACACACGCACACAGAGGCGCGCGCTCGCGCGCACACGAATTAATCTCGGAGAGCTAGACAAGACCTATCAATTAGCAGACCGTCCCATAAATCATCGTTCGTACATTGCGTCCGCAGAGAGAGACAACTAAAAATCGTGTCACGGCTCGCAAGAACAAAGAGCAGGGAGAGCCCGCGGAGCCGAGCCGAGCGCTTTCCCGTCAGAAAGCTCTTGCCGATGATTGATACTTCCGGAATTCGGCCGGCGCCGCAAAGAATTCTAATTGCGCTCGCGATCCGGTCGCGGACGATGATAAATATCCGAGGGGATCGGCCGGATGGAAAATCGTTTCTTATCTCGGCGGAGTGGACGGGAGAGACAGAGAGAAATAGAGAGAGAGAGAGAGAGAGAGAGAGAGAGAGAGAGAGAGAGAGAGAAAGAGAGAAAGAGACAGAGGGGTAGAAAGAGAAAGAGAGAAATGGAGAGAAGAATAGAGAGAGAAAGAGAGAGAGAGAGAAGAAATGGAGAGAAGAATAGAGGGAAAAAGAGAGAAATAGAGAGAGAAATAGGGAGAGAAATATAGAGAGGAATGGAGCGAAAAAAATGAGAAATATAGAAAGCAATATAGAGAGAAATAGAGAGAAAAATAGAGAGATAAATATAGAGAGGAATAGAGCGAAAAAGAGAAATATAGAGAGGAATAGAGCAAAAAGGAGAGAAATATAGAGAGCAATATAGAGAGGAATAGAGAGAGAAATAGAGAGAGAAATATAGAGTTGAATAGAGAGAAGGGAATAGAGCGGAAAAGAGGGAAATATAGAAAGGAATAGAGCGAAAAAGAGAATTATAGAGAGCAATATAAAGAGGGGTAGAGAGAAAAATAGAGAGAGAAATATAGAGAGGAATGGAGCGAAAAAGAGAGAAATATAGGGAGGAATAGAGAGAAGGGAATAGAGTGAAAAAGAGAGAAAAATATAGAGCGGAATAGAGCGAAAAAGAGAGAAATATAGAGCGGAATAGAGAGAGGGGAATAGAGCTAAAAAGAGGGAAATATAGAGAGGAATATAGAGAGGAATAGAAAGAGAAATAGAGAGAGAAATATAGAGCGGAATAGACTGAAAAAGAGAGAAATATAGAGAGAATGGAATAGAGCGAAAAAGAGAGAAATATAGAGAGAATGGAATAGAGCGAAAAAGAGAGAAATCTAGAGAGGAATGGAGAGAGGAATAGAGACGATCCGTAGGCGATCTCGCCGGACGAGATACATACGTCTCAATCGGCACACGAAAAAGACACGCGTTACCTGTTCCAGTTCTTTGGATCGACGAGGCCCGAGGATCCCACGGCGACTCATTAACATTTAACCGGTAATCAGCGCGTGTGGAACGACGAATCGGGAGGAGGAGGAGGAGGGGGAGGAGGAGGAGGAGGAGGAAGAGGAGGAGGAGAAATACGGATGGGGGACACCGCGGCCGCGATAACGCGGCTAAATCGGCGGGGGTAGCTTATCGTCGGGATCTATCTCGTGGCCGGTCGTTAACAGTCGCCGAACGGACCCGTGGACGTGGATCGTCACGATCCAGCGACGGTGATCCATGCCGCGGCCCGTGTCATCGTTTCTTGCTGGCCGATCGGGGCCCCGGCCGAGCCTCCCGGCTCCTTTACATTTCCACTTTATTTATGGTTATCGAGCATAACCGGCGCGCCGGCTCCCGAGAGTCATCGATGATTTCCTCGATTAGATCTCGCCACGGTCCGATGTCTCTGCTTCCGCGTGTCTACACGCTGCCTCGGCCTTGTACGCGCGTATATATCTATGCGCGCACCTATGTATATATCGAGCGCGTGTGTACGCGTGCGCGCGCGCGCTCGTAGGACCCCGTTGTCGTGCGCGCGTATGCGTGCGCGCGCGCGCCTTAGAATCCCGTCACGGCTGCCGATCGCAGGACGCGATGCCACGCCGATCGGGCCCCGAGTATTAACCGTGCGATCGACGATTCTCCACGATCGAAGATGAAACCCGGGGATATCTGTCCGTCGGCCGCGCTCGAGATCGATCGTCGCCGCGCGCGTGCGCACCACCGATACACGATCACGTCGAGCACTCGATCATCGGAAACAAGAGCACGCCGCGATTCGTCGTCACCGACACACTCACGCACACACTCCGATCTACGGTGATCACTGCTGCGGCGATCGCCGACGTCGGCGTCGCGTTACCGGATTCCGCTCGATCCGGGCGCGAGTGGCTGCCGCGCGATCCAGGATCCAGGGAAGTTTTCGGATCGACGGGGATCGATCGATCGATCGATCGATCGCGAACGGTGAATCACGGTGAATCGCGGCTGTTCGACGGCCGGATCGGTCGGCGGTCGGCACGGTTTTCGGAGGATCGCGCGGCGGTGGATGCACTACAGTTTCACTCACAGGTGCAGCTCTCCGACTAGACTAAAGGCGGCAGCGTGCTCGTTGCCAGCAAGTACTCTAGGAGAAGAGAGAAAGAGAGAGAAAGAGGAGGCATACAGGTGCTTCGATTGGTCCATGCTTCCCGCGAAAACGACCCAGCCAATCACCGTGACCGCGCCACGTAATTGCCGGGTATCACGATTCACAAAAACGGGGGAGGGATATATGCCCTTTCGAAATTCCCCGAGGTGAGGCTCCCCCCGGTTCTTCTTTCTCTGCCCTTCCCTTTCGCGTTTTACTTTTCTTCCGCCCTTCCCGCGCCGTTCTTTTCCATTCCTCCCCCCACCGCCCCCCGGTCGCTTCTCGCGACTTTCCCGGGGCCCGGGAAATTTGCGAGATCTTTCGCGAACGCAAGTTCGATCGCGATTTCGACTACATGCGATGTCTCTCTAATCGACGCTCAGATTGTCCAGAAAAATGGACAATTTGGGAAGAGGAGATACGATTGTTCGATCGACTGCGGTTCATTTTTATAGTTACGAATTGTTAACAAGTATACAATTGTACGCCGCAAGGCTCGAATAATCGTATCTTCTCTTCCCAAATTGTCCATTTTTGTGGACATTTTTGCGTCAATTAGAGAATCATTACAGTATCTTGTTTTGTATAGCGTTCGCTTTCTTCCTGATTACATTAATGTCCCTCTAATTGACGCTCGAATCGTCCACAAAAAATGAACAATTTGGAAAGAGGAGATACGATTGTTCGAGCCTTGCGGTTCGCTTTTACAGTCAAGGTTATGTCAAGATTATGCAAGGCTCGAACAATCGTATCTCCTCTTCCCAAATTGTCCATTTTTGTGCAGAATCTGAGCGTCGTTTAGGGAGACGTTACTGTAGCTGTAGCGAAACTTTGCGGGAAGAGAACATTTTCGGCGAATCGAGCGACTTCTTCTCTCGATAATCGCGAATTTGACGAGCCGGACGAAATCACCGATTCCACATGTTTTTTTTTGGTTTTGTTTAAAAGTTGTTGTCGCGATTATAAAAAATTCTTTCGCGGAGAACGGTCGTGGAATCGCCTTAATCGAGAAGCGGACATTTTAATCGAAACGGCAGCAGCCGGTCGAAATAAGCACAGTCTTTTCCTCGTTTCGAAGCGATACAGGTTTAACGTCGTGCCGGCGAGCTTATCTCTTTTCTTAATCATTTCGGAGCGAATCGATTCTGCGTTTCTCTTGATAATTATTTCAACGTGGATCTCCCGGATCGTGTAACGAACTTATCTCTTTTCTCGATCGTTTTCGAGAAAATTGATTCTGAAATAACTCCGACCTGCTCATTTCTTCTTCTCTTGCTCGAAACGCATAGAGTTCAGCCGACGACTATTTCTATCTCTCTTTTTATCGTATCATTTCTTCTCATTTTTCTCTGCTTCCTTTCGGTATGCTACTTCTTTGCAAGATATTCTGCTACTATATAATAATAATAAATAAATACAATAACGCTATTATTAATATTACTGATATTATTATTATTAATATTATTGGTATTATTATTATTATTAATATTACTGATATTATTATTATTAATACTATTGATATTATTATTATTAATATTATTGATATTATTATTATTAATATTACTGATATTATTATTACTAATATTATTGATATTACTATTAATAATATTATCATTATTAATATTACTATTATGATCGTTATTTTCAGTGACGGAGATCATAAGTCTCAATATATCGAGCGATTAGATTGGAAAGATTTTCGAGCGACAAACCCGAACCGGAAAAACCGCTGTTTAATTTATCGAATGGCGCGGAACAACCCATTCGTGATTTTTTGTTTCGTAATTATCGGTAATAGTGCTTATTTAACGGGACCAACCTGCTGATACAAGTACATAATTATTACAAGTCACAACGGGGCCGCTCGTGTAATTTAAGACCCATAAAACACGAGCCGAACTGGTAAAACATGTTCTAGTTGCGCACAGCGAACGGAATATAGATCGATTCGTTTGCGGGAGTCATTAGCACGGTCGATTTTATTGCTTGTACCTCGTGAAACGCAAAAAAGAAAGCCAACGGATCCGCCGAATGTTAACGTTGCACACGATCTTTCGCACCAGGTTTGCAGAACGCGTCGGCACGACGCCTACCAAATATTGTAATTTACGAGCGGCCCGCCGATTTTTATGCGAACAAAAATTCTCGGGGTTAATTGCTAGAAATATAAGTTGCTCGGAAATGTCTTAACTCCTTTTAACGAGTCCGGCGAGTCGACGATAACGTAGCAACTTCTTAAATTATTCTAATATCTTAATTGTGTTCTCTGTGCGTACGTGCGCGCATTTGATTTGCTAATCTCAGTAATAAATGCGCTATATGCCCTACTATCGAAATTCTGCGGACACAAGATTTATAATAGCTTCTTAATTACGATAGATCGATTCACATTTACGGGAAATTCGTTCGATTTCATCGGACGCGCGATCGAAATCGCTTGAAACCGATCAAACGTATGCGCGTCGTTTCGACGAATAAGCAAAGAACGCGTAGAAAATTCGTTTGACTTCCACGCGAAAGACAAAATCGTGCGAAAATATATGCTAGAACAAAATTCACAACCCGAAGAATCGAACGATATAAAAGGTCGCGCTAAAAAGTCCACTGAAAATTCCGAGTCCGTGTTCGAACACCTTGAAACGTTTCTCGCCGAATCGCGACGAATCGCGACGAATCGCAACGAGTTGCAACAAAGTGGAGCAACCCCGGGCAAACGAACCGCGAAATTCCGGCTGTCTTATTGATAAATAAATAAGATCCGTGGCGGGGGAGGGGGAAGAGGTGGAGAAGCGTCGAGCGCTCTCTCGCACTCGCAAGGATTGGGCGGACGCCATGGAGAGCCACGAAGCGGTGGTTGCGCCGAGCGGCGGCGAGCCGAGCGCGGAGAGGAGGGCTCGAGGGTCGAAGGAATAAGGCGAAGGAGGAGGGCCCCGCGACCTCTGACCCTCCTGGGAACCACGGGCCCCTCGAGGCCCTCTCCGAGAAAGAAGCTCGGGAATCCGGCGGGCCCACCCGGCCGAAATATCTTCGACGAAGAGCGCGGCCTGGCCGCGGCCGCTGCCCCCCCGAACCCCCGAACCCACGAACCCACGAACCACGAACCACGAACCACGAATCCAGAACCACGAACCACGAACGCGCCGTGCCGCGCGCCGGCTCGACCTCGATCGCCTCGGAATCGCATGCCGGGCAATACCGGCACCGATCGCCGAATTAATTTGTCCTCGGCTCGATATTCCGCCTGCTCGGCTCCAGCACGTTCCAACCATACAAATTACCCAATAAGGAAACCCTCCTAAGGGTTCCATCAACTTCCCAGAGGTTCCCAAACGTTCCTTTACGCCCCCGTTTTCGCAGAATAATTACCACCCGCCCACCCGATCTCCTTTTTTTTGGAGATCGTCGCCCCGGCTACGATTGTCGTCGTTTGTTCCGATCAAGTTTATTGTTATTCTTCTTCTTGTTGTTGTCATTTATTCTTGTTATTATTATTTTATTCTAATGATTACCGTTTATTATTATCTTATACTTATTATTACCATTTATTATTATCTTATTCTTATTATTACCATTTATTATTATTTTATTTTTATCATTACCATTTATTATTATTTTATTCTAATGATTACCATTTATTATTATCTTATTCTTATTATCACTGTTATTATTATTACTTCTCTTATTAATGTATTATTGTTATTACTATTATTATTATTAGTATTATCATAACCATTATTACTATTATTATTATTAGCATTATTATTATTACTACTATTCAAACTTACTCAATTACTCAAAGCACATAATCCTCGACCTATGCCACTAAATACATATTGCATACACAATTTATCATAACGCACCAAAAATCGGAACAGAATAAAAATCGTAATACCGCTGTGAAATTTCATAAGAATTAACAAACAAAAGATCTTGCGTTCTCAGATACGGTATATTTCACACAATTACCATACGATATTAATAATTCCGTGACAGCGTATCGGCGACATATCGAAGTTCAAAGGGTTAACGGCGCGACTCCTTTCGAACAGCGTGCTCCTATTTCCCGAGGAAACGAATCGAAGGGAGTCTGGAGACGCGAAGGGAGGAGAAGCCGGTCCTTTGCAGCTTCTTGCCGCGGAGCTCGCGACGCTAGAGACGTCGAAGGATTCGCCGCCGCCGAGCAGAGAGGGCCTAGGAGAGGAGGACTTAGGGTCGCCGTCGAAGAAAAACATTTCCGATCTTTAATAACCGCGTCTGGCCGGCGAGACTATTATCTCTCGGATGCCCTCCTAGCGCGTCCCGACGACGCGAGCATTGTCGTTAACGATCGCGGGCCCCGTGTCCCGCGCCCCGCGCCCCTTTTCCGCTTTGCATCATTACGGAAGATTGATGTGGTAACGGTATACGGTTGTTCATCTCGCGGTTAAAGTGTCTCGTCTTTTTTCGCGGCCGATATTCCTCGAAAGCCGAAGCGAAGCGAAGCTCTCTCGCTCTCTCTCTCTTTCTTTTGCTCTCTCTCTCTCTTTCTCTTTCTTTTGCTCTCTCTCTTTCTCTTTCTTTTGCTCTCTCTCTCTCTCTCTCTTTCTTTCGCTCTCTCTCTCTCTCTCTTTCTTTTGCTCTCTCTCTCTCTCTTTCTTTCGCTCTCTCTCTCTCTCTTTCTTTTGCTCTCTCTCTCTCTTTCTTTCGCTCTCTCTCTCTCTTTTGCTCTCTCTCTCTCTCTCTCTCTCCTTCTTACTCTTTCTTTTGCTCTCTCTCTCTCTCTCTTCTTGCTCGACGGAGATCGGCTGCTCGGAGCCCCGAGAGCCAGCCGGTCGGGGTCTAATGGGCCCAGCCAGGGGACTACAAAGAGAAATTTTTCGATAATGCCGTCGGCTCGGGCCGGCTGAAATTTGTAACGTCGCCGGGGACCAATCTTCGGTGGCTCGCCGCGCGCTGTTGGCTCTCCCGGCCGCGCTGGCCCGGGCCCGGGCCCCTGGCCCTCTTCTCTCGTACAACGTTCCCCTACACCGTCGTCGCTATTTCCACGCCGATGTATGGGGCTTCTTAGCGGCGCGGCGGCCGGTGACAACCCGTAAACCTCCCGGCCCAAGGATAAATCCTCCTTTACCGTGAAACTTTCCACCCAGCCATCATTTAGGCGGGATCACGCGGGCCCCTCTTCTTCCGCGTCGTAATTTCCGAGCGCCGAACCGCGCGTGTAAATGCGCCGCTGGGCGCCCCCCACCTGCCGCCACCCCCGGGCACCCCTCGAACACTCCGTCGAAGTCGACGAGTCGAGAGAGAGAGAGAGAGAGTCGAGGGGCGCCGAGTCGAGAATCGAAAATCGAGAGTCGAGCGTCGAGAGCGGAGCCGGGAGGAGGCGTTCGCCACGGTGTGCGCGCCCCGTCGAAATTTTTCGCAATCGCCGGGGACCTTTGACTCCGGCATCCCACCCTCCTTTAATTACTAGACCGCCGCCGCGCCGCGCCGCGCCAAGCCGTGCACGGCTCGCCGAATTAAACGATTTCACCGAAATTTCCAATTTCATCCTCCCCGCGCCCCTCTGTCCCGGTAATTGCCACGCCGCGTTCGCGGGTTCGCCCCTCGCGAGAATATTTTTATTAACCTTTGGACCGCGGACATTTTTCAGCATCTTATTATGTAGCTCGATGTTAACGGTTAATTATTTACGCGTGACTGTATTTACACGGGAAATTAGAATTTAGACGAAATGGTTTGCAAAGCCGGGTCCAGATGGACCCGGCGATCGCTAACCGAGGGTTAATAGTGTTACGAATTAGAAAGGTCATGTTTGTTTTCTTTTTCTTTTCTTCCTTTTTATTGTTTAATTATTATTTATTTCGTCGCTTTATTATTATATATTATTTATTATTATTATTATTATTATTATTATTATTTCGTCTGTTTTTAAGGGATTGCTGCTATTTTATTATTCTCTCTCTCTCTCTCTCTCTCTCTCTCTCTCTCTCTCTGATTGTAACAAAGGGTTCGTCGCGTTGATAAATAAAGTTATTGTTACTATAACTATCATAGATCGACAAAGGTATCGGCAACGATGCCATCTAGGCCAGTAAAAATTATAGATTTCGCACCCCCATATCTCGATCTTTTGTACGCGGGGTGCCATAAATTCTCCCCAATTTTCCTTCAATTCGTAAACAAAAATGGATAATTATAAAAACGAGGCGCGAGGCTCGAACGATCGTATCTCCTCTTCAGAAATTTTCCATTTTTGTTTTCAAGCCGAAGGAAAATTAGGGAGAATTTCCCGTATCAGCCTAAACAAGAGTCGCACGAGTCGCCGCGCGTCGAAGCAGTTAAAGAAAAGAAATCGTTTTGTCATTTCGAAGCGTCAGATCGAAGCCCGAAGCAACGAGCGAGATACATATTGTTGCGAATATAAACTATAATACAACTCAATACGATTATATTTCAGATCTCTCAATTTGAAACGTTGCTCGTTCGACGGACCGATCTCGACTCTTCGATTGTCCGTTGGTAACACTCTTCCGTGACACAACCCCTATCTTCTATTATTTTTAACACTAAACCTACCACAAGCAGTAATACTAACCGGCGTGTACTGCTTCACAAAAGTGAGAAGACCGAATTTATTTAGAATTTGTAAAGCTTTTAATATAAAACTTGCTCCAATAATATTATATAATATTATATAATAATATTATTATAATTATATAATATATATAATATAATATTATAATATTATATAATAATATTATTATAATTATATAATATATATAATATAATATTATATAATAATATTATTATAATTATATAATATATATAATATAATATTACAATATTTTATATAATAATATTATTGTTCGAGCGTTTTCCACGAAAGAGTCTCGGAACTTTGCAGAATTGCAAAATAAGAAAGCGGTCACTTCGACCACGGTAGATTTAGTGTATAAAGGAGTTGCTCGCAACAGGGCAGTTTCACATTACAGCGACTCGATTTGGACAGGTCGCCGTAACAATATAAATACATCGGCGAAGATACGCGCGCTTCGACTCGCTCGAAGCGCGCGGAACATCGGTCGCCTTCGAACGATCAATTTAGCCCGGCACAAATGCGCGGAAGCTACGCAGAAGGTACAAAAGCGTCGTCGTTCGTGATTGCAGAAAATAAAATCGGCCGCTGGTGTGTCTCAATGGAGACGGCGGAAAGATCGCCGCCTTAACATCAGCAGTCATCAAAGTAAATCCGCGACCGAATTGGTCCCCGTTGCGAAAGGGCCGGCGCGGTCTCCCCGGTTCGTTTCAACTTTTCTCCGGGCGGAGAAATCGGCGAGCAATTTCGCTCGTGTTTCCGCTCGGCGAGGAGATCCCGGAAAGCGACTCCGTAGAAAAAAAGCCGCTGATGACTCAGGACGACGTTTCGGATTCTCGGACGTGGTTTCGAACGCGCGCGTTTCGCCTCCACCCCGGTCTTTTGGTGCCTTTGTCGTCTTTGTCGCGGTGGTGTGGTGCCTCCTCGTTGGCCGGCGATATTTTTGTCGGCGCAGGCCGGAATTTAAGGGGCAGGCAGGCGCAGAAAGCGCGCAAGCGTGTAATGGTGATTGAATGCGGCTAATGGTCGTCCCGTACGGGACTCACGGCCCTCGACGATATACGTTATGACTCGGGCATAACATTTACCGGGTGGTAAACAGGCGAGCATAAACTCTGACGGGCCCCGTGAAACAGCCCCCTTGTGCCTCCTCGTCGCAGAAAATCGGCCGACCGACTCAGCCTTCCGTTCCTCCGCCGCGTCCCGCCGCGCCGCGCCGATCCAATTCGCCTTTCGGCTGATTTCATCGGCCGATGATGAGCCTCGCCCCGATTCGATCCGATACGTGACGCGGAAGTCCCGCGTTCTTCCATTCCGCGACTTTAAAGCTGTCCCTGGTTTTCCAATTAACCAGCATCATCGCGCGAACCCCCCGCCACCGGAGTCTGGTTTATTCGAGCCGAAGATTCTCCGCTTGGCGTCTACTAGACATCGCTTCCCTTTCCCATAGTCGGAGTCAAATCTCTCGCAGCCATTTTTTTTCAGGTTTATTTTGGTAATATCTTGACACCGGAATATTCTATTGTCTCGAAAATAAATTGACAAAGTCGAAGCATTTCGTCGAACCCGGCAATTTTCAACGTGACAAATTTGGCGATTTTGGGCACGCCCTCGCAATCTAAAGGATTACAGTGGCGAGGGTGCGTCAAACTAGAAATCCATTGACGCCGTCTTAAAGCAGAGGTTTCAAGCTTTAATTTGAGAGAAAAATCATCGTCCTACGATCTTCTTTCGCGGAGTTATCGTCATGAATCGGTGAAGAAATGGAGACCAACCAAGCAGCAAGTTTATCCTCCCCTTAATCATTTATTTAATTAATTATTATCACTTAATTGCAAACGATGCATCGACCTTTTTCAATGATCTTAATCTTTACGCTGTTTTCAATGTTTCCCCAGAAATGCATAAAATCCGCGGTCCATCGATAATTCACAGAGACGAAGAAGCGGAGCACCGCAGGAGAGAGGCGTTATACAGGGCGTCACAAAAATGTCTCGCAATCCGGAAATGGCGGGTTCCTCGGATCATTCGAAGCAACTTCTTCCTTTACAAAAATGTTCTCCGAGGCACCGTTAACGAGTTATCAACGAAAACCAGTGCGCCAATAAGAATCGCGTAAGGCCGACCAGCGCGCGAAGCCCAGTTCCGCTCATTGGCTCGGTCGCCTCGCGCCAGCCGAGCTCGCCTCTCATTGGTCCCTGTTTTCCGTTAATAACTCGTTAACGGTGCCTCGGAGAAAATTTTTATAAAGGAAAAAGCTGCTTCAAATGACCCGAGGAACCCGCCACTTTCGGATTGCGAGACATTTTTGGGACACCCTGTACAGCCATTAGTGTTCGCGGATAATTCAGCCGGATTTGAAAGCAACGCTATCGAACGGTGCTTCGCAGCTGGCGAACAACAAATGCGAAAATGCACGGTGATCCGCAGCCGAGGCTAAAACGCGCGGATTATCGCCGCGCGAGTCGCGAGTCGCGATATAATCTCGCCGGCGATAATCCACGCGTTTTCAATGTTTCCCCGGAAATGCATAAAATCCGCGGTCCATCGATAATTCACGGAGACGAAGAAGCGGAGCACCGCGGGCGAGCGGCATTATACAGCCATTACTCGTGTTCGCGTATAATTCAGCCAGGTCTGAAAGCAACGCTATCGAACGGTGCTTCGCAGCCGGCGAACAACAAATGCGAAAGGCACGGTGATCCGTAGCCGAGGCTAAAACGCGTGGATTATCGCCGCGCGAGTCGCGAGTCGCGACAAACTCTCGCCGGGGCGGCGCGCCGTGACAAATCGTTCTAAGCAGCGTGACGGCGTAAATCAAAGATGGCTGTCGGATGGGTTCCTGGGGGGCTGCGGCAGGCGAAAAGAGGAGGGTCCCCTTTCGCGAGAGGGCCAGCGGATAGCTGAACCACGATTAAATCGTAGTCGATAAAGCCTGCGGGGCTGGGAGGCATTAATAATAATTAGCCACGGCGTGCCGAGGAATTAGCGGACGACGACGACGACGACGACGGGCCCCCGGATAAGAAACTCGCCGATGAGAATGGAATCGCGCGGCTCGCTAATCAATGAATAACAGAGCGGAAATTCTGCCCTCCTGGCCGGACCAATTAGGACAATTGCCAGGCGAGGGGAGAGCACTCGACAGGACAACGGTCGATCATTTTCTTACGGTTTGCAACTGTTGAAATTATAGTTTGCTGCGGGAATGTTGTAATAATTTCACTTTTTACGCTGTTCAACTTTCAATCGATGACTTTGTTAATTGTGGAAGGTTTAATTAAAGTTAGGATGTAGCATGGTGGACGGTATTTTCACCCCTTGCAGTTGAAGCCATAAAAGCCATTTCAATTCGAAATATAAAATAGTTTTTCCGAGCTACAGCACTGCAGTGACCTAAGTGCATTTCATGTTCGTGTGAAATCGAATTTTGTGACTCGCGCAACGATTACAATTTTTTAATTATTTTTTAAATTTAAATAAGAAAGAGATACGAATAGTAAGAATCTCGGAAACCAACTTAACAATTAGCGTCGTCTATATAATTTACAGCAACGCGCAGACTCGTGGAGCGATTACAGTTTTAACAGTTTTTTAAATTTCAATAAGAAAGAGATACGAGAATAGAAAGAATCTCGGAAACCAACTTAACAATTAGCGTCGTCTATATAATTTATAGCGACGCGCACAAAATGAATGCATCGCTGCGAATAATACAATAATTTGTTGGTATTTTTATAAACCGATATAAATGGTTAAAAAAATTATTTTATTTATTTTAAATTACTTTAAAGTTATAAACCGTTTTACTGCTTCGCAAATCCAGCGTTAATCAAGAAAATACCAAAGCGATATTTTATTCGCTAGCAAATAGCGAAACGCGATTGGGCCTATCAAAATGGCGGAGCAGATGGCGCATACAACGAATCCATCGGCCCATTCTCTCTATAATTTACTAATTAGCCAGGGAGAAGTCGCTCGATCAATGTCGGAGCGGTTTTCTCACGCGGCACCGTAGAAAACGTGCAAAAGCTTAAAATCCGTCGGAGTCCGCTCCGGCGAGCAATAAAACACAAAAGGGGGGGGACGACCGCGAAATAATTATGCGGATCGTATAATCGTATGCGCGCTCGCGACGGAGACGTGTGTGGGTGGATTCGCTAAATTTCAATCTGTTCGGCTCGGCTGAATCGTCATGGTGTGACGGCTGCGTGACGTCACGACGCGTGTGGTCCCTTTCGGTTTATTAAGGCGCGCAGCGCAGCTCGCAAAAGAGCGCACCCTCGCCTCGCCGCGCCTCGTCGGAACGGGCCCCGGGCGCCACGGTGCCCCCTCACCCGCGTGTATAAAGAACGTTAAGAGGCTCGGTGAAACGGGATTAATATATTAATAAAATTACCGTGCCGAGGACGCGACGCGGCGCGGTTTCGCGTCGGCGTAAATCATCGGACCGGGGGAATTTCGTTGATCCTCGCGGCGCTCGTTAATTCCGGCGACGCTCGATTGTTCGAACGGAAATAAATAATTAATGAACCCCTCCTCGCGACTCTTCCCTCGGCGATCGCGAATTCGGTATCTTCGGTGGTCGGCGATATCTTTAATTCCCGCCCGATTCCGTCTTCGTCGGAGACTTATTCGGATGATAAAAATATATAATAATATATAATATAATATATAATTAATATTAATGTATTATATTAATTAATAATATTATATTAAATAATAATAAATAATTATATTATTTAATTTCCCAAATTAGGTATTATTATTATTATTATTAAGTAATATATAATATAATATATATTATATTTATATTAATTATATATTATATTATATATTACTTAATAATAATAATAATAATAATAATAATACTTAATTTGGCAAATAGAATTATTTCTAAGATAGTAGACGCATATGGACATTACGGAATTAATATATATATATATATATATATATATATATATATATATATATATATATATATATATATATGTCGCATATGTCCATATGCGTCTACTATTTTAGAAATAATTCTATTTGCCAAATTAGGTATTATGCGAGACGATAAACATATGTACAGCGTATTTAACACTAAATCTACCACGATCAAAATGACCAAGCTCTTATTTTACGATACTAGGAACTTTGGATACTTCTTCGTAGGAAATGATTGAACAAATTATATTATTGAAACAAGTCTCATAATTAAAACTTTACAAAATCCAAATTCTATCTTTTCACTTTTATGAGTCAATGCACGCAATTACTGCTCGGTTGGTTCAGTGTTAATATTTGAAAAGTCGAACGAATAAATATTTTTTAGCTGTCTTGCGAAGAAGAGACAAAGATCGACGAACAAATACGCGATCGAGTAAAAATTTGCATGGATGAAAATGTATTCGAATAACAAATCGTTCGAATAAGAATTCATCGAAGCAAGAATTTATTCGCACAGGAGATCCTCGTGCGAAATAAAAATAATCTGCGCTAATTGCACGATGCAGTTGCTGCACATTGGACATTCGTTTCTTTTCTCCTAGTCCTTAAATGCGCTCGTTACGAAATATTTGAAAATATTACGGTAATTTATTACGACTATGATATTATCATTTGTACATATTTATTTATGAAAATGCACGATCCACGCATCGGCGTCGCCGATCGAAAACGTTCCGATTACATATATACATATACAGGGTGTCCCGAAAATGTCTCGCAATCCGGAAATGGGAGATTCCTGAGGTCATTCGAAGCAACTTTTTCCTTTGCGAAAATTTTCACCGAGGCTTCGTTTACGAGTTATCAACGAAAAACACTGACCAATAAGAGGCGAGCTCGGCTGGCGCGCGGCGGCCCGGCCAACGAGCGCGCGGAGCCCGGTTCCGCTCATTGACTCGGCCGTCTCGCGCCAAACGATCTCGCATCCGATTGGTCACGGTTTTTCGTTAATAACTCGTAAACGAAGCCGCGGATCGCATTTTCGCTGAGGAAAAAGTTGCTTCGAATCACCTCAGGAATCCCCTACTTTCGGATTGCGAGACATTTTCGGGACACCCTGTATACTCGGCAGCACGCAACGACCGGAATAAATCCGGCAGGATCCACGAAACGCCGACGGAGCGATTAAATCGTAACGCAGGACGGGCCGCATAATTGCCGCTCGGTTGAAGAAAGTATATTAGCCCGGGGGTCGGGAGGTTAATCGAGAATTTGAAGTTCTCCCGGGTATATCTCCTCCCGCATCGGTGGTTCCTCAATCCGGCCGCGATAAACCGGCAACTTATAATCATTCGGTCCACATACACCTCGCGCGATCTCTCTCGCGCGAGTCCTCCTCGTTAATTGCGATGGGACGTGTAATTAGCCGATTGCCCGGGCCACGCGATCGCAACAGTGTTGCGGAGCTCTGTGGAAGCTGTTTCGTAAATGGGCTGCGGATCTTTGCGCGAAGTAAAAATTCCCTGGGTCAACCGGTTGGCTGCGTTCGACGAGTATACTCGTCACGGAGAGGCGGCAGTATTGTAAAAAAACAGCTGCGACCATTGGCTGTTTAAATTGCAATTTTAGCGAAAAGAAAAACATGTTCTCAAACTCCAAGATGTTTGGGATTTACTTTGAGGCCAATCGCAGGACTTTTTTCATCGTTGTAAAAGTAAGACAGCAGCAATTTGAATTTTTAACTTTCGCGAGTATCTGATTTTTCCCGCGTTTCTCGTTTGTCATGAGTAAGGGGTTGAGGGGTAATTTTATAGAATTATATGATTTTTTTTTAAAAGATTTATTTATACAACGTTTTATTGAATTATACAGTTTAAACTTAAATCTATTTTAAGTTTATGAAAGTTAGGGATAATTTTATAGAATTAAATGATTGTTTTTTAATAATATTTATTTATAGAAAGTTTTTTTGAATTATACAGTTTAAGCTTAAATCTATTTTAATTTTATGAAAGTTAGGGGTAATTTTATAGAATTGAATGACTTTCTTTTTTAAATAAAAATATACCGTATGCGGTATATGTTAATGTTAAGCGAATAAATGAACATTAGTATCAAAATTGTTAATTCGATAAAATAACTGGTCAATCGCAACGAATATCGCTCGCACGAAAATCTGTTTCTTCTTCTAATAATCGTAGCAGGTTGAAAACGATGCAACAATATCCTTGAATTCTTCCGACGTTATTTCAGCTTCGTATTTGACGTACCCATTATTCTCGCGAATGCATAAAATCCACACAGTCCGTTCATAAATCGGACGGCTGCTCGTGGAACAAATGCCCCGGCGAACCTCGCCGTCGTTGAACCAGCGGCGGCTAGTAAAAAGTTGTCGGTCTTGTTAGCGATGGCCGAGGTGTGCTCGCGGATGATAACCGGGGTCGTTGTTATCGCGAGCTCTTCGTCGGATCTCCGTGTAACGATCAACGGTCGGAGAAGCTTTTCCGCTGTCGAAGTGGCCCCTCGTTGGCCGATCGGACAAGAACGGCGACGGGTGTGCCGCGATCGATTAAGTACGCCGCGTAAAAACGTGGAACGGAACCGCGGCCGGGATCGTTAAGACGATTGCCGATATCGCTAACTCATCTTACGGTTGAAAAACGGGATCGATCTCGCGGATCGCTGACAGAGGCGCCCCTGGATCCGTTCGCCCACTACTTTCGCAACGTTCTTCGGGGTTGCAACGCTCGGGTTGCATTCTAAGTCTCCTTAATCGTCGCTCGGATTATTATTATTATATAATAATATTATAATATTATATATATTATAATATAATATTAATATAATAATATAATATAATATTATAATATTATAATATTATATATATTATAATATAATATTAATATAATAATATAATATAATATTAATATAATAATATAATATAATATTATAATATTATATATATTATTATATACGATACACAGGGTGTCCCAAAAATGTCTCGCAATCCGAAAGTGGCGGGTTCCTCGGGTCATTCGAAGCAACTTTTTCCTTTAAAAAAATTTTCTCCGAGGCACCGTTAACGAGTTATTACCGAAAAACAGTGACCAATGAGAGGCGAGCTCGGCTGGCGCGAGGCGACCGAGCCAATGAGCGGAACTAGGCTTCGCGCGCTGGTTGGCTGGGCCGCCTCGCGTCAGCCGTACTCGATTCTTATTGCTCACCGTTTTTCGTTAATAACTCAATAACGGTGCCTCGGAGAACATTTTTGTAAAGGAAGAAGTTGTTTCAAATGATCCGAGGAACCGCCATTTCCGGATTGCGAGACATTTTTGGGACACCCTGTATTTTATATAGTTACCGATCGTCAACGAATTATAAAAACGAGCCGCAAGGCTCGAATAATCTCCTCTTCCCAAATCGTCCATTTTTGTGCAAAATCTGAGCATCGATTAGGGAGAGATTGTATCAACAGTAATGTCTCCCTCACTGACGCTCAGATTGTCCACTAAATTGGTCAATTTGGGAAAAGGAGAGACGATTATTCGAGGCTTGCGGTTCGTTTTTGTCGTTACGAATTGTCAAGAACTATAGAAACGAGCTGCGAGGCTCGAATATTCCTCCTCCCAAATTCTCCATTTTTGTGCACAATCTGTGCGTCAGTTAGGGAGACATTACTGTATTCAGACCTCCCACAGAACGAAATTTATGCAATCTCTTTCTTATGAGAGAATCGTTACAGTTTCAGCAACGAACAAGAAGATGCAATGAAATAAAGTAGATAAAATAAAACAAGAGAATAAATCACAATAAAACAGAATATATAATACAATAAATTAATATAAAATACAATAAACTAGGCTCGAATAAAATACAATAACTTACATATACGATAACTTTATGTCACTATAGTTTTCTATAACCGAAGCAAATCTGCCATCAGGAAATCCGATGGAAGTCGACGGAACGGTGGAAAACGCGTGGATCGCGCGAGCCGGATCGAGAGCTCCGCGATCCAGGCCAACGAAAGGATCGAAAGGGAGGCTCGGGTGGGGCGAGGGTGATCGCGGTGGAATCGATTCGTCGGTAGATTTTCGCAGATAAGGTGTAACCGGCGATGGGAGGCGAGGATTGACCCGTGACCCGAGAGTTATGACGCGAGTCTGATTCCTGAAATGCTCGCGCGCACCCTGTAATCACGTTGGCGGGTCCGGAGCCCCCGCCCGAGCACGCCGCTGCGCCTGGATATCTATAATTTAAATCTCGCTCGGCCGTAAGTGGCAGGAAATCATTGTAATTAATACGGCGTACATCCGCGCGAGCCATCCGCGCGTCCAACGTGACCGTTGCCCGACCGACTCCCGCGTCTCCGAGCTCCGGGGTCCTTCGAGTCCTCGGGGCCCTACCGAGCGAACGGTAGTCCGGAGATCGGGCCCTTTTTTGCCGAAAGTCAATTTTTTCGGTACGAAAATCAGGAACGATAAAAGCGCGCGGAAGGCTTCGTTTTTTCGTGGGAAAATTCAGTTCGAATGCCAGCCGAGCGAACTCGCGGTTAATTGGTAACTAGACTGCGAATTTAATGTTAATTTATTGTTAACACGATTAGATGAAATTAGAAACATTTTCAGAATATTTTTGTATCTTCTCCCTCAATTCATGAAATCGATCAAACGAAGAGGTACATTTTTATTTAATTTTGGTTTCTTACGACCGAGTTTGAAAATTTATATTTGGCATGAAGATCCGCCTCTTTTGCAATCTTCTGCTATTTACGATCGAAGAACGCGTTATAGACACAAGAATAGTAAAATAATCGTTGTAGTTTTCGTTGAATTTAGTTCACTATTTTCAGTCAAGAATATTCGTTCGAAATGCATCGATTCGACCGACATTTAAATTCGATTCCCTAGAAAACGAAGCCTCCCACGCGATTCCGTTATTCTTGATATTCCTCTTGTTTCCAGCTACCAATTTCCATCCATCTGACCCAATTTCTACCATGAATTATGAAACCCTCCGAGTTTGCTTCTTCTTCCTCGAAACCGACGATCCTTCGATGCCTTGAAATTCAAAGTAGAGTAGCCGCGCCGGTCTATTTTCGCTAACTGCCGGCAGTACATTCCGCGGGTACCCTTTAAGAATATGTATAACGCGACCGTGAAACCGGTCCAGCGAATCCTGATTAATGGGACCGCGATCATGCGTGCACCGCACTTTTCCGCCTCGATATTTATGGCTTTAATGAAGCGGAGCGCCGCGCCGTCGCGGCCACGTTTCCGGAACGGGCGCCGCGGCCACTGTTGCTATTTGTTGGCCGCGACGCGATCTCTTTGTCAATGATCATCGCGTTTAGGGGAACGATAACGAGCCGTATTTCAGGATGACGATGTAAGCGGATCGCGGATAAACTCTCGGACGCGGTCGGAGAGGCGCGGCGCGCGCGCGCGCGCGTTGTTGTATCGCTTTTCTAACGAAATACAGAGCGATGTTAGAATAAAATGACTTAACTGTTTTATTTCTAATAATTTACTAATATATAATATTTAATATAATTAATTAATATATAATCTAATAACTTTTTTCTAATTTTTTGCCACGATTCGAAGGCAATTCGAAGGCCACATTCCATGATTCAAAGGCAATTTGGAGGCAATGCGCCACGATTCGAAGGCAATTCGAAGGCAACGCGCCACGATTCGAAGGCAATTCGGAGGCCACATTCCACGATTCAAAGGCAATTTGGAGGCAACGCGTCACGATTCGAAGGCAATTCGGAGGCCACTTTTTACGATTAAAAGGCAATTCGGAAGCCACATTCCACGATTCGAAGGCAATTGGGAGGCCACATTCCAAGATTAAAAGGCAATTCGGAGGCCACATTCCACGATTCGAAGGCAATTTGTAGGCCGCATTCCACGATTCGAAGGCAATTTGTAGGCCACATTCCACGATTCAAAGGCAAACATTTTGCATTGTCTACCGACGTATCAATAAATCGCATAGGCGTAGAACCAGCACAGGGAAATTCGCAGCAACCCGAAATTTGGCGCTTTCCGGGAGAAATTGCTTATTAATAAATTTCCAAAAAAACATCGTCGCATCTTTGATCGGAAAATAACACTTTAAACGAAGATCCACGATCCGACTCGTACACATATAACGCGCGGAGAAGGAACAACGAGCAGGGTGGACAACGGTTCATCGTTCGCGAAGCGTCACGGTCGTCGGACGGTCCCGCGGAGCCGATGACGCTTGTCCGACCGGCGGACTGGGAATCGGAGAAACGTTTCAATCATCCTGGACGAGCGTCGCTCGGTCGCAGATCTTGATAAGCGGTCCCCGGATATTTCGCTCGGGACAAGAAATTGTTACTAGGTTGCCGCGAGGTGACCACGTGGCCGCGCGCGGCTCGCGTCAACGCACGACAGCACCCATGCATTATTCATGAGGAATTTGCAGCGCGCCGTCAATGCAGCTGTCACTTCTTCGTCCGTATCAATTTCTGACTGTCTCCCGGGGCCGTGCGGTGCCGTGCCGTGCCGTGACGTCGTTAGTCCGAGAAGGAAACACGGGGCCCGTCGGCCGGTCGCCGGCCACCGGGACGATAAGGGAACCACGCGTTGCTCCGCTCGAAAATCGCGGAGCTGATTGCGCGCCAGCTATTGTGCCGCGAGATCGATCGACGTCGCGTGTCCAAATACGGAGATCGTATCTCGTTCCGGAGCTGTCCGCCGCGGGACCGATTGATCTTGAACTTGCCGTTTACGGGTATTTGCAAATTCGCGGGCTTTCGTCCCGGGCTCCGAGCCTGTCCCGACCGATAGAAACGTTCCGCCGATTTCGCGGAAGCTCCCGCGGGATCGAAGACGGCGGCGCGTCTTCTAATTGCTCGCGGCTGAAACGTTTCCGGGAAGCTCCGTTTCGTCGCGGATTTATCGCTGGAACTGTCGAATCGGTCGAAATCACTGCTCCGTGATTTTGTTCTTTTACAATCGCTATCAGTTTCTGCGAGACATTTTTAGGGAAACGTCCTTATTCGAGCACACGTTGCGAGAGAAGTCCTATAAAGCTAGAGTAAAATCGAATATTCTCGTTGTTATAAAATAATATGCATTAAGTCGGTTGGTGCACGGTAGTTCGGGGGTTAATAATATTATTGAAAAATTTGTGAAAGTGGCAAGCAATATTTAAGTATGTACAGTAATGTCTCCCTAACTGACGCACAGATTGTGCACAAAAATGAACAAATTTGGGAAGAGGAGATGCGATTATTCGAGTCTTGCGGTTCGTTTTTATAGTTATAGATTGCCAACGACTATAGAAACGAGCCGCAAGGCTCGAATAATCGCATCTCCTCTCCACAAATTGTCCATTTTCGTGGACCATCTAAGTGTCTATTAGAGAGACATTACTGCACTCTCAAGATCTCCGAACGATTTAACATTTATCTATGTAGCTTCTCTCTCTCTCTCTCTCTCTCTCTCTCTCTCTCTCTCTATTATATAGATAAATATATTTTTATATTATTCTATAATATTATTATATTATTATATTATTCTATAAATGTCTATACCTATATCTATATCTATATCTATATCTATATCTATATCTATATCTATATCTATAAATATATTTTATAGATTATATCTATATCTATATCTATAAATATAAATATATTTGTTTTATATCTAGTATAAGTTTTACAATCGCATATATCGCGAGTCATGGGTGACCGATATATTTTCCCCCTGTAACGCGTCGGTCGCCATGACTCGCGACATACAATGTAAAAAATTCTATTCTGCCGCACGAATAAATGTTAAATCGTTCGGAGATCGCGAGAGAACGTACCTAAAAATATTGCTCGCCACCTAAACAAATTTGAACGAGTATTATCGATCTACGGTGACTGACGCGATCCGAGCAGAAAAGCACAGTGTCAATCACCGGTGACCGTAATGCCGCTTAACGTGGCACAATTTCGAACTCGAACTATTTACGGACACTCGCAAATTGAACTCTGATCCGATCGAGCACTATGCGGCTCGATGGAAACGTCGATCGGATCTCGAGGAGGGTAAAACGTCCGAGCCGCGTCAAACGCGGCTGTTGATCGCTCGCGGAGGATTTCGGAAAAACTCGTTACCCGTTAATTGCCCGGAATCCGGGCTGTTTAGAGAAGCAACCGTCTCGCGGAACGCGAAGAAACGTTTCGCAAGAACTCGCGAAAAATGCGGAGTTATGATTTACTCATTCGCCGCGCGTTCACCGACCGTTTTACCGCGTCTTCCGTGCTTTATCCTCGGCCGGTCCGCGTGACTCTTTCGCGCTTCGGAGCGTTGCGGAGCGTGTACCAACCAGCGTACGCGTACGTTCGCATAAACTACGTGGCACTCACGTTTCCCGCGGCAAGAACTTTATCGCAATAATGTTCTTCGTCTGGAGTCACGGCTCGGTGAGTGTTTATGCTCGAAAAATCAGCCGGTTAACAGGTTAATGCAGGCTGAAGGCCAGGCGCTCTCCCTCTCCCCACTTCTCTCTCTCTCTCTCTCTCTCTCTGTCTTGTGTACGCTCTCTCTTTCTCTTTCGAGCTCTCTTCTCGCGAATCAGCGAGCAAAGACGCGCAGAGGAGCGCGAAGCGGCGCTCGAGCGATCCGCGTTGCAGCCGCGCGGCGCGGCGCGGAACGACGCGGCAAGGATTGCGTGCGCGCGTTGCGTCGCGTCGTAAAATTAGTCGGTGCAAAGGAACGGCCGTCGAATCCGCGTGGTTTCCTGCGCGCATAAAGCGCGACCGCCGCTCCGCTCCGCGTTCTCCGGCGATGCCTTCCCCCGAGTCTCGAACCGTGCCGGACACGTTGCCTGCTCGCGGCCGGATGCGAGGATTTACCGGAGGGCCTCGCGTTTCCCGCGGTGCGAGAGTTTCCCGGCGAGGCGATTCGAGGCACGCCGAGGCGTATCAAGGAGGGCGAAGCGGCGCGAGAATTCGCGGTTTTTCCTTGGAAACGCGGGACACGCCGGTCACAAGAATTCCACGAGCGAGAAACGTCTTCTCGCTTCCGAGGAACTTTTACATTCCACGCTCACGTGCACCGCCTCTCGCCGAAACTTTCGGTGTCTCATTATATTAATTTCGCGGCGGCGCGGAACATCCGAAGAACCGTGAACAATACACTCCCCCGTCGCGCCCACCCCTCTTCGTTCGCCGTTCGCCGGAGTTGTAATCTGGCCGACGCTCGTGCATGTTACGCGGTCCCGTAAAACTCGTTTTTTCTCGTGGCGCGTCGATCTCTCGAACGGGCCGCGCCGACGAAATTCACCGGGAATGCTGCTGACCCCCCCGGTTTCACCGTTTAATCGTTTAATAGGCGCGCGAACGTGAGCCGCATTTCGACGTCGAAATTAGTCGCGGAGTTGTCCGCAACGGACGCGCCGCGCCGCGACACGGCACGGCGCAGCGATCCATCGGTCGACGAAATTCGAAAAAGTCACCGGTTCGTATCATCTATGCATTTCGATTTACGTGTACGATGCGTTAAAATGTCCGAATGATCGTATATCGCAGCGGAATGTTCAAAAAATTGAGCTGCGGATTTACTTCGAGCTCGCCGAGCGAATATTGCGAGGATCGAATACAGTAAATTTTGCGTAATTAGCGCTTATATTGTGCACAAAAATTGACAATTTGGAAAGAGGAGATACGATTATTTGGGCTTATTGTTTATACTATCCGATTATTTCGATTTTATAGTTACGGATTTTTAACAATTATGCGAACGAGCCGCGAGGCTCGAATAATCGAGTCTCTTCTTTCCAAATTGTCCATTTTTGTGTACAAAAAAATTGACAATTTGGGAAGAGGAGATACGATTATTTGAGCTTATTGTTATACTATTCGATTATTTTGATTTTATAGTTACGGATTGTTAACAATTATGCGAACGAGCCGCGAGGTTCGAATAATCGAGTCTCTTCTTTCCAAATTGTCCATTTCTGTGCACAAAAATGGACAATTTGGGAAGAGGAGATACGATTATTTGGGCTTATTGTTATACTATCCGATTATTTCGATTTTATAATTATGTATACTTAACAATTATGCGAACGAGCCGCGAGGCTCGAATAATCGTGCCTCTTTTTTCCAAATTGTCCATTTCTGTGCACAATCTGAGCGTCGATTACGCAAAATTTACGTTAGTTCTCAACGCAGCTCGTTTACATTGCCTTTACATGGCCAATTTACGGTGTAATCATTATAGAAAATGATGGCGAAAATATTTGCGGCCTTTGGAGTTATTTAACAGAATAACCCAATTATTTAATCCTTTGCACTCGAGTGGTAACTCTGCAATTAGTTGTTTCTGCGGCAGATGAAGCTATACAGGGTGTCCCAAAAATGGCTCGCAATACGGAAATGGCGGGTTCCTCGGATCATTTGAAGCAGCTTCTTCCTTTACAAAAATGTTCTCCGAGGCGCCGTTAACGAGTTATCAACGAAAAACAGTGACCAATAAGAATCGAGGACAGCTGACGCGAGGCGGCCCAGTCAACCGGCGCGCGAAGCCCGGTTCCGCTCATTGGCTCGGTCGCCTCGCGCCAGCCGAGCTCGCCTCTCATTGGTCACTGCTTTTCGTTAATAACTCGTTAACGGTGCCTCGGAGAACATTTTTGTAAAGGAAAAAGTTGCTTCGAATGACTCGAGGAACCCGCCGCTTTCGGATTGCGAGACATTTTTGGGACACCCTGTATAGCACCGGATCCTCGGTCGCGAGTCGGTCGTCTCGCGAAACGATTCGAAAAACGAGCAAAACGCGTCGCCGCGCGCCGTCTTAGGCGATGTATAATCGAGCGGCGCGCGGGTTCGCTGGCCGGACGGTAATTCATTAAGGGGGAGAGACGGCTCTTTGACAAACTAGCCTGGTAAACAAATTAGCCAGGTCGCGGGGCTAGAGACGACGGTAAATCATGCTTCGACGTTACGAGGCCGGCCCCTCTCGGCCGGCCGGCCTGCGCGGCCCGGTCCGGGCCCGATCCCGGCCCGACGCAGCCCGGACGCGGCCCGGCTCGGCTCGCTCACGCTCGCGTGAGAGAGTTGCCTCGGGCCGCATTCTCGAAAATACGTTTCGCCATGGGAGCCCGCGGAGTTCCCATAACGAACCTTCTGGGGTTTCGAGGTCTGGGCCAGAGCGGATCGCCGATCATTTGGGAATTACATGCAAAGAGTGTCGGCCCCGTTGCGAAATGCGCTCACGGAGCCTTAAACGATACGGCCGAGCCGTTTCTCAGCTACCCGGGCCACTTAACAAGTATCTCTCTGCAGAGATACGCCGCTCCGCTCCGCGCCGCGCCGTCGCGACCCCGGACACCATGGAAATACCTTCGCGATGCTCCCTTAATACGTTCCCGTACGGCCCATAAACTGGCCGACGATTTACAATTTCGTAGACCAGTCGCGGCGAACGTCGCGCGATCGCCGTTTTAAATCCTCGCGGTAATTATTCGTGCGTGAATCTTCGCGCGAATTCCCATACTTTTTTCATACGTCGTTTTACAACCACCGGAATTAACGGCGAACCCCTGCCACGGTCGAAGCGATCGGATTTTTAATTTTACGTTGATAAAATGGGATTTGCAAAGAGATCGGAGGATGCCACGTGTCGCGGCGAATGTCGGAAAATTCATGAAAACTTGGTGATAAAGGTGTGCGCTAAATTCTCTCCAATTTTCCTTTAGTTTGTAGACAAAACCGGACAATTACGGAAGAGAAGAGATGTCATTATTCGAGCCTCGCGACTCATTTTTATAGTTGCCGATTGTCGACGATCGTAAATGTTTAAAGCGACGATGACAATGTCTAGTTCATGAAAAATTGGTGAAAAAGGAATGCAGTAAATTCTCCCCAATTTTCTTTTTGCTTGTGAACAAAAACGGACAATTTCGGAAGAGAGGAGGTGCCATTATTCGTGCTTCGCGACTCATTTTTATTGTTGCCAATTGTCGACGATTATAAAAATGAACCGCGAGGTTCGAGTAATCGAAAACACGAAGTCCGAACTTCCGAATGTTTGAAGCGACGATGACGATGATCTTGTGTCAATTAAACAGAAATGATTGATCGTTTCACATTGCAGAGCACCGAATTAAATTTACCTTTCTTTTCTGAACTTATAATTACTATTTTGTTGAGCTGTGCGAAATACAGTAATGTCTCTCTAATTGGCGCCCAGATCGTCCACAAAAATGGACAATTCGGGAAGAGGAGATACGATTAATTGAGCCTTGCGGTTCGTTTTCATAGCTATAAATTGTTAAGAGCTATAAAAACGAGCTGCAAGGCTCGAATTATCGTGTCTCCTCTTCCCAAATTGTCCATTTTTCTGCGCAATCTGAGCGTCAGTTAGGGAGACATTACTGTAAATAGTAATAATAGTACAATTTCTTCATGATAATAATAGTACAAATTCTTCATGATAATAATAGTACAAATTCTTCATAATAATAATAGTACAAATTCAGTACAAATTCTTCGTGTAGAAATCCACGCGGAATGGAAATTCCCGTAAATCGAGGGACGAATGTATTCGACGTATGTATGTATGTATGCATGTATGTCGATGGATCGTTCGATGGCCAGCAAGATTATTCGATGATCCAGGTTCCCTCCGTCGTTTTATCTTATCGGCTGACCTTAGATTTTCTTAGACCATCATTGATCTCCATCCCTCCGAAGGACACGGGAAGGACTGCAGTTTGACTCCCATGGTCGCCGGCAATAACTCATGCACTGGAACAATTCAACTAGCCGACTAGAAGAGAATCATTGCTGCGCATCAACCGGCTCGAGGATAATCAATCATCGGACTGGATGGAGGATATGAAGATACCATACTCTACATCAACAATCGTTAATAATTAAGAAACCGCACGATCGCGGCGCACTCCGCGAGACTCGGCTGGAAAATATACGTTCGAATCGGACGTTTGTCTTTCCGAAAGTTGATGAATATTTTTTTGTCGGTATCCGAGAAGTACGCTGTTCAAGATAACATTCAATTTATCGCGAAAATCTGATCGGTTTCCTTGGGAAAAATGTTCGAAGGTCGAACTACTTCAGCATCGAGCCGCGGAACGAAGTGTTAACACTGTTAATGGAAGAACGATCATGCGTCCAACAATTCTGAATATACTTTCACGAAATTTTTATGAGAACATCTAGAAAGCGTACTCTTTCAAATCCTGTGAAAATTATGGCGGAAAGTTCACGGTTTTCTTTTCCTCAGAAGGATATTCCAAACCCGAAAAATGCACCGTTCGAGAACTCCGAAAATAAGGGTCTTCCGGAAGAATAATCGCACCTCCATTCCAATAATCGCACAATCATTTTCCAATGAAAATTTTAGGAGAACATCTAGAAAGCGTACTCTTTCAAATCCCGTGCAAATTATGGCGGAAGGATTACGGTTTTCTTTTCCTCAGAAGGATATTCCGAACCCGAAAAATGCACCATTCGAGAACTCTGAAAATAAGGGTTTTCTGGAAGAATAATCGCACCTCCTCTGCACGATCATTTTCCAATGAAAATTTTAGGAGAACATCGAGAACGCATACTCTTTCAAATCCCCTGAAAATTATGGCGAAAGTTTTCCGTTTTTTTTTCCACAGAATGATATTCCAAACCCGAAGAATGCACCATTCGAGAACTCCGAAAATAAGGGTCTTCCGGAAGAATAATCGCACCTCCATTCCAATAATCGCACAATCATTTTTCAATGAAAATTTTAGGAGAACAACGAGAACGCGTACTCTTCGAGGCTCCGTGCATTTTATCGCGGAAGGTCCGCCGGTTCTTGAGCCAAAAAAAAATCACCGGAAGCCGAGTCGACTCGACGACGGAGAGCTTGGATCGCGGGTGAACTTGTAGACAAGCGAGAAAAATTAGGTCGTCGCATGATCGGGCAACCGGGACGTATCCCGTGCGTGTGCGGTGCACCGCGAGGTGCACTTCGCGTCGTGGAAATACGAAACAATTTTTCTGCCGGGCCCCGGTGCCCGGAGAGGCTGCTTTACGAGCGACATAAATCACGGCCGTGCACGTGAGTGTGAGTGGGCGGAACCGCACGGTACCACAACCGTATACCATAAATTTGATACATGTTCATTGTGGTGGCCGGGTCGCTGAACAGCCGAGCGGGTATTCCTCGCGATCGGTGGCCCATTCGGCGAGACATTCTATCTCGTCGAGAAACCCGCGAAAATTTCCGATGTTCACACTCTGAGCCCCTAACCAGACCCACTCTCCGCTGCAAATCGAACCTTTTCGAGTTGGAAATCGACTTATGGGACTCGCGGACGCGGACCAACGTTTCGAGGGACCGTTTAAAATTTTCAACGACGCACTCTTCGATCGTGTGTATAATATGTGTATATTATATATTATATAGTATGTGTATAATATGTGTATATGTGTACAAATAATAATAGTAATAATAGTAATAATAATAGTAAATAATAATAATAATAGTATTACACAATAATGTGTAATACTTGTCCAAATCGAGTCGCTGTAATGTGAAACTGCCCTGTTGCGAACAACTGCTTAAAAAATAATACAGTTTGTCCCAAAAATATTTCGCAATCCGGAAATGACGGGTTCCTCGGATCATTTGAAGCAACTTTTTCCTTTACAAAAATGTTCTCCGAGGCACCGTTAACGAGTTATTAACGAAAAACAGTGACCAATAAGAATCGAGTACGGCTGACACGGGGCGGCTCAGCCAACCAGCGCGCGAAGCCCAGTTCCGCTCATTGGCTCGGTCGCCTCGCGCCAGCTGAGCTCGCCTCTCATTGGTCACTGTTTTTCATTAATAACTCGTTAACGGTGCCTCGGAGGAAATTTTTGTAAAGGAAAAAGTTGCTTCAAATGACACCCTGTACATTGTTTCCCATAGAAACGTCCTTGTAACTTCAATAATTGTTAAATGAAGAATACGAGATGGCTCGTTCGACCGGAACCGTTTGGTTTAGCGTTAAGGATTAATAAGGTTAATCAGATAATCGGCCCAGAAATGATTGTCATGTCTGCGAGACTTAGTAAAAAAATCAGGCCTGAAATGAGGTTTAAAAAATCTAAGAAATCTAAAAATCTCTGTCATCTGAAATAAATATATTCCATTTGGAATAGAATTCCAGTTCTAAAAAAGTTATCGCGTCCTGAAAAGTGTCCGAATATTAACGGGACTCGCTGTACAGTAATGTCTCTCTAATTGACGCTCAGATTATTCAGAAAAATGGACAATTTGGGAAGATGAGACACGATTTTGATTTGTGTCTTGCGCCTCGTTTTTATAATTACCGATTCTCAACAACTATAAAAACGAGGCGCAAGACACGAATAATCGTATCTTCTCTTCCGAAATTGTCCGTTTTTTTTTGCACAATTTAAGCGTCGATTAGAGAGAATTTACTGTATTTACATTCCGTAAGAAATTCGCGACTGGCCCAACTTCAGAAGTTTCCCGCAACCGTGAAAAGACTCGACGTGCGACACACGTGGTACACGTTATTCAAGCTTTAATCGTAGAGCAAGTAGTTTGCGGCAGTCATTTTCCCTTGGATCGCGGGATCCCGCGAAACGGATCACGGCGAGAAGGTAGCCGCGAGTAGCGAGGAGGAGCGGGAACGGGGCCAGGTGTAGGCCGAAATTGCGTAGCGGCCGCTGCTATCTCGGATCTCGCAATTACTTTTCGGCCGCGGAGCCAATCCGACCCCCGTTCTCTCCCGAAAATATGCGATACGGGGATATAGAGCTTTTTCGGCCTCCCCTCGGCGCGTACGTACGCGCGTCCGCACGCAACAAGGATCCAGGATCCACCGGTCTCGCGAACGGCTTCTTCTCGTGGATCTCCTCGATCGCCTCGCTGAATGAACCCGGGCCCCGAACCCGGGCCCCGGCCCGGCACGTATCTGCTCGCTCGTATCGCCGCTCTTAACAACGGGAGGACAGAAGTAATTTAACTCCTGGCGCGCCTCGCGAATTATTGGATTTTCGTTCGGGCTACCTCGAACTATTAATATGCAACCGATTCAATTAACCCCTTAACGTGCACGCTCGAGTTAACTCGAGCGCGCTAAACTGGCCAAACTGTGCACACTCGAGATAATTCGAGCGGCGTTGTACTTTACGTTGCTATAATTTTTCACGCTTGAATGCAATCGAGAATTGAAAATAACAATGTGAAAGCAAAAGAAAAACAATCGTTTTATTGATATTTATCATTTACATGGGATTGTAAGCTATAACACTTGCTTATTCAAGTATAAAATATATCCTTTTTCTACTTATCACTTACGACTTATCTCTTCCTTGTGAGCCGCTTTCCGACAGCGTATTCATATTCAGATTCTGACTCGCTCATTTTTCAATATATATTTTACTAAAATATAATGTAAAATAAAATATAATAATAATAATAATAATAACAATAATAATAATAGTAATATTCTGAAAATTAGAAATCATACCAATTGTATAAATATCCATTATTTTTGTATTTTTGTAATTTTCTTGCCAAGACAACGTTCTAAATTGTGTTTTTTTACATTAAAAAAAATTGATTTTTTTTGGCCGGCCTTTTTAAAAAAAACTGTGCATTAAGGGGTTAATGGCGTCGCGTCGGCGAGATACCGCGTCTCGGGTCATCCCCTGCAGGGATCATCCCCTTCGGTTGGATCACGCGCATGCACAGTAGCCGATGCAACGATGGCTCCGTCTCGCATCTTTCTCTTTATTTATTTATTCATTTATTTATTGAATATATACGGGAAGTTATCTATTGCTTGTAAAATTATACAAAAAAACAAAGCGGAGGTTTAGAACGATTTGATACAGAAGCTCGAGGAAATAAGGCAACCGCAATTCCTGGATCACGCGCATGCACAGTGGCCGATGTCTCATCTTTTTCTTTCTCTTTTTATTTATTTATTTATTTCTTGAATATATGCGAGAAGATATCCATTGCTTATAAAATTACAGAGAAACAATGTAAAGGTTTAGAACGACTTGATACAGAAGCTCGAGAAAATAAGGCAACCGCAATTCCTGGATCACGCGCATGCACAATGGCCGATGTCTCATCTTTTTCTTTCTTTCTTTATTTATTGAATATATGCGAGAAGATATCCATTGCTTATAAAATTACAGAAAAACAATGCAAAGTTTAGAACGACATGATACAGAAGCTCGAGAAAATAAGGCGACCAAAGGCGACCTAAGGCGACCTAAAGCGACCTAAAGCGACCTAAAGCGACCTAAAGCGACCTAAAGCGACCTAAAATAAGGCGTCTAAATAAAGGTAATTAATATGATAAATCTCGACGCGCCGTGACAAAATTGCGAAACGGTATTTAAGCAACGCGCCGTGATTTCGGTTCGAACGATTGAAAAAGTCGACGGACGGGTTTATGTTATTTACAATAAAGCGAACGAGATCGAGTCCACGAGTCGTTCCGTTCTATTTCGTGTTGCAATTAAACCGACCGCCGGCGACAATACAATCGTGCCGGGCACGGCGGCGATCTTTTCGCCGACTGCATCGAACAGGAATCGGAATGGCGACGGTGAACTTGTCGCCGGATAATAACCGAGGGAAGGCAGAAAGAAATGCGTCAACGTCAAACGTGGTCGGGGCAGCACGGTGTTCACCGGTGACCGCAAACCCGATATTAGCGGCCAATGGGAGCACCGATTAAAATTTATGTTCGACGAGGATCGTCGGCGGGTTGGGGACGAGGACGGGGACGCAGCCGGAGCAAGGATACCTGGCCGGAGAGCGCCCTGGCCTACACGGTACAGAGGGAGAGCCTTACCTGTGTACAACCTCCGAGAGGGTTTGTTGGCTTTACGTGATCGTCGGATTGCGCTCGGCGCACGCTCCGAGCCGGCTTTCCCCGTAATCTTCTGCTCGCAGACGACTGCCAGCGGATCCCGAGAGGTGTCCAATTATGCAATAGATCACGCAGGGGCGTTCTCCGCTTGCAAATCGCTCCGCGGCGCGCACCGCTCCGCGATCGACGACTCTCTTTTTACGCTCTTTTCCGCACCGCTCTCCTCTGCTCTCTGTTCTTGCTTTCCTCTGTTCTCTTCTCTGTTCTCTGCTCTGCTCTGCTCTCTGCTCTGCTCTGCTCTCTGTTCTTGCTCTCCTCTGCTCTCTGCTCTGCTCTCTCCTCTGCTCTCTGCTCTCTGCTCTGCTAAGCTCTGCTCTACTAAGCTCTGCTCTGCTAAACTCTGCTTTACTAAGCTCTGCTCTGCTAAGCTCTGCTCTACTAAGCTCTGCTTTGCTAAGCTCTGCTCTGCTCTGCTTCGCTTCGCTCTGCTCTGCTTCGCTCTGCTAAGCTCTGCACTGCTCAGCTCTACTCTGCTCTGCTCTGTTCTGCTCTGCTCTCTGCTCTGCTCTCTGCTCTCCTCTCCTCTGCTCTCTGCTCTGTTCTCATCTGCTCTCTGCTCTGCTCTGTTCTCCTCTGCTCTCTGCTCTGCTCTCCTCCGCTCTGCTCATTCCCTTTTCCTCTTTTTCTCTCGCTGCCCGCGGTGCTCCCCGCGCCCCTCGTCTGCGAAATTCGCGAAATAAATCCTTCTTGCGCGGTGACCTTGGCTCGCGAGCCCCTCGTAAATCTCCGGGCGAGGGAACGCGCCGATGCCGAGGCGCGCGAGCGTAAATTAATCGATCGCAGATAACCACGGACAGGCCGGTTGCTCTACATTCAGAAATTTTCGACGCGCCGCTAATTTATCAATCCCCGAGGTTGGCCTGGCCTGGCCTGAAAGATCCCGAGACCGTCGGGATCTCTCTCCCGGCTACGCGAACCTGACTAATGGCTTCTTATTGTTTTACATTGTTTTTATGGAATACCAAAATGGAAGCGTGTCGAGCATTAAATTTCGCATCGTGCACGGTTTATCGAGGCTCTCGGTGCCACTCTCCGGGGAGAAGAGAGCACTCGGCGATCGAGGCACAGGGTGCTCGGGGAGACTGGGCGCCAGTAACCGGGGCACGGTAACCGATCCTTTGGAGATCGTGGGCAGACGGTGACTGGCTCCAGAAATTTTCTTTTTTCTGATAGGTCGTTCGTTCTCATCCTCCCGCTTACGTAACAATTTGTCTTTTCTTCTTTCTGCTCTCTCAAGTTTTTATATTTCAGTTCGTTTTCTTTTTCTTTCTTTTCTTTTTTTTCTTTCTTTTTTAGTTTCAACCCTTTGTCGTTAAAATTGTTACATCGAGTTCCAATGTTTATGATTCAGGAAACTGCGTCGAAAGCGTTAATACGGTACGGGTTACAAGACTAAGCTGAGTTCGCATCAAAAGGAACGATGTTGGATATAGGGAAAATGTTGGAAGTCGGAGAAACTGTTTTAGATTTAGAGTTAAGTCGAGGTTTCGAGTGCAAAGGGTTAAGTTTTCGTATCTCATACGTCCTTGCCTGATTGCTGAAATATTATTACTCATTGTGACAAAGGTTTTATCGCGTTGATATTATTATTATTAATATTATTGATATTATTATTGTTAATGTTACTGAAATTATTATTAATACTATTGATATTATTATTATTAATATTACTGATATTATTATTATTATTAATATTACTGATATTATTATTATTAATATTATTGACATTATTATTATTAATACCATAATTATTGATGTTATTATTATTATTAATATTATTGATATTATTATTATTATTTGATACTCGCGTCATACGAAAATGTCCGTCGCCAACAGAATCATTTAGAAATTTACCCCGCAGCCCCTAAGAAATATCCTTTAAATTGCGCTCTTAGTAACAAAAACTCCCAAAGTACGCCAACAAAAAAGCACAGTAATTGGCTTCTCTACCCTATTCAGAGTTATAAACGACTCCTACACCAACGTCAAAGATGGTAGCCCACTTGCACGATGAAATCTCCGTGTTCCTCTTCCTTCCTCGCCGGTGCGAGTCGCGAGCATCGAATCGAGGCGGGAAACGGTGAAAAATCCAGAACGAACTCGGAACACTCAGAACCCGCTAGTTCCCGGTCGCGCGGTGCAACGCGGAACGCAGCGTGCAGCACGGTGCAGGATCGTCGATGGAAGCTCGCGCGAGCGGCGAGCGGAAAAAAGGACCGCGGGGATGGTAACCGTAATCCATACTTCACGTGGGCGCACGATATTTCTCCGTCAGGATACAAGTAACACGGTTCCTTTGATCGCAACACAAATACCAACCGCGTGTGTAGTTATTACGATACAAATCGTGCGTTGTTATACAAACGAGCCACGGCCGATTTATTTATCATGCTTTCGCGGGTTGCGCCACCGAGAGGCCCTCCCTGCTCGCCCCCACGCCATCCCCCCGCGCGCCCAACCCTGCCGTCTTCTTTCACCGAGCAGCAGCGGATCCTCGTTCCGAGGGAACGTCGAAAATGGACGCACGTCAAATTACGAGTTTAATGGCCCGAACCCGGTTATCGTTCGTCTTGGTGGGTGGCAGGAGCGGATAGAGAGAGAGAGAGAGAGAGGACTCACGGAGCCCTGGACCACGAGCGATTCAGTCCGCGTTGCCGGATCCTCTGTGTGCGACCGCTAATCACCTCGGTCGTCCGCAGGTCTCGTTACAGAAACACCGATCACCGGGGACCGATCCGCGATACTTAACCCTTTGCACTCGCGTGGCGACTCTGAGGCACCACTGAAATTTGTTATGTCACGTTCTAAGGTAATTTTTATATTGACAAAGTTTAGATTTTAAAAAATTGTTGAAAAATTGTAACTGTTGTGCGAGTTACAAAACTCAACTTCGTACGCATGAAATACATTTTGCCATATAAAATGAAAATGCTATAAGCCAGAAATATTATTTTACGTTTACAGATAAAATAGCTTCGAGAGCAAAGGGTTAACCCTTTGCGCTCGCGTGGCGACTCTGAGGCACCACTGAAATTTGTTATGTCACGTTCTAAGGTAATTTTTATATTGACAAAGTTTAGATTAAAAAAAATTGTTGAAAAATTGTAACTGTTGTGCGAGTTACAAAACTCAACTTCGTACGCATGAAATACATTTTGCCATATAAAATGAAAATGCTATAAGCCAGAAATATTATTTTACGTTTACAGATAAAATAGCTTCGAGAGCAAAGGGTTAACCCTTTGCGCTCGCCTAGCGACTCTGATGTACCGCTGAAATTGTTACGTCGCGTTCCAACGTCATTTTTACACGATCGAAATGCACTTAAAATGCACTATAAAATGGAAGTACCGTAAGTCAGAGAAATTCGTTTAGATTTACAGTTAAAATGACTTCGAGTGCGAAGGGTTAAACCTTAACCTTCTGCTCGCGCAATCGACGCTATATTGTATGCAAAGCATCGACTCTCGAACGTTTCTTTGCGGTTCTTTTTAAGTAAATTCAATTTCTTCTCTTTTACGCAAGCTTTATCTCGTTTCTACGGGACAGATTTGATCGTGTATCTGTCAGACTGCGGATTTTATCGCGTATTTGTGTCATTGTCAGACTGTGGTTTTGATGCGTTTTAGAGAAAAATGGATACACAAAACTCGAGAGACGGTGGAAATGTTTAAATAATTCAAGGATATTATCGTGTTACGATTAAATTATGAAGCTTGCCGAGAAAAGAAATAAATGTCTGCTATTATAAAAATGGTTCTAGGTGAATTTGTTTCATAAACTTCTTCGTCCTTTTCATAACCTTTTCATCCGCCGAATTGCCTTCGAAACGTGGCAGAAAATTAGGAATAAATGATTAGAAATAATAATAAACTATTATATTATATATTAATTAATATTATTTATAATAATTCATATTTATTAATTAATATTATTATTATATTATTCACAATATAATAATATTATATAATGATGTAATATAATATTATTATATTACATCATAATATTATTAATATTATTATTATTATTATTAATTAATATTATATTAATATATTATATCATATATTATTAATTATATCAATTACATAAATTAATCAATTATAGATTGTATATTAATAAATTATTAGAAATAAAAAAGTTAAGTCATCGATTTTATTCTAGCATTACTATGCACTCGCATTAATGCACACCGGCATGCTGGCCGCTGCCATTTCTTGCCAACTATCGTTTTCAATTCCGACCGGCGAACATTTCCGGGAGAAATTCCCGTATTCCCGAAGAATCGTAGCATCTGAAAGAACGCGAGCGAAGAACGCTCGCGGCGAGGTTGCACGCGGCTAGGCGCATCCGTCGGATTCGAGATAGAGCGTAGGGTGAGAGAGAAGAGGGCGGAGGGTGGTGCCGATCGAAGGAGGATGACGCCGAGGAGGCTCGGCGGTTCAATTATAGCGCGGATAAGGCGGCGAGATTATGGCCGCCGCGGCGCGGCGTGTTGCGGCCGTGTAGCGGTCGCGACACGCGGGGAACGCGCGCGACCCGACATGAGAAATTGTTTCATCGGTCATTGTTTATGTAGCCAATTATTGTGCCATTCGCTCGCCGAGGGTGGCGTATCACTTACAACAAATCAATTTGAAGCACACCTCGCGCCCCGGGCTCTTCCCCCATCTCCTTAAACATCGTGTCCCGCTGCGCGGACAATGTTTTGTCTCGCCCGGCGAACGGCGACCCGCGGCGTACCGGACCCGGCTCTCTCTGGGATTTCCTTTTCCGCGCCGGGTAGGTTCGTGACCTTGGGCCTGGCTTTGTCGCGGTTTAAGTCGCGTGGCCACGCGACGCACCCCGGTCGATTCGGTCGCCGGAGACACCGCCTCCGATCTTCGGAGCTGCCATTTGTACGCCGGATGATCGCCTCCTCGAAATACGGTAAATCAGGGGTGTCAAACTCAAAAGCTAACTTGGGCCAAATAAACAATGCTTAACTTTAGATGGGCTGCAAAAAAAGAATCAATGTTCATAGAAACAAATATTTTTATTTTGACTAGTACATTGTAATATAATATAATATATATATATATATATATATATATATATATATATATATATATATATATATAATATATAATATATATAATAATATATATATATATAATATATAATATGTAATATATAATATATATAATAATATATATATATATATATAATATATATAAAGTTAAATTATTGTTTACGTCCTGATACTTGACATCAAAAATGTTCATCTCGGACCGCGAGTTTGACACCCCTGCGGTAAATTCTCCCTAATTGACCTTCAGCGTGGAAACGAAAATGGACAGTTCGAGAAGAGGAGACACGATTATCCGAGGCTCGCGGCTCGATTTTATAGTTACCGATTGTCAACAATTACGAAAACGAGTCGCGAGGCTCGAATAATCGTATCTCCTCTCCCTAAATTGTTCATTTTTGCGGACAAACTGAGCGTCGATTAGAGAGACATTGCTGTACAGTAAATTCTCCCTAATTGACCTTCGACTTGGAAAAGAAAATCGACAATCCGGGTAGAGGAGGTACGATTATTATATTTTCGTAGTTGTTGTCCATTTCGTTCCATCAAATTGTTCTTTTTTGTAGACAAGCTGAGTACAGTAATGTCTCCCTTACTGACGCTCAGATTGTCCACTAAATTGGATAATTTGGGAAGAGGAGATACGATTATTCGAGCCTTGCGGCTCGTTTTTACAATTGTGAACAATTTATGACTATAAAAATAAACCGCAAGACTCGAATAATCGTATCTCCTCTTCCCAAATTGTTCATTCTTGTGGTCAATCTGGGCGTCAATTAGAGAGACATTACTGTACCTTCATTTATTTCCATTTCTTCGGGAAATTTCTTTCTTCCATTTCTTCGTCGTTGTCGCACTGGAAATCTTCGTGCAAATAAATCGGCTAGCAGACGACGCGAGACACGGTTTGGAAGATAACCTGACGAGCAACGATGCAACGATGCAACGATGCAACGATATTTGAAAGAAAGTAAAGTGTGCAACAGGCTGTAACCTAGCCGAGCGCTAATAACTACACCGCGGGTTTTATGCACTTATGGCAAAAATAGATGGCCGGAACTGAGAACAGCAAAACGATCGATTGGTGTACCAAATTCAATTTGATAACATTATTAACCCTTTGCACTCGAAGCCATTTTGACTGTAAATCTAAAATCATTTCTCCGACTTATAGTACTTTCATTTTACAAGACAAAGCGCATTTTACGCGTACGAAATTGAGTCTCGCGATTCATACAACGGCGACACTTTCAATAATGTTTAAAATCTAAACTTTGTGATAACATATTATAATATATTGATACTTTATATAATAATATATCGATACTTTGATAATATATTACATTTGATAATAACATGACAGTGTACCTTTTTGGACGGCGTCAGTTTTCAGAGACTGACATCGATCCTACGGTTTGGACGGCATCGACACGTGGGACCTTTAGTATCAAGGTTAAAAAACAATGCCGTTCTGCCGCGTCGACGAAAAACCCAGCAAAATAGGCTCCGCGCTTAACGTAAGGAAAGAAAGAATATTGTACCGAAAGAATATTATAGCAAACGCCTGCGATCCGACTCGCAACCTTAGTTCGCACCTATACCAACAAGACTAAAAACTATGCGTATCCAGGCATGCGTCTTCAGAAGTAGTCGAGCTCGATCCTAGTTCCTCCATTTGCTCGCCCTTGCACGTATGAAAAGTTCCCGGAACAAGCAGGGCCTTGTCCAGGCTCTTGAATTCTAGGCCCCCGTTGAACCGGTCGGGGGCCCAGTCTTAATTCGCGAACGCACCGACAGGCGTAACAGGTGTAACACGCGCATCCGCGCGGGCTGCCATCCTCGGAAGCACCCTTCTGTCCCGATTCCTTCCTTATTCCTTCCTTATTGTTGCTGTCAGAACTTCTCCACGGCGCGGATCCTCTCGAGGCCGCTCAATCCGAATTCACGGTGCTACCGACAGGTGTAACATGCGCGCCTAGGACGCTCTATCTCCGGCAGCATCCTGCATTTCCTCATTCCTCTCGGCCGGAGCAGACCAGGCTCTCGATTTTCCTCGAGTAGTCAAGCTCAATCTCGGTTCACACATTCCCCTGACAAGCTTAACGCGCGTACACACCTGGCCTGCTATCTCCGGGAACGTATCGTTTATTTTGATTTCCTCATTCTTCTTCCTCGTCGTCCGAGAGGTTCTCGGGCTTGCCCGAGTAATCAAGCACAATCTTAATTCACAGGCTTACCCGACAGGCTCTAACACTTCTGCCTCTAGCAGAGCCTCGAACAGTCTCCCGCCTCCTCGGCACCGCCGAGACGCGCGGGCCTGGTCGGAGCGGCGAAACGAACGCGGAACGCCGATTAGGCTAGAAAAGCAAATTACTGTGCGCGCCCTGTTAGCAGCATTCGCGAGTTCTCGCTATTATACCAAACGCGACTGTGGCAATTTGAATGACATCTCTTGACCAGTCGGCTGTGGCGCCTCCTTTTCAAAGCGCGCGAGAATCAAGCGATGGCGAGTACACTCGTCGAACACAGAGTAAGCGTCGCTGTGAAAATATCGCATGAAAAAGACTATTTTATTTGATAAAATTAACGATTCTATCACTGATGGTTGCTTATTCACTTAACATTACGCTTACATACGTGATCAGCGAGAAACGCAGGGAAAATCAAATGCTTGTAAAAGTTAACAATTCAAAGTGGTAGGCAGCGAAGCAAGAAACGACAAGTAATGACACTTTACGCTTCGAATACCAATATCGTGATTCTTTTCTAAGCTCATTTTCATCCGTAACTTAGGCGAAACAAGTGCACGACGACAGAGTCTCGGTCGTCGAACGTACCGAAGGGGTTAATTTCAACGAACGAACAGCTGATCGAATTCGAATACGCGTTGTACGACGAACGTAAAGTTTTAACCCTTTGCACTCGAATGGTGACTCTGAGGCAGCACTAAAATTTGTTGTATCACGCTTTAAGATAACCTTCATATTAACAAAATAAAAAAGTTTTACTATATAACATATAATAATATATAATATAATATATATATTATATATATATAATATACTATACTACTATATAATAATATACTATATATAATATACTATACTACTATATAATAATATACTATATAATATATATAACATATAATAAATAAAATTTTAAAAAATTGTTAAGAACGTAACTCTATCGGGCGAGTCCCAAGTATCAATTTCACGCGCATAAAATGCATTGTTCCATAAAAAATAGAAATGCTGTAAGTTAGAAAAATGATTTTATATTTTAGAGTTGAAATAGCTTCGAGTGCAAAGTTAGTTCGAATCGCGCTCGAAGGTGAAGCGAGAGGCACAGTAATCGGCTAAGCCCACGGTGAACTAGCTCCGATTGCCCTACCGGAACAGCTGTTGGTTAACGATCTCGGGGCCTTGTCGCCGAACGGATACCGTTCGTCCGGGCGTGATTGTCGCTCGCGACGAAACAGTTGATGCCCCCTCGGGTGCATCGAACCCCGCCGCACGTGAACAGACGCCTCGGATAAGAAGCGTTTTACGATCGGAGACGCCGCGGCGCGTTGCGTCTCCGGTTCCTTCACGGTCCTCTCTATCTTCGCCGGGTGATTATTCCGGCGCTGGAAAGTGGCGTTGATTGGCCCGAGGAATGTTCCCGGCTAATGAAATTTAATTGCCGGCGAACGAGCGGGACTGTCCGCGGGCATATCTCGCCTTCTCCTATACTAGCCGGGGCCCGAAAACTTCTCCGGGGCCCCGATGGGAAACATCTTCTACTCGCTACCCGTTTAATTGCTTTCGGATGTGTGCGCGCGCGCGCGCACGCACGCACGCACGATTACCGGCGATCTTATCCTAATGAATAGCGACGTCTACGTCTCTCTTTCTCTATGAAGCCCGGCGCAGTCTCTCGTTAATCCCCGGCTGTCGTGCCAAGCCGGAGAGTTATGATGTCGATGAACCCTTTGCATTGTTAACCGTAGACTTCCGATCGGGCTCCAGACGTTTCCGGAATCTCCGAGGCAACGTTCGCCGGGCTCCCGGATCGCTTGCAGCCGGAATTCGCTGCAGAATTACAGTCGAATTGCTCGAGGAATTATGAGATTACAAAGTAACTCGATTGCAGGAAATTCTGGGTGTCCCAAAAATGTCTCGCAATCCGAAAGTAGGGGATTCCGGAGGTCATTCGAAGCAACTTTTTCCTTACCGAAAATGCAATCCGCGGCTTCGTTTACGAGTTATTAACGAAAAACCGTGACCAATCAGAGGCGAGATCATTTGACGCGAGACGGCCGAGCCAATGAGCGGAACCGGGCTCCGTGCACTCGTTGGCTGGGCCGCCGCGCGCCAGCCGAGTTCACCTCTTATTGGTCAGTGTTTTTCGTTGATAACTCGTAAACGAAGCCACGGAGAAAGTTTTCGCAAAGGAAAAAGTTGCTTCGAATGACCTCAGGAACCTCCCATTTCTCTTTTATAGTAAATTCTCGTTAATTGGCGCTCAGCTTGGAAACAAAAATGGACAATTTGGGAGGAGGAGATGCGATTAATCGGACAGCAATCGGTGCAAACGGGCAATTAAAATAACCTTGAGGCTAGTTTTTATGGTTACCGATTGTCGACGGCTATAAAGACGAGCCGCGAGGTTATTTTAATTGTCCATTTTTGTGCAGAAGCTGAAAGACAATCACGAAGAATTCGCTGTAGACAGAAATGGGCAATCGTGTCTCCTCTTCCCAAATTGTCTATTTTCGTTCACAATTGTCGAGCGACAATTGGAAAGAATTTACTGTACACCGTAATTCGCAACGAAGCTACAATTCGTACCGCATTTCGTATAAATTCCTCGAATAAGATCTGTTTCAAATAAACTACGCGTACTTCGACTAAACAAAGAGACAGAATAGAATCTGCATCCCGGTTGAAAAAACTTCATTATCGATGCCGGAAGCCCGACCTGACCGCGAGCGAAGTTCCCGGGATCCTCTGGAGAGACGGCATCGAACGCGACGGAGAGAACCGACTCTCGTCGGTCGGTTCGGAGCAATCGGTCAAGCCCGGATTAGAAATCCGCCAGCTGTTCGACGTGCAACCATAATCGGCTGTCGATGCCGGCGCGCGGCTAGGCACGATCTCGCGTCATCGAAGGACGCGAAGGTCGCCCGGCTGGCTCCATGGAATCTTGTAGAAGCGAGCGTGTTCGGGGAAACCGGCGTGTAGAGAAGTTTCTGTTACTCTGTATCGTGGATGTCGGCGGGCGAGGTGGTCGCAATTAACAGGACCGTTAATAGGAATTTAGTATCTCCGTTTAAGGAGGCGTTGCTTCTTTTGCCGCGGAGCCAGGCTAACTTCTCCCCCCCCCCCGGGGTGCCCCTCGTCCGGTTTCGAGGTGACGTTATAGTTCTCGGCTCGGGCTCGGCTCGGGCCCGGCGAGGCCACGTGTACCCGATGACTGCGTTTCCGCGCGGTTTCGCGCCACGCGGCGTTAAAGCCTGTATTTAAACGGCGTCTACCTCGCCGGAGATAACGCTTAATGGCCTTAATGATCCTGCGCGCGCAACGACACGCTGTGACTTTCCTTCTTTACGAGGAGAGCCTCCTCTTCCTCGCCGAGATCCTCGGGGGGATCCCCCCTCTCTGCCACCCCCCTCGTTCCTCCCGCGACCGCGCCGACAACTTTCCTCTCTCGGCGCGCTCACCTCTTTTCTCCCCGGACCACCCCCCCGAACACCGTTTTTCGCCCATCATTTCGGGGCCCGATCGCTAATTAATACGCCGGCCGAGCTATGCAAATTTTGTTTTCACCGGAGGTTCGTTTAATTCCGCGTTCCGTTCATTTTTATTAACTCCCGTCCCGCGAGAGCTCCGTAAAAATCCGGATCTACGGCCCGCCGGCTCCCGTTCGACAGCCGAAACGTTCTCTCGCGATCGTTCTTTCGATCGTTCGATCGCCGATCGATGCGCGCCGGAACCACCGTGCAAATTTTATTCTCGTCGGAGGTTCCGCCCGGCGCTGCGTCCCGCTAATTTTCTTTCCAACACTTTCGTTCGCTTCGATGATCTATAACGTGGGAGAAAATTATTCGATCGATCGATCGGATGGATAGATCGGATGGATAGATTCGAACCCGGATCTCTCGCTTGCCAGGCTTCCACCAATTAACACTATGCCGTCCGCAGATCTTAGATATGATTCTTTCGTTTGACGCCGGCATAATAGCTTGGAAATTTTAGATTTTAAAAAAGATTTTGAAGATGGCGGTAATATGAATTCCTAAAATTAACCAGTTAGCTGTGGCGCCTCTTTTTTCAATGCGCACACCTATACGCGTCGCGAGAATCCAGCGACGACGAGTATACTCGTCAAACACAGATTAAGTGTCGCTGTTAACACTATGCTGTCCGCAGATCTTAGGATATGATTCTTTCGTTTGACGCCGGCATGGTAGCTTGGAAATTTTAGATTTCAAAAAGAAATTTCGCAGGTGGCGGTAATATAAATTCCTAAAACTTAAGATATGTCTTCCAAGAATTTTCGTACTTAATTCTTAATTAAATAAGCACAATGCTATAGTTAGCTTGCTGCCTTTTAACACCCAAGAAATATAGTTCAAATGTTATCTCAGCTTTTTAAAATGGCACCAAAGTGGTACCACCGGCCTGCAACAGAACATAAACGCAAACGAAGAGCGCATTGCAGAAATATGCCGGATTTCTACGATAAAAATAGAAATCCGTATCTGAAGAATCGATTAAACGATTTACTCGTTAACATTCGCAAAAATTCACCTAAGCGCCGATTAACGCGATCCGGAGGCCTCGAACGCGAGCATAAGAGCTCTTAATCGATCGCGCTTCCAGCGACGATCGAAGCTCGCGGGCCGATTATTTCTCGCGGCAGCGCGATTTCTGCGGGGATCCAGGGATCCATGTATCGCGGAATCGATCGTCCGGAATCGAGAGTGGCCCGATTCGCCGCGGACGAAGCGGCCACGGGCTAAAACCGGCCGACGTAAATCGCGTTCCCTCCGTTGCGCCTCGATCGTTGTTTATTACGTGGCCGGCCGCGGGCACCGACAATAAAATAATTAACGAGGATCACGCTGAGAGGTTTCGCGAATCGATCACGGAACAACAGGCTCGAAGGTGACCCGGGTTTTTCGCCGCTCGCGCGGCGGGGCTCGCCGCGACTAATTAGCATGATAATTAAGCGGCGCCCGACGTTCCCCGGGCCTCGGACCGAGTTTCTCGCTCGACTCCTCCGCTGAGGTCAGCCCTCGCCTTCCACGGACCTCGAGTGCACGAGCACTCCGGGATCAAAATAATCGGGTACCACCACGCGGCCTTTGCCTCTTAGTTTTGGCGCAGTCGAGATCATTTCTTTACCGCGATCCACTCGTTTATTGTCGCTGAGCGGTGTCGCGACGTTGGGATTTCTCTTTTTACCGAGAAACTAGGAAGGGGCTATTGTCCCATTGCCACGGGACAATAGCGTAGATTTTTAGAATAGTTTTGACAGTGTTCAGAAATTTTGTATCCAAGATGAAGCAGAAGTTTGGTTCGTCGCAAGCGATCGGGCAATGCGATGTTTTGCTGGAGCATTTTATTTTTATCATTGGTCATTTTTTAACGGGAAACTAGGACAACCTTTTGCAATGGGACTTCGGTGAACATTTTTGGTACAGTGTCGACCGCGTCTAGAAATTTTGTATTCAAGAAAAAATGAAAATTGAGTTCGTCGCAAACGATCGGGCAATGCGTTGTTTCGCTGCAGTATTTTAACCTATTCTTGATTATTTTTTAATGGGAAACTGGGAGAACCTTTTGCAATGGGACTTGGGTGTACATTTTTGGTGCAGTATCGACCGCGGCCAGAAATTTTGTATTCAAGAAAATATGAAAATTGAGTTCGTCGCAAACGATCGAGCGAAACAACATTTCGCAGGATTTTTTTGACCCGAAGGTCGGCATCTTTGGTAATTTTTTACCGCGAAACTAGAAAACCTATCGCAACGAGACTTCGTTGCGCACGTTTAGCGAGGTTTCGACAGTGCACGAAAATTCGGCCACAGCCGAAACGTAAAAATCGTGTCCGCCACGAACGATTCGGCGCGTTCGTGCGAAAAGAGAAGAGCCGGGCGCGCGCGACAGCCGAAGGTAACGCGATCAGAAATTAAGTCGGAGCAACAGCCAAAAGCTTTCAGGAAGTCCTGAGAAACAGCTCTAATTACATCTGTGCCGTCTTCGAAACGGGGGAATCGGCTCCTCGGTGACACGGAGAAAGAAAGAAAGAGAGAGAGAGAGAGAGAGAGAGAGAGAGAGAGAGGGAGAAAGAGAGAGAGCGGCGAAAACCGGCGGAATAAAAATACAGTTTACAACATTGAATTCCGTGGACGCCGGCGATCCGATATCGCGAAGGAATCTGCGGACACATTTCGGCGGGAAAAGAGGAAGAGATCGGCACTGATAACGCGGCGGGGCCGCGTTCGCGGCGGTGAACACCGAATATTTTTAATTAACATGCTTCGTTAAGGGAGACATTGTCCGTTTAATCGCGGCGATAGGAGCCCGACACTTCATTCCGGCGGCCGCGGCGCGGCTTCGAGCGGCGAAAAAGGCGACCCGGCGTTCCGCAATTCGGAATTAATGTACCAATTAATGACTTCATCGTGTGGCCAACCGGCCACCGGAAATTATGACGTTGTTCCCGGGTTTTCTGGCACGGCGACGGCAACGGCAACGGCGAAGGCAACGACGAAGGCGAAGACGAAGGCGAAAGCGCGGACGAAGGCGCAGACTCGGAGAACGTGGAAGCGGCTGCACGGACGTTTATGGACAAAGAAGCACAATCGAGCCCTGACCGCCGCGCGTTCCACGGTGAAAATAAATTAATCGTTTAATATACGGCCGCCGCGTCGACGGCGCGCGCGCGCGACTCCAGGCCTACGATTCACTTTCACGGAATCGTTTATCCGCGATAATCCGCGCCCCGAGCGGGTATCGTCGAACTTTCCGGCCGTTGAAAGCCGCCGGATAAATGCCAAATGCCTCGGATTCCTTGTTTCAGGTAACCGCGGAATCGGCCGCATCTAACCTCGGCTTTGAAGCGAGCACGAGCACGCGGCTCCTTATGCAAATTAACGTACCGCCGGCTCCCCCTCACCCCCCCAGCCGAATTAATTGGCAAGCCACGTTTTTTTTTGTCCAGCAGGCCGCGCTCGGTCGCCGGAAGCAGCGCAAATTAATAGATCGCGTCCATACGTACGCGGCGGCTTTAATTTCGATTTAAATTTCCCGCACGATAATTTCCTAACAGTCGCGTTCAGGATCGCGGATTTTCATACGTTTATGGTAAAACACTGAGTGGATGCAATTTCAAACGTTAGAACGATTCGACGACGGAGTTACGAATGTTAACGTATTGCTTCCGATTTGTTTAAACGATCGGGGGGAGGAGGGGAGTAAAGGACGAATTTGCTATTTAGCTTTTATGTTTTTACATCGATTATATATATATATATATATATATATATATATATATATATATATATATATATAATTATTATTATTATAATCGCGCAAACAAAACGAAATAAATATATATATATATATATATATATATATATATATATATATATATATATAATAATTATATTATATAATTATATTATAATGATAAATTATAATAATAGATTAATTCTATTATTAATAGATATAATAATAGAGCGATTCGTTTTACGAAAATTGTGGAGCGTCGATTGTCCACAAAAATTGACAATTTGGGAAGAGGAGACACGATTGTTCGAGCCTTGCGCCTCGTTTTTTATAGTTGTTGAGAATCGGTAATTATAAAAACGAGGCGCGAGACTCAAATTAATCGTATCTCCTCTTTCCAATTTGTCCATTTCCGTGGACAATCTGTGCGTCACAATTAGAGAAACATTACTGTATCACTTTATTATTCGCATATTATAATATTATATTATATGTAAATATATATATTATATTATTTGCACTCGAGTGGTGACCCCGGGGCACCGTTGAAAATGTTATACCACGTTCCAAGATAATTTTAATATCGTCATAGTTTAAATGAAAAATATTATTAATAGCGTAACCGTTGTAAAAATCACAGGACTCAATTTCATACGCATAAAATGCGCTTTGTCGCATAAAATGGAAATACTGTAAGTCAGAAAAAGTGTTTCAGATTTACGATTAGAATGCTTTCGAGTGCAAAGGGTTAATAAATTCACGGGACACGACTGTTGACCGATCACTGTCGCGCAGGAGATTTGACTCGAAATCAAGATCTCGCGAACTTACGGATCGATCCAGTAAGATTCTGGAGATCTTTCTAAAGTTGCAAGCTTCGATCCGAAGCTATCGGATCTTTGTATCCGATCAGAGATCCTATCCGGACTATTAGAGAGGCTTCGTCGCGGCAGATTCGAGAATGCAATCTCGAATAATCGAGTCCTCCGCCGTTTGGACTCCATTAGGCGGACGATGCCTTTGTCGTCTTCACGACGATCGATCATGAGACGACAATGAAACGCTTGCAGGCTGTAATTACGTTTCAAAATAGCTTTCGGACGCTGTTCTCCGAAAGAATGCTTCCAATTGCGCGCGCCGGGGGCCGGAGTGCGCGCAAGTGGGCGGGATTTAGTGGCCCTTTAAATTCTTCAGCGGGAGAAGCGATAATAAAATTGCCGGAACGCTCGCGATTACGTGAAATTCGTTTCGAAATAACTTTCGAACACAAATCACCGGGCGAATGCTTGTCTCCCGGGACTTTGTGTAACCCTTGCTATTTTCCGCGTCGCGCGCGGACGAGTGGGCGTGGCTTAATGGCTCCTCGAACCTCCCAGAAACGGAAGCGATAATAAAGCTGTTCGAAAGCGCTTTCGCTGCGATTTTTCGCAGCGATGAAAATGCGAGACTCCGGATTTTGTACGTTTATTCAAAAATTGTATATATATAAAATTTGTTTTTCCGCGTATTTGATATACGCGGTTCCCTACGATTTTTTAAGATGATAGGGATAATAAGCTGTGTTTCCTTTTTTTTTTAACTTGTAATATATTTGAATATTAAACTTAACACCGATTCAGAGTAGATTTTTTAGCGAATAGACTATTTTGTGTTCGGGTTGACGGTAGACTGCTTGTTGTGTGTTCTCGGAGGTAAACTCGGTGTAGGTGTGTTCTAAAATTGAGATAGTCGGATTCGTGGATTATTCGATTCTTGCGAGGAGGGAGGGAAACGGTCGTCCCGATTAATTGGTTCGCAAAATTATGAAAGTGACCGCCCCAAACTAAGGGTCACCCGCAGGTAGGGGTGCGTCGGACACGAAGAATCCGAGTGTCCCAAGAATTAGCCGTAGCAAACAATAGTCCGGAAAATGCCTTTTCTCGGTGGAACGTGCATACCATAAAAAAACGACTGGGAAATGACATTTGGTGCCCAACTGTGGATCATGAAGGAAATACTTGAGCAGAAGACGGAAACGACTTTTAACGAAATTGCTTGCTACGGGTGGCCAGGAATTTCGGTTGTTTTGCCCAAGTGTATAAAATAAGCTATTTCTTTGGGCCTTCGGTCCCTGGGTAATCCACATCTGGCAAGTTTCGTCTTCCCAGGGACGTGGATGGCCAGCAATGTTTGAATCGAGGACATCATATTTCCTCGCTTGATTTATAAAGATTCCGTCATACAACGAAACAAAATCCTCGAACAGTGAAAAGATAGCGAAGAAAATTTGAGAATACCGATAAGTTATTCTCGAACGATTAAAATCATTACCGCGAGAGAGAGAGAGAGAGAGAGAGAGAGAGAGAGAGAAAGTTCTGCGCGATTCGATAATGAATCGTTAGGCGCGATGAAGACGACGCAGAATCTCCTCGGTTCGCGGCGTACAGAAGGCAAGAATTTTGTTTCGCGGAATCGAACGCTGTCGCGCGAGAGCATAGTTTAACGGAAAGGATCGTGGCTTTAACAGACAGAAACAGCCGGAGATCACGACCGGCGTGTCTCGATCACGATCCCTTGAATTCCATCGTCGGGCCCGATCCTATCTGGCTCGGCGATCCAGCGTATAAATTAGCACGATCGACGCGAAGACAATCGTGCGGGGGTTACGCCGCTCCGCGCCGCGCCGAGCCGCGCCGAGCCGCGGAGAAAATGATGAAGAACCGTCGGGAAACCGGCCGCGACAAGTGAACGTCTCTCCTTTCACTTCTTTATATTCCCGGGGCCCGATCTTTGGCGGGCCCGTCTAGTTATGAAATAAAACGCCGGGGTAAAACGGGTACAAGCCGGTGGCGCAATAACCCCGGCCGGCTTTTACGCCCGAGTCCCTTGATTTACAGCGGCTCCGCGACCTGCCTTAATAGAAGAACTGCCAGCCCACGGGATCCACGACGGCCGATCACCTTCTTAACAGCCCGTGAATCTGTTCGCCGTGCGACGACAGGATACCCCGTGGTTTACGGATCTTCTCGGTTATCGGAAAAGAATGAACGCCGTGTTTTCGATAACGACGGTCACGCCGCGTTCGCCGAGTGCAAGTCGTACGCTTTGATCAGTCGAATATGCTGATTAGCTCCGTCAAGTCACTTGTAGACGCAGCGTAAAAATATAAATACACAGGGTGTCCCGAAAATGTCTCGCAATCTGGAAAGAAGGAGTTCGAAGTAACTTTTTCCTTGGCAGAAAGGCAATCCGCGGCGAGTTATTAACGAAGAACAGTGACCAATGAGAGGCGAACCGTATGCTTTGATTCGTCGAATATGCTGTTTAGCTCCGTCAAGCCACTTGTAGACGCAATGTAAGAATATAAATATACAGGGTGTATCGAAAATGTCTCGCAATCTGGAAAGAAGGGCTTCGAAGTAACTTTTTTCTTGACGGAAATGCAATCCGCGGCTTCGTTCACGAGTTATCAACGAAAAACAGTGACCAATGAGAGGCGAGCTGTATATACAAATGAATGTAGCGTCGTCGAGACTATAATGATGAAATTTACCATAAGCGACAGTGCTTTAACTGCTTGGTATTTTAAAAATCCCAGCGACGGTCCGGTACCTCAAATATACCTCGATACAGGGTTACTTCAAAGTGCTGTAACTTCGCGAGAAAAAATCGCAGCCGCGTTTCTCTTTTTTTTAATTGAAGGGGAAGGATCGAGCTTCGTTCAGCCGCAAACGGCATCCCCGACAAAAATTCTACGAAGTCCGTGCGTTTCGTTGAATTTGGCAATTTTCGATGCGACAAAAACTTGGCAATTTTCCATACGATGAACATGGCCTCGCATTTAAAGGGTTACAGAGCCGACGGCGCATGGAATTTAAAAATCTAGCAACAGTGTCTTAAAGTAGAGGTTTCGAGCTTCAATTTAGAAGAAAAGTCACCGTCCTGCGAGGATTTTTCGCGGAGTTATCGACGGCCCAAGTTGGCCAAACTTTATGCAACATTTCTTCCACGCTATAATTTCAATTAACGTCAATCGCGTATTTCTCGATGTTTGTGTGCACGAATTTGTTATCTGCAAACGATGCCACATTCGACAGACCGAAAGGAACACTGGAACTCCGAATTTCAAATTTAATCCGCATCTTACTTTTAAGATTCGGTGTCAGAAGAAGATTCGGTGACAGTTCTTCGGCGATCGTTGCGCTACGATCTCTTTCGCAACCGCGTCGATGAGCGCTTCTTCGTGCTTCAGAATTTCTCTCGTAGAACGAAACAATCTCTGTTTTCTGTACGTCCCGGTTGACCTCCATTCCTGGACAATCGTCGCGTTGAAACACGCGGGCTCGCCGGAACGGTGACCGACCATCGGGCCGGCATCCTCGCAGCTCGCGCCAACAGCAGAGGCAACGACCGGGGACAGCATCTAGCCGATGCTGGATCCATTAACGAAGTCATTTCACCGGGGATAGGCCGACCGGCTACTAATGTCCACGGTCCTGACTATCGAGGCCTCCGCGTTTCGTAGGAATGCCACTTTTCCGTCGCTCCTCGCCTCTCTTTCTCCGCTCCCTCTCTCTCTCTCTCTCTCTTTCTCGAACGGCAACGCGCTCCTCCCGCGGACCGTTCTCTCCTTTCTTCATCTATCGGCGTATAATAACTCCATTACAGGCCGTCCGAGGGGCCCGCGTGCTTTTAATGTCTCATTTCCATCCGAGGAGATCGCGTCCTCGGCCACCGGCGCTGGCCCGGCCGCGTCCGGCGCCCACGAAAGTGTCGCCGCTTATCGCCACTTTGTGTAATCGCCTCCGGGGACCCCTGGTATTACGGGCCCCAATCGGAATCCACGGCCGCATTCGACTTCTCCTCCGTCGACGATGCCCTCCGGTTGCCGGACTGTCGGACGATGCAAAGCGTTCGCTCCATTATCGGGGCTACCGCGGCGGGTTGCTGCGATCAACGAAAAACGGACACCGCGAACAAGTGCCGTTGATCCTCTTAAGCTCGCATCTTTCGGTCGTCGATGCGATCCGTTCGTTTTAGTCGGTTTCGTCGATCGGTTCGCTTCGCGGACGATGGCTGACGCGGTCTGTGCGTGGATTTTTTTTTATATTCGTGCACGATGGAATCTCGATTATCGATGCAGAGTACCTAATTTCTCCCGGAAATGGCAAATTTCGGGTTGCTGCGAATTTGCCTGTGCTAGTCCCACGCCTATGTAATTTATTGCGGCACGCGAATTGCTGGAAGATGACACAAAATTGTCGGTTTGTGTCTACGAATTGCCTTCGAATCGTGGCATGTGGTCGCCGAATTGCTTTCGAATCGTGGAATGTGGCCTCTGAATTGCCTTCGAATCGAGTCACATGGCCTCCGAATTGCCTTCGAATCGAGGCAAAAAATTAGAAATAAAAAAGTTAAGTCATCGTTTTCACACTAATTTACACCGGAATGCTGGTCGCTGCCTTTTTCACTATAAAAACGAGTCGCGAAGCTCGTGGAATCGCGGCTTAGTATTCTCCAATCTGTCGGTTTCAATTCCGACCTCCGAACATTTCTGGAAGAAATCACTATAATATGTTCAGATAATGGAACAGTTTGGTATCTGTATTACTTCCTTGTTCTCCTTTATCCATTTTATTTGATCTCACTTTCTCATTCCACTTCATCTATTCTATTCGATCTTCTCGCAGGCTACGCAACGCGATGGAAACACGCTAGCACCTGCAATCCTTAAAAAAGATCAACGAAGTCCGTAATTACCAAAGAATTAACGCTTCCGCAAAACCGAAGAAACTGCCCGCGGAGCAATCGATCGAGCTCCTCGATCGATATCGAGCGGACGAACTCCGGCCGAGCGATCCAGCTCGACCAAGAAAGAAAGCAAAGAACTTCGGAGCGCCGTCGGGATCGTTGAAGCAGAGATTTCTCGTCGCTCGTCTCCGTTGCCGGCTGGGGCTATGCCTTATGCAGATTCCTCTTCATTCGTATTAATAACCGGCGAGAGTCTGGGCATGCCTGGCCAGGCCAGGCCAGGCCATGCCGCGGAGCCAAGGTCGCCGGGGTTAAGGCGTGTTCAACAAGCTGTTCATGGCTACTACCTAAAGGGCCACGGCTCTTTCATCCGCAACCCGGAAGTGCCGCGGCCTCCTCCGTCGTTGTAACTCAAGACGGCCGTCGGTTGCTTCTAGTCGTACTTCGCCGTCCGGAGGTATCTCCCCGCTATCCTTCCTGATCCCCCGTCTCGTTGACCTTTTCCAGGGAAAAAGCACGGCGGAGCTCGGCGGAAACGGTCCCGAGGTTTCGATCGACGGGAAAACGGCGACGGAAAAGAAATTATTGAAAAACCGGCCGGCCAGAGGAGCTCAAAGCCACCGGCTCCCTGCCTTCTAAGGGAATCGTCATTTTCTAGGCTCCGGTATCGTAGTCATCGATGCCCAAGCGCCGCCGTAAACGGACCGATCTCCTCCGGCGAGGAGCCTCTTCCCGGACCGACGGGACTCTCGCTGCTGCTGACTCTTCTCCCTTCTTCTTCTTCGTCGTCGTCGCCCTCCTCCGCCGCCGTTTCTATTTATTATAAGTCGGGAAAAGTCGACAATCGGTAGCCGGACACGACCGTAAATCACGGCGGATCGTCTCCTGCCGCGCCTTCGCGTTGGGCAACGGTCCCCGCAGCCCCCCAGCCCGCGCTACCTATAAGAGGGATGCGCGCAGGCGGCAGTGATATATCGCGCGAGTCCCCCCATTGTCTCTGACTAAGTTCACGAGGGACGGGCCACCGAGGAACAGCCGCTTACTCGTATTAATTACAACGTCCCGGCGAAACCGAAGTCGGTTTCGACGCAACGGGACTGCCGTCCCGTCATTTTTCGACGCCATTTTGGCCGTCTCCCAACGCTGCCCGCCGCCAGCCACCGTTCCTCGGCGAAGCTTCCTTCGAAACGATCCTTTGAGCCAGGGGTGTCGATCTCGCGGCCCGAGATGAACATTTTTGATGTCAAGCATCAGGACGTAAACAATAATTTAACTTTATATATATATATTATATTATTATATATATTATATATATATATATATATATATATATATATATATATATATATATATATATATATATTATTATATATATTATATATTATATATTATATATTATATATTATATATTATATATTATATATATTATATTATATTACAATGTACTAGTCAAAATAAAAATATTTGTTTCTATGAACATTGATCTTTTTTTTTGCGGCCCACCTAAAGTTAAGCATTGTTTATTTATTATTATGGCCCAAGTTAGCTTTTGAGTTTGACACCCCTGCTTTAAGCTGACGAAACTTGCTCGGACTTCGGTGACTCTTTCTGTCGCCGCGATCGCGCGGTGCGACGTGCGGCGTTGAAAAATCAAACAAACAAAAATAAAAGAAAAACAAAAAATTGATCTCTGAAATTCCATATTTGCTTTCTGACTGATACTAGTCTATAACAGTAATACTAGTATAACACTAGTCTTATTAACAAAGACTAACTAAAGACTTTTTAACGCTATATTCACGGAACCCGTCAAAATGGCGGCTCACTAATTGTTTCATTTACAATTGTTCATCTCGTAGAGATACATTTATGAGTTATTTATTCAATTTATACGGTACTTACGGCAAATGTTACAATAACACTCGTTAAAAATCAGAATAAAGTAATGTCTCTCTAATTGACGCCCAGATTGCGTACAAAAATGGACAATTTGGGAAGAGGAGATACGATTATTCGAGCCTTGCGGTTTATTTTTATAGTTATAAATTGTCCATAATTATAAAATAAGGTGATGCGAGCCGCAAGGCTCGAATAATCGTATCTCCTCTCCCCAAATTATCCATTTTAGCGGACAATCCGAGCGTCAGTAAGGGAGACATTACTGTAAATGTCTTTCGTGCTCCGTAAATCTAACATTAAAGAAAATGGCGTTTAAAATTCCATTTTCCCTAATAATTTTTTAACTAGAAATCCACCACTATCGCACTAAATACAATAACAATAGCGTCGCGGACAATGGCATTATGTTACAAGAAACGGTAAAATGTCTCCGCATCGCGTTTCTCTTTCGAAACGTCTCGGCTATTGATGAAAATACGTAAACGCGAAGGTGCCATCTTGTCGCGCGAGGGACCCGCATCCGTCCAATCCGAACGGACGATATTCTCGGGCATCGCGCGATTATTTGCGAAGCGTTTCGCCGGGGATCGGCGCTATAAAATGGGATTCGAAACCGAAGACGATGGTAATAAATAACATAGCTGATTGGAAAGACTCACCGTTCGGAGCCTGTCTGCAGAACCTGGCGAACATATCCTCTAGTTCATCGACGACCGTCTGCCTGCGAACAGAGAAGAGTGGCCCCCATCGAACGATCAGTCTCGATTTTTCGCCGGTCGAGTTAATTGAAATTTAATTGTCGGAGGCAAAAAAAAGTGGAAAACCAGGCTCGTTAACGGAGGCCGATCGGTAACACGCCATTACGATACGGGTAACCGTCTCGCGGCCGGTTAACCGCAATAAATTACAACTCCTAATGCCCGGCTTGTTTATAATACCGGCGGCCGGTTATCCCGGGGTCGCCGATAATTGCCAGCGCGGAGGATATCAAAATTCAGGCCGGCTAGACTGGCCAGACCGAGACAGAAACGGCGAGGAGAGGAGAGGAGAGGAGAGGAAGATCGAAGCATGCGGTATCGGGACGAAGGCCGCGGACCAGTCGAGCTCGAGGCGTAACGCGCCGAGTGTCGGACGAGATATTTCCTTAACGCTAATGGCTACCAGTCGTCCCGCTAATAATTACAAGCTCCCCTTGACTAATAGGTAACGACAGGCGATCTTCCTGCCCGTGCCAGCGAGCCAACGCTGTCTCGGTCCCGGGCCCCGCGTCGTCTCGCGTCCGACAGCCGGCCCCGACGCTGCTCGCTCCTCGCTCCTCGCCCTTCGGCTCGCCGTTTTATGCAAAGACGCCCCCGGGGCCTGTCAGCGCCGATCGCCGATTCGAAATTGCCGCGCGAAACACGCGAAATCACGACCCACCCACCCCCCACCCTCCATCTCACCCTCGGACACCCGCGAACGACTCACTTTGCAACGCGTTTCTTCGGAGCGGATCCTCGAGCCGCCACGGCGACGCGAGAAACGCCCCGGAAATCGGCCGTCGCTACCGATACGCTCGAATTTCACACGGTGTTTAGATTACCCCTGATTTGCAATTCATGCCGTCATTTTGCTACATCGCCGGCAACACGTCGCGGAACGCTTCAAACGAGATACGAGATCGGCGACATCGGGTACGAAAGAAAAAGGACGGCTTGTCGATTATGCTAACGAGGCGACAAGATGTTTACTTTTGTAGGGGGTGGTTCAGAGTGGTGCTAGGGTAATTTGGGACACTCTGCGCGGGGATTGATGTATTGTTTCAAATATAGTAGTAGTGGAATCGCGTGTTTTATGCACGCGTTGGTCGAATTTTGTTTATTTCGTATTTTCTACGTGCCATGCTTCGTACTTCACGTATTTTATAATTTTATAGATTTTATGGATTTTATAGATTTTGTAGATTTTATAGATTTTATGGATTTTGTAGATTTTATGGATTTTGTAGATTTTATAGATTTTGTAGATTTTATGGATTTTATAGATTTTATAGATTTTATAGATTTTATAGATTTTATAGATTTTATAGATTTTATAGATTTTATAGATTTTATAGATTTTACAGATTTTACAGATTTTATAGATTTTATAGATTTTACAGATTTTACAGATTTTACAAATTTTACAGATTTTATAATTATACTTTATGCATTTTAACTTGCACGAATCACATTTTTCATCGAACAGCCGCGGAATTGGGAGCAACCTGAACCTACTTGACCTCGCGACCTCGCAAAGTTCCTTCACAGCCCCAAGTTCGACGGCCCCCACGAGCGTAGATGGATCATGAATTATTTCGCGGGAAGATTTCGAAGGGAAAGCGATCCGGACGCCATTGAAATCTCAAGTGGACGAAGTGGTATTCCGTTCGCGAGCCGATACCGATCGCCTAAAGCAGAAGCAGCCGCCAGGAGCGAGCATTCCTAGCATGTTTCCGATCGCTGACGACGGAAACGCGTTGGGAGGGCCCCCGACGACTTCTCCGAGAATTGAAAAAAAAGAAAAAAAAGAAAAGAAGATGGTAACGCTGAGAAGTATCGCCTGCCGTCGGGCCTGTTTCTCTCTCTTCATTTCGATTTCATCGATCGGCTTACTTTAATCTTCCAGGATCTTCGCGACTGGTACTTATCGGTGGACCGCGATTATGCATCTATGAGAAAACTGGTAACACGAAACGGGAGGAACGTATAGCATGCTATTTTGAAAATAATTAAAACTGTTATAAATTAAGTTCTTATTTCTTGAAATATAATATATAATATATAATAATTATATATAATAATATAATATAATAATATAATATATATAATAATTAAATTCTTATTTCTTGAAATCGATGACGGAGACTTTTATCTCGCATAAAGATCCGCGGTCCATTTATCGGTCGATGATCCAACCCTTTCATGGATGCGATACGAATTAAAAAAAAAATTAAAATATTCGAGGCTCGAACAATCGTATCTCCTCCTCCCAAATTGTACATTTTTGTTCAAAAGCCGAAGGAAAATTGTGTCTCAAATTAACCAAAATTGCCATAGTTTTATCAACAAAGGAATCACATAATATAGAAACGTACAAAATAATAATAATTCTATTCAATTTATTGTTACAGGGTAGAACTCGAATAGCCCTAACGTGTCGCATGGGTTCCTGAATGCGCACGCAGCTATCGCAATATTTCGAGTCGGGTCTAAAAATATCTCGCGATGCATTACCGTGCATACAAAAAGAAAATAGGACATTTTCGATCTTACCGTGCCCCAAAGAGTTAAATAATCGAATAAATTTGTCCAAAATGCTCTCCGGCTCCTCATTTCCCAGAGATTTACGACCCCGAACAGTTTCATCGACACACACGATCACACCGATCTCTTTCCGAGCCGTTATTTACCGGTCGACGCGACCTCGATAAATACTTCGATAAATTTTCCTCGAATGGTACTCGAATGGTCCGCCCGCTTAGGAGAAACATACTTGTGCGCCGATCCAGCGATCGCGGCTCGAACAGTTCCATCAGAATCACGGCTACCAAGATCCCGTGGAAGAACAAGGCGGCCACGGTGCGCGGCGGGAAAAAGTCCGCGTCGATTCCGTGTCCGCGGACACCGTGGAATTACCATTTACAATGGTTATTACCATACGACATGGGAGATAGAGATGAGAAAGTTGTCGGGGGCTTTACATAATTGCGCAACGCACTGGATACGCGCATGTTGCAGACGAAAGGGAAACACGGGCCCCTGGCCGGGCGTACCATTTGTTCCCATGTTGTTGCGCGTAACTGCACAAAAATGATTTACATCGTTCCTGATACTCCCGGGTAATGGCCCTTCCACACCGTTCGCCCGGAAAGGCCTAAGCTGATTGCCTTCCGCCGGGATCCTCGCGCGTTTCTATCCCGCGATTTTTCACCGTCCACCCGGCTCTCGAACGGTACCCCGTCGGCTCCTCGGGATTTTACTATAAAACATATATTAGATTGGCCGATAAGTCATCGCGTTCTCTGCCGAACGGCCAATACAGACGAGAGAAGAACGCGATGACTTATTGTGTATTGAGCCCAACTGTTGCAGAGAAAAGTCCGAGGAATTTGAATAAGTATTAGGTTGGGGAATAAGTTCGTAGCGTTGTTATATTTTCTTTTATTTTAGAACGATCTTTTGCTGTTTGACAAAGTGTATAATATTCGTTCGATAGAGCTCTTTCTGCTCTACGAAACTGTGCTAATCGTCTTTTCGAGTAGTTTAATTTTTTGTTACTTTTTAGGCTTAGAAAATGGAATATCCAGAAGGTAAAAAGCAACATTTTCGACACCTTCTCTTCTTCGCTTTTCATCGAGGCCAAAAAGCTGCCGAAGCAGCCCGGGACATTTGCAACGTATACGGAGAAAGTGTCGTAGGCGAGTCTACAGCACGGAAATGGTTCGCGAGGTTCAAAAATGGCGATTTTGACGTCGACGACACGCCCCGCGGCGGAAGACCTTCTGAAATCGACGAAGAGCGTCTCGAAGCACTTTCGAATGAGGACGGTCACCGAACGAATCGTGAATTGGCCGAAAAAATGAACTGCGATCATAAAACGATTCTCGATCATCTTCGTTCGTTGGGATTTGCCGAACAATTGGGAGCCTGGGTGCCTCGCGAGCTTCGCGAAAACAACAAAGAAAATCGCCTTCAAATAAAAACGCTACGAACTTATTCGCGATCTCGAGCCCATAACTCAAAAATAGGAGTTTCTTCGCAATTTTCAGGGCCGTGAAAACGATTTTCTGATCGGATGAAAATTTGTTTGGAAAGATCGATCCTCCCCGAGTGAAACTAAAATAGGTCGCATCTCGATACGATCGACGGTTTCCAAGATAAAAATTCCCGAGTACGAACGTTTTTATTTTTGTCGATACGCGTTCAACTCGAGAAACGTGCGAAGACCGATTATCGGACGAGAAACGAAGCGTAATATATTATATAAATATATTATATTATATAAATATAATATAATATAATATTATTATATATATATATATATATATATATATTAATTATATTATATTATATTATAATATATAATAATATATATATAATATATATAATATAAATATATTATATTATATAAATAATTTATAATAAATAAAGAATATAATAATATAAGTAATATTCTCCGAAAAAAGTAAATAAATCAGAGGCAGCATGCGCCCCGCGACCGTTCATTCCCACGGTATTGGGCGACCGAAGCGAGCAGAGTGTCCATTCTTTCTGCTCCCGTTGCGATGTTCTGCAAACGAGAATTATGTTCCTGTTTAAGAGCGACATACCGTAACCGAGCACAGTGTAACAATATTCTCGGGAGCGTCGGATAAAGGAGAGATTCGATGAGGATCCCGTGGATAGCCGGTCGCGGACTAAAGAGGCGGCATAGACGTCGTCGATTACGAAGGTTCGCGGCGATCGAGGAAAGCCCGGGATCGGTTTTATTCAGATCCGCCGGTCGGAACGAATAGGAGTCATTGTCGGTAGATAGAGGCAGAGCCGATCGCGGCCTCCACGGCCTGTACAGAGTGTATAGGACTCGTTGCCACGGCTCGATTGCAGCGAATCGATGAATGGCGAAACGGGCGAGAGCGTGCTTATTGCTCGGCCGTGCTGAATAATTTATTACACCTTGACCGTCGTGCCTGTAATACGTTACGATACGTTATTACGCGGCACGGGGCGTAGAAGAAGGGCCGCGTAATTGGCCGGCCTATAACCAACGAATACAGAAGAGATCGAGCGGGGATCCTCTCCCCGCCCGTTCGAAGATTTCGCGGATCTCGCGTGTCGACGCCGCTGCGATCACGAATTTTTTCACGAAATCGTCGACAGAAAACGAGAATAATTTCTTTCTAGCCGGCGTGTTTCGCTTACGAGAATGTTCGGAGTACGGTAATGTCTCTCTCTCTCTCTCTCTCTCTCTCTCTCTCTTTCTCTCTCTCTCTGTCTACATTTTCGGGACACCCTGTATATTGTAGAACGCTCGATGCACGATGGAACGAGACACCTTTTCTCGTGGACCTTCTTTCGGTCAATTATCGAAATTTACTAGAATACACTGCGATACACTGCAGCCTCGTTAAATCTTTAATAAGCAAGAACTTTATGCAAAATAAAGTCCGATTTTTATAGTTACGAATTGTCGATAACTATAAAAATGAGCCGCGAGGCTTAAATAGTCGTGTCTCCGCTTCCGAAATTGTACATTTTTGTGGACAATCTGAGCGTCAGTTAGGGAGACATTACTGTAGTAATTTCTCCCGCATTGTCCTCCGGCTTGGAAGCGATAACGGACAACGTGGGATTTTACGGCTCGCTTTTACGGTCTCTCGGTTATTTAAACCTGCAGCCCGTTCTTAATGTCGTTGACAATTCGAAACTGTAAAAGTGAACCGCAAGGATCGAATAAACGTATCTTTTCTCTTCCTAAATTGTCCATTTTTGTGGACAATCCGAGGGTCGATTAGATAGACATTACTGTATATATTTACAGTTAAGACCAATTTTTAACATTGCACGAATTTTTCGAGCTGGTTGTAAGCTGTTATTTGCAAACGTCTATTGAATTATTAAATATATTATAACATATTTTATTTTATATTAATATATATAATAAATGTAATAATATACTAATATAATAATAGTATAATATAAATAAAATAGTATAAAGTTTATATACAATTTATTTTATAATATATTATATTATTAATTAAATTATAATTGTACATCGCGCGTGTGTGCAGACATATACGTATAGATATATTCGTAACATTAATTTAATTCGTAACATTAAAAAAGCATCGGGCATACGTTATCGTCCCATTAGAGTCATCTCGTGACAATTTATTCCAGCAAGTTTACCGTCAATTCGAAGATATTAACCCCTTGCCGTACCGTAAACGACTTCGCGATCGGAAGTTTTTCGATCGTTACATCATCTCTAAGAAGAAGAAGAAGAAGAAGAAAGAAAGAAGGCAATTTGCATTTATCGTACGGCCGCGTTTACTTAATCGTTTAAATATACCGACGTCGAGAGATCAGAATTTAATTCGGTCTGAAAAGAACGGAACGGCACTTCGCGTTTAATAAGTACGGCAAGGGGTTAATTTCGCGGAGGATTTCGGGCGAATTCGCCACCGTGCGACGCGACGAAACGGAGAGATACCCGATCGCCGGACACCGAAAAAGCCTCGGCCCGTGGTCCCGGTGGATCCCGGCACCGCGGAGAATCGAACCGCGGAAACCGGTCCTTATTAAGGGCCTTATTAAGTTCGAGGGCCCGGTAATATCGTTAATTAGATGCTATAAACTTTGAACCCGCATTTGCATAAGCAACCATATCGCGGCATTAATCTGTTATTTATGCGCGACAAATAGGATAAACAGAGTCCCCCGGCATCCCGGCGCATCCCGTATTCCCTGCGCCGCTGTTCCACATAATTAGCGATACTAATTAATGGCTGTATCCGAGGTAATTATGCTGAACAAAACACGCCGGGCCCGGCGGGCCGGCTACAGTACGCGCGCGTGGGTTCGACACCGGCGCGCACACCGGGCCCGCGCTATTTTCAATAACGAGGGCGTGAAATTCTCTCCCTCTGTACGATTCTCTCTCTCTTTCTTCTTTTTCTCTCATTTCTATCTCTACTCGATCGCCACATTCGCTCCATAAATTCGCGATCTTCTGCTCCGCTGTTGCTAGAAAAAGATCACTAAAATTATTCTACGAGCCGCTCGTTTGCCAAATCTCCATAAAAAAACTCCATAAAAATCTCCATAAAAAACTCCATAAAACGGAAACTGTAGAAATGCAACGAAATAATATACATTGTTGTTAAAAATTCCCTTCGAAATAAAAATTGAAATAAACATTGCATAGACATAAACATAAATGATGCAAAATACATATAAAAAATGCATACTAGCATACATATTAACGCATATATTAGCGTATAAAAAATACATATAATCATAATGTAAAATGAATAAGATAAGACCAAAAAGATTTTGTTACTTAACGGTGTTATTCCGTATTATTTAGGGACACTTATTATGAATAAAAAAGAAGTTATCACCGAACCAAGTGCTCCGACACTTAAGTTTGAAATACTTCAAAAAACAAGAGTTCATCGATTCGGCCTGTGAACGGCTTGTTCGTAAATTATTAGACAGCACATCTTTACGCGAAATAAAAGTATGTCCGTACCTGTTGCAAATAGTATGCAACAATAGCAACATAAACGTTGCGTTCTTTCCTTAATCATTTTCGTATCTCGAAAGCAACGCATCGATCTAGGTAAACGTTTCGCCGCGAACCTCGTCGCCGCGAACGGAATTAGTTTTTTGCGCGATCGTAGTCCAAAACGAAATCGTCACTTTGGGCCCGAACACGATGTTCCGGGGGGCATCGGGCCGGCAAAAACGTTCCGACGGTGGAGAGGTCCCCGAACGCGGGGCCATCGTGGCGAAGGTAATGCGACGCCTTGATGGACGGCCGGATCGCGGGAGCCGGAAGTGTGGCCGGCGAAAAAACTGGCATTTAGAGGCGAGCCGGGCACCCCGCCAAGACCCAAGTTCGCTGGCAGGGCTCGGAAGCAGGTTAGGGCAACAGACCGGCCGGCTGTTTGACATAACCAGTTCGGAGCTGCGGGCAAGGACGCCGCGCCGCCTCTTTCTTGTCCTCCGGTTTGCTCTCCTTTCCTCTCGGCTTCGCTCCCCTGGGACACAATCGGCCGTTCCTGACCACCGCAATGCATCCACGATCGATCGCTCTGCCACTCGGAAATCCTCGCGATCCCCCTCGTGCCTTTCCCACAGCCGAACCGATCCTCGCGTTTTCCATCTCCGGATCGGTAGCGTACCTTCTCCATTCGCTTCGAATCAACGCTGCACCGTCACCTTTTCCCTCCCCCCATTGCTACGATTTTATCGTGTTATCTTCGCAACGGCAATTTCGGTGTCTTCTCTGACTCTGGTCTGTTAGGAAAACAGACGTTGCTTTTGCAACGCAAGCCGACAACTTGGGAATACGGTTATTTCTCCGGGAATGCCAAATTTCGGGTTGCCGTGAATTTCTATGTGCTAGTTCTATGCCTATGTAATTTATTGCTTAGTCGATGCTTAGGGTCGATGGAATTGCCGAATCGCCTTCGAATCGTGTCGTGTGGCCTCCGAATTGCCTTCGAATCGTGTCGTGTGATCTCCGAATTGCCTTCGAATCATGTCACGTGGCCTTTGAATCGCCTTCGAATTGTGTTAAGTGGCCTTCGAATTGTCTTCGAATCGTGTCACGAGGTCTCCAAATTGCCTTCGAATTGTGTCACGTGGCCTTTGAATCGCCTTCGAATTGTGTTAAGTGGCCTCCGAATCGCCTTCGAATCGTGTCATGTGGCCTCCGAATTGCCTTCGAATCGTGTCATGTGGCCTCCGAATTGCCTTCGAATCGTGTCATGTGGCCTCCGAATTGCCTTCGAATCGTGGAATGTGGCCTCCGAATTGCCTTCGAATCGTGGAATGTGGCCTCCGAATCGCCTTCGAATCGCGGAAAAGAAATTAAAAAATAAAAAAGTTAAGTCATCGTCTGCTGTCCGCTGCCTTTTTCGCCGACCGGCCCGAGTTTCTATAAAAACGAGCCGCGGGGCCCGAAGAATCGCGACTCGGTATTCTCGGATTTACCGAACATTTCTGAGAGAGACGTGCATCGTATCTCCTCTTTCCAAACGGTCCGTCTCAGTTTCCGAGCTGAGGAACGATGCGAGAGAAATTACCGTGGACAGGCCGCGATCGGTAGAATCGATCAGCTGACTCGTCCCGTTGTCGGGCCTCGTTTGGCTAGATTGTAGTTACAGGGTACGCTATCGTCTATAAGCATCTGGACGGTAAGTATTATTGATCGACTTGTTCCTCTTGTCAAGCTTAGTCGGCGGAAGACCGAGCCTCGGATTTGCCTAGACACGGTGCTGGCGCGGACAATTAGCACATTCGGACGACCAGTTTCTGGTAGTACGCGATCGTTAACGTTGATCGATCCGCTGTTTTTATTCGACCGGGTTGGACGAGGTTCTAACGGAGTCGTAGAGGAACCTGAACTTGTCGAGCGTACACCTTGCCAGTGTCCCGGACACCAAGGCTTATTTAGACGAACAGCGTGATTAATAGTTCGGGTATACGAACGGTGTAATTAATCGTTCGGAAGTATAAACAGTGTAATTAATAGTTCGAGAACATGAACAGTGTAGTTCGTAGTTAGGGTTAGGGACTATGAACGGTGTGATTAATAGCTCGGGGATGTGAACACGGTGTAATTAATGGTTCGAGAATATGAACAGTGTGATCGATGGTTCGAGAATGTGAACAGTTTTCAGCGAAATTAATGTCGATCGGAAAGGAAGTTGTTTCTCGATGTTTCCGACGTGATTTCTGATATTTTCTCTTCGGTCTTTTGTTTCTACAATTGTCGCTGCTGTTGGTTCTCGGACCTGCATCCGAATCATCCGACGATTACATTTCGTATTTCGCACGCGTTACGCATGAGCAGCGTGTACACCATACGAATTGAACATTTTTCTCCTATAATCTTTGCAATTCGAACGAACAGGAAACGAGATGCTATTTCTTATCCACCTACAGGGTGTCCCAAAAATGTCTCGCAATCCGGAAACGGCGGGTTCCTCGGATCATTTGAAGCAGTTTCTTCCTTTATAAAAATGTTCTCCGAGGCACCGTTAACGAGTTATTAACAAAAACCAGTGCGCCAATAAGAATCGCGCAAGGCCGACGCGAGGCGGCCCAGCCGACCAGCGCGCGAAGCCCAGTTCCGCTCATTGGCTCGGTCGCCTCGCGCCAGCCGAGCTCGCCTCTCATTGGTCACTGTTTTTCGTTAATAACTCGTTAACGGTGCCTCGGAGAAAATTTTTGCAAAGGAAAAAGTTGCTTCGAACGACCCGAGGAACCCGCCACTTTCGGAGTGCGAGACATTTTTCGGACACCCTGTAGATTCGCGGCATTTGCCTGACCGCGCGCCGCCGGTCGATATTCCGGAGGGGGGATGATCCAGCAACAAAGACCGCGGATTTTTGCAGACGTCGATCGATCGGATCACCGGCAATTATTCCGAACGAAATTAAAATAAAGCTAATAGGACAGCGGCCGGAGAGCCTTTTACAGGCAGGCCCTTTTTGCGGCCTGTCAGATCTGGCTGACCGATCACCCTGCTGGGCCGCTTGTTGCGAGCGGAAAGGAAAACGCATCGGACCCCGGCCGCCGCGTTTTTCCGCGTATACATTACGTGCACACGAGAGCGATCGAGCTGCGGGCCTCGATCGTTAAACCCTGATGGAGGTAGGTTCCACGAAAAACTGGATCCGCGGCGCGGCGCGGCGCGACGGGGTCTCCGCCGCTGATTGTTGTTCGTGTGCCGTGTGGTGCCCATGGCAGAGTCGAACGCTTCAATGAGAGGGAACAACCGTTTACGAGGATCCCTAGCCTACGTGGAACTCCGCTCCGCTCCGACGCTTTTTGCCCGCGATTCGAACGATCCGACTTTTCGAGACGGCTCTCTGGAAAAGTCGGATCCCCGAGTCTCTTCGCTCGTACAAAAGACCTTGGTCTGCCCGCCTTTCGACCGAATCGAAACGCCTTCGTGCTTCTCTATGGAAGACCTTGCTCCACTTTCGGAGCGGACTCGAAATCATCGAAGCTGCGAGACGCGAGACCTCGGTCCGCCGTCGAAAAAAATTATATATTATACTTCTCGAGACACCTCTGCTCTCTGATAGAAGAAACTGCTCTTCCTTCCAGAGCTTAGGCGTTTTACTCGGTGTTTCTCGGAAGATGTCTCAATTACCATCAATATCCATCTTTAATATTATAATTGTACACCGAATATAAATCGAATTTTATTGCGGCATTAAATTTATGAGCTATTACCTTCTTAACGAGAACACTTCGACTGTCGGCTAACAAGATACCGGCCGCGGAACGTTCTAAATTGAAAATTCAACGTTCGATCGCTTTGTCGTGGATTAATAAATTCTCGGTACGGGGAGACCAGCGGTACAGTTTGTAACCGAAATGGCTTTTTTGTAATTAGATCGACTCGGTTCGCAATTAGATCGGTCTTTGGATCGTTCGTAATTCAATCGACTTGGAATTTCTAATTAAATCGGCTTAGATCGTGATTAAATAGTCTCGCTAATTATGTACCGAGAGATGAAAAAAAAAATGAAAAAGATCGAAGAACCTTGCCGCGGCGACCGCTTGCGGAACGTCCCCGAAATTCGAGGCGCCGCGGCCGATGAAAGAGTATATTTGGCGGCGGGGAGATCGAGGCGATCTATTGTTCCAGCGGAAATAAATCGTGGCGGCGAAGGGGCAGTTCGATTGTTCACCGCGGGACGAGGACAGAAGACCATAATGAGGCGAGCAAGGATTTATTACGAGACGTTAAAACTGTTCTTCTAACGGTAACCCCGTAGGTGCGCGAACCGTCGCCGGGGCCACCGGGGGTAGTCGTGCTCGATGGCGCGAGATTGAAATCTAAATGCACCGAAAAACGAGAAACAACGAACGACACGTGTCATCCTTGCCCTAAACAGAAAAGTGGACGTTCTCTCGATCCGTTCGTTCGTTCGTTCGCGATAATTCTCGGACGTCGAACGAGTCGTCGAACATTTTTCGAACAGACGATTGTTCTTCTGAAACTACTGCAAAATGGCTGACATCCACGATTAGGTTTCGCAACAATTTTCATTGGAATAGCAATAGTATAGTATTATAGTATAGTATATAGTATATAGTATAGTATAGTATATAGTATATAGTATAGTATAGTATAGTATAATATAGTATAGTATAGTATAGTATAGTATAGTATAGTATAGTATAGTATAGTATAGTATAGTATAGTATAGTATAGTATAGTATAGTATAGTATAGTATAGTATAGTATAGTATAGTATAGTTTAGTATAGTATAGTATAGTTTAGTATAGTATAGTATATATAGTATAGTATATAGTAGCAGTAGTATAGTATTCCTAATTAGTAAGTTATTCGAAAAATTCCGAATATTGACTTTCCACCCTTTACCTAATCACAGAGCTAAAACAATTTTTCAAATCGTTTCTATTTTAACAACAAGCCGACAAATATTTAGCAATTGATCGACGAATATTTAATAATTAATATTAACACTAAACTATCTGTTGTAAGCCGGTGGTACCACTTTGGTGCCCTTTCAAAAAACTGAATTAATATTTGAACTATATTTCTTGGGTGTTAAAAGGCAGCAAACTAACTATAGCATTGTGCTTATTTAACTAAGAATTAAGCACGAAAATTCTCGGACGACATATCTTAATTTTAGGAATTTGTATTACCGCCATGTTCGAAATTTTTTTTTAAATCTGAAACTTCCAACAAAAGAATCATACCTAAGATCTGCGGACGGCATAGTGTTAACGATAAAAATATATTTAACGCCAATTAAATTAACCAATAAATTAATCAATACCAATTAAATATCGAACAATCGATCGATAAATAAAATAAATCGGCTTACTCGTTATTCCCGACACGGCGCTTCGCAGGAAGAGACAAAAGCAACAGCTTCGGAAGCTTAACAAGACGTTCGATGAATTGCATCCGGTGGTCCACAATGCGAGCCACTATGTTGCATGACGCACAGAAAGTCTCCGCGGCGTGTTCGTGCAACTAAATCGCTATAATTGAGTGATACGCGCGATGGCGATACACCCAAGAGGGAAGACATAGAGAGAGAGAGGAGAGAGGTCGACCGTGGAGCTTTCAATTAAATTGGGGCTCCGGGAAAAATGGTTATCGCGCCGGACCGGCCGCGATACTTCCTGGTGCTGGTAATGATAATTAATAGGTTCGCGTTAGAATTTATTGGGCAACGTCATCTTCGTTCATTATGCCGCGGTGCCTCGCTGACCGGGGCCCCCTGGTATAACTCAATGGCAGAATTTATTGCGTCATTAAGGTAATGCATGCGATACAACACCGTCGAGATAACATAATCATTCCGCGGCTAGAGACTGCCGATCACGCGAATCCGTCGCGCTATTCTAGCGAAATCCGGCGGATCGGCGGCCGATTTCCGTTTCGCGGTCCGAACGCGTCCGATCGCTCTCTTCGGTTCTCTCGCTGTGGACAATTAGAAATCCCGATCGACCGAGCAACTGTGGACGTTCTTTAACCCTTTCGGTACGAGCGCGTTGTCCGCCGTGACGCTCCCGCTGTACGGGGTGCCGCGCCGAAAATGAGCACATAACGCAGGGTCGGTCCACTTTTGTATAATACGAAGATTTTCTTAAGCGTTAAGTAACGACTGTGCTTAATCCGTTTCTAAATCTTTTGTTTCCTGTAAACATTCTGTAAAGGGCCTACAATATGTTCAAATCTATGAACAAGTTTCGAAGAAAAATGTAACCTGAAATTTTTTAAATCGATTCAGATCAAACGACAATTATACCTGTAGCTCTGTTTTTTCGGAATCCTTGTAAGAAAAGACTTTATCCGTTTGAGTCCAACAGGGGGATTATTCAGAAAACACGGTCGAAAAATGCCAAACAGCATGATAGCGCTGCTTGGGACTCGAACAGTTATTAGAATAGTTTCTAATATGTCAGAAATATGGCTTACATGGATGCCAGGTGTATTCGGCACTCGTCCATATTGGTCATCGGATGGATGCCGGATATATCCGGCGCTCGTACCGAAAGGGTTAATGTATGTTGTACGATCGTATATTTAGCGGAAACAATTTTTACTTCGTTCTTCTCGCTGGTCGAATTTTATGTGGAAGTTTAAATCGTGAGAGGTGCGAGATACTTTTCGAAAAATTCTAGCTCGAAGACAGGTTCGGATATCGATGCGAAACGAACGCCGTTTCGTAGGCGAAACTTCGGAGCTCGGTGAAAAAAATACCTCGCGGAACAACGTTGATCGCGGATCGCCGAAAACGAGCGGATAAAGTGCCGAAGTTCGAACGCGTTTGCAAAATATAAGATCGCCGTCTTCTCCCGAATTCATTAAGATCGTTTGAACAGGAGGTACTTATTACAGGAGATATTTATTTAATTCTAGTTTATTAGAAACATTAAGTTCGACAATCCTTATTTTCGCTCAAAGAGAAACGGTTTACCGATCACAATTCGTGTTCCACGATCGCGAATTTATCGCATCCACCCCTTTTCAAAAACCTCCTTTCCTCGGCATCCCTTTGGAAGAACCTCGAAATGGTCAAGGTTACGTCAAGGTTATGTCGAAAATATAACCTTGACATAACCTTGACACAACCTACAAAAGGTCAAGGTTATGTCAAAGTTATGTCGAATTAATCGCGTTCACGCATTTCAAAAATCTCCTTCCTTCGGCATCCCTTTGGAGGACGATCTTAATGAATTCGGGAGTCTTCTTCCGCATTCATTAAAATCGTTTGAAGAAGAGATACATGTTTATTTAATTCTGGTTCATCAGAATCATTAAGTTCGACAATCATTTTCGCACAAAGAGAAACGGTTCACCGATCGCAATTCGTGTCCCCGCGATCGCGAATTCATCGCGTCCACCCCTTCTCAAAGATCTCCTGCCCTTAGCATCCGTTTAGAACCTCGAAAAGCTTTAAAAATTCGCTTTAAAAATTCCTAGGGACCGTTAACTTCCGGAACATGAATCTCCAACAATGCCTAAAACTTCTCGAATCCTCGCTCCACGAATTAACCGTTCGGGCGGCGAAGGGGGCGAGGAGAAATCGTCGCCGGGTTCCCCGGAAAGGCGTGCCGGAGCCGTCGAAGGAAGCGAGATGCGGCAGGCCGCGGTTCCCATGAGCGTTTCCTGGATCCTGTCGGAGGAGCTCCGCCAGAAAACGATACCCGGGCGAGTACACGGGGATAAGGGGACCAGGGCAGGTAACACGACATGAAGGGGACACGGGGACCCCGGCCACCCTCCTCGCTCGTTCGGTAAACGGATACGGGCATGTCTGGACACCGGATATCGCGGTTCGTTAGCCGCGGGTCCCGCGGACCGGAAATCGTTCTTTGCAGGGACGCGACGCGGCTCTAGAACGTTCTGCCGACTGGCACCGTTAATGATCGTCAGCCACCGGACTATCTAAGAAGGCCATCCCCCTCGCGACGGCCGCGCGTCTTCTCTCTTCTCCTCTCTTTCGCCGCGATGCTTGTCCCTCGGGGACAGAGAGCCCCTCTCCCGCCCCCTCTCTCCCCCCCTTATTTATGCGTCTGTCCAGGGGAAAAACTTGTTTCGAGTTCACTGGTCCATTCCCTTAGCCGTTACTTCGCGGAAGCCGCGCGCCGCGCGCCGCGCCGCGATTTAAGATGCTCGATTTTGCGCCGGATCGCCGGCCGTTCGCGAAATATTACGGTTCGCGAGACGGGTTCCCGTAATCGGTTTTCGTTTTGTCGTCTAGCCTCGAGCTATACTTGCTTGCTCGCCGGACCGTGTGTGTGCTCGCGAGAAGTTCGTTTCTTGCGGCGATTTTTCCACGGTTCCGTTTCTGCGTCATTGCGTTTCCGAGCAATGGGTGCCGGACGCCGAAAGGGATTTTAACAGATCTTTGTTGGATTAACGCTTCGCGGTCGAGATTAAATCGACGGCGAGTTTTAGGCGCCGCTAAAAATTCCGATAGCACGTTTCGAAATCATTTTTATATCATTAAAGTTGTTTATGTTTCAAAAGAAGACACGTTGAAAGTGCAACTGTCGCGTCGATCGCAAAATTCGATTTCATATGTACGAAATTGGCGATGCGACTGGGTTAAATTGTATAAAGTTGTTATATAATATACATATAATAATATAATATAATTATATTATTATTTATTACATATAATTATATATAATATATATATATATATATATATATATATATATATATAAAGCTTGTTGTATAATAAAGTTATTGCAATCGAAGGACTTCCGATCGAGCGACTACGAAGAAAATGGCGCGGCCCATTAATCCCCCATTAATCGCCCAGCTTCGATTATTTCCCCGGATGATCCGCAGATATAAAACGAGCGAATCGAGGTATATTAAGATTTAGGGGATCGCTGTGAAATAGAAGCTCCCTCGAATTTTCCAAGAATTTTCGATCCGTGCGCGAACTTGTACAACTTTCGAAAATACAAACCGCCGTACGAAATCTCGATTGGATCGTTCGATCGGAATACCAATTTCGATCGAATACCATGAAGTCATCCTCCCCGCTCCCCTGTGATCTTTAACAATTTTTTCACGAGCCGATAATTGAAAGTCCCCTCGGACCCTCGGGAAATTACGTTCTTTTAAAGCCGACTGATTCAATTAAGCGATTTTCGGCATCGCGGGGATCGTCGGGATTATTTACAAACCGATCGATTCCGGAGAATTCCGCAGGGGTGGAGGGGAGTCCGCGTTAATTAAGCCGGATACGGCCGGATCGGTATCCCGGCCCGGATATTAGATGTCCTAATTAAGGTGATTGCGATATGCTCGGAGCGAAGCTGCCTCGCGATTCCTGGATATCCGGCCGGACGCGAAAACTGATGTCGTCGTACAGCGATGTGGCGATGCGGCGATATTTATTTATATTTATTTGTATTTGTTTATATTTATGTTTATATTTATATTCATTTTCATATTCATATTCATATTCATACTCATGCTCATACTCATATTCATACTCATGCTCATGCTCATACTCACTCATACTCATATTCATACTGATTCTCATGCTCATACTCATATTCATACTGATACTCATGCTCATACTCATATTCATACTGATACTCAAACTCATTTCATACTCACGCTCACGCTCGACTCATATTTATTTTATTTCATTTAATTTTATTTCTTTCAGTATACATTAGTCTCAAAACTGTGTAAAAATAATACTTCATAATATCCGAAAACCAAATTATTATTAGGAAAATAAAGCTTCAACCTAGTCACATCTCTACCTCTATATCGAATTAGAGCAACGATATGAAAGTTGGAAAATCGACTTTCGGCGATGGATCGCTGCTCCATCGGACCACTGTGCGTCGCAGAGAAGAAGACTGTCCACTGTCCATGCGAGATCTGCACGGTAGGCGTCGTAAATCTCACGGTTGACGCCTTTCGGGAGGGAAACGACTGGCCGGCCAATTTACGATCGGCCCGAGAGGGACGTGGGAAGTGCGGAGGTGTTCCGAGAGGAAACGTCCTCTGCGCTAACAAACGGTACCGACCGGGTCTCGTCGCGGCTCCGCGCCGATTCGACTTCCATTAACTTTCGACCAATTTCGTCTCCGGCCGTTTATCCCGATATAGTCCCGCGAACCCTCTCTCGGTTAGGGTACACCTTCTACCGTCAAACGTATCGGATGCTGACCGTCGACAGTCCTCGTCCCGGAGGCTTGTTAGCCGGCCGGATCGAGTCTGTCCGGAGAACAACGACGGAAGGTGCGAAGGCACCGTGGAAAAATGATCTTTCGGATCGATTAGCATGCGAGCTCGATCCTTCGTCGTCGAATTCAGTCCGCACACTTTTGCCCCGAATGCGTCAAATCCGGCATTTAACCTGAATCGTCGATTCCAGCGACGCAGTTCTCGGGAATCGACTAAACACAGTAATGTTTCTCCAATTGACCACAAAGATTGACCACAAAAATGGACAATATGGGAAGAGGAGATACGGTTATTCGAACCTTGCGGTTTATTTTTATAGTTATAAATTGTCCACGATTGTAAAAACGACCCGCAAGGCTCGAACAATCGCATCGCCTCTTCCCAAATTATCCAATTTTTGTGGACAATCTGAGCGTCAGTAAGGGAGACATTAACTGTAGTTTCGCTAGCCACAGTTATCCTCGAGGACTGCTACGAAGAATTGTAGCAGTTTGCAGCAAACAATTGTAGTAAATATAACCTTGACATAACCTCAAGTAATCGTATCTCCTCTTCCCAAATTATCCAATTTAGTGGACAATCTGAGCGTCAGTAAGGGAGACATTACTGTAGTTTCGCTAGCCACAGTTATCCTCGAGGACTGCTACGAAGAATTGTAGCAGTTTGTAGCAAACAATTGTAGTAAATATAACCTTGACATAACCTCAAGTAATCGTATCTCTTCTTCCCAAATTATCCACTTTAGTGGACAATCTGTGCGTCAGTAAGGGAGACATTACTGTAGTTTCGCTAGCCACAGTTATCCTCGAGGACTGCTACGAAGAATTGTAGCAGTTTGTAGCAAACAATTGTAGTAAATATAACCTTGACATAACCTCAAGTAATCGTATCTCCTCTTCCCAAATTATCCAATTTAGTGGACAATCTGAGCGTCAGTAAGGGAGACATTACTGTAAGTATGCCATTCTCATAAAATAAATGGCGTTTCATTCTTCTGTTACAAATAGACCAAGGATCTCGCGCAGATTCCTAAGATCGCCGTGATTACGGAGAAAGAGAAAAGCACCGTTTCGCTTCAGAACGACACGCTATATTACGAAGAAAGTGTGCGAAACAATCGAGAGAAACGCGGTCGAAACAATAAGGGAGAAAACGGCCGAAACAATCGAGCGGCAAAATGAGCGAAGAAATGGCGTTACATATTTCGTCGACCTCCTAGCTGGCTCCAACTAGTGTATAGTACACGAGCCAACGACCACGTGGTCGCAAAGCCCACGTGGAACCCAGTGATCGTGCTACGTAATAGTAGAACGGGGTCGTAGAACGTGGTCGTGGCTCGATCGAATTGGCTTCTCCGTATGCGAGCATGCTCGTAAGCACTGTCTAAGGCGAATGCATCGATCGGATGCCTGTATTTCTGTCGGAACCGAGTACAAAAATACTCTTAAACGTTTTTATCGAACTTCTCAACCGGCTTCGAAGGTGCCGACTATTTTACCCTCCGTAATCGAGCCTTTTCGTCGATGAGCGTCGCAATACTTGTAGCATCAGTATCTGTGATACTTTATTTTTAAAAAAATCAGAACAGATCGTAGCTTCGCTGTGAGAAGACGAAGCGAAAGAACAGTAATCGTTGAACTGCGGATTTTGTGCGTTTGTGGCAAAATTGGGTAGTTGCAGTTGAGAACAGTGTAAATAGAACAGTGTAAAGATTTAAAGCATTTGAGAACTATATATTTCAATATATATTATTTTTATTCTTTTAAAATGATCAAAGGAAGAATGAGCTTGCTTCACTTGGTTTCTATTCATTGCAATTGACGCAGGCAATTTTTATTTCGCATAGAAATCCGTGGTCTGGTAATCTCCCTTAGGGGAGCAAAACTATTTATTTCCAGTTTACACACTGCCAAGACCAGACTGTTTTTCAGACGAAGAGAAATTTTTTACTGAAAATTTTTGTATCATATATAGAGAAGAGATATTCGGATTATTTTATATTATTATATTATTATTATATATATTATTATATTATATATATATATATATATATATTTAAATTATATTATATATTATAATTATATATTATATTTATTTTAAATAAAACTTCGTTGATATATTTTCATCGAAACAATCGTGTCTATTCTTCCAATAACCGTTAAGGGTCAATGCAGTAATGTCCCTCTAATTGACGCACAGATTGTCCACAGAAAAGGACAACATAAGAAGAGGAGACACGATTATTCGAGCCTTGCAGTTCGCTTTTTATAGTTTCAAATTGTAAACAACTATAAAAAACGAGCTGCAGGGCTCGAATAATCGTATCTCCTCTTCCTAAATTGTCCATATTTATGGACAATCCGAGCGTCAATTAGAGAGACATTGCTGCTTAAAATAACTACGTCGGGCGACGTCGACATAAAATGTTAGTAACAACTGTACACAGATTATACCGTTTAAAATTCCTTCAACTTCCTGAACCGACGGAAGGAAGAATCATGTTGGAAAAGAAGCGTCCGTCGTCCGGCGTGAAGGTATTCAAAACGAGGCCGGATAGAACGTTGCGTCGGTTTGACTCGCCGTACGAGGAAAGCTAGCAATAGCAAGCAAGCAAGCAGGCAGGCAGGCAGTCAGGCAAGCAAGAAGAAGAAACGAAGCGTAGGGCAGACCGGCGGGATTTATGCGTCGGCTTAGCGTAGCGCGTCGAACACGAAGATCGATCGTTAAAGCAAGCAACGCGTGTCCCCCAACGTGCGCGGCAACCTGGCCAGGTAGGTACCTACTCTCAGGTGCGTTCCCGTGCTCGTAAATCGGGCCACGTACGCTCGACGTGAAAATCGCGGCGTCCGAGCGACGCCTTCCTCGAGAACTACTCGTATTCGTCGTCGGAGTCTCTCGTCGAGAAGTAATTCGTCATGATCTCGCCGGCGCGCGAGGAAAAATCCGGCGACGCCGCGCCGTTAGCCGATTATTAATGAAGGGACCCGGCGAAGGGACAGGGTCGCGGGGACAGAGGGGGACAGGGGGGGAATAGGAGACCGGGTCTGCTCGCTACGCGATGTCCCTCGCGGAGATAACGATATCTCCGGTGGTTCGCGTCCCTTGATTAGAAATATCTCAATGGACGGTCTCGCCTAGGGAATTACAGATCATCGCACTACCATCGGAGCCTAAGTGGTTGTCAGTGGGGGATCATGGACGCGGAAGACGCCGCGAATGGCTGGCTGCGACCAGCTCGGGCTAGCGCTGCGACGAGCCGACTAATGGTGATTTATCGCGGGACATCGACGGTTTGTTTGTTTGTTTGTCCCTTCGCCTATCGATCATCGCGACGGCGCAATTAAACGACAGACAAGTTTGCGCGGGGTGCGCCTGTGTCGCCTATGTCGCAGGTGCGCCGGCTTTTCGCGAAATTGCTGGCCTGCGAACGCGATTCCAGCAACGGCGCGGTTCGTCGATGCCGTGGGTCTCCTCGATGATCGACTTTCTTTTGCCTCGAAACGGGACTAAATCGAATATGCAAAATTATCTTCACTATGCGGCAAGGAGGATCGGCGAATTTGCTTTTATTCTAATAACGAGACTGCGGATGTTTATGCTAATACGATGCAGAGAATATGCGCTTTAATGCGGCAGAGAAAATTCGCACGATTGTGTCCAATTTAACAGGAAATTGGACACATTTAACAGGAAATTGTTAGTTCGGTAGTAAATTCAACGTTAATTTCGGCGTTGTTAGGAGATCGCGACGGTCTCGAGAATATTGCGAACTCGATGCGATGACAAGATTTCGGATCTTTATGCAAGATAAGAATTGTCTTCAATTTTGTTTCTCTCTGGAATAATTCTAATAAATAGCAATTAGCCCTTATCAAGGTTATGTCAAGGTTATGTGCATTGTCCACGTCGAATGCAGAACATAGGAGCCGAGTGCAATCTTGTTTCTCTCTTAAATAATTCTAATAAATAGTAATTAATCCTTATCAAGGGTATGTCAAGGTTATGTCATCGATGTTGCAGTAAATTATGTAGACGTAGGACCAGCACAGAGAAATTCACGGCATCCCGAAATTCGGCATTTCCAGGAGAAATTCCGGCAATCGCAAGTGCTCTCTCTCTCTTTAATCGTTTCGATTTTCAAGGAGCAAATTGCTGGGACCATGTTCGCCAGATTGTCCTCGCGGTTTCGGAGGACTAGGTATTCGTCGCGAGGTCGATCAGGGCCGTGATTATGGGCCCTATCTGGAGGACCAGGTGGAATCACTCGCGTGTCCATTGAATCGCCAGGAATGGGGATATTGCGGCGGGTCAGTACACCTTGTAAACACGGAACACGTTCACCGAGGAGCCCCCTCTAAGCTGGCAAGAAGTGAGTGGCAGGATGAATACGGCTGATTACATTCAAGAGGGTTTTTCAGCCGGCGCGCAGCACGCCGGTATAATAACGTCGGAGACTCTCTCTGTCTCTCTCTCTCTCTCTCTCTCTCTCTCTCTCTGTCTGCCTGTCTCTTTCTCTCTCTCTCTCCCTCTCTCTCTCTCTCTCTCTCTCTCTCGCAAGGTCCAGGGGACGCGACGCAGCGTATGCCGTATGCCTCGCATTGTGCCGGCATTATTCGCAACGCGTTTTCACGGGGCTCGCGACGCGTGGACGGGATCTAAGTACCGGTGTTATATGATCGGTCCTTCGCCTTGGGACTCGGGACTCGGCTCGACTCGACTCGACTCGAGACTCGAGACTCGGGACTCGGGACACGCAGGTTGTAAAGCACCGACCCTCTCGCGCCGCGCACCTGGCCCCCCTGTCGCAGCAACCGCCGTATTATAAATCGCGTCCCGGCTCTAATTGCATCTGCTATCTCGCGTACCTGTCTCCCTATTGTTCTTAATCCCTAATTGATGACCTTGGCCCGCGATCACGCCGATACACGCTACCGGGCAAAAGCCTGCGATCGCTCTCGTCGACGCTCCGCGATCATCGAAACAGGATACGAGACCCTTTTCCGTCGCTCCTCGCGGATTCCGCGAGCCCAAGGCGACGAAGAGAACTTTTTCACACCATGGATTCGACGAACAGTTTAATTTCGTTCGCGGAAGATCGTTCATCGAGATACAGAGTCTTTTGCGGACCGTTGCTACGCTCTCGATTGTCATTACAGTAATGTCTCCTTAATTGACGCTCAGATTGTGCACAAAAATGGACGATTTGGGAAGAGGAGACACGATTATTCGAGCCTCGCGGCTTTGTTTTTCGAGTTACGAATTGTCAATAATTATAAAAACGAGATTCAAGGTTCGAATAATCGTATCTCCGCTTCCCACATTGTCCATTTTTGTGGACAATCTGAGCGTCAATTAGAGAGTCGTTACTGTAATTTGTATAATTGGACTGTTGGGCGGACAAACAATTGGTTTCCGTTGGGGCTGGATTGCATTGTGTAGAAAGTTTCACAATTTTTATGAATTCTTTTTGTCGCTTAACGAAAAGCGGGCGGATCGATGCTGCGACGATCATTTCCATCCTCTAAACTGTATCATGTGCATGAGAAAAAAATAGCTGTATATTGACGATGATTTGTTCCATCTGACCGCAAAGTTTCAGAATTTTTACAATTTTTATTGTCGCTTTGAAAAAATGAGAAAACAATACCTTTCGTAGTCATTGGATCTTTGTAACGTTCCCGATAAAACCGCGCCGCGTTTCCATCCCTCGGACTCTCGCAATTATGAGGACAAAAAATAGGTTTCCGTTGGGGATGAATTGCTGGACTCGCAAGTGTAAGTCGCGCGATTTAAAAAATCGTTCTCGTCGACGAAAAAAAGAAAAAGAAAAGCGGACGACGACAGCGACGGGGAAGAGAGCGGTGTTCGACGAGACGCTGTGTCCGCGCGACAATGGGATTAACGAGTGCCGATTGGTGGCCACGCTTTGCATAGACGTTACGCAAATAATCGGTATAACCGGAGGCCGCGCGTCTCGGGGTAGCAGCCGCGCTTAGGCGAAGCACGGCCGTTACAAAGTCGCCATTAACCGGGATGACAAGACTGGTTCTTCTCGCGGCCGCGGCGAACAGAGGGAATGAAAGGGCCCCGGCCACCTAATGTCCGAATGACCCGGCAGAAATCACGCGTCCGGGCCATTTCATTTTGAACCGGGCCCGACCCCGCTTAATAAGGCGACCAGGGCGAATTTTCGCCGCAACTAAAAGCCAATTAACGCTGGCAAGGATAGAAAGAGGGAGAAAGAAAGAGCGAGAGAAAGAGAGAGAGAGAAAAAGAGAGAGAGAGAGGGAGGGAGGGAGAAAAAGAAAGAAAAGTACGCCCGGCGACGGACAATGTTGCAATCTGTTCACTCGTACACTCATCACCGGCGTTAATCTGTAATGACGATCTTCGGATTGCCGGTGATTGATGGCGATCCTGATCGACACCGTCCACAATGCTTCCGTCCGGCTTAGGCGTTGAGTAATGAATGCAACGGACGCCCTTTCTCCGCTTGTCCAATAATAATATACGCGATACCTTGTAATAACCGGCGAGGAAGATCCGGAATACACCGGCCGCGCGAATTACTCTACCTCGATGCGCCTCGATAACGCCTCGTTCGACGCGGATACTTTGTCCGAGAACCGATAGCGGTTCTCCGGCATTCTCATTTGGAAACCGTTTCTCTCCGGTTCGTCGGGAAAGTTTTCTCTTCGAGGGAACAGAATCGACCTTTCAACTGTTCAAGATTAAGGTTACGTTAGGCCAGCCAATCGCTGTGCCAATCCGTTCGCAGCATCCGCGAGTTTTCCGCTGCTGGACGCAACGTTTGACGCTAGATTTACGGAACCCGTCAAAATGGCGGGTCGCTGATCTTTTAACACGTTGAATGCCACGGGGGCCACCGGTGACCGGCGCGCCCGAATTGATAGAAATATATATAATTTAAAACAAATGTCAATATCTAAAATTTTGTATTATTACCATCGTCGATTCAAACTGTGATCCCCGTCGCAATTAACATGTCATACATGGTTATGCACTGTAACTTATAACAGTTACTATATACCATAAGTTAGTATATACTAAATAGTATATATATAAATAGTATATAAATATATAAATAGTATAAAAAATAGTGTATACTAAAAGTTAGTATATACTAACATAAAAGAAAATTCATCGTGGCGCCACGGACAATTTCTGTAAAACCGGCGTGGCATTCAACGTGTTAATTTACGATTATTCGCATCGTAAAGATACATTTGTGAGTTGTTTATTCAATTTATATGTTACTTTTGTAAACTAATATAAAACAGCTGTTTTATATTAATTAATTCTGGCCTCGCGTCGGCCGCAGCTGTTTTTTCTGCTCCGTGAAACTAGTGTTAGAAACTAGTGTTTCAGAATGTAATCTGAACGTTCTGAAACATCGTTTTCTCCGTCAGACCTCGACGTCCCGTTTTCCAAGCGCACCGATTTAATCGTTGATCTCGTTCCCGTCGCGACGATAACACACTTTTTTTCGACGAAAGTAACGAAATAATGTTCGCGCGATTTCACTTCGCGCCGTCGGTTTCTAGAACGAGCCGAAAGGAGGTCCGGCAAAGGCAGCGTTTCATTGCGCGTCGCGTCAGCTTCGGCCGATGATTTAAACGGATATAAATATTAACAATGCCGCAAAAACTCGTGTCATTCCGTTCGTGAGGGACTCCCCGGGGCTATTACGCCACGTCCGAAAAATGTAAAAACTGATTGGCAGCGTAATCAACCGGCCGTCACGTACCCGATACACCCTATTTCATTGCTAAACACGGAAACGAGAGTTTTCTTGCCGCGGAAGATTAATACTTCTCGCGATCATCGATCCCCATTTAATAACCCTCGCGTTTAATGACCGACGCGTTTCACGATTCCAGGCAGAAACAGCTTTTCACCCCGGATCGAGAGGGTGTCAATCGGTGTCTCGCTCGGCGAAAAAACAGAGGAAGAGAACAAAAATCCGCGCGGAAGCTGTCGCGCCTCGAATCCCTCGGAGGGATTCGCGCAACAATTTTCCCGGTGACAATCATCGGAACGGGACGTCTAATAACAGAGGTCCGAGAGCTGTGAAATCCTCGTGCCGACTCCGCGGCACGCAATTACGTCTAGCGGAGATCGTCATTAACGCGGCCACGGTGAAAATAAACATTGTACGAAAGTAAAATGAGGCGTACGAGGGAAAATGGCGTGTAGGACTCGTTCAAGGCACGCCGGTACCGTTAGAAACCGTGATTCCGTTCGATTCGGAAAACTCGGAGACGTGTGATTACGCAAAGTGGCATTTATACCGGAGTGACGTTCGTCGTGAGCTCGATACAGGGTGTCCCAAAAATGTCTCGCAATCCGAAAGTAGGGGATTCCTGAGGCGATTTGAAGCAACTTTTTCCTTGGCGAAAATGCAATCCGCGGCTTCGTTTACGAGTTATTAACGAAAAACCGTGACCAATCAGAGATGAGATCGTTTGGCGCGGGACGGCCGGGCCAATGAACGGAACTGGGCTCCGTGCACTCGTTGGCTGGGCCGCTGCGCGCCAGCCGAGCTCGTCTCTTATTGGTCAGTGTTTTTCGTTGATAACTCGTAAACGAAGCCTCGGAGAACATTTTCGCAAAGGAAAAAATTGCTTCGAATGGCCTCAGGACTCTTCCATTTCTGGATTACGAGACATTTTCGGGACACCCTGTATATTGTAGAATGCTCGATGCACGATGGAACGAGACACGTTTTCTTGAGGAACTTCTTTCGGTCAATTGTCGAAATTTACTAAAATACACTGCGATACACTGCAGCCTTGTTCAATCTGTAATAAGCAAGATCTTTATGCAAAATAAAATCCGAGTTACAGTAATGTCTCTTTAATTGACGCGCCGATTGTCCAGAGAAATGGACAATTTGGGTAGGGGAGCAACGATTATTCGATCCTTGCGTTTCATTTTTATAGTTACGAATTGTCAACGACTATAAAAATGAGCTGCGAGGCTCGAATAATCGTATCTCCTCTTCCAAAATTGTACATTTTTGTGCACAATCTGAGCGTCAGTTAGGGAGACATTACTGTAATAATATAAGTTAAATATATAAATGTGAAATATATATATATATATATATGAATATATAATATGAAAAATATAAGTTTAGATGGAAATGTCTCTCCTCCTCTAATATCTGCAACAAGTTGAGAATAACGTACCATTATTCTCGAATTCTTCGAATTCTTATAAAACATCGTATCCGATTTATTCATTTTTGTCTGAAAATGCAAAAATCCGCGGTCTATTAATCGGTAACTTTAAGCATAAGAAAACGCAAGAAAAATGAAAGAAGAAAAAGAGAATTGAGACGTATAACAATTATCGCTGCTAATAGCTGTGCGATTAATAAAGTCAATCGAGTATATATAATGTACGTATAATGTACGTATCTATATTAGATATATTTTATAAATCGCAGCAATTAGCAGCTAATTGTTCTACTTCTTGATTCTCTTCTTCTACTTTCGTGTCTTTTTGCGTTTGGTTACACTCGCTTATTAAAGATTTAATCGAGAGCCGTGGCGCAAAATTTCGACGATCAATTTCGTCCGGCGACGTCGAAGAAAATAGACGTCTCGTTGCACCGTGCGACGATCCGACAGGCAAGAAAAGCCGGAAAAGCCGGGTCGCAATCAGCATACTCGGTGTGTCTCGGGCCTTATCAACGGCGAACGGTATATCGTTATCTCATCAGCGGTGTATTGCAGGAAATCGTCGTGGTACTCCACGAGAGAGGACCGTGGCGGTCCCTGTTCCCGAGACTTATTATTAAGATAGCAGAAAACATATCCGCGCTGTAATTAACCCCGAGATCGGACTATCGGGAGTAATTATCCTCGGTCGCTTCGCCGGGGCTTCGTCGGGATCCCTCAACCCCCGAGGAATTCTTTCCGAAACCCGCTCGGAAACTCGTGTCCGTGATCATTTTCTCGAGCGTTCGACGCGCGTCGCCACGATAATTATTAGATCGATCTTTATGTTAATCCGGATTTTTGCCGGAAGTTTTACGTTGGTACGGCTCGGCCGGTTAGCGGCCGTCTCGTTTACGGCGGACAGTAAAATGGGAAGCGCCGATAATCAAGGATTTTATATGCGTTCGGAGATATTGAATCGCGATATCGTTGCTTTATTTTTCATCGAATTCGACGGGAACGACGCGCGAGACGACACTTTCTAATTAGCATGTAACAAGCCCGACCAACCGTCCGCTCGTGTACGCTCCGCGGCGGAGCGGAGTCGACGACAACGAACAGATTCGAGAACGCGCAATTAATTAGGTATTATTGAAGAGTGTCCGCGGCGATATCCCCGGGACGGAACCGCTATGCTTTACGGCGCGTAACCTTTTACGATCGAATAAAATCGAATTTCAAGCATAATGCCCGTTTCGACCGGCGCGGCGGCGGTATTATCTCGCGGCGGCCAAAGAAATGCATCGGGATCGCGCGCGTAACTAGTAAGTACCCGCGATTACGTCGTCGCTAAAGAAACGTCCGTATTAATGCCGTCGATTCCGTCCGTTCGACGTTTTACGTGTTAGCACTAATTCGTTAAACGCAGATATTTGTTCAAGGCGGCAAGCCATTATTTCGTAATACGGTGCGTTTCCTTTTTTTTATCCTTATCGTGGAAACAGGTATATAAACCGCGCGTGTCTAAATAAATTAAATTAAGGTTAAATTAAAATTGAATTAAAATCGAATTAAAGTTAAATTAAACTTCGATTAAAATTCGATTAAAATTAAATTAAAGTTAAGTCGAGATTAAACGAAATTATTTTGCGGTTCGAAAGATGGAACGGGATCGACGCGACAAAGAAACAAGGCCTTGTGTCCTTCCCACTTCATGATCCCGTAAAACGTAATCCTTAACGGCGAAACAGAGTCGTTAAAGCGCCGATTAGACCGATGACGCAACCCGACCGGCCTCCCACCGCGGTAATGAGTTTTCTAACGCGCGAATACGATCTTAATGACGGCTATTAAGGGCCGACTTGTCGTTACAACGTGCCCCCGCGTCGGCCACAGTTGCAGAACCGTGGGATCATCCGCGAATACGTTCGACAGACACCCGGTGCGCGCGCGAACGTCGGCCTTTCTTTCTTTCTTTCTTTCTTTCGCAGGATAATTAATTCGGTAACGAGTCGGCGATATGCTTGAAAATCACGTACAGCAATCTGCGATCGTGTCAATGTCTCCCGGTAATGTTCGGAGGTCGGAATTGAAGCCGACAAATCCGAGAATACTAAGTCGCGATTCTTCGAGCGTCGCGGCTCGTTTTCATAGCAACTCGGGGCAGTCGGTAAAAAGATATAAATGTAGAAATTAATATACAATATAATAATGTATAATATAGTAATTAATATACAATATAATAATATATAATATAGTAATTAATATATAATATAATAATATATAATATAATAATTAATATAGTACCTAATAATTTATTCCTAATTTTCCACGATTCGAAGGCAATTCGGAGGGCACATGCTACGATTCGAGGGCGAACAGATAATTTCTTATCGTCTTCCGGGACTTCGCGTTGCGTGTCCCCATCTCACACTCGACCGACTCTGTCTACCCTTAGCACGGGCGTAGCAATAAATCACATAGGCGTAGGACTAGCCGCAGGGAAAATCGCAGCATCCCGAAATTTGGCAATTCCGGGAGAAATGTATTGTATTTCGAAAAATCTCTGACCGCGATAAATGTACCATGTGACATAATAATAACAACTCGTAAACGTATCTTTTTCAATCCGAAGAACCGGAAATGTGAAAACCGGTCGTTTTCACGGTTTCCGTGAACTTATTATTAACGAGCCGGGAGAACGTCGGGGCATAGAAAACGCGTTGCGCGAGCGGAAGACTCGCGGGAGCGCCCTAATGGAGCCGAATGGGGGCAGAAGCTGCTTATTTCTCGCGGAGTTTAAGTAGGAGCCGTAGCAAACGAGGCTGACGCGCGAGTGGATCCGAGGAGGGCCCGATCGTAGGTAGCGCGTCGTCGCCAGTAATCAAGCTAACGCGCCGACCTAATTAATCCGGACGCCTAAGTGAAATGGACAAGAAGACAGAAGGCATCCCGCGGCGGCTCTAAGTACCGACGCTTGCTCGGCAATTCCGCGCGGCTCCATGATCGCGCAAAAAAGGGGACTGGCTCCGAATGGAATTACTATCGGTGCTCAACAATCATCCACGTTTTTCTGCGTGTTTGCGAACCGATGACCTGGAAAATTCTATCTTCGATTCGCCGATACAGGCGACGACCGTTACGGAAGGAATCTTGGGCCGCGACGCCTCTATCGGGTGTCTATTTTCTAGAGAGAGAGAGAGAGAGAGAGAGAGAGCGGCGGGGCGGGGGAGAGAGAGGCAGAGACCGTAAGGGAGAAACGTAATTGCCGGGCCGGGTTTTTGCCACCACCAGGAAACGATAGCGCGGACCGAAGAAAGATAACGTTCCCGGTTTAATGGACCCACAATGATCGCGAGGCCACCGGACATGCTCCCGTGGTTCTTCACGACGGACTTTCGCGAATCTCCACGCGCCGCGATCCGTCGGGTTTTTCCGATCGATGATCTTCTTGCATAAATCGTTGATTAACGAGCCGAGGTGCAGAACCGTGGCTCGATCAACGCGGATAAATCGGTCGGGCCGCGGAACTCGATCACGATTTTTTCCCGCCGTTCAATCTCTCTCTCTCTCTCTCTCTCTCTCTCTCTCTCTTTCGATCCTGTTAGGCCGGTAGCTTAGATGTTTGTTGGCTCGATTGTTCAGATCGCGCCTAGATTACGCTTCGAGAGCTTGGTTGAGATCCAGCTCTGCCGGCGCAGATCCAAATCCGGCCAGAAATAAACGAATAATATAACTGGCTCGCGATGAATCAGCACCGAGTAATATTCGTGCTTGTGCCGTGTACAAATTTAATGCGGGATTATTTGCAAATCGGCCGCGGATTTTTAAGGGGAAATGAAAATTGTAATGCGACGATTGCAAGACCTCGGTACCAGGACACAGAATGAAATTCTCTCTCGCTAACGATTCGCCGCTGGCAAAAACAAGAAGGATGGATTCGCTTGTGTTACAATTTCACCGATTATTATTGATTTATTTATTCGAGAAGAAAGAACGCCGGGCGTCTGGAACTGATTCTCATCGAAACAGGCCCGGCAGCAGCGAACGTGTCGACACGTTCCCCATTTGTTCGATCCTTTCACCGTTCGCGTCCGCGCCGAGTCACGTTCATCAGAAATCCATAAAATCCGCGGTCCAATTATATGTACAACGATCTTGAAACCAGTTCGCCGTCGGTGGGCCAGGCAGAGGCCCGCGATCTAGATACCTCATGTAGAAAATCATGTACGGAAACATGCCGGACAAAATGAACAGTTATCCGCGGAGGCTAGAGGAGTAATGAAGACGATGGGGAAGCGACGACGCGGAAAGTCGTTGGGAGTCGACGAACGATGAAGATTCTATCGTCGAAGTGGGTACGTGCCGGGCCCCGAAGACACGTCCGCGGGATCAGGCGGGGCCCCTTAGGACTCTATTCGACTGAGAAATCGGGAACCGTTTCGGAGTCAATGCACGGACACGCGTGGCACGTGTGCGCATACGGTATTAAGAGGAGCACACACGCAGCTCGAGAAGTCGCGAACCGGAGTTCCCGGTGTTCCCGCCGGGACGGAGGAGGAACGGCGGGGCCGCATCCGGCCCGCCGGGACCCGCCGGGACCCGGCGGGACCCGGGACAACAATCCCGCTAATTGTCGGCAGGATTTTCAGGCCCGAGAGTCGTATCTCATTAGGACCACCAGCCGGGAGACACCGAGTCAATCAATCCGTGCCCCGGGGCCTCATCGCGTAACAAAGAACCGGATTCACGCGACGAACAAAAGGGAGAGTTCTCTTACTCCCTCGCGAGCACGGCCGCATTTGCATGCGAGGACTCGGGGGACTCCGAGGAAGTCTTCGAACTTCCTTTCTCCGCGAGCTTCGGCCGTTCGATCTTGCAGCGTAGCTCGCTGGCCTTTTATTCTCGTACGATGGAAACTCGCTTCGTCTCGCGCCGCGACGCGACGCGATCTTAGCGAATTTTTTGCGAACTTCGTTCGCGTTTTATTCGAACGCGAGCCTGGGCGACAAGCTTTCCAAGGGCCGTGTCTGGGAGCAAGGGTGAGGAGAAATCGATTTTTGAGACTGTAAATGCAAATTATCGTGTTTATAGTCTATTTATGGTCAATTCGTTTATGGTATATACGATAATTTGTATTTACAAAATAAATACAGAAAAATACGAATGAAAATTCTTTAAAAGACCAGTCACATATGGAAATTATGCATTTCAAATATATTGAACTATACGTAACGTAAATAATTAAAAGATATTTGGTAATATAGACGGTAATAGAAGATAAAAATATTTATAATCTATTTGCTGTTTCAGAAAACGATTTTACCGCAGCCCCGTCGAAGAGACGCTCGACGATGTTGTTTTAAATAATAACGATTTCAGAAGATCTTGTTACGTTAGACTAATCTAAATAATTTGATGGATTATAGGCGTGTTTTCTTCGTCGTACACCTATTTCAAAATTCCTTTCCGTCTCTTCGTCTTACCTGTATTCTCTATTAGCTATGCAAGATGCCCGACTGATGTTTCAATGAAGACGAACAAGCTCCATGAACCGCGCGATGCATCTTTTAGTGACCAGAAGGCTAAGCGAACTTCCCAAGGCTCGAGTGTTCCAGCAATTTACCAGACAATCTTCGGGAAGAATGGCCGACGGTTCGGCAACCCCTAGACTTCCTGTCCGCATCCAAACTGTGATTGATGCTTCGAGGAATATCCTCTAAACTCCGAGCCTGGTACGCTCCTAGATTTCACACACGAGGCTCCTCAACATCCCATATTTCCTTGCAATTCGATGTATTCGTTTAACGCGAAATTATTTAAAACAGATTTAAAAGTTGATCTGTACGCTGATCTATTCTATCTTTGCATAATTGCATTCGCTTCCGCAAATCCTATGAACGTTATAAATGCAATTGATTTCATACAACTGCACTTAATTTAATAATAATATATATAATATAATAATAATACACAGAGTGTCCCGAAAATGTCTCGCAATCCGGAAATGGGAGGTCCCTGAGGTTATTTGAAGCAACTTTTTCCTTTGCGAAAATTTTCTCCATGGCTTCATTTACGAGTTATTAACGAAAAACACTGACCAATAAGAGGCGAGCTCGGCTGGCGCGCGGCGGCCCAGCTAACAAGTGCACGGAGCCCAGTTCCACTCATTGGCTCGGCCGTCTCGCGCCAAACGATCTCGCCTCTGATTGGTCACTGTTTTTCGTTAATAACTCGTAAACGAAGCCGCGGATTGCATTTTCGCTAAGGAAAAAGTTGCTTCGAATGACCTCAGGAATCCCCTACTTTCGGATTGCGAGACATTTTTGGGACACCCTGTATATAATATATATATATATATATATATATATATATATATAATATAATAATAATAATAATAATTTCAATTTGATTCAATAAAATATTCTAATTGTACGCATTTTTTGTGGTTAGTGCCGTGACAGTCAGAGCGTCGAAAGCCGCTCGTTACGAGTCAAATAGAAGCGGTTAAAATCTTCAGTTTACGTCTTCGGGTCCTGTCTTCAGGTTCCGTCTTCGGGCCTTGTCCCGAAGTTCTGATTTCAGGTTATAACTTCGTAAAAGTTATCTCGCGCTTGTATCTCTTGTCTTCGGGTTTCGTGCCGAGGTTCCGACGGCAGCTTTCGTCTCCAAATAAAATCCGTTTAGAAGTTCCGCCCTCGGCGACCGTCCTCCGTCACTGTTCCAGTTCCGAGCAACCTAGTCCGTCGAATTCGGTGGGGCCCGACAAGGAGGATCGAAGCGACAGCGGACAAAGGTGCGTGCACCGAGCTTCCTCGTTTCGGGAAGACGTCGACGACAGAGGAAGAGGAAGCGAGTCACGCTCGCGTCATCACGAATGCTGCCTGCATTCGCGACCCCTGTCACCTCGGCCTTCGTCCATCCCGCGTCCAACCACGACGACGTGGTTGCTTCCAGTCACCTTTCTCCTTTTCTCTGTCCGTCGATGCCCACGGGTCCGCCGCGGGACCCGTCGGGTACACGTGCTGAACGCGGACCAACCACGAAGCAGGGGACACGGAACATTCAACGGCCGCGATCGGGTTTCATTGACGCTGCGAAAGCAGTCGGAGGAATTAGAAGAGGCCCTCGTGTAGCTCGTTCGTAACAGCCCGCGGGACCATGGCGAAACCGGCAACGATCTCCGACGTCAAAACCGGAGAACCGTGGTGTTGAATATTTACAGGCAACGTAAATAACCGTAACAGAGTTAATTTTTTATTGAAAATAAAAGAAAAGGAAACACACATAAAGCTAACCGATATTACGGATAATGGTTCGGTAGGCACAATACACACCTCGCTCGTCCGCAGGCAACTAAAGAACAAAATTTTTGGCCGTAGGAGCCTAAAAAAAAAGGCAACGCAGACAGTAGACAGTCGTCGCACTCTCTCGCCAGATGCGACGCAGCTCATCATACAACAATGTAATACCGTAATTTAAAATATTATGTCCGTCGCAGGGACAACCTTCGACACGCGGACCTTCAAACGCGCGCGCGCTCGTTGCTTCGGCTCTTATTCGAGCCTTATTTCTCTAACAAACATATCCCTTACGTCCTTTAACACGATTATTATTTATTAAATTAGCTTTGCGAATCATTCGTTGAACCGTGTTCGGACACGGAATTATTAAAATTAAAGTATCATTTACGTACTTTGTTCATCTTCACTGGACACCTTGCTCAAAAATTGCATATGTTACACGCGAGGTGTCATGCACACTAGAAGATTGAAACGGCCGTCATGGTTAAATTACTTATTATTTCGGGTTCAAATAATTAGTAAATATTCTTCAGACCTTCTAAAGTAAAGGTGAACAGCGTTTTTCTTAAAAATATCACTGTTACGTGGTAAGCCTCGTGCTGCGGGCTCTCGAACTTCGCGCCCTCGCCTCTCATTGGTCAGTGTTTTTCGTTAATAACTCGTAAACAAAGCCGCAGATTGCATCTTCGCAAAGGAAAAAGTTACTTAGAATGACCTCAGCTACCCCTCATTTTCGCCTCTTAAAATAATTGTGGAACACCCTGTATATCTGAACTTGCAATTTAATGTTTCCTGAATTTCTTTCGCCTTCTCTCGCACGTTTTTTTCGACCGAAACGCTACTCGATGAAAACAACTGCCGATGAAATTTACAATAGAATCAACTAGTAGCTGTGATAAACGAGGAACAGACAGGAATGAAGCAGGAACTGACAGAAATAAAGGAGGACTTAATAGGAACACGGTCGCGCGAATAGGTATACAGTAATGCCTCTAATCGTTTTCTAAGTTACAGTGAATAAAAATATTAGTTTTTATCAGGGTCTATTGTAATTTTATGCTTTTGATTGATTTAATTTAGATTTTATAATAATGATTTTATCACGGGGAATGAAACCATAAATAAATAAAATTTGAATCCAGTATGCCTTTGATTTGTCACAAATTTTGATAAAATTAGTATATGTGGTCAGTATGGGATAGCGGTTATTGATATAGATTGGGCCAATAAATAAAAATATTAGTCTGTTTTATCAGGGGTCTATTGTAATTTTATGCTTTTGACTGATTTAAGTTAGATTTTATAATAACGATTTTATCACGGGGAATAAAACCATAAATAAATAAAATTTGAATTCAGTATGCCTTTGATTTGTCATAAATTTTGATAAAATTACTATATTTGGTCAGTATGGGATAGGGGTTTATTAAGTTACACAGTAGTCTCTCTCATTAGTTTTCACAGTCACGAATTGTCAAGAACTACTCCAAAACGAGCTACAAGGCTCGAACAATCGTGTCTCCTCTTCCCAAAATTCTCCATTTCTGTGGACAATCTAAGCGTCAATGAGGGAGACATTACTGTATTTTGAGTTGCAGGGGCCAGGTTTTTTGGCGGTGTCGCGCGCGAAGGAAGATTGGGCCCAGGACAGGAGGGCCGGGAAAGGGACAGACGGGGACGGCGGAGAAAGCGGGACGAGAAGAGGAGACGGCGAAAGAAGTGGGAGCAGAGGGCTACTAAAAGTCGACCGGTTGGGAAAATAAGAAGAAGAAGAGGAGGAGGCGGCCGGGCGAGGCGAGGTGGCAGAGAGCGAGGAGAAGAACCCGGGGATCTCGAGTACGACCGGGACGACCTTACGGAGTAGGACGGCCGCGACAACGACAGAGACAAAGAGTCGAATGTTAATGAGGGAGATCGACCGGAGCTGCGGCCAGGCTAACCTACGAGGAATCATCCGCGGGATCCGCTTCGTTTCGTCGCGGCCGCCGTTGCCAGATCTTGGCTGCCGTCTTCTTCTCTTCTTCTTCTTCTTCGTCTTCGTCTTCGTCTTCTCCCGTTCTTCTTCTTCTTCTGCTTCTTCTTCCTCATCGGTTCCGTCGGTTTTTTCCTGTTCTGCGGTTTATTCCTGGCCCGAGATAGTGCCATCTTCGCGTTGGCATACTTAAACAACAGATTCGACGCGACGCCGTGACGAAACGTAGCTTTTTCTCTGCTCGTTAGACCGCGGATCTCGCGCGTTTGTCGCAAAGAACGAGTAGATCAAATTTCAAACGGCTAAGAGAATGGATGAGCGTCGTTATGTATTATTTTCGAGTTGCTGAAATTGTTGAAGAAACGGAACGGTCTTTCTAACCGGTTGCTGCAATTCGCGAGTACAACGTTATCCGCGATTATCGCGTGCTTCGTTACGATCTTTATTCGGCGCATTCTTGCATCGCTGCGTCGGAATCGTTTGTATCGCGTGTACCGATCGTTTCGTTGCATTTAATTCGTCGTGTACGAATTCAATCCGGCGATGCACTTGATCCTCTTAGACGACAAAATGATAAAGTAAGATTACCGCTTGGAAAAAAATTCATTTCAGGATCGTTCCGCGGAATCCCGTCCTCTCCGTTCCGATTCGCGGAAGCGTTTCGGTTTCAAGGATGTTCCAAGGATGATGTTCCCCGTCGTTCGGAGAAACTTCGAGCCAACATTTTCGCGGGGATGTTTGTTAAGAAAGAAACGCGCGGATAGACTTGCGGCGAGCGATAGCGGGACTCGGAGAGAGAGAGAGAGAGAGAGAGAGAGAGAGAGAGAGAGAGAGAGAGAGAGAGTCCGGTTGGTGCTTTTGCTCGGCCGGACGTGCCGCGCGGCTCGATTTTTATGGTTCCATTCAACCGAGAACCAGCCGAATCCTCCCGTTCGCTGATCCGTCCTTTCTTCGAAGGCCGATTTACATATACAGTCGCTCTCGCCGCGGGTCCACGGGATTTAAAGGGTAGCTCCGAACGGGAGCAAAAAGAACCGACCCCCGGACCCGGACGGAGGAGGCCGCGTAGTGCGAGCTTTTTAATTTTACGAGGGACGTTTATCTTATGATTATGTTGATAACTTCTCGGTAAGGGCCCGTAACGTAAATTGAACCGCCGTCGAGGGTTTCACGAATGACTCATCGGCCGCTCTAGCCTCGTAGGCCTTAATCGGATTAAATGCTTCGCGAGATGCTTCTCGATGCGACTCGCGAAACGAGGCTCGAAATATTGGACCGTTTAAGAATCAGCGTCGCTCTGGTGAAACCTCGGCCTCTATTCCGGCGCGCAGCGTGACAAATTACATACTTCCGAAGCCTTTGTTGATTGCGAATCGATCGGCGCGGGTCGAACATCGAACGATTCGAAACAACGCTGTCCACAGCGACTTCGTGGGAAAATTCTGAAAAAAATCTGGCACATCGTGGACACCGAGGCTCGAATCTGAGAATTTTTTCAGATTTTTCGGTTGAGAGATACTGGCAGAGATGCTCGAGACAAGAGAGAACTCAGAAAGAAAAGAAAATCACAGCGGAGGATAAAAGAGGCGCGTCCAGGTTGTTCGAATATACCGGAAAAATTCTGAGAAAAATCGGACGCGTCGCGAACACCGAAACGCAGATCGGAGAATTTTTGCAGATTTTTCGATCGAAGAAAGCCGAAGCTAGAAGGAGCCGAACCTTAAACGAAAGCTGAACGAGCGACGAGAGACGAATACGTATAATAAGCAACAGGCACAGGAAAGGAAGAGCACGGAACGGCACGCTACCAACATCCGCAACACGTCGAGAACTCCGTGTAAAAGCGGTCCGGCAGAGTTTAACATACCCTTAAATCCGCGGACCACGTGTACCCGGCCGGTAACATTCGCGGACAAGGTGCGCGCGAGTGAGATATTGTTTAAAAGTCGGCTGCCGGCGTGGGCGGATGGTCGCGAGATAAAGGCAGTAAGTCATCAGCAGGAACAGGATTTATGGGCGAGGTATTACCGGTGTTCGCGGATCGGCGCCGATACCATCTCGGGCCCGGCAACGAACTTTCACCGTCGCGTCGAGGATTCGTGGGACAACTTCGGGTTCAAAGTTCAGGCGGATCGGAGCGAGCCGCGCGGCGCGGCGCGCGTTCCTCGCTCGTGTTCGCCCGCGCCGCGGATACGGGGCCTCCTCCTCCTCCTCGTCGACGACGACGACGACGACGACGACGACAACCGTGGACGACGAATACAACGGCGACAACCGTGGACGACGAGGACAGCGGCAACAACGACAAGATGATATCTGGTTTTTCATCGGGACCGAGAGTGAGACGTCGTTAATGCAGAACGCCGCGCGGCCGGGGCCCGGCCGGGGCCCGTTTTCGTTCGGCGTGCCTCCGCCGCGCCGCCGGAATCTGGGACGGCCGCGGCCGGGTAGCCAGGATCCACGGGATCAGATTGGAAACCCGTTTTAAGGATTCAGAAGCGAGTCGTGACCAAGACATTAGCGAAATTACTCGGCTCTCCGGCTTCGATTCTACTGCCTATCTAGATAGTATTTCCTGCCGAGGGAAACGCCGAGCTCTATCTCGCTACTTAATTCCTGGGCCCGGCGTTATTTACAGTTACCGGGGCCCTCTGCTCTTTCACCGGGGCCCCCACCGTCCGCGGGCCAACCCGGTGAATGAATGCGGGGACAGGTGCGAAGAGGAGGTTTTGTTCTCCTCCGACATTTTTATCTGACGCGGAAAGACGTCGTGCTCGCGTACAGACGTCGATCTTCTTTCGAAGACGCGCTGAAACGGGTGCTTTTTTTATTCGCCAGGGAACACGTTTTATTTATGACGAAGTCCCTTCGAAGTCGCGCAAAGATTGTGTCCGAAAGAACCTTAACTTTTTTCGGTCGGAGAAATTTCTAGCGATTTTTGATCGCTTACCCGGATGTACATAGTTGTTCGTGAGGTAGAAAGTAACGTTTTCGAGTAAACTATGAAACGATTGCTATGTCGAAATGGCGCTTAGTGTGAGCTTCGATCGATGTAGAGTTCACGAAAGAGAACTTTTTAGTCTTAGAAGTGCGGAAATTACCAGCAGCCTTGGGTCAAAGGGATCTGTCTCGGAAAGTACAGTAAATTCTCCCCTAATTTTCCTTCTTCAGTTTTTAAACAAAAATGCAGAATTTGGAAAGAGGAGATACGATTATTCGAGCCTCGCACCTCGTTTTCGTAATTATCGACAATCGGCAAAGATAAAAATGAGCCCCGAGGCTCGAATAATCGTGTCTTTTCTTCCCAAATTGTTCATTATTGTTTACAAGCCAAAGAATAATTAAGTAGAATTTGCTGTACTGCTTAAAAGTTTCATCGAGAGTCGTTTCGGCGTCGGGATATTTCTTATGAAAAAACGGATGCTGGAACAACAAGAGGGTGCCCGCGACGGTTTTAGACGCTTTGTCTCGCGCGGCACGTTTACCAATTAGTATTCAGTCCGCTCGGGACACCCAGTGCAAGCCGGTGTCTATATACATATAAGACACCGGCTTCTCCAAGTAAACTTGTTTATCAAGTTATACACGGCGGCAAGCGATCCAGGATCTCGCGGACGACCGGTGTAGGACGCGGAGAAGAGAGAGAGAGAGAGAGAGAGAGAGAGAGAGAGAGAAGGAGAGGGAGAAGATTCCGTGACGCGTTTCTCTTTCGTTTCGCGAAGGAGTACGCGTGTTTTGATCCTGATAGCTCCAGGTTCGGATCATTCATCCTTGAAGAGTCGAGGGATTTTATGTGCGAGGTCTCTGTCGAGACCTACACTTCGAGCTTAATGATTTTTGGTGAGGTGATCATGCTACCATAAAACGTGGCGGTTGTTTTAATCGTGCAGACGTATCCAAGTTTTCGAGAAGTGTCGGCAGAGTTTAGAGAGAAGGTCCTGCGGAAGAATACCCTATCATCGGCAATCGTTGATATTTTTTCATAAAAATATTCTCCGGGACGCTTAAAACTATCATTTTTCAGACGCGAAAATGTTCATCGATAAAGCGCCACCAGTTTCTGAGAAAAAAATTCTCACGCGACATCGGAACACGTCGCCGCAGATTGCTCTCGAAGACCGGTCTCCAGAAAAATGTGCTATCTTCGGCAATTGTTAACGTTTTTTAATGAAAATATTCTCTAAAATGCCCGCAACTGTCCTCTAACGGACGCTGAAAAGTTCGTCGCGAAACGATTACCGGTTGCCGAGAGAAAAATTCGCGAACGTCGGGCGTTTTTAAGTTCCCGACGCGAGCGTGTAATTCCCTTGTAAAATGATTCGGACAACAATTCCTCCGCGGCTATCGTTCCGAACTAATTTTACGTTTTTCCGGTGAACACATCGTTCCACTTCGGTATTTATGCAGCGATGAAGTTTCAGCCCCGCGAAGTACCATCCCGCGGCTAATAAAAGCGGCAGAGCGATGCTAATGTGGTCGCCGGTCCGGTGATTTCAACGCGTGGTACGACTCGTGGCGGCAAGCGGTTTCGTGTGTCTATTTTCGTCGCTTGTTACACGTCCGTACACCTCGATTTTGCTCCACCGGGACGATCAATGCACGAAACATACCGCGAACATTCCATTCGACATCGATGAAGCGAACGATCATTTTTAACCGATCATCCTTCGACGCCGCGCTCGAGGAGAAAATAAGTAATGTCTCTCCAATCGACGCCCAGTTTGACCACAAAAATGGACAATTTGGGAATATAAGATACGATTATTCGAGTCTTGCGGTTTATTTTTACAGTTATAAATTGTCCACAATTATAAAAACGAGCCGCAAGGCTCGAATAATCGTATCACCTCTCCCCAAATTATCCATTTTGGTGGACAATCTGAGCGTCAGTACGGGAGACATTACTGTATAGCCTTTAACGTTAAATCTACTATCCTACTTTCCTTGGAAAATTCGACGTTAAAGTTAGACTTCAGAATTAGACTTTGTGTAATCTTAATCAGAAAATACGCGCTTTAACGGCGAAATTTATTACATCATTTCGATAATTGTTAAATGAAAAATACGAATTAGGTTATTTCACCGACCCCGGTAGATTTAACACGAACGATGTTTCCCGGCAACGTTTTATCGCGCATAAAACGTTAACTATCAACGCGGACAAGCTATAAGAACATAAAACATTTTATCGCCGACCAACCTTCCCGTTGCTAAACCCAAAAAGTCCAAAACGTCCGTAAAATCCCGAATAATCGAAAGCTCCGCGCGAAAATCGAGTTCGCCGACCGAAACTTTCGCGAGGGGACTGAATTTTTGGAAAGCGCGAGAAGGCGCCCCGATTTTTCCGAAGCACGAGGCACGCTCGCGAAAATCAAGATATCGTCGGAGAATTAAGCACCGGGTTCGGATAGTCGACGGAGCATAATCCGCGCACGAGACGAGCGGTCGGCTCGACGCGGCGACCATCGCCGCGCAATTCCATCCGTTTGATCAGTCAACGCGGCGAGATTTATGTAATTCGATGTTAAAACGAGCGATCGAAGTAAGTGGCGAGTCCCGGTCTGTTCGGCTATCTTTAATCGCGCGGGTACATCTCGTCCTGACACGACGGCGGAGATGTATGCGGCGTTATCGCATGACTCCTTGGCTACGGTGGCCGACTTCTTGCCGGGTCCGCGGGTTCTCTCGCGTTTTCTCGTGTTATTGCTCCCGCCGTGCCACCTACGTCGCGAGAACACATCCGGCAAAAGCCATCTCGGCTACTTTCGCGGAACACTTCGCCGATCCACGGGTCCCCTGTCGTCCGGCAACTATGTATTAACCCGCCGCCACGGTGCCGCGAGATTGGCACGAGAGCTCGAAATCACGGTCGAATCGCTAAAAAATCCGTGGCTGCCGGCGCGGAGGTTTCAGCTTACCGATTGGCTGCTCGAACACGGTGCCTCCGTTCGACGGGACGAAACGTAACGAGTCGCACTTTTGCACACCCCGATGGCAATCGCGTGTCGAAAACTTCGAGTTCGTCGGCCGGCAATTTCTCGCGAGCGGCTCGCAACAATGCGAAGCGCGAACTTAGGTCGTCGTTGTTGTTCCATTATGCACGCGTTTACGTTGTATCAAGTGTACGATGCTTTTTTACTCGCCGAAGAAAATTCCTCGCTGTATGAGAATTCCGTTTCGCGCATCGCTTAACTCTTTCAGCAAAGTCTAGCGCGGAGATACGATTCGAACAATGGCGCTCACGAATTCAACCGGGAATTGTCTAGATCCTAGACAAGATCCTAGAGCTGGTAATATTACTCGCGAACGTAGGAATCGAGCGCATATAATGCAGCGCTAATTTTATTTTAATGACGCTATCTCGCCTATGGTATCGGCCAGCAGAAAGAGCTTGGTTCGTTCATTTGTTCCTGGGTTCGGCCCGGATTTTTCCGCGCGAGGTTCCCACCTCTTCGACTTTTCTCTCGGCAAGCGGAACAGACGCTGCTGAATAGAGACTGGCTGGAAACAATGGCCGCAACCTCTGCAACGTTATCAAGCTCGTTACAACGCCTACGTTGTCCGCGGCTCGTCGATCTAGTACATCTTTAGCTTGGCGCGCGGCTGACGCGGTCTTATCGTCTTATTTATACACGTGCCTCTCTCTCTTTCTCTCGCTCTCTCGCTCTCTCGCTCTCCATCACTCGCTCTCGCTCTCTCGCTCTCTTGCTCTCTCGCTCTCGCTCTCTGGCTTCCTTGCTCTCTCGCTCTCCCTCACTCGCTCTCACTCTCTTGCTCTCTCGCTCTCCCTCACTCGCTCTCACTCTCTTGCTCTCTCGCTCTCCCTCACTCGCTCTCACTCTCTTGCTCTCTCGCTCTCTGGCTCCCTCGCTCTCTCGCTCTCTCGCTCTCCCTCACTCGCTCTCACTCTCTTGCTCTCTCGCTCTCTGGCTCCCTCGCTCTCTCGCTCTCTCGCTCTCCCTCACTCGCTCTCACTCTCTTGCTCTCTCGCTCTCCCTCACTCGCTCTCACTCTCTTGCTCTCTCGCTCTCTGGCTCCCTCGCTCTCTCGCTCTCTCGCTCTCCCTCACTCGCTCTCACTCTCTTGCTCTCTCGCTCTCTGGCTCCCTCGCTCTCTCGCTCTCTCGCTCTCCCTCACTCGCTCTCACTCTCTTGCTCTCTCGCTCTCCCTCACTCGCTCTCACTCTCTTGCTCTCTCGCTCTCTGGCTCCCTCGCTCTCTCGCTCTCTCGCTCTCCCTCACTCGCTCTCTCGCTCTCCCTCGCTCTCCCTCACTCGCTCTGCAGCTTGCAGCCTCCCCCTTTTCCCCCCGATCCCCGCTTTAATCTCCTCTATTACGGTACACGCCGGTCTTAAACAACCACCTTTATTATCTAGCTTGTCCGACAGACTATCCGCGAATCCGCGCTGATTTCAATATCAGGCTGCACAGCTAGAAAAACGAGATCCCCGGAGAGCTAGTCCGTCGCTATCTACGCGAGATACCCGTAGCCAGTTTCGTTTTAACAAGCACGGTACAACGAAAAAGTCGCGAGAACGTGATCCCGGCGCTGTAGTCTCGCAGCCGTCGCGGGGTTCGCAGGTTCCCAGGCGAGAGTAAATTTGCCAAGTTTCAGTTAAGCGGGTAAGTTAATTAAGCCGATGCGTTGGGCGGGTTTGAAGTGGTCCGACGATATTCGATTAGGTTCGTTCGATCGCGGAGGGGGGCGGTTGCATCGGGGGCTGGAACTTTTACGGGCCGGGTTCGGCCGAGTTATCGGGCGATATCGGTTTCCACGGGAAAATTATCTTTTTCCTCGTTCCGGCTCAGCGGGTCCCGGTTAATTATCCGATATCCACGGGTTCAACACCTGGATTAGCGTGATCGCACTAGGAACGGGATGTTTCGGCTGATTCTAAATTGTCGGTTTACGTTCAGCCTTTTATCCGGCTTCGATCGTGGTGGCTCGGTGCCGACCTGGTTCCAGCGTGATTCTTAACCCTTTGCAGTCGAGTGACGATTCCGTGGCGCCAGCAAAAATTGTTGGATTACGTTTGAAAATACGTTTTTAACATCATCGAATTTGTTTGTATTTAAAAGAACTGTGCGAATTGTAATCGTTGCTTGAGTCACCAAATTCAATGTCGTATGCATAAAATGCAGTAAGTTGTATCAAATGGAAGTACTATAGATCAGAGGAACTGTTTTAGATTTCGAGTTAAAATGGCTCGGAGTGCAAAGGGTTAAACGACGTTTGGACGCGATCAAAGAACGAACGGGAGGTTGCTTTTTAACGAAATCTCGAACGAATGATATTTCTTGTTCGATCGAAAACAATTGAATCGGGGAGCTCTCCCCGATAAAAATGAGTCCAAGCAGGACATATATCGGACTTTCTTCGATGATATTATGATCTTTTTCATAACATTGTGTATCGATAAAAAAAATGCTCGATTTCCCAGAAGTTCCTGCGTTGCTGGAAATATTGTCAGAAAGTGGACGCGTGACACGAAATACACGTTTAGTATAAAATACACGTGTAATGTAGAAATACACGTGTAATGTAGAAATACGTGTGTAATGTAGAAATACGTGTGTAATGTAGAAGTACACGTGTAATGTAGAAATACACGTGTAAAGTCGAAATACACGTGTAATGTAGAAGTACACGTGTAATGTAGAAGTACACGTGTAATGTAGAAATACACGTGTAATGTAGAAATACACGTGTAATGTAGAAGTACACATGTAATGTAGAAGTACACGAGTAAAGTAGAAATACACGTGTAATTCTAAATACACGTGTAATACAAAATACGCGTGAAATAAGGATCTCTAATGCATGCAAAGATATTCTGCCGAAAGCGAAGCCGTGTTCTACCGGCAACAAAATTCACCGTCTACCTTGTTCAAGAAAACCGGGGAGAAATCCTGATTTCAATATCCCACGTAGAACGTGCAAGATTGTGAAATCGAGATATCTGATTTGCGAGCATATCGTGCGGTAACATCTTCGCAGAGGGAGATTTTTCGAGGTCATTCGGCTGGAAACAGGGAATCCCGCGCAACCCTGTATCCCTGTAACCCTGTACCCTTTCTGGTATCTATTATTACGCCCGAAGACGATCCCGAAGCCCGTTGCCAGGACGCGGCGGGGGCGCGGCGCGAAATAGAGATTTTCAGGAACACTCGGATCGCCATAATGGATCCCCCACGAGCTCGCGAAGGTGGTGATTTCGAGCGGGGCGTAAACCCGCCGGCAATTTTCTCCACATTATACCTCTCGTTACACCCACGTTGCGCGGGGCTCGCCGTGGCTATCCGAGCACGCTACGTGACTCCGCCATTATCGCTTCCGTTGCGTTCCACCGATCGCTTTCGGGAAGACTGGGCACAACCGATCGTGCCCTGCCCCCCCCCACCCCCCGCGCGTCCCGCGACTTTGTCCACGTGCCGGGGCAGATTGTGTGCAAATGATTAGCCGGCGAGCCTTCGCGAGCAGAGCCGGTCAGCTCGACGGTTGGATTTGTCCATTTAATGGCAACCCCCGGTGATCGAATCAGCGGCAAACGGTACCGACTCCGGGCCCCGGACTCTCGCGGGCCCTACTCGCCGGTATCTCGATCGTCACTCGGCTCGTTCCCGCGACAAATCGATCGGTTCTCGCGATCTAATGCCAGCTGTTCCGTTCAAAATTCTACAGGACGTGGTTCCAGCGGTATTAGCGCGCTACCTGCCGGTTTATCGTCGTCCAACTTCCGCTCGAAGAATCCACTTTTTAAACAATATGTAACACGTTCGTCGTCGCGTCACCCAGATCGACGGGTGACGGGTATGCTTATGTGGGGGCCCCTGTCACCCAAATATGGGTGACGCTCTTTTTATTCAATTTATAGGACTTTCGGTTGGATTTTAAAAGAAATCAAATGGAATAAGCACTGAGATATGAATATAGGATATACAACTTGAAAATACTAAAAATATACATATTATACTATACTTTTTACTAATTTATAGTGAATATTTAATTTGAAGTAAAGCAAATTAAAGTAAATAATAATTTATAGCAGCTCCATCAGTCGGATTTGGGCCCCACGAGAGACTCAACCGAATTGCGCTGGGCGACGAACGTGTCAATATCATCGAAGACCTACGATAAGATTCTGATAACGAGTACGCGCGACGAGGATTACTTTTAAATACGCGACACCCCTTTCGTTTCGTAGATACAGTAATGTCTCTCTATTCGACGCTCAGATTGTCCACAGAAAAGGACAATATGAGAAGAGGAGATACGATTATTCGAGCCTTGCAGTTCGTTTATTATAGTTTCGAATTGTCAGCAACTAGAAGAACGAGCTGCAGGGCTCGAACAATCGTATCGCCTCATCCCAAATTGTCCATTTTAGTGGACAATCCGAGCGTCAGTAAGGGAGTCATTACTGCAGTTTCGCTAGCCACAGTTATCCTCGAGGACTGCCACGAAGAATTGTAGCAGTTTCTAGCAAACAATTGTAGCAAATATAACCCTGACATAATCTCAAATTATCGTATCTCCTCTTCCCAAATTATCCAATTTATTGGACAATCTGAGCGTCAGTAAGGGAGACATTACTGTAATTTCGCTAGCCACAGTTATCTTCGAGGACAGCCACGAAGAATTGTAGCAGTTTCTAGTAAATATAACCTTGACATAATCTCCAATAATCGTATCTCCTCTTCCCAAATTGTCCATTTTAGTGGACAATCTGAGCGTCAGTAAGGGAGACATTATTGCAGTTTCGCTAGCCACAGTTATCCTCGAGGACTGCCACGAGGAATTGTAGCAGTTTCTAGCAAACAATTGTAGCAAATATAATCTTGACATAACCTCAAATAATCGTATCTCCTCTTCCCAAATTGTCCAACTTTTATGGACAATCCGAGCGTCAGTAAGGGAGACATTACTGTATAGCCTTTAACGTTAAATCTACTTTCCTTGGAAAATTCGACGTTAAAATTAGACTTTAAAATTAAACTTTGTGCCATCTTTATCAGAAAATACGAGCTTGAACGGAGAAATTTATCACATCATCTCGACAATTGTTAAATTAAAAATACGAATTAGGTTATTTGACCGACACCGATAGATTTAACATGAACGATGTTTCCCGGCAACGTTTTATCGCGCATAAAACGTTAACTATCAACGCGGACAAGCTATAAGAACATAAAACATTTTATCGCCGACAAACCTTCCCCTTGCTAAACCCAAAAGATCCAAAACGTCCGTAAAATCCCAAATAATCGAAAGCTCCGCGCCAAAATCGAGTTCGCCGACCGTGGCGTATAAACATTCGCGAGGGGGATGAATTTTTGGAGAGCGTCGCTAGCCACAATTATCCTCGAGGACTGCCACGAAGAATTGTAGCAGTTTCTAGCAAACAGTTGTAGCAAATATAACCTTGACATAACCTCAAATAATCGTATCTCCTCTTCCCAAATTATCCAATTTAGTGGACAATCCGAGCGTCAGTAAGGGAGACATTATACTGTAGTTTCGCTAGCCACAGTTATCCTCGAGGACTGCCACGAACAATTGCTACATAACTTCCGGTGGAATCGATGGACCCTTCCGAAAAAATTAAAAAAAAAACCAACAACTTCGACAACTCGTTGTCGAAAGTTTCGGACACCTCATTCGTCGAACAATGCCGCCGCCGCGCGATAAGGCGTCGACGTTCGATCCCTGGGGACGCGTCCTCCGCGTCGACGAGAGGGACAAGCCGGCAGAAAACAGGTGGTAAATTTTTGCCGGCCGATAATCGGTACGCGAATCGATCAATATTTATACCCCGGCCGTCCGCTGATGGAGCGATCATTTATTCCGCTTTATTAATTGATTATCCCGCGAGCGATGATATACGATTGTGGCCCGTGCAGCCCGTTACGAGCAGGACGACTATCGGCTAGCCCGCTCGTGCATAAATTACCGATAACGAAGCCCACGCGCGTTTTCTCTAGATCTTGTTCTTCTTTATCCGCGCGACGTCGCGCGGCCGCGAGACGACGACGACGATCGAAACGGCTAAATAAACCGCGAGCGCGCGCGGGACGCAAGGAACGGGTGAACTCTTTCCTCGCGCACGGCCGGGTAAACGACCGACATATAAATCTGATAAACGCGCGGCGGATATTATATTCGCGCACGATTCGCGACGGTCCGCCGCTTCGCGCGAACAGCGAGCGGTTCGTTGGCTCTTAGGCGTCGTTATCGAATCAACGGCGCCCGACGGATCACGGAAACATAATTCAAGATCAGTGTCACGGCTCGTCCTGTTCCGACGCGGCTCCGACCGCGCTGACAGAGAGAGGCCCCCTGTGCCGCATCAATGGGCCGCCCTGTTCCCAGAGAGAAAGCCCCGACTTTCTATCCTCGATTAGCAAAATCGACGGCGAATACCCCGGGATACTCGCCGGCGCGCGCGCGCGCGGTTTTCCTCCTCCGTTGAACGATCGCCTCGCGGATTCGAACAAATTGAAATCGTCGGAGAAGCGACCTGCTCGAACCGCGGGATGAAGAAATAAATATATACGAGATGGTAGATAACAGCGGCGAGGAGAACAGTTTGGCAACCCGGCTCTGCTCTCTCTCGACATTTTCCAGCCAGCCGACTTTATTCGGCCGGCGAACCATCGCCTATTGTGTGGTACTTTCCAGTTATCCAACAGCTTCCACGGAGCTTTACGGACTCCGCGGCCGACTCTCGCGGGTCGAGACTTTCGATGGTTCCTCGGTCGACTACTCACGGGTCCCCCGAAGATGTCCGACCGGTTGTCCGGTCGCTGTCCGTCGTTTCCCTGCGGGAACTTTATCGAGTTCCCAGGGCATTAGAAATCGTACGTACGAGCCTGTTTATCCGCTACCATCTCGCACCTGTCCACGTTGTTCGAACAAGGAACCGAAATGTAATAAAGGGAACTAGGAAGAAAGTCCCCCCACCCGTCCCCACCCCCGAAAAGTCTGTCGGCAGATAAGAACCACGGAATCCACGGTTCGTCCAGAAACGGTAACGAAAGAATGCGGCCAAAGGCGTGCACGGCCGGGATCAGATGAAGATAGAGGACAGTGATGCATGATCGCGATTAGGTCAATAGGCGGGGTCCATTACCGATCGGGCCTTACCAGGCCTTACGAGGGAGGAGGTTAGGGGAGGGGGGACCGAGGGCCAAGATAACGAGTGCATTATGTGGATTCGGCTATGTCGGATCGATCTCCGATCGCAATTAGGCGAACGAGAGCGTTTCGCGGCGGGGAGAGGAACGCGGTGCCACGGTTCTCTCGGCCTGCCACGCTCGTTAATCTTCCCCTAAAATGTATAATTGGAGACGTTAATTGGGTTACACGGACGTGGCGCGCGGCCGGCCCGAGATAAGCACTTTGTTACGTGTATCGAGGCGACAATGGCCCGTTAGCCCCCGGCAGAAAAATGTTAATTAGCCGGCTGACACCCCGGGGTCGAACAACAGATCCTTCCTGCTACGCCTATGGACCGAAAAATCGCGGGACTTTTTGAACCCGCGGGACGCTCTCTAACCTCCGCGCCGCGATTTTATCGGCGGGGGATATCGCGTTTCGTGAACGCTCCCAGGGTACCAGAGCCACGGAGATTGATAAATAGATCGTAATAACCGGCAAAAGAACACCGGAGGAATTGTTCTTTCCGTCGCGGCGAACGCTTCGACCCCGCGATTAAATCGGGTTCTTAAACGTTTTGGTGTAGAAAATGAGGCATTTTTTGACTAATTAAGTCTGTAATACTTTTGTATAATTTGTATAATATATATTGCATAATTTTGATAATTAGTCCTTAATAAAAGTAAAAATAACGTATTTGTATTTTTTGACAAATTACGTCCGTAATACTTTTGTATAATCTGTACAATATATACACAATATATTATACAATATATATATATACATATATATTGAATTACATTTATTATTATATATTATATTATATTATATTATATTATATTATATTATATTATATTATATTATTATATAATAATATATACAATATATCTTGCCTTCGTTCATTGATTTGGCAAGATATATATTGCATAATTTTGATAATTACTCCTTAATAACGTGAAACAACGTATTTGTATCTTTGAGTAAGAATATTCCCGCCGCGAAAAAAAAAATGGCGGGAGATACTATTTTGAAGATCCAGGACGGTAGATAACGCGTCCCCGAGGCGATCGATTGCATCGTGTAAACAAAGAAACGAATAACCAGTAAAATATGGAAAATAGTAATACTAACCGACGCTCGAAGCAATATAATTATGGTAATGGCCGCGGTACAGGTTATTTAAACGACATAACGGATACGCACGATTGAATGCGCAGAGAAAGATGCGCGCGCGTAATTACATAACCTATCATTGTAATGGATACTTTATTCTTCGTCGGACGTCGCACTCGACTTAGCGGGTTTACGTAAATCTTATCGGGAATCTGCGGTGTTTGTTTACGAAGTTTCTCGAATAAATGATAGCTCAATCGTGCGTCGCAGATTTTTCATCGATCGAAACGCAACTTGAACGATCGTATTTCAATATCGCGTCGCATCTATTCCCTACATTTTTTTTATTTTAAAACGCGACATTTGCAAGATTAATTATTTTGCTCCTCGTTGCCGCGATTGTTTATACAATCGGAACGAGTGAAATTGTAAAATCGAGGGTTTAGAATTGTTCGAAACCATTGTCTTTTCTGCGCATGTGTATTCGCGTCGCTGCGCACCGAAATTCAAACGATACGACCGCCATTTTGTCCAACCCTATCAACCCTATTAGTTCGAAAGAAGATATGTCGGAAAAAATGTTTTCGGTTAGCCCGTCGAATATATAGGATAGCTCGACGATTAAAGAGAAACGTGCGGGTACTTACTTGCGAACCACCCGTTGGATCCCAGGACGTCGATGTTCATAGCGTACCGAATGTTCGAGGAAACGTGTAATCTCGCGAACACACCGCTCCCCGGGCACTCTCTCGTTCTCTACACCGTGCTTGTAAACTCGAAACGACACTTTTACCGCCGCGCGCGCGCGCGCCGCGAACGTGCACGATTTTCGGAGGATTCACCGTTGCCGCGTTCCGCACCTCCTTCGCCCGGCGTGGTGTACCCGGTCAGCTGGAGAGACGAGCGTGGAATCGGTCAGGGTTCGTCGCGAACAGAGTGGTCACAGTGTAGCTCGTGCCCCGGCAACATCGGCTTCGCTACTATTCCCTGGTTGCACATGTTCCTCGCTATTAAGCAGTCTTCACGCTGACCGCGTTCACCGCAGAGATAGTGGATGCACCGGGACCGAACAGTACGCGGCGGCGATCTGCGACAAATCATTGACAGGAAATCAGGATCACGTGTCACGTGACTTATCGGCGGACTCGATGCTCATAAATATCCCTCTGTCGACCGTTCGGTCAACTTTGCGACATCCGGTTTCGCAAACGACGTCCCTCTACAAATCGAAGGAGATATTGTACTCGCTTTTTCGAAATTCATCGAACGAACAGGAAGAAATTCTGTTTTTAAATAAATATATTTAATTAATATATGTATATTAATTATATATATTAATTATATATTTAATATATATATTCTTCGTCGGACGTCGCACTCGACTTAGCGGGTTCACGTAAATCTTATCGGGAATCTGCGATGTTTGTTTACGAAGTTTCTTGAACAAATGATAGCTCAACCGTGTGTCGCAGATTTTTCATCGATCGGAACACAACTCGAACGATCGTATTTTAATATCGCGTCGCATCCGTTCCCTATTTCTTTTTAATTTTAAAACACGATATTTGCAAGATTAATTATTCTGCTCCGCGTTGACGCGATTGTTATATTCGAACAACGCGACGTTTCGACGTGTCGCGGGACTTTATATTCACTCGGAAGAGACCTCTATCGATTCTTCACGGAAATCCACCGTTTCATGGAAACGCAAATTTTCTCCCGCGTCCTTCCTTTCTAACCTTTTTTCCCCTTCGTTTTCGAAGGAAACGCGCGAAGATCGACGAACTTACTTTTCCGTCGAACATGTTCGGCTACCGGTTTCGTTGAAACGAGGCACGTCGAATCAAAATATATACGACGGATTCGTGACACGCGGTTATCGTGTGACAGCTCGGTATGCGTGGCCGCGAATTCTTGGCGCGCGACAAACAACGTAATGACCGGCGATGTTAATGCGGACGTGTTTCTACTGACAACCGAACGAAGCTAATCGTCCCAAAGAACCTCGCAGGACATCCTCGCCGGTGACATTTTTTTTCACCGCGGGCACAAACGATCGCGTTTCGACTCTCACGAACCACGGGTGAAACTGACATTCCGGGCCGCACGCGCGCCTGTCGAATTTTGATTCGTCGAATTGACACGGGCGGCGGATGTGTCACTGTTTAGGCTACGGTAGGTCGAACGGTATATACAGCTACCAGACTAGAAGGTCGAATTCAAATTTTCGACGCTGGAACTGTCGCGCACTTGTAACGATATCTTTATACTTTTCTACGAACCGCAACACCGCAAAATATTCTGTTAATTACTGTTAATTGTTAAATATTCCGACTTCTCGAACGTAGTCTTTTCGCTGGAGCAACGATACTTTAAACGTCGCGCGAAGAAAAGACGCGATACAAGCTTTCAGGAATCGAGATAACGAAAATAATATTTCAAAACGTTCTGTTCGCTGGTTTCGACGCGATTTACGTAGCAGCGATCCGTGTAACAATGTTTCTAAGGCCGGGACGGCGGTAACGCGATTCGTCGAGGGGGCATTGTGAGTGGTTAAAAAAGAAGATTCCCGGGGAGACAAATAGTATCGAGGGAATGTATCTGCATGCCAAAGCAGGCGGTTATCGGGTCGGGTGATCGAATAAAGAAAGAAACGTTCTAGAGTTACCTTCTGGCCGGGCAGCAGGTCCTCGGCCGCCGATCGAACCGGGCGGAGATCCTCGTCCGGAGCTCTCTCTCTCTCTCTCTCTCTCTCTCTCTTTCTCTCTCGCTAACTTTATTCCAGAGATTCGTTTACGAAAAGTTCGAGAGCCCGACGGGGGGAGCCAGCCGTGTGTGTGTCCAATGCGAAAAGAGACTGGTAACCCCCTGAAGGCGTGCGAGACTGTCTGCGCACGAACCAGGCACCGGTTTTCCGAGGCGCGTCCGATTCGCGTGGGTTAGCCCGCGATTGTTGCTCTCGCGCGACGTTTGCCCGGCCTAAGAAGAGTACTTAGTTCGCGTAGTTGAGTGCGGGCGTAATAAGACTGGCTGCTGACGGCGGTAGCGCGGTTCGTGCCCGCGAGCGGCAGCAGCCATGGAAGCCCCTCTACCATGGCACTCTCCTGCAACTCCTCCGAGCAAGCCAGCCAGCCATCCGTGCCGACTCGCCTGCCTACCAGGGCCCAGAGTGGGCCCCGGTACCGGAGTCCCATCCTGAATCGAAATGGTCGCTTTGCTTTCCGTGCTTTGCGCGAATCATAAGAGGCCTCGGGCCACGCTTCGCTTCGGGGGACCGAGAGGGGTCCCCACGTGCTGGATTTCGCCCGCGGGCTGCTCCGTCGATAAGGCAGTTTCAGGCATCCCATAGGGCCCCCCGTAATTACGTACGGTGGTCCGCAAATTCGCATCGTCGTCGTTCGTACGTTGCTCGTTAGAATGTCGTTTCGCTCCTAGAATCTTATAAGGGATATTCTGTAGCTTTTCGTACACTGCCTGTTTCACCGTGACAACGAACTTCGCGCGTCCTCTACGCATCCATCTACAAAAGAATTATTGTCGTCAGATTATGTGCATTTTGATATATTGTATTGTGCAGCTGGGTCGTTTGCTCGGCCTGCATGTAGATAACTATACGTCACCCGCGTGTAGATAAAATCATAATACCATCGTGTCAAGTAATATCGGCTATGGAACCACGATAGGTCGCCTACTTTTTTTTTTAGCTTGAGACCAATCCAGTTAGCATCCAGGGTTACCGAACTATCTAAGAGTCGATCGAAATTATTGGAGTAGAACCGGTAGGAGGTTGACTTTAAATGACAGGAATATGAAAAGAAGATTAAGGATCCACCTCCGAAACGTTAAATCCCTTCCTCTGTCTGGAACGGCGGCCCAAGCTTCCGCAGTTTGCGCAGCAGCAGCGGCTTGGTGACCAATGCTTTTTCAATCGACTCGATCAACACCTGTTCCTGATTGTACGGTGGAAACGGCATTCCCTCCAAGTTGTAAACGAACACGTTGCCATTCATATCCGCGGTCACCAGTCGGTTGCCATCTGCCGTGAAATCCACCATCACCAATCTGGCACTCTTCGGCGACACCGTGACGGACGCGGGGGTGTGAATTTTTCTGCGGATATCCCAAATGCAAATCTCGTTGTTGACGATGGACACGATGATCGTGGAGTGGGTGGGGCACCAGGCTGCGTACCGGACGCATGCCATCGCGGTGGACAGCGTGATCAGAGGCTCCGCGAGGCCCTCGGCCCAGATTCTGGTGCACCAATCGGCGCCGCACGTTAGGAAGATCTTCGGGCAGAACGAGGAGAACATTATCGAGTATACGGGGCCGTCGTGGGCCAGGAAGCTCTCGATGTGCTGATACAGGTAATTCGTCGAGCACTTGTAGATGCAGCCTTCGTCGGAGCCGACAAAGTAAACGGCGCTCAGTGTGGGGTGTCTGCGGAGCACCAACGCCCCCGGACTTCGATTAATCAGCGTATCGTGACCGACGCAGTGAGAGGTTCTTGCTACCCCCGGTAGTGTGCCCTCTATCCTGTAGATCTTCATGATAGTAGTCGATAAGAAGTTCTCGGCGTATTGGTAGCAGAATATATGACCGTCCTGGTCGCACGTGTAGATCTGCTCCTGGTAGTCGAAGTGCTCGTCCCCGGGCCACCATTGGACTTGCCACTGCGGCGAACAAGATGGAGACGTGATCCTCTCGCTTTGCCGGATCACATTCTTGTGAATAGTGCTCACGTCCAGCACCTTGATCTGGCCGTCGTTGAATCCAATGGCTAATAAGTTCGGCCGATCGCGACTCCAGTCCAAGTCCGATATAGGACTCTCGAACTCGTACCAACGCCCCGGCAGATGAGGATTCTTTGCCGACCAGATCAACAATACTCCGTCCTTGATCTCCGAATGTGCCCGTGCTCCGTAGCCCACCGCCAGAATGTTCGACATGACGTAACTCCAGCGGAACGAAGTCACCGGACGGCCTTCGCTCATTTCAAATTTGTGTTTCCAGAGCAAGTCCAGGCTGTAGGTGAACTCCAGGTCTAAGCTGCAAGGGTCTTGCTTGATCAAGCCAATGAAACGCTTCTGCGCGTTAATGAAGATGTTGTTGGATATGATGCGTTCCATTACTCGCACCGCGTTCGCGAAATTCACGTTTTGGAAGATCTCCTCTAGCTGCTCCTCCGGCGCCTTTGTTTTCTTATGACGTTCCAACGGCGGCAACTTGTCTCGCAGTTCCTGGAGAGAAGGTTAAATTACATTAAGCTGATATGAAAAGGTGATACGAAAGGTAATATATATATATATATATAATAATATATATATATATATATATATACATATAATATATATAATATTATATATATTATTATTAATTATTATTAATTATTATTAATATTATTATATATATATATTAAGGTGATACGAAATACAGTACGAGAAACTCAAACCTCCTCCTCCCACAGTCGTTCCATACTCTCCTTGGTGCGCACAATCAACAGATTGTTCCTTTCTGTCATCAGATCGGGCGCGGCATAGACGTCGTGCATCACCCAATTGTTCACGAACGCCGCCTGGTTCTTCCGCGTGTTGCAGCGGAGGTACGTGCCACGCGACTTCGTGAGAACTTGCAGAGTCTGGGTCTCGGAGTTGACCAGCTTCCTGTTCGATCCGGGCCCTGTCGTCTTGTACTCGTACATCTCGTTCTCATTGCGGATCGCCAATCCCTCCGGTGTCCGCAGATCGCCGGTGTACGGTAGCATCTCAAAGATGAAGAACGTCTCCGTCTCCCTGAGCGTGATCGTCACGGTTTCCGGTCGGCACGGGAATATATTCGGGTCGATGCTGCGACAGAGAAAAATGACTTTCAGGAGATTCGAGTTTTCAAACCAGATCGGCGATTACCTAGGCAGGTAGAACTGCGACGGTGCTTTGTCGACGGTATCGATGCTGCGAGAATCGGTGAGCTGCGTGGACCAGAAGCTCTCGAACTGCATGGCCTCCATGATCATCGAGCTGGCCGGAAGCGAGGAGGTCCTGACCAGCATGGACGAGCTCTTCTTCAGGTTGTCGATCGTGGAGCTGGAGGACAAATGGCCGGTGCTACCGACTCGGATCAAACCGATCATTTCCAGAGCCGTGATGTTCCGCTCGTCGATCGCGCTGTATTTAGGATGGCTCAGTATCTTCGGGGTGACGTCAGAGTTCTCGTCGATTATCCGAATCGACTGCCGCTGCATAAGAAGCGGCGACGCGACGTTCTTTCCGGTTGTCTTCCTCTGTCGCCCGTACATGCTCATCTTCAGCCTCGAGGACAGTGGACTCTCCAACTTCCCCGAAGAGGTCAGCGGCGACAATCCTAAGTCTTCCGACTTCATTCTGGAAACGATCTTATATTGATCTACCTAATTCGAACTCCCCGCACGTGCTCGGTATTGATAAATGAGATCATTCGTCGCGCCAAACTATCCTACGACATTGACTGCAATGTAAACAGCACGGTTATCCTTTAACGCCATGGTGATAGAAAAATCGATTACGAGTTAACCATAGCATCGCCGATACCTTGCGATCCTTTCTTCGACGTCCGCTCGAATATAATGTTTTTTCGGTATTTACATTTAATAGAACCGTGATCGAACGATCGTTGCAACGTATCGAATTTGTGTCAACAACTTGAATCCGCGTCGAAACGGTTCGAACGATCTGCGAAGCGCAGGTTCTACGGTACTCGAGCGTACTCTATCGATCCGACGCGGAAGCTTTTTGAATCGTGTTCCAGGTACAGGTCGATAAAGTGTTGGAGACGGTGCTCGGCTACGGTACAGCGTTAATCAAGTGGTGGTTTTAAAGTAACCATATTAAATATCACGGATGGACAACTGTGGGCTCGGTCGAGGTCTGATCTGATTAAAATAAACCGTACAGATCGCGCGAACGTTCGCACGTTCGAGCACGATCGTCGACGATAACGTTTCGGGGCGGATAAGCGGTGACGCTTCGTCGTCCAATCTCTTACGTGTTATTCCGAACATCCGTTTCGCGAAAAATCATGAAAATCATTTGAGGGCACTTGCGCAATTGCGACTGTGGTGTACGTGATTGTACGGCCGATCCTATTTCGAAAGAGTGTCGTGTCTGCGAAAGGGTAACAGCGCGCAAAGGGGGCCCCCGCATTCGAAAGACCCGAAGTAAGTGACACGAATTATGTCAGCAATGGCAGGCACTGCTCGATTCATATTTTGACGGGGCTCGCGCGACCTTTGCTTTGCCAAATAGAATCGGGCCCGATGTACTTTCGATCGTCGCTCGATCTTTCAGCTAATTCATTCCGATCAAAGGGACGGCCCCGTGCTTGACAGATCGTCGACTGGATCGATACAATTGCAGTGTAACGTACGGGAACGCGTCGATGCTATTTTTCGCTTCTACGCTTCTTATTGTGGAACATATGACTTCCGATCTTTGTTGCATGTTGCATCGGGGATCGAGAACAGATTCGAGGGACACGGGATTTACACGATCGTAAACGCCAAATCACACCGTTTCTTTAACAATATGCAATCTTAACCTGTCCACACGTATCTTAACGTTTTTTTTCTTCGACGATCGCCCGTTACACAATTACGACCGCCTGGATACTGTCACATCGTTGTCTAATACTAATCATTTTCTTGCCCGTGATAATGTCAATGCCAAGCGATAAAAAGCAGATACAACAACGAAATTCTTTGACTTTGTCATTGCGGAATGCGAGAACGTCGAATAAGTAGTAGTTGCACGTCTGACGGTGTCCTTTTTTTTTTTTTTACTATTTTTCGTTCATAATTATATACTGTGTAGTAATTGTAGGTGACTTGGTTTATAAAGAAAATCCGTCGAAATGAGCACTACAAAAGAAGAGGCAGGTCCGTCAAAATCATGGGACTCTTCCACGGGGGAAACAGAAAAGGATAATCGAACCTTCGAATGCAATATTTGTCTCGACACTGCCAAAGATGCAGTTATTAGTATGTGCGGACATTTGTTTTGGTAAGATCACAATTATGAAAGCTTTATATGTACGTGTACGATGATTGTTCGTGACATAATACAAACTATTGTAATCATTGCGATATAGTTGGCCATGCTTGCACCAATGGTTAGAAACCCGTCCGATAAAGCAAGTGTGTCCTGTCTGTAAAGCTGCTATCAGCAAAGACAAAGTCATTCCATTGTATGGGCGTGGAGATACAAGGCATGAAGATCCTAGGTATATTTTTTTCGTATTCGCATATTTCATACTGGATTACAGGAATTGCTCCCATAAGGAGACAGCTCCGCTTCTAGGCAATTTGAGTAAACTAGCAGAAAACGACTAAATATAAAGTAATGTTTCAAACATGTAACAAATTCATAATTAACTAATATTTTTGTTAATAAATTTGTACCTCGAATGTGAAACATATATTTTTTACTTTTACTGTTCCGTTTAAAACATTTGAGCTGCCTCCTCTTTGAATGCAGCATATAATTTCCAAAAAACAATACAGCTGCATCTTTTTGGTACTTATTTTCTAAGGTAATCACGAAGTGCTTAAATGTATTATTCCAGGAATAATGTTCCACCTCGTCCTGCCGGGCAGAGAACAGAATCCGAAAATAACGTCGGATTTTCCAGTTTCGGATTCGGTGATAATTCTTTCATGTCGTTTGGTATTGGAACATTTCCATTTGCATTTTTGACATCGACTTTTAATTTTGGAGAAACACGACCAAGCGCAGGTAAGGCATAACGCAAGTGAATCTCAAGTAATTTCTGCAATTTCTTTAGAAATATACAGGGTGTTTACACATGGATTGTGCTAGAACCAGGAAAGAGGTAATTTCTTGCGAAGAAGTAAGTGGAAAAGTATAAAACAAAATTTTTGGTGCGTATCAAATTATCCTTTTTTATTGTACTATGATTTCAGAAGTACCCTGTATATGTCTAGAGAAATTACAAGAAGTTCTGAGCTTCGTGCACACAGATTGCATTTACAATCGATTTGAAAGATTCATGTGGTTGTTCTTGTTTAGCTGCTACAGGAACACCCCACTATGAAGAGGAGCAATTTCTTTCGAAAGTGTTTCTATGGGTGGCATTGTTATTCATCTGTTGGCTTCTAATGGCATAACATTTTTGTTGAACCGTATTTCTTGCTCCATATTTTGTAATGTTATCCACTTGTTGGATCGATTCATTACACATTTATTAATACATCAATCTTTCCCCGTTTGTGTAATTATTGTTACTCACTGTAGTAACTATACCTGCTTGAATAAACAAACGGGTTTTAATTGTTTTAGCTTATAACATTTTTACATGTACATACACTTTATTTTTAATCTTTTGTGATTACGAGCAATAAATTTTCTATATAAACATTACACGAATCGATGTTGTTATTGGCAGTGTAAGAGTGGTATAAGTTGTCATCTCTTGTATTTATGCTTTCCACCGAGTACGCATATTCAAGCAGGTTTCTTTTTGTAATGGCTTTAGAAAATCTGGAACTTACGATATTCATGTATATATATATATATATATTATATATGTAAAAATATATCACATTTAGATATGTAAGATATTATCCACTTTATGCAAAACAACACATCTGTAACTTGGTTATTAGGATATTTTAATTAGAAAATCATGAAGTTTTGTAATTTCCATGAGCTACAGGAAAAAGTAATGTATATAATTTAATTGTTAAGTAAAATTGATAACACAAGCAAGCAAAGTAAGATAAAATACAGAAACATAGCTTATTTATTTCAGTTTTCATTTGCGCTAATGGTTGTGGATGTAGACGTTTAAAAACAAGGTAATTGCAGTAACAGAAATGTGTCACAAAACACGAAAACCAATTTTCAGTTTACATTTCGATTCAATGTTGCATCAGCGACTGAACTGACAGTAAATTGACATTCCACATGTAGTTCCATTATCTATGAAAGCCATTTAACGTGAAAAAAAGATCTTTGAATGTATTTCGATCGAAAAAAAAACCGTTGCTAATGTTATTTGCTATATATAAATTGTATTTTTTGGCAGTCAGACATTGTATATTGCCTTACAAGTTTATTAAATACATAAACGCTATAATAAACATAAAATAAATGCATTAATTAAAAAGATATAAAACTTCTTCTTTAATGAAACTTTACGCCCTTGTTTCAAGTGATAGTAGTTTTAAATTAATACAATTATTCAAATCTTTAATTCATATTTTTATTAGAGACCATAAGTGAACATAGAATAAATAAATCGAATAAACAGAAGGTACCCTACATAATAAGTTGCAATTGTACCAGGCCCTGTTGTGCTAACTAATTGTTAGTTGGTAAAATTTCATCCAGGATTTCCATGGAGAACTCTCTCTAGTTATTTCTTTACCTATTTCAGCGTTTGCGTCCGAACGAAAATATGTATACAACCATGAACTATACATCTATGACCTAAATACTACATTTGATATCTGACTTTCTCTCTTATCGCCATTCGTCGAGACATATAATACAATAGAACTATCGTAGCCACGTTCGTGAGTTCCCGTAACGAGGGAACATCTATTTAATGCAGGGTTGTCAACAGACTTGGAATCTAGTACATATTTTTACGCGCCATTCGGACGCATATACAAACGTATTGACTGAAAACAACATATATGTATATATCGAAAGTAAATCAGACTGGATACGATTGTGCGTTTCTCACATTACGTGATATAATTCGAAATCATATCGTGAGATCAACGGAGACGGCAATGTACCTTACAACATTGACAGACCTTGCGCAACAAGTGATTCACAGAATGCTTATATCTATATACAAATAAACGTAAAAACACGTAATAGAAACATGCTTACAAAAGTACCATTCGATTCCTTACTAAGCCCTATAAAAGAATTCCCAAAATTCATAGTTATTCTAACACTAAATGCATTCTTGATTTTATACTCTATATCTCATCCTTTACTGGCTTTCTGGTAAAACCTTTAGAAGTTAATAAGTTATTGCATTCTTCCCTGGTTAATTGGGACAGTGGTAACCTTTCTATTTCCTGCAAAATGAAAATTATATAAGTATCTGATAACAGACATGTATTTTTAAATCTATTAATTGCAATGTACCTCATTATTGTGATCAAAGAGCACAAGTTCTGGCTCTGCACCACGAATATGTTTAAATTCGACGTTATCGCTGTAAGACATTGTAAGGATTTATATAAAAATATTTAATGATCCATGGAAAATATTTGTACTATATGATACACCATAAAAACATGTTTACGACAGCTTGAAGGAAATACATTGCGCATAGATAAGAAAGAGGTGCAATTGAAAATCATAAATCTAGTTATTATAAGTTAGTCTTCTCGGATTTCCGCATATGATTGCAACTCTGTATGGTACAATTATGAATCTTATGTAAGGATAAGTAATTGTTTCATCTTACATGCAAATCAAAAAATCAGCGAAGACTAGATCCAGAAGGTCTTTTGTTTTTAACAACTAATGTATATCGAAATATCGATATTGCAAGTGATTTTTAATTAAGGATACTAAGTGGGTACATCTTTGTAGACAAAGTCCTTTACGTCTGGAAGCCGGTTCAGAGTGCAACCGCCGCAGCTCTGGGAACATATTTGTTGTCATTCGAAATGATTACAATTTTACATGAAATTGTGACATACTAATATAATGAATTTTATGTATAATAAAAATGTATATGTTCCGTACCTCAACCTTTGCGGATCCATAATAATTAGATGCGGAATCGACGTTCAAAACTGTCAAAGCAAGCGTGAGACAGTAGATGACAGCCACCGTAGGAGCCATGTTTATTCACTAACTAAAACGGAAGTGCTATCTATACATATATACCACGATTTTTTAAGACTGCACTGACTTCAGTGTCAGCTAAAAAATCGTTATTATGTAGACATTATTTTTTTCGATGTTACTTACACGATATTGCTTTAGTAATTTTTGTAAATATCAAATTATTGTCTTTTATGAAAAATAAGTTTTTATTATCGTTATTTTACATTGTATTTTCATTTTTTGGACTTTATATGTAACTCGCGCGTTGTAATATGTTTGTAATTTAAATATTCCACAGCATTTTCAACGCAGCTCATAAATGTTTTCTTCTGAAATACACGAATCATCAACTGTTCATGCAAATTGTTTAAATTTATACAAAAATTGATGAATGTAGTGGATTAGTTAATTGTCTTGCGCAGTCAGTATGTACATCTCGTATGTGTGAAAATGGCGCTTTCTTGTGCAAGTAAGTTTTTCTTCTTTTAATTGATATTTTTCAATTAGATGTACAGACTATATATTTATATTAGATTCGCGTAGATAACTTACAGCGAATGATTTGAAATGAATCGTATTTTTTTGAGAATATTGAAACCGATGCCGGCAAACACTAAACATAGCCTAAAATGCTTCACATTGCCGTCGCTGTCTTCTACAACTAAATAAATTTTCAGTTTCCAATGAAGTGCCGGAGCACCCCGTCATATCACCTGTGTCGGGCTCCATATTCGAAAGGCGTTTAATCGAGAAGTACGTGAATGAAAATGGAGTGGATCCTATAACAGGGAAAGAATTGACCATTGAACAGCTTATCGATGTCAAAAGTATGTTGTTAAACCTTTATCTTGGACAGACTATCTTCCATCGATATTCATTTCTTACGTTTTCTTACAGCTACTCCGATAGTTAAGCCTAAACCACCAAGTGCCACATCCATCCCAGCTATATTAAAAATTCTGCAAGATGAGTGGGACGCTGTGATGTTGCATTCTTTTACGCTTAGACAGCAACTTCAGACAGCTAGACAAGAATTATCTCATGCCCTGTATCAGCACGATGCAGCTTGCCGTGTTATTGCTAGATTAACGAAAGAAGTCACTGCAGCAAGAGAAGCTTTGGCTACTCTGAAACCACAAGCTGGAATTGTGCAAGCTACCACCATTCCACAACCTGTACGAAAAACATATATTATCCTTATGTATAATTCTTCCTAATTGTCCTTTAGCTTGTAAACAAAAATGGGCAATTTGGAAAGAGGAAATACGATTGTTCCAGCCTTGTGCCTTGTTTTTATAGTTGTTGACAATCGGTGTTTATTTACAAGCTGAAGGATAACTGGGGAGAATTTACTGTGGTAAGACCTGTATTATAAAACATGCTCTGTTACAGGCGGTTGCAGTTGAAGCTGGTGGTACTGCAGCCCAGCCCATGGAACAAGCCGGTATTACCGAGGATGTAATACAAAAACTTCAAGAAAGGGCTACAGTACTTACACAGGAAAGGAAACGCCGCGGCCGTTCAGTCCCTGAAGATTTGATGCCGCAAGATAGTATCCGCGCTTTTCAGACACTCGCGTCACATCCTGTAACTTTCTTTGCTCAATTTTGGTTCATTGAAAGCTTCTGAGCATGTTATCATAATTTTTGTTTGTTCAAGGGTCTTCACTCTGCCAGTGTACCTGGCATATTAGCATTAGATATTCATAGTGCGGATACTAGCAAGATTTTAACTGGTGGTGCTGATAAGAATGCTACAGTATTTAACAAAGACACGGAGCAAGTAGTTGCTATATTAAAAGGACATACCAAGAAGGTGTGCAAATCGTTCCTGTATTCCTACGTCTTTAGAATCTCTTGGTACTCATGGACTGTATTTTAATACCGCCAGGTTACAAGAGTAATTTATCACCCTGAAGAAGATATAGTAATGACTGCATCGCCTGACACTACAATACGAGTATGGAATGTAGGCACTAGTCAAACGACATTGTTGTTGAAGGCTCACGACGCTCCCGTAACTGGTCTCTCTTTACATCCAACTGGCGATTACTTGTTGAGTTCGTCGCTCGACCAACATTGGGCATTCTCAGATATTCGTACTGGTAGATTACTGACTAAGGTATATCATATAAAAAGAATTAGTAAATTTCAACCAGATTCTGCAATATATTCTGACGTATGTTTTACTTTATTCTAGGTCGCCGGTCAAGTTAGTCAACCTTTGACTACGGCTCAGTTCCATCCCGATGGATTGATTTTCGGTACCGGTACTGCGGACTCCCAGGTGAAGATTTGGGATTTGAAAGAACAATCAAACGTAGCTAATTTCCCCGGCCACTCGGGACCAATTACAGCAATTAGTTTCTCCGAAAACGGTTACTACTTAGCCACCGCTGCCGAGGACTCCTGTGTGAAATTGTGGGATTTACGCAAATTGAAGAACTTTAAGACACTTCAATTAGAAGAATCGTACGAGGTCAAAGATATTTGCTTCGATCAAAGCGGCACATATTTAGCAGTTGCCGGAACAGACGTGAGGTGAATACTGCGCTCCATTGATCGTTCGGTTGCTATTGGAATTATGTTACTACTTAGTTGTATTCTGTTTCAGAGTGTACTTGTGCAAGCAATGGCAAGAACTGAAAGTGCTCAACGATCACACAGCAGCCGCGACCGGTGTCCGTTTTGGAAAGCATGCACAGTACATAGCATCAACTAGTATGGACAGGACATTAAAACTTTACGGACTACCTTAAATACATAGTTATAAGATCATATTAATTTAAGCACAATTTAAATTAGAGCCGGTAGCATAAGCTTATTACGATGAAAAGTGGCGAGTCTTTCTAATATTTGTATTATTTGATTCATACATAGTACTTCCACTTTCAAACACGTTAAATGAATTTACAGTAAAATAGATAAGTCTTACATTTGTTCTGAATGTTACTTGAAACTAGTTTTAAAGTCTTGCTTCCGTTCTAGTATCAACACGAAGACAATGTTTTATACACTTTTTAAAATCGTTCTAAAGGCAAATCACATTTATACCGTTTATAGAAAATGTAAAGGACCGAGACGTATGAATGTTGTTAACTGTTAATGAATTCGTTTCGAATATCTTGTAAGACAAAGTACAAATGTCGAATAGCAGTGCGTGGTATTATAAAACCGATATTGTATAGGTAATTATTTTTATGAAGATATGTGTATGACACAGTTTCTTGACTGACGTTTACCTCCACTCAGGATACTTTTTAAAAGAACTGAAATACAATTCGTTCGGAATAGAAAACTGTTTTGCCTATTACTTTATACAAACGTATGCGCAATTACTTTTCCCAATATTTTAAACAATTTGTTCATTTAAATTTGTAGTATTTATAAAATCTCGATTTTCTAACGAACTATCGCTTATGAATAGGATTTAAAATTTATTAGTGCTCTTGATCCCGTTCCTGATTTAAAGAGCTTGTAAATTATTATCATTAAACATTTATTTCGTCTCTTAATCATTTTAATCGATCGAAGATAGTATGACAATGTTTTTTAATTGTTCAAATGTTCTCAGTGCTATGTATTTGATCGATTGATTTTTTTATTGCAAGTATATGAAATCCACAGTCTACTTATCATGCTTCCGAAAGTTGCAAAATAACGTGCGAGATATAACGTGAAATTGAATTAAAGTAAGAGCAATGTGGGACCGTTCAATTTACATCGCCGTCCTAATGGCGCCACTAGTCACGTGCTTTTTAACCTAACCTAATATCCTTTGTCCTCGATATCCAGCCCCGAATCAAATTAATAACAATGGCCGTCGTGCTTGATTGTCATACGGTGGTATACATGGATTATGTGACAGTGAGAAACGTGTGGTCAGTGTCAATCGCTGCCGTATGCTCGACGTGATTATCTCGCGGATGAAATCGTCGTGACGTACATTAATCGCGAAGGATGTTTTCTAGTGAGTGGTTGTATCGCAGTGTCAACTGGTAACCACGGATGACCAGCTGACAATGTTTTGGCATTAGCATAATTTGGTGGTTCGTGGGCGCTCGCGGTGTTTCCACGATGTTTAAAGCTGAGGGATCGTCCAAAGACAGCTTCCTTCAGCAAACGAAGGCCGCTAGGGAAGAAAGAGCCCATGAGAAGGACAGACAAGTCGCTGTCACCTTAATTCAAGCTTATGTTAGGGGTTGGTTGACCCGCAAAAGAATACTGTAAGTTCCTCGTCATTGAATCGTACCCCGATAATTCCAGATGATTCCCAGTTCGCTGTAAACAGGATATTTGTTTAGTTAATCGGTCGACGACGATTATTTACTTACGCGTTCGGAAATCTTCCGTTGGCTTGCTAAAGTGCATTCATCTTTATATTCGAATGTTTATTTAACGTTCTCCTTCGTGGAACACATTTTGTTCGTTATTTCTTCGTTGAAATAGGGTAATACATGCGTTACGAACAGTTGAACGAAAAATTACATTTTCAGGGAGGACTTTGACACAAATTTTCTGAACGATGGTCGTACAGATAATAAAGGTGAACTGAAACCTGCACAGCACATGTACAAGATTATTGCTAAATTTTTGTATGTATATAAGAAAGAAAGGGATCAAGGAAGAATAGAAAAATTATGTAGGTATGTGCATAAAAGAGTGCATAATTTGTCTTCTATGAAATGGGATGAAATGAAGTAAATACCTTCTAACAATTGTTTCAGATATTTAGTGTCAACTCTTGATTCAAAGTCTTTGGAAACTTCGTACATAGGACTACTGATCAAAGATCGCTACATATCATGGATATTGCAGATGAAAAAGTTGCTTCTTTATTGTCTCAAGGGCTTGGATAATCTTAATCCGAAAGAAGCGTCTGACCATAAATCCATCCTTTTGAGATTAAGCACATTGATTAGTTTTACATCTCCGACAACATGGGCGATACAAAAAGTAGAAGGAATGGAGGTACTGAGAGCAGGAATGAATCAACTTTGTGCAAATATAATGGGCCACCTAGTCAACAATGGATTTTACCCAACTATGCAGGTAATCGATAACAATGATTCTAAACGTGATCCAAATGTTTTACAATTAATTCCATTTGTTTTAGGCTTTCCTAATGAAGGGATTGGGTAGAAAGGAAATTGCTTTGAAACCGGTTACACTTACAATAGCCATTACATTGGCAATGAGGCCGTTAATTTCTTCCCAAATGTCGGATAAATTAGTATCACTGTTTTTGATTAATGTTTTCAGTGTTCCTGCACTGGTCTATCACCTGAACAACGTGTCCTCGGAGGTATATTGTGTAACACTAGTTGAAATTCTATTTTTAAACTATATACTAATTTTTACACATGTTTAGTGTATTTCATCATTTATCACCTACAATTTGTTTGCTCGAAGCATGGACTTGTTAAATTCCGAGCAGAATTTAAAGATAGTTTCTAATGCGTTTGAACGTAGCTATGCGCTATGTTTATTAGCTAATTTAATACAATTGGCTAATATCGAGAGGGAGGAGGTATTCAGGGAGCTATATTTTCCATCCTTCACGGTACATATTCTCATCACGTATTCATCATGAAATATTTGTTCTACCATTTTTTAAAATGGGCATTAATTTATTATGATTTACCTCAGTTTGTTGTAACAAAAATGTTGGAAGCATGTCAACAATACGTTGTTGCAAAGAGGAGTAACTTAACGCATTGGCACCCAATTCTTGGGTGGCTGACACAGAAGATCGATAAAACTTTGCAAGAACCTATACCATACGTAAAATTACAATTGCAATATTTATGGACGGGTAGAATAGTAACACAGCTAATCGGTAAAATGAAATTCGTTATCATTTGAAATTACAGCGACTGAATTTTGATCGCATTCATGAATTTTCTTATTAGGTCAACCGTTGACGGAGCTCATAGAAAAAGAGATACCTCCGTCGGTAGAACAGCAAAGTACATCTGTTGGTACTAACATTTTTAGAAGAGCATTTTTGGAAGCACGTACAAATAGGAATAACAATACTAAAAATTATAGAAAACTAGGAAGTCCAGAAACTACCAAGATAGCTTTAATATGTTCCCTGTACCAAATTGGATTGCATACACTTACACAGATGAAAATGGAAATATTAACGGGTATGTATTATCCAACAATCTATTACAACGTATTACCTCGCAATCGTAATCGTCGTATATTTATACCGATAGGCTTATGCTACCACGATAAAATTTTATACCACATGTATGTATTCCTTGGAACCTTGGGCCCACACTGTGGTCTGAAAGCGTTTCTAGACCATTTAACTGCTAACACGAAATGCACAGCGCCTGAATTTCAAATGTTGATATTACTCTCGGATTGTATGACACACTATGTTACGTGAGTACATCCAAACACATTGTATATTAGACACCTAAATGCGTTAACAGCAATCGTATTCTTCCTCTATTTCAGAATTTTAGATGACATGGAAATGTATGAGCACCAAGATCCGTTCAAGCTTTCCGACTTCGTAACGATATCGTATTTTTTAAATCAGTTTTTATACAAAGCTGTACTCAATAACTTGTTTGGTGGGTAATTGAAAGTTGTGTCCGTATTCCTCGCATGATTGTTAACCGGTTTAGTTATGTACCGATATTTTAGATGTTCCAGATCCGAAATCGGTTCCTACAAACCCGTTGTTCACCTCTCTTCACACGCTGCTGATGGCGATCTATCGACGAGACTGTAGAAGAACGTTTTGCCCGGATGGACACTGGCTGGCGAAGTTAAGTCTACAGTATAGACTGTCGAATAATACATCTGTCAGAGCCTTCAGCGCGGTTTTTAAAATTGTAGTATTTCTACATAAAACAGGAAGTTCGAGTGTCCGGTTTCCTGGCGGACTTGGAGAAGGAAAAACGCGGCGCTGCTCTACTTCTTTCCAAGATGCCTCACGTGATCCCGCATTCTGAACGCGTAGTGTTATTTCGCAAGCAAGTGGTCAACGAGAAAGCCGTATTGGGTTTGACGGAGAGCGCATGCAACAGCACCATAACAACGCTGATTGTTGTCCATAGGTGTGTATCTAGGGTTCCGATCACCCAGAAAGACTTGAAGACAGAATTAGACCAAGAATTTGCTTTCAGGACGCGTATAGTGGAAGATGGATATCGTCAGCTTGCAATGTTGCCGTCCCAGGCGTTGAAAGGACTGATTAGGGTGCGTTTTGTAAACGAGCAGGGTTTGCCGGAGGCAGGCATCGACCAAGACGGAGTGTTCAAGGAGTTCTTGGAAGAGACGATAAAGAAAGTTTTCGATCCATCCTTGAACCTGTTCAAAGCTACCTCTGAGAACCGACTGTATCCGTCGCCGACGTCCTCTGTGCAAGACAACCATTTGCAGTTGTTCGAATTCGTTGGCCGCATACTGGGCAAGGCTGTATACGAAGTAAGTTCACTGATAAATTAGCGGATAGCACCCGAGATCTTTTTGGCGATATCGCTTTAATTATATTATCTTTCTCAGGGTATTGTCGTGGATGTACCTTTCGCCTCCTTCTTCGTTTCCCAATTTTCTGGGCAAACTGGTGGGGCACTGTACAGCTGGTTAGACGAGTTGGCCTCGCTAGACAAAGATTTGTATCGGAGTCTCACTCTGGTGAAACATTACAAGGGTGACGTTAGCCAGTTAGAACTGACTTTCTCTCTCGACGAGGACGTTCTAGGCAAGCTAGTTACGCACGAATTAATTCCTGGAGGGCGAGCGGTGCCGGTCACCAATGAAAATAAATTCTATTACATACACTTGATGGCTCATTTCAGAATGCACATGCAAATCAAGGATCAGACTGCCGCCTTCATCAAAGGGTTCCGTTCTATAATTAATCCCGATTGGTTGGCTTTGTTTTCAACGCCAGAGGTAAGACGAAACTTGATGTACGGCTACGACGATAAATCGTGCAGAGATCCTTACGTGCTTTCTTTCCTTAGTTACAACGATTAATCTCGGGCGACAATGTTCCATTAGACTTAAGAGACCTACGAAAACATACGAAATACTACGGCGGTTTCCACGACAGCCATCGCGTGGTGTGTTGGTTGTGGGACATTTTGGAGAACGATTTCTCGGAAGATGAAAGGGGCATGTTCCTTAAGGTACATTTTTCAATATTCCATCTCGAGGATAGTAATAGTAATGCTTCCTTTTTTCCTTCTTCATTTCAGTTTGTTACCAGCTGTTCAAAATCGCCTTTGTTGGGATTCGCCCATTTGGATCCACCATTTACCATCCGTTGCGTAGAGGTGGGGGACGATGAAGACACAGGCGATACAATAGGTAGGCAATTCTTTCAGTTGATCAATTATTGATTTAACGCGAGCATCTCCTGAACAATGTATTATCAAACAGGTAGCGTACTCAGAGGATTTTTCACAATTCGCAAGAAGGATCCGCAGAATCGTCTGCCCACGTCGTCCACATGTTTTAATCTACTTAAACTACCCAATTACCAAAAGAAGAGCACGCTACGAGAGAAGCTACGCTATGCGGTCACTAGCAACACCGGCTTCGAACTGTCTTAATCTAGAACCGACTTCGAAATCGCAGTGATGCCGTCGCTCAATAATATAAACGAAAATTTCTATACAGTGATCGAGTGGTGTCCGGCGAAAAATAAACAGAACCGAACCGAACGTGTGACGACAGCTCGTAAATGCTGTCTGTTTAATGTTCGAAAAAAGAAAAAAAAAACTGTTGTGCGTTTGATCGAGTGCTCGCACAAAATTTTACGAATGCATCGTGTGCATAAGGTGGAAGAACGTTCACTTTTGTTACCTTCGTAAGAGATTATTAACACTTTTATTTACCTCTGCTTCGTTTCATGATCAAGAAAATAGAATGAACTGCCTCCTGGTATTCTTTGAGGTTCTCATGAGATTTCAGTATGTAATACGTACGGGTGTGTATACGTGTAAATATATGCATACCCGTGACACCTTAATTTCAACACCGACGCTACGTCTTTTAATTTTAATTCTATAGAATTTCTCGCCAAATGAATAGATTACTTATGGTGTAAAGCACACTATACCTCATGAGCTTAATATTGCTAATACTTGTGCGCTTGTTAGTACATAAATACCATGGATTAATGTTAGACGATTAATAATGCAGTGACAAACGCGCGAGACAAAACGTTGAATCTGCGTGCCCATCGGTGCTTGGCGATCGATCGGAAAGGGGATTCAAATTTTAGGAAAGAGTTTACGAATTTTATGGAAGTCCGCGACTTCGTTATCAGAGAGAGAGAGAGAGAGAGAGAGAGAGAGAGAGAGAGAGAGAGAGAGAGAGAGAGAGAGAGAGAGAGAGAGAGAAGGAGGCAAAGAGAGAAAGAGCTATTTTTCGCAAAATTTTGTACAAATGTTTCACACGTTGCACGAAGAACCACACCGTGTAGATGTAGCATCATCACGAGCGTCGATGGGTTCAAAGTCCCTCATCGTGTAATGCACGTTCTTAATACGATCGAACAAGTTTGTGATGTTTGAATCCTCTGCGACTATACACTTTGTACGGGACCGGCGAGCATAAACAGAAAATAAAAGTGGGAGCACGAGGACTGTGTTATCTGCAATATAGCGTGGAATAACGGATACTAGAGCGAAATTTATTTTTTTCACGTTGTTCGCGTGCCGTTTCGGCGAAGCAGTAGAGAGAGAGGGAGAGAGAGAGAGAACATTGTCGACACGGAAATTCGGTCAGACCAAAGAGATAAAAAGAGAAAAGCCTATGTAACGCGCGAAGAGGTGGTTCGAGATTTGTAAAACCTTTTCATATTTTCCTACATGATCGTACATTGTAAGTTTCCAGGCCTGTATTCACAGATTATACTCACACGATCGCTTAGATGGAAGCGATCGTACAGGCAGGCGTTTCTAGAAGCATAATTGTAAATCGTAAGAAAAAAAAAAAATTAGACTTTAATAGTGTACCAACCAGGGTAAATGTGTCAATTACTGTGGGCCCCTCGACTACTGTGCCCGCTAATCGTATCTAAACGTAACAAAACTTGTTGACAAATTTTCAGACGCACTGGATAGATGAACGACAAAATGTGAAAAGTAAGACATTTCACGATACAAAAATTGTTTATATGTAACAAATCTCGCTGTAAATTATGGAGAGATCATATTTTAAGTAAATTATGTTACATATTGTTTTATTTTATATGAATATAGAGAAAAAGAGAATGATAAGAAAAAGTCTGTGGAAAATATATACATGTAACACACCATAGAAAAATTGTTACACCATCTGGGGACCACAGTATTCGGTACGGTCTGTAGTACTTGAAGTACGGTAACTCGTTATGTGTATTTGCATGATCAGGGTACGATAAATAATTCGTACACTTACTTGTAACTTCGATTAACGTCTCAAATTCGCTTTAATATTTTATTTGAACATATAAAAAGATTTAAAAAAAGGGCACAGTAACCGGCACATCGACCCTCGTTCGTTAAACGTGCTCAATGTGATCGCTAGAAAGACGACGAGAAATCACAAAGAATTATTTTCATTGTGTACAGAGCGAACGAAAAAAAAAGAAAAGAAACGAAAACACGAACACGGTAATTTTGGCATTTGTTATGTTTCGATCAGAGTTTTAATGGATTTGCTGCTCTCGCGTTGTTAATTGTGAATACATGCCTCGCTGATATGCGGTAGAATCGAACGAGAAACAACAAACAGATAATACTCTCCTTTATGGGTATAATTATCACTGGAACGATACATGTATATGATAAATGTGGATATCGATACAGAGACATGGTTATACGCAATAAAATGTCAAATAAAACTGTTACGGTTGTAAGATAAGACCGACGGAATCTATCGCGACGAAACCGATCCCCCGGTTTTCTTCGTAACGTCGTTCGTGCATCGTCGTCGCAACCGAGAACACCCTGTAACACCGAGAACCATCGATTTTCTCTTACAGTCGTATCGAAAAAAGTAAACAACTGCGCTTTGTAAATCGCTGGTTTCGAACTATTTGTAATTGCGTAGCATTTTTTATATGTGTAAGTTGTCACGACGCGGCAGAGGGACGAGAACGGTTTTTTAATTTAATACGTTCGACAGTGATTCACGACGATCCTGTAAATATACACGTTCAACTATAACGATACTCGTCAAACGTCTGTTTCATTAACCCTCAACGAATCCATCGCAGATAAAAACATCTTCGATCGTTCGGTTCGGTGGTCGTCGAGTTTTCAAATTATCCCCCCCTTTTCCCGGCGTTTCTTCGAGCAGGGAACCCTAATAAACGTTTCCAAACGTGAACGGATTTTTGCAATGTTTATTTATCGAGGCAGAAACGAGAGCAAAGTATCAGGATCTCGCATGCGATTCCGGGGGGGAGAGCGTACGAGGTTTAATTAAATTATAAAGTACAAAGGGTAAGGCGAGAGCATAGTCGGGTTGCATGTTGCACCGCGTATTTGCGAAGGGGACGCAGGAATCACTGACACGGCTGCGCGGTGGCTCGCCGCGCAGGTCACGTGACCGGCCTTTGTGAGCAGCTGGCGCTGTAGACGGCACAGTTCGCCTTCCCCTTCGGTTAGTGGCCAGCAAGCCTTCGTTGCGTGAACACGTGCGTCTCGTTCGTACCGCGACGATCCCTCCATCGCGGCTAACGCGCGAGAGACTCCTTTTTTCTCTTTCTCTCCCTCTCTTGTTTCGGTGTGTGCGCGCGCGCGTGTTTTTTTTTCTGTGTGTGCGTGCTTCGACATATCTGGTACGAGAAGTGGCAGTGTTCTGGGTCGGCCGTAACACCCGGACAGTGATAAAAGAGAGAGAGAGAGATCGCACGGTGGTCGGTCGCGAGAACCACCGAAATTCATCGTTTCAGGCCCTCCCGCTCTCTCTCTTTCTTTCTTTCTGTCTCTCCCCCGTGGCCTCCGCAAAAGCCGGAATACATCGTCGCAGGCCATCGAGGACTCCGCCGAGCCTTTCCAGAGTGTGTTCCTCCCGTGGCCGCCGTCGTCGTTCCTTTCTCTGTTTTCTTCTCGCGCCCTGCGCCGTGTCTTTCTTACGGACAAGCACATCGGCCCCCGATCTCTCCCCCCCTCCTCCCTTTCCGCCACCGTCCTAACGCGGAACGGCGAACGTTATGAGGCCAGCTGAGCGTAACTGACGGCGAAGAGGGAGCGGAACGGCTTAGAGCGTGCGTGTGTCAAACATAACCTAAGCGCGTCGCTCGTCCGTCGATGCGGCGACTGCTCGGCGAGAGAGAAACGGGCCGCGTATCATCGTCCGACTGAGCCGTGTTCGCGACCTCGTCGAACACACCTTTTCGGCCACGGTCGGGGAACATTCGGCGGAACCAGCCGCGCGTCAGCGTACGTCTCGCGACGCATCCGAGGCAGGGGCCGTCGGACACGCAACGCCCCGTCGACGGTGCGACGGAGAGACCGCGCACGAGGAGGAGACATCGACTGCCGTTTCTCGCCGAGGATACTAGCGCGTGTGCCGCCGTGCGTGGTTATCGCTATCGTCGCGCGGCCACGATAAAGGACGCGATCATCACGGTCGCTGCAAGGTTCGAGCGCGGTGTGTCACGGAACCTTCGACCCTCGGGTCCCCGCGACCTCGGACCTTCCCGCCGCGCCGCCTTCAGCGCGGGCCATTCGAATCTCGCCGTTCGAGCGTCGCGCGAGACCCCTCCGAATTCGAACGTGCCGGAATAAGCCGTCGGAGGCCTTGCGACGGGACTCGACCCGGTCCTGGACGAGCTGTCCAGCCGATCGGAGAACGGTCGAACGAAGGGCAAACGGAAGAAGAAGACGCAGCAGCGGCCCGGAGTTGTGTGTCAGTGTCGTCTTCGGTGAATCGGTCCCGGTGTCCCGGCCGCGGGGACGACGAACCAAGCAATCACCGCGGTCTGTGTCCCCGTGGAAAACGAAAGAAAACGAGTGAGCGACACGAGTGACGGAGGAACGCGCGACGGGGAGGCGTGTCTTCGGTTCTTCCTCGAAGAAGCACAGCGACGTCGGCGGTGGCGGTGGCGGTGAATCAAGGAAAGGGTTGAGAGTGCTGCGGAGGTTGGTCCCCCAGGGAGAGCGGAGGAGAGGCTTTGATGGCAGTAGTTGGGCCCAGCCGGCACTCGCGGGTGTCCATGAGCGTGTCGATGTCGCTGGTGCAGGGGGGCGGGGCGGGAGCAACCGGCGGCGGCGGGACGGCCGGGGCCCACCCGGGCCAAGCGGTCCTGGCCGTGGCGGCCGCGGCCGCGGCTGCGGCCCAGGCACCCCCCACATACTACCACCCCGCAGCGCCTGCACCCCCGCCGCCGCCGCCAGCCCAGGATCCCGTTCAGCCCGACAGACCCATCGGATACGGAGCATTCGGCGTTGTTTGGTGAGTAATCGCACGCCCCTTATATATATCAGGTCGTCCAGTATGAAATTTGTAGAAAAGAAGGCGAAGTTGTTTCATAACTTACAAATACGAGGAATTATTTTATTCATCGACGTATGCACCCGTATTGTCTATACACTTTTGCCGTTTAAGCGGCAGGTTGTTCAGGCCGGTGATATGAAACCCTGGCGGACGAGAGTCGATGAATTCCTGGGAAACCAGTTTTACAGCATTGTCGGAATTAAATTGTTTTCCTGTTAAAAAATTGTTCAAATTGTGGAAGAAGCGACAGACAGTGGGGGCTAGGTCCTATGAGTATGGAGGATGATGAAGAAGTTCCAACTCCAATTCCTGTAGTTTTGCCACAGTCATTTGTGCAGTGTGTGATCTAACGTTATCATGCAATAAGATGGGAGTCGATTTGTTGACCAATCTAGGCTGTTTTTTTTTAAGTTTTTGCATCATTTCGTCCAGTTGGTTGCGGTATGTTTCTGCTGTGATCGGTGAGCCAGGTTTCATAAAATCATAACGAATCTCACCTGCGCTAGACAAGTGTGATAACCTTTGATTCTGAGGAAACGCGTGGCTCATTGTTGAGGTCAAAATAACCTGTACGAAATTTGGCGAACCAATTTGATACTGTCTGCTGTTTAGTTCACACTAGAGCCAAATACACTATTAATGTTTCGCGCGTCTATTTCGTGGTTCCACGTAAGAACTCATACTTCACAATAGTGCGAATTTTCGACCGTTCCATTTTCAACAAAATTAATTTTTAAAAAGGTCTTCAATATTTTTTTGAATACTGTAAATGCCATTGCAATACTATATCGGTAACTTAACCCTTTGCACTCGAAGCTATTTCGACTGAAAATATAAAATCATTTTTCTAACTTACACTGTTTCTATTTTATATGAGAAAATGCATTTTATGCATATATGAAAATTGGCTCTTGGGACTTGCGCAATAGTTACACTCTTAACAATTTTTCAAATGTGTAAACTTTGTTAATATCAAAATTATCCTAAAAGGTGATATAACAAATATTAGCGGTGTCTCAGAGTCGCCACTCGAGTGCAAAGGGTTAATATTATTATATTTCGTAAAACTTCGTTTTCTTGAAAATAAAACCGTGGCACCCAGGGGGCAGGACGCGCCAAATGGGTGCAAGACGGCAGTCGATGGGTTAACGAACGGTTCGCGATAATTTACTGCAGAATCGTTAAATTTATCTTACATTAGACTACGGATTTAGCCGAACCTTGTGAGAACCCTACAGATTAGCTGACCATGGACTACGGTCATTAAAGCTGAGAACAATGCAGCACTCGACGAACGAATCCTTCGAAATAATTTACCGTTTCGCGCACTCGAAATCTACTCGCTACCGTCATAAAGCCACGAACGTTTCCTCGGTTCGGCTCTGGGCCCTGGCCAATATAATGACCGATGGCCATAATCCTTGCGATATCCTCTTTAAAGTCGACTTCTATAGCAAAGTGGTACCCTGTACCGACAGATGTTTCCAATAACAGTTTTTCAAAAGAAGGGACCCGTCGTTGGAACACTTTCCCACCTTATTTTAATAACCCCAGGGCTAATAACGCGGCGGGCCGGGCCGGGGCGGTGGTTGAACAGCTGTTGCGACCATAAACGAGCGACAATATTGAGATACAAAGCACTCGGGGAAAGTAGGAAAATAATTATCCTCTTGTTTGCGTAACGCGAGCATACTTCTCGTAATAATCTTCGTTTGCAATTTAACGCGAATTGCAACGCCGTGTTTCCCGCTCTATGAGATAGTGTAAGATTATAAAAACGGAGGAAGGTGATTATGTATTTAGCTCGGCGAACGTAGTTTAACAATTCGTCTGGATATTTTAGATAACGATTGAATTATCAATTAACACTATGCAGTCCGCAAATATTAGATATAATTCTTTTGTTCGACGCCGGCATAATAGCTTGGAAATTTTAGATTTAAAAAAAGAAAATTTCGAAGATGGCGGTAATACAAATTCCTAAAATTAAGATATGTCATTCAAGAATTTTCGTACTTAATTCTTAGTTAAATAAGCACGATGCTATAGTCAGTTTGCTGCCTTTTAACACCCAAGAAATATAGTTCAAATGTTATTTCAGTTTTTTAAAATGGCACCAACAGATAGTTTTTGCATGGCACCAGCGTGATGCCACCGGACGGCATAGTGTTAATAGTAACCCGTTCCACTATAATGTCGCTTATTAGACTTGCTGTGATTGGCTCGGGCACTCGCCAACAGATGGATACCTTTTCGCTTCACCATTTGTATGCAAATAAAAAAACATAGAATTCTTAATTTTCTCTCGAAAATTACAATTTATACATGCCGTCCTTAACATGTTCCGTGCCGAGCTTTTTTTACTCGAATCTTCACACTTTGATATTTTACTTGCTGAAGTATATTTTACTTGAGAAACTTGATGTATTACGTGCAATTATTAATTCTCGTACACATAACAACGTAACAAAAACTTATCAACGCCCATTCTTGCGGTGGAAATTGATTCTTCGGTTCTAAATTTCTTGTAAACAATTTCTTCAGTTCACTAAGTAAACATGCAAGCGTGTACCATCGATGGTACACGTGGCACGGAACGTGTTAACCGTCCTTCGTTAGAACGATTTTTACTTACGCTATTTACTTGGAATCGAAATAAAATTCGTCTCTTCAATCGTGAACATTTAAACGTTAAAGCGAAGACGGTTGGCATAGAATAAATATTTTCTAAATAAATGCTAATAAATAACACGGAACAATGCAGCAGTTCTTGGCAAATAAATGCTTTGAAATTTATCGTTTCGCGCACTCGTAATCTACTCGTTTCCGTCATAAATTCATAAACATTTCCTGGGTTCGGCTTTTTGGGCCCGGACTAATAATGACCGTTGGCCATAATTCTTGCGATGTCCTCTTTAGAGTCGACTTCTATAGCAAAATGGTATGTACCCTGCACCGACAGCTGTTTCCAATAACAGTTTCAACGCTAGAACTATCGAGCCTTGAACACCACTGATGTACATTGTTTCACAACAATGCCAAGACTGGAGATTTATTTCAGCTTCGTACGATTTATATTTTCATAGGTACAGAAATGTCCCCCTAATTGACGCTAGGCTTGTCCATAAAAATGGACAATTTAGGGAGAAGAGAGACGAGATTAGTCGATCCTTGCGGTTCATTTTTATAGTCGCGAATTGTCAATAACTATAAAAACGAGCTGCAAGGCTCGAATAATCGTATTCTCCTCTTCTCAAAGTGTCCATTTTTGTGCATAATTTAACGCTTTGCACTCGAGTGGTGACTCTGAAGCACCGTTAAAATTGTTGTATCACGTAATAATTTTTATATTAACGAAGTTTAGATTTAAAAAATTGTTAAAAGTATAACTGTTGTTACGAGTCGTCACAAGACTCAATTTCATATGCATAAAATGTTCTTTGTCATACAAAATGGAAATACTATAAGTTAGAAAAATTGATTTAGATTTACAGTTAAAATGGCTTCGAGTGCAAAGGGTTAAGCGTCAGATAGGGAGACATTACTGTACCTAAAAATTTCACCTAGAAATATTTCTACAAAATATCAGAAACCGTGAATGAAAGAAAAAATCGGAAATCAGTTATTTCGACTGGCCTGATGGTTCCACTGTTAAACACACCAGTCTTATTTAAACATATAAATAAAATCGATCGCCATAACAGCTGTTTCTTGTGTCCTGTAAATCTATTGGGCTGGCAACTAAGTAATTGCCGATTTGTTCAATGAAATAAAAATGTTTTTTTACTTGGAACGAAGTTTAATCTGTAATGTATTTTCCATTTTGTTCGACGACCTTTTGCCATCTCTCTGACAACTTGAAAATTCCACGCTCGTAGAAAGTCTGATCCTTTTCGGCCAAAAACTGAGTTAAGTGAGATTTTACAGCGTTATCATCGTTAAAAGTTTTACCACGAAGGGAGTTGTCCAGGTATCGAAACAAGTGGTAATCCGATGGCGCGAGATCAGGGCTATATAGTGGGTGTAACATCAATTCCCAAGCAATATCCATCAATTTTTGCCGAGTGGACAAAGACGCGTGCGTCCTAGCATTGTCCTGCTGGAAAATGACACCTTTGCGATCGACCAATTCTGGTCGCTTTTCCTCGACCGCTGCATTCAATTTGTCCAGTTGCTAACATTCACGGATAATAAAAAATAACATAATAATAATAATAATAATAATTTTATAATATAACATTTACGGATATCATAAAAATGGGAGTGAGAGACATCTATAACTGAAATCGGTAATTGCTTAGTTGCCAACCCAATAGTATCAACGAAGAATAAACGTTCGGATAAGGGTCGAAACGACTCGAATAATAGCCGAAGCAACGAGTGTGCGCGGGCGTTTCAATTAGGCTGAATTTCGCCGGGCGCGACCTCGCCGAGGATCCCCGAGCTAATTAACTTTCTTTCGAGATTCATATAGCTCCTCCCAAGATCTCTCCCGGGTAAACGCACAAGCGAGCAAAAGCAAGCAAAAGCAAGCAAGCAAGCAAGCCGTGTGGATCTCGGCGTGTGCATAAATCGTTGCCTTTTTCTCCGGTGCCCCCGAGTAATTTGTGAGTTCGATAAGCGGCAATATAAATCTCTGCTCCGGGTTTTTTGCCGGTCGTTGCATCCACGGTGCTCGCGCTCGCTCGTGCGCGCGCGCGCTCACGTAGTTTCTTGCCGGTTGCCGCGAATAGGATGACGTATTGTCGCGCGAACTTGTTTCCATGATTTATTCGCCTTTAAGTAGCACTCGGTGCACCATTAACCCCTCGCGTGCACCGAGGAATCCCTTCACCTTCCCTTCCCTTCCCTTCCCTTCCCTTCCCTTCCCTTTCTTCGTATTTTCCCTTCGATTCGATCGCCGACGTCGTCGTCGCCGCGCTAATCCAATTATACCCGGGCTCTTTGATTTCCCGATGCGTCGCGGTGGCCGAGGTTTTCAAACGTTTGGCGGCAAATTACATTTCCCGCGAATTTCGCGCCGCCGTCGACGATTTAATAGCGAAAGCGAGAAAACTCGGCACTCGATTATGCAGCTCGTTGTGCAATTTCTGTTGCGAACCGTGACCCGATCCAGTCGGAGATCGTCGCCGCATAAAAATTTCGCTCTGACTGAATCGTCGGCGTTTCTTTGAAATTTCTAAAATTCGCGCGCCTCCGGGCGGGGTTCTTCGTCGATGAACCAGTTAGCTGTGTTCGACGAGTTTACTCGTCATGGAGAAGCGGCGTTATTTTGTGTCTCGACGAGTTTACTCGTCATGGAGAAGCGGCGTTATTTTGCGTCTCGACGAGTTTACTCGTCATGGAGAAGCGGCGTTATTTTGCGTCTCGACGAGTTTACTCGTCATGGAGAAGTGGCATTATTTCGCGTCTCGACGAGTATATTCGTCGTGCGTAAAAATTAGCGACCATTTTGGCTATTTAACCCTTTGCACTCGAAGCTATTTTTTAACTGTGAATATAAAATCATTTTTCTCACTTATAGTATTTTTTATTGTATACGATAAAATTCATTTTTTGCATATGAAATTGATTCTTGGGACTCGCACAACAGTTACACTCTTAACAATTTTTCAAATCGAAACTTTATTCATATAAAAATCATCTTAAAACGTGGTGTAACAAATTTTAGCGGTGCCTCTGAGTCACTACTCGAGTGCAAAGGGTTAAATTCTAATTTTTCAAGATGTTTAGAATATTTTGAGGCCAGGCCAGAATAAAACAAAGAAAAAATATGAATAATCATGCGAATAATTCACGATATCGTTGTTCGATGTGCAAAGTGGCATTACGTATTGCACTTTGCTTTGCTAAATACCATTCTACGACAGCAATTTGAATATTCATCTTTTACAAGTATTCGATTTCTCCCGCGTTTCTCGTTTATTATGTACGTAGTGTATGTCAACGTTAATCGAATGAGTAAACGAATTGGTAATAAAATGCTTAATTTTCTAAAGTAAAACCATCTTTTTGATCCAATATTTTAACAGCGACGCTTAATCCGTGTTCGACGAGTATACTCGTCGTCAAAAAGAGGCGCCGCAGCTAACCACTTAGCTAAACAAAATTAGCTTAAAAAATCGAATCGATCGTTTCCGCGGAAAAACTCGCCTCGGATCACGAAAACGCGAATTCGAGTCTCGCCGGTGGCCTTTTCCGTCGCGAACGGCGAAACTCTCGCGTTCCCGCTTTAGGGACAAAAGAGACCGCGCGAGCAAAATCTCTTCGTCACGATCCAAAAAGATCCGCTCGCGAGTGCTCGTCAAGCGCTAATTAACGTGTTCCAGGACAGACTGAAAGGCCGGCGCGGCTCGTCGCGACTCCAGAAATCACCGAAACAAAACTCGGCACTCTCTTAAACAAACCAGTTCCGCGAGCAGTATCTCCGCGAACGACTCCGATCGTCGTAATTATTATTATTCGCCAGCGACGACGACGCGCGGAGGAGATTGCGGTGCCCGGTTAGGCTCGCCGATTTCCGGTTACAATCTGTTCGCGACGCGTCGCGGAGATTTCTTCGCGGCTCCGGATCGAACGTTATCGGCGATATTCGCCCCCCCCCTCTCACCCCTTCGATATTCGACAAATTACCGTCGGCTCCGAATTTCGGTGAATCTCACGGCGTCACCGTGGTCGGAATTATGGTCGGCGCTCGTTCCGGCCCATTAGGCCCCTCTCCCCGACTGGTTCCCTGGGCGTTCGCAAAAGTTCCCCCCTCCCTCGTCGCATCTGGCCCCGCCGACCCCTTCTCCGTCTTCCCCGTGGAGCGCGATTACGTTAACACAGGGGTGTCAAACTCGAAAGCTAACTTGGGCCAAATAAACAAATGCTTAACTTCAGGTGGGCTGCAAAAAAAATCAATGTTCATAGAAACAAATTATTATATATTAATATTATATATATATTATATAATAATATATATATTATTATATTATTATATATATATTATTATATTATTATATTACATATTATATATTATATAATAATATATATTATATATATTATATATTATATCAGCTCGAATCGACTATCGTTAATCTTCGAACGATCCAAAACAGGGATGTCAAACTCAAAAGCTAACTTGGGCCATAATAATAAATAAACAATGCTTAACTTTAGGTGAGCCACAAAAAAAAAGAATCAATGTTCATAGAAACAAATATTTTTATTTTGACTAGTACATTGTAATAAACATATATAAAGTTAAATTATTGTTTACGTCCCGATAAAAATGTTCATCTCGGGCCGCGAGTTCGACACCCCTGCATTAACACGATTTTTTATTTGCCAGCGGCCGGGATTTTCTGTACGAGCTGTGTTATTCGGTAATTCGATGATAATTGCAGCCGGCGCGTTAAAAGCCCTCGTCCCGGGCGCCGCGTTATCTAGCCGAGTGAAAGAGGCCCCGGAGCGCGCGCGCGCGCGCCCGGCGGCTTTCCTTATTTCGTTTTAATTCGGGTAAACGGCAGACCGCGTTCTAACCGAGTTAATTCGCTCGCAAACAAGAGCCTCCGTGTTTACGCGGGAAATTTGGTTTTCCGCGAAACCTCGACAGCAGTGTGTGCGTGCGCGCGCGCGCGTGTCTTCCAGTTCTGATTTCTCGCGGGAGACCGGTGTCACGTACGCGTGACTATCGCGATTTCAGAGACTGAGAGCGCTTTAATTAGCCCCCGAAACTGCTGTCTCGACTTTCCCGATGTTCCGGAATATGTACCGGGGGGGCTTTTAATAATCCACGAGACAGCAATTAATATTTCGTGGCACGATCGGAGTTTCTTGGCGCCGCGCGGATTTTATGCATTTCTTCCGAAGAATCGCTCGGTCAGAAACGAGATTGTGTATTTTTGTACGATTTATTAAAATCGTTAAAAGGAAATCGGAGCACGATCGAGAGTTTCTTGGCGCATTTTATGCCTTTTTCAGAAGAATCGCTGGGTCGGAAACGAAATTGTGAGGGCGCGATATGGATTCGAGAGTACTTTTGTACGATTTATTAACCCCTTAACTTGTACGCTCGAGTTAATTCGAGCGCGCCAAACAGGCCAAACTGCGCGCACTCGAGATAATTCGAGCGGCGTTGTATTTTATGCTGCTATAATTTTTCATACACGAATATAATCGAGAATCGAAAGTAACAATGTGAGAGCAAAGAAAAAGAATCGTTTTATTGATATTAAATCATTTACATGGAATTGTAAGCCATAACACTTATTTATTCGAGAATAAAATATAGCCTTTTTCCATGGAACGAAAGCACATAATACATAGCTCATACATAAAAAAAATTGATTCTTTTTGGCCGGTTTTTTTCAAAAAAACTGTGCGTTAAGGGGTTAAAATCGTTAAAAGGGAAATTACATTTTCATCGGGCTTACGTTCTTTTGCAATTAACTAGGAACAATTTTTATTTTGCACAGATCCGCGGTCTGCTTGTCATCGTTCTGCGAATTCATGACAAAACTCGGTCGATGGAACGCGATTCGAAGAATTTGAAACTACATTTTCAACCCTTTGACATCGTCTAGGAAATAAATTAACGCGGAGCCAGTGGTAATTTTGCTCGCGAGTAACAGTAGACAGTTTCGATTTTTATAAAAATCTGCTTTTCGCAACGGGAAATTTCTTTTCCCGCTTTCCTTTCTGCGAATTCACAGCAAAACTCGGTCGATGGAACGCGATTCGAAGAATTTGAAACTACATTTTCGACCCTTTGACATCGTTTAGGAAATAAATCAACGCGGAGCCAGCGATACTTTAGCTTGCGAGTAACAGTAGACAGTTTTGATTTTTACAAAAATCTGCTTTTCGCAACGGGAAATTTCTTTCTCCGCTTTCCCTTCGTCCACGATCGTTCTATTTCGACGATTCTCGCAGGTTCGAAAATTGATCGCGTCGAATTCCGTTCGTTCGAGAGGCTTAATACGCTCCGGGAACGCGCAAGAAGCTTCCGATTATTCGATCCAACAAAGTGGTCAGCCTCAAACGAATTCAATTTCCACGGCTTTCCACCAGCCGTGGTTCGCCTTGACTCTCTAAAATGGCTATGTTTCTAAATAAGCGAGACCCGCGAGCCGCGCGTTGCGTCTCATGGAAAGACAAGAACCAGCAGCGTGTGGTCTTCGTCGCCGCTTCGTTTTCCAGCGAGTCTTCTCGCTCGCCTACAAAAATATCGTTAACGGTTCCTTTACAATTTAAATTCAATCCCGCGTTGTCCTATCTCATTGTTCGTGCACGTTGTCCGCAATTGTCGCGTCCCGGATAAAAAGAATTTCTTTGCACGTCGTTGCAATAAAGCAGGAGTACAAAAAAAAAGAAGGCAGTGGATCGGGAACGAATAATCCTCGTAGCAGAAAATAGAACGAAGGTGCTATGAATTTTTTAACGGACTACACGCGATCGTTCGCGTCTCGTAATTTCGTCGCATAAACGCATAAACATTTTCGATTTATCGTTAAATCTTGTGTCCCAATTCGATCGTCAATTTTTGCAATTCGATCATCGATAAGTCCCCGATGGACTCGACTGTACCGGTAAATCCTTCGGCAATTCGATCATCGATAAATCCTTGGTGAACTCGACTGTATCGGTAAATCCTCTGCCAATTCGATCATCGATAAATCCTTTGCCAATTCGATCATCGATAAATCCTTGGTGGACTCGACTGTATCGGTAAATCCTTTGCCAATTCGATCATTGATAAATCCTCGGCGAACTCGACCGTATCGGTAAATCCTTCGCCAATTCGATCATCGATAAATCCTTGGTGAATTTCGCGACGGCGATGAATCGCGACGTACAGTAAATTTTTCTTCAGCTTGCAAACAAAAATGCACAATTCAGGAAGAGGAGGCACGATTATTCGATTATTCGGCTCGTTTTTATAATTCTTGACAATCGACAGCTATAAGAACGAGCCGCGAGGCTCGAATAATCGTACCTGTTCTCCCCGAATCGTTCATTTCCGTTCACAAGCTGAAGGGGAAATTCGGAAGAATTTACCGTATTTCGCTGCAAGACGGCACGTATTGTATTAATCCATTGACTGGCAACTACGAGATATCTCGTAGCAAGCGTCTGTACCGAAACTGCCAGCTACGAGATATCTCGTAGTGGGTGCTGCGAGTTTAGATTGGCTACGAATGGCTATTTGAGTTAGGAACTATTAGAAAGGATGAATGAAAACATGTATATAGCGTAGAGAACATATTGATTATCAATAAAAAAATACTGTAAATGCCATTGCAATATTATATCAGTAACTATTTCAACTGAAAATATAAAATCATTTTTCTAACTTACAGTGTTTCTATTTTACATAAGAAAATGCATTTCATGCATATATGAAAATTGACTCTTGGGACTCGCGCAATAGTTACACTCTCAACAATTTTTCAAATGTGTATATAAACTTTGTTAATATCAAAATCATCCTAAAAGGTAATATAACAAATATTAGCGGTGCCTCAGAGTCGCCACTCGAGTGCAAAGGGTTAATATTATTATATTTCGTAAAACTTCGTTTTCTTGAAAATAAAACCGTGGCACCCAGGGGGCAGGACGCGCCAAATGGGTGCAAGACGGCAGTCGATGGGTTAACGAACGGTTCGCGATAATTTACTGCAGAATCGTTAAATTTATCTTACATTAGACTACGGATTTAGCCGAACCTTGTGAGAACCCTACAGATTAGCTGACCATGGACTACGGTCATTAAAGCTGAGAACAATGCAGCACTCGACGAACGAATCCTTCGAAATAATTTACCGTTTCGCGCACTCGAAATCTACTCGCTACCGTCATAAAGACACGAACGTTTCCTCGGTTCGACTCTGGGCCCTGGCCAATATAATGACCGATGGCCATAGTCCTTGCGATATCCTCTTTAGAGTCGACTTCTATAGCAAAGTGGTACCCTGTACTGTGGCACCCAGGAGGACGCGCTAAATTTGCGTGGCGGTCAATGGGTTAAACGAGATATCCGGCAAAGGAAAGTCGTGAGAAATTACAGGCCGATCGTAGGATGGCAAATAAACGGTCCGGATCGAAAATGTAAACGTAAGTTGTAAAACGATTGTAACGGCGTGAAAAGAAATTCTCGGCCGTGGATGTGGAACCGCGTTCGAACCGTTTGGACGTTTGCCTCGCTGATAAACAATTGGCCGCTTCCGAAACGCGTTTCTTTCAAATGTCCACGAAACTGTTCCCCTTTGTCAGGAAAATGAACGGCGGTGGATTAGGCACAATGGAAGCCGTTCTCTTTTGTTTTCTTCGCCGTGAGTCTACTTCTCGCTGCTGCCTGGTGGTTGCCGTGTACGAAGGCAACCGCGGGTTTCGGCGGGTTTCGGCGGGTTTCTCCGTTAAGTACCGGACGCGGTGAAAAATGGCGGCGATATTTAAGTACGTACCTAAGTTACCTAGCCTGCTGCGCGCCTCGTTGCCCCGTGTGGCCGGTATAATTACCGTTAGCTCGATCGGGTCATAGTTATCGCGTTTAGACGTGCCCTACGTACGCTATTGCTCTCCGAGACAGTCATCGGCAGTCTCGGCGCATTTTCGTTCTCTTCGGAACGAGGACACTTTCGGTTTTGAGAGCGTTCGTGTCCCGCGTTCGCTGCTATTGTTACGACGCCGCGCGTAATTCTGCGGTCGTTGGGAGGACAGGTTGCTCCGCGGCCATAGAATTATCTATTGCGACAAGTACTTCTTGCATTGCTACCGGCTTCGCCGCGTATCTGCGTTTTTTTCGTCGGTTCCCGCGCCGTGTACAGCGAATTCTCCTCGATTTTCCTTCGGCTTGTAAACGAAAATGGACGCGATTTGGGGAGAGGGATGCGATTATTCCAGTTGCTGACTATCGGCGACTATTAACCCTTAGGGGACCAGAATTATTTATTTCCAATTTCTATTTACTGTCAAGTCCAGACTGTTTTTCAGACGAAGAGAAATTTCTTACTGAAAATTTTTGTATCATATATAGAGAAGAGATATTCGGATTATTTTATATTATTATATTATTATATTATATATTATATTATATTATATTATATTATATATATTATATTATATAATATTATATGTATATTTATATCATTATATATTATTATATATATTATATTTATTTTAAATAAAACTTCGCCTATTCGCCTATCGTGCCTACTCTTCCAATGTTCTCTGCCAGATTTTACGGTTTTAGTGATTTCTGCCGCGTGTATGGCGGCATTGGACCGTTAAGGGTTAAAACGAGTCGCGAATTGTCCATTTTTGTTTAGAAGCTGAGGGACAATTATTAGAGACTATTTACTGTAACTGTAAAAAGCATAAGTTAGGCGAATACTTTTTTGCTCTTTCAACACGTTAAATGTCGAATATCAACTCGAGAAATTCGCACGATGTTAAAGTCATTTAATTAATATGACTTAATCGAAACTAGAAAGTGGAAATTTACCGTAGAAAATACTGGTTCAGCCATTTTGTATTCTACAAATCCTGGTAACGAGTTATTTACTCAATTTATACGTTTCTTCCAGCAAATGTTACGATAACACTTGTTCAGAATCGGAATAAATGTCTTATTGTTACTCGCATAAATTAATATAAAACAGCTGCTTCTTGTGCTCCGTAAATCTAGCGTTAAATACAGTCCATTAATTGAGCCGTTTATTTTGAAAGTGGCATAAGTCACTTTGTTTTAACACGTTTAAAAATATGGATGCTAACTTTCGAGAAGATTTACTTGTACTTGTTATCTCAGGATACTGATATTGTTCTCAGTATAAATAATTTCGTTTAAACGTTAAAAAATCACCACTTTTCATTACGGTACAGTGACTTATGCCACTTTCACAATAAACGGCTCAATTATGAACCACAGAAACAGGGTGTCGCCGTTTACGCACACGTTCTCGCACACACAAGGTTAATATACGAGTCGCGCGAGTCGTGTCACGATTCGTCCAATCGCGAAGTGACGGGGCAACGCGCACGAACAGATACGGAATCTCGTTTTTAATTGTTCGCCGTTCGCGAAGGCTTTCGCGTTAATCTTTGGTAATCTCTCGGCAATCTGGCCGGTATCGACGAAAAATTGATCGCGCGTCATTGCGATCGGCGAGCCGACGAAGGAAATTTTCTCGGGAAAATCTGGGCGCGACTCCGAGACTTCGAAGAAAATGATCGCTCAGCCAACCGAACGGGGAGATCTCCCCGCATATTCTCCTATATTAATATATTAATATATTCTTCATATATTGTCGGTCGAAAAGCGTGCAACTGTTCGCATAAACGAGCGAAAGAACGAGTTTCGATGGGAACAGATTAAAGGAACAAGTGTTAACCCTTTGCACTCGAGGCCGAGTCAATGCAAAATTTGAAACAGTTTCTCCATTTTATATCGATCCAGTGCATTTTCTGCGTATGAAATTGAATATTGCGACCGGTGCAACGGTTACGCTTTCAACAGCTCTTTAAGCATAAACAAATTCGATCGATAAAATTATTTTAACACTTAGCCGACCGAACGGGGAGATCTCCCCGCTTTAAATTCAGTCGATCGACGACCGAATGGACGATCAATGAAAAATTAAAAATGATTGCTTAATTTGATCAAGATCTGCAAGAGATACGAATGCTAAAGAAGTAATCGATGTCATATCTGTCTGCTTCGTAATGTTTGTTTAATCGAATGAAATATTGGATTGGCAACTAAGTAATTGCCGATTTCGGTTATAGATGTCTCTCACTCCCATTTTTATGATATCCGTAAATGTTATATTATAAAATTATTATTATTATTATTATGTTATTTTTTATTATCCGTTCAATCGAATGAAATATTTTAATTTTATGATAGATTTCTGAGGTTTCCAGCGCGGTCGTAGGAAGCGTTAACCATCAACTCGCCGCGGTTTCGCGGCGCGAATCGAATCGCGGTCGCAACGGATTAATACGAAATTTCGACATCGCGACGCGACGGAGTCGTAGTTCTTACGTGGAGCGCGTCCGATCTCCTTCGCAAGCGTTTTTGAAAGTCGATAATGCTCGAGAGAAGATCGCTTTGAACGAAAAGCGAAAAAAAAAGAATAGACCGAAAAGAGAACAAAAAAAGAAATAAAGGACGCGATTCCGCAGTTTTCCGGCGAGCACCGACAATTTCTATTTACTCGTCGACGCGCGGAGAACGCGGCGCGATAAAAACATCGATTCGAATCGGGCCGATATCGATTTGTTTTGTCGGCAAACAAGAGCATTCGATTCCTCGTTAAACGCGGCGGGTGTTGACTCTGGACTCAGACGTTGCTGAAAAATTTCACGCTCGATAAGCGATCGACGCACGCGGCCCGGCCATCCGGAACGCTTTGTTGCGGCCCTGTCCTTTGATTCGTCTTTCTCTCGCCGGGCACAAGGAAACAAAAATATTTGTCCCGAGATTGATGCGTTTCGGTCGTAACCGCGTCGCGGATTCCGACGCGCGGCTCGGACGGCTTCGTCGATTTTCGAATTCGTTCCACTCTGTCTCCTGTCTCGGTTCTCCATTCTCTCTCGTTTTAATTCTCCCGACGCGACGCTGTGCGGGCTGTTTTCGCGAAAACTTCTGCGTGCAAGGTTCTTATTTAAAAAAAAAAAGACAAATCGAAGTTTTAGCTATTGAGTTGTTTTTCTTGATTTTATTAAGTTTCGACTATTTTTATTATGTTACTATTTTACTATTTATATTATATTACTATTATATTACTATTTTACTATTTATATTATTTATTATATTACTATTTTTATTTTTATTATATAGTTCACCGGCGTTTCGCGAGCAGTCGAGAAAGAAACGACTATTTAAAATATATTAGAAATATTATATTATATATAATATATAATTATTATTATATATTATATATTATATATATTATATCATATTAAAAATATATCAATATATATATATTATATATCAATATAGATATATTTTCCAATCGGCGCTTTATCGAGCTTCTTTCAAGCGCGTCTATTCATGACATATCTTTTCTATTGAATAAAGACAAGACCTTGTACGCTTGAAATGTTCAAAGACAGGCTTCGCGGAAGCAAAGACTCATTCTGCGTTTCGCAGAAGTCGAATGATTCACTCGTGTGCCAGGACAAATTGTCCATGGACGCAAAATTCATCGTCCCTTCGATTTTAAGAACGAGGAAAAAATGCCTCGTTGTCTTCATCGTCCCCCTAATTTGATTTTAACGTCGTAGACCCTAATCCGATTCTCTGTTCAGCTATTACTTTCGCGAGAGAGAATTAATTAACAAGAAACAGTCGCGCATTACGAAGAGAAACTACTGCAAACGCCGTGTACAGTAATTTTTCCCTAATTTATTTATTCGAGTCTCGCGGCTCGTTTTTATCATTGTTGACAATCGGTAGCTATAATAACGAGCCGCGAGACTGTAATAATCGTATCTTCTCTTCCCAAATTGTCCATTTTTGACATAACCTTGACATAATCTGAGCGTCGATTAGGGAGAATTTGCTGTACAACTTTGATCACAAAACTGATTTAAAAAGTTTAATTCCTTCAACTTAACAAATGGATCACACACAAGTTATTATGCTATAATAAACTATAAAAGAAATTCAGAGATAAGTAAAATTGTTATAAACCTTGAACCTGACAAATGGATCATACACAAGTTATTATGCTATAATAAACTATGAAAGAAACTAAGAAATAAGTAAAATTGTTATAAACCTTGTCTAATCCCTTAAACGTAACAAACAGATCACACACAAGTTATTATGCTATAATAAACTATGAAAGAAACTAAGAAATAAGTAAAATTGTTATAAACCTTGTCTAATCCCTTAAACGTAACAAACAGATCACACACAAGTTATTATGCTATAATAAACTATGAAAGAAACTAAGAAATAAGTAAAATTGTTATAAATCGTCCAATTTACTCGTAATTCCACGAGGAAGTCGTTCGTAAGTGCTCTAAACCGATAACGAAAAAAGTATCCCTCGCAGCTTGAAATCAGTAGTACGATCCTCGAAGGGTTGAAAAATAGTGGCGTCTTCTCTTCGACTTTATTCTCCAGCGTATTTTCCAGCGAATTCTATCCCGATTCTCTCGCAAGAACGCGCCCTCGAAATATGGAAAAACGCGTCTTTTTCCACGCTTCTCGAACGACTATCGTGTTCAAAGGGTTGAAAGCGTGCCGTCACCCCTCCGTTTAACTCTCCGACACCTTCTGCGCCCGATTCCGTCGGGGGACTCTCTCTCTCCCCCCCCTCTCTCTCTCTCTCTCGTAAAACTGCGGCAAATCTTTTTCGACGGATTAAATCTTCCGTAAAGAGGAAGCAAAATCTGCGCTTCGGATGATCTTTTCTCGCCCCCGTGACGCCGATAGGAATTCGATATCGATCTCGAAGGGTTGAAACGGCGGTGGCCGTCGAAGGGGAAGAGTGTTTCCCGCGGTTCCTCGGGATTAACGGGTGGTCGGGGAAAAGGGGGTTGGAAAGGCCAATGGTAAGGAATATTTGAATTTCCCGTGGAATCCCGGAGCCGTTGGGAGCCGCGAGGGCAGGAAAGATCGCCGTGAAAAAGCGCGGGAAATGTATACAGCCGCGCGTCAGCGGTTTCCCGAGGGATGAGAACGGCGGATGGCGGCCTGGCGGGCGAGGGGCGCGGGCCGCGGGGTGGAACCCGGGGGTCTCCATGGCGACCGCGGCATTCCGAGATAAGGCGGAATCGTGACCAGATTGCGTATAGGGGCTCTCTCGCGTTTCTAAATGAAGGTTGCGTACCGGTCCCACGGTAGCCGCGCGGCGCGTTGCATAACGCGGACTGACGTGCGCGGTATATAGCATTCGGTGTAGCAGTGACGCGCGTGTGACGCGGGCCCGCGATTCGCGATCGGAGGGACCGTGTCCCGATTTATCGCCGAACCGCTTCCTTGACGCGTCGAATGCCACGGGGGTCACCGGTGACCGGCACTTAACCCTTTTAGCGCCACGCGAGAAAGAGGCGCCTATGCGAGAATAACCGGCCGAATTTCACGGTTTTACCAGGGTTTGGGAGAATGCTCGTAAAAACCAAACGAGAAACAATATTTACGCGATTCGAAAAGCGGTAAATTAAGGACGAAATAGAGAACAAGAAACAATGACACTAGATTTTCTATATTCATTGAGAATTATGTAAATAACAGAGGTATAAAAGATCGTAAAGAAAGTAAAAGTCCAGTTCTCTCTTACAAAACGTATTTGCACGTACAAAAAGTGATCTTTTCGTCGTAATTTTATATAGATCATTTATTACAAAGTATATACTTCGCATTTCTGAGATATTTTGTAACAAGATAAATAATATTACATAACAAACATATAAAATAGCTCGAAGGTAAAATGGTAAGCGCCGGACGTCCGAAAAAATACGTCAGCAGCCAAACGGTTAACCGCTCGGACACGCGTTTCGTTCTAAAAAAGAATTGCGTATAGATCGCGTTTAATTCTTTGCGTGATATCATCGTGTAGCATGTTACATCTGTGAAAACGGTAGATTCTATGCAAGAATTCATGTATTCGATGACGTGCAAGTCGCGAAACAACGTAGCGCAATTAAAGAAACGAGAACGTATTAAATACTATTTAACACTGACGTGTTTAATATTATTTCGATTCCTGCGAAATAATATTAATTTTGATATTAAAAATGTCGAATGTACCCAAAGGGTTCACGCGGTATCCCCGATCAAACGGGGCCCGATTTTAGACGGTATTTATCGGAATCATTGCCGGCAAGCGACGTGTCGCGAAACACTGCACAAAATTGCAGGAAAAGTACAGCAAATTCTCCTAATTTTTCTTGAGTTTGTCAAGGAAAATTGACGATTTGAGAAAAGGAGACACGATTATTCGAATCACGCGGCTCATTTTCATAGTCGCCCATCGTCAACAATTATAAAAACGAGGTGCAATGCTCGGATAATCGTATCTCCTCTTCCCAAATTGTCCATTTTCGCTTACAAGCTGAAGGAAAATTTGGATGAATTTACCGTGATTTCTAAATCTAAACAAATCTATCTAAATAAACTCGAATCTTCTTGCTTTTCCAAGTCAACGCGCATCGGTGAATTTTATCGTTCGCTTAGGTTTACCCTTAAAAAAAATCGATTCGTATCAATCGGTCGAAGAAATGCAATTCCTTCCTTTTAGACTGTCGAAAAGAGAGGCAAAAGCATAACGAAGTACAATAAAAGAACGTCCGTTTCGTATGTGCATGAAATTTCGATGAAATCGGTGCACTCGTTACTGAAAAATCATGCGAAACGATCGAAGGGGGCGGGGGTGTACGTGCCGCAGATTCTTTAAACGTGTTCGTACAGTTCGCGCGCTTATCAATTCTTGCTGCCGCGGTTTTTAAACGCATTATGCTCGAGACGAACGGGACGAAAGATCGTTTTTGAGGCAGCTTTAATTGGGAGGGGTTGCTCTCGAAGCGGGTCGCCGCGAAATTAGCAACGAGGGCCGCCGAATAAATCCGACGGCTTCCGACTTCTTTCGCTCTCCTCGACCGGCTCTCTCTCTCCCCTCATTATCTGGACACGCAATTAGAGATTATTGTGCTCGAGACATGGAAATAGTTTTGTTCGGGATGCGATTCTGATTCATCGCGTCTCCCCCGCCGCCCTCGTCGTCCCCTCGTTCCAACGACGCGCTCTCGTCGCCAGCTTTCTCGTTCTCTTTCCTCGGTAAATCGTTCCAAGTTGCCGCTGATTTCGATTCCGGTCGGCGTATCATACGAATCGTTTATAAATAATTGATCGCGGAATTCCCGAGGGTAGTTCTTCCGTGTTCTCGAATTTTCGTTGCGCGACCGATCGATTCGCAGTTCGCTTTACAAGAGAAGGGATTCTACATTATTAACCTCGGATCCTTATAGTTGGAGACGGCGGATTTTAATGGGATTTTAATGGGATTTCTGGCAAAATTCGGTATTCGCAATGTGAAATAGCGCAAACGTGAAAAGCATTTTAAAACGTCGACGTATCGGCTCTCGAATCTGTCAAGATGATCGGAGGAAAAAGCGATGTCGCTCGCTAACTCTTGGTTCCCATTTCTTGCGGTCGATGCAGAGACGATTTTCAGCCCGGTTACGATTCATCGTCGAGCCTGAAATTTAATTATTAATGGTCCGCCGATTGTACGAGCTCGCGGTAAAGCGAGCAACGGAAAGATGAGAATTTTGATTGAATTTAACCGCGATAATAATCGATGCAGAAAACGCTCGTGTCTCGCACGCGGATCCGCGGATCGATCATTATCGCGGGTTTTCCTTGTTTTACGCAAGCGGGAGCCGCGCACCTGTCGTCACGGCGAACTAAAAAGTTGAGGAACTATCGTAATTTATTACGCGCGATCGAAGCTGTTGCCCCCACCCTCCGTAACACGTATTCCACGACGACGACGATGTAACAGGGCCAATTCCCGTAACAAAATCCAGGAGTTCTCATTTCCGTTTATAAACTATACATCCGTTATGATAATTTTATATATATCAGTGTCGTCGCCCCCCCCCCCCCGATGGCGTACGAACGGTTTACTAAACTGCAGAAACTTCCTCGTTACAGCTAATATATATATATATATATATATTAGCTAAATATATATATTATTATATTTTATTTTATTATATATATATATAAGCCATTGTATTTCGCCCAGGGAACAGTCTTGACTCAAACCTCAGAACCCGCCGGATCTTTTACCAGTGTCATTGTAATTTGTGTAAAACCAAATAAAAAGAGTAGTAAGTTGGGCTACGGCTCAACTACCTTTTTTTATCATCTCTAATCGCAGTTTTACGTGACAACGACGGCGTTTTTTACGGCAGCGTCGTCCCGATGGCGTACGAACGGTTTACGAAACTGCAGAAACTTCCTCGTTACAGCTTCCGGCCCACAAAAAGCAATCTCGAAAGATGATTTATACGATAGAGTCCGCCGCGCCGCGTTTACAGGTGCTTTCCCGGCCACGCGTTCCGCGCCAACAATCGCGGCGAAATTCTAAACGCGCGTCTCGTTAAACGGGGGGAAGGTTGGGGGGGAGGATCTTCGTTTATCCGAGCAGCGTGTGCTTCAATTCCCGGAGCATTGATCCGCGAACAACGGCCCGACAAGAACCCGAAACATCTATTCACGCCGCGGCGCGCCGCGGCGGCCCATTAAAATTCATTACACCGCGAAAGTAATTCCTTTTATTGAATCAGCTCTCCTCGCACACCTACCTCTCGGCACCTCTCGAAACCGCGCCGCGCCGCGCTCTCGGATCAAAGCCTGTCTCTGTCGAGCGATTGTTCGATAACTCGCGACACTTCTCTTCCGTTCGCGGATTAAAAAAGAAGGAGCGGAGCGAGACACAACGGATGGTCCTCGTCTTTTGTTTTAAACAAATACCGGTTCGCGTTCTCTCTCTCGTTCGAGGAAATGTTTACGGAATTATGCTCGGAGAATATGGCGGCCTTAGGAATCTCTTTGAAAGACGGTGTACTTCTGGAACGGATACTTCAGAATCTGCGCGGTAAAAGTTCTTTGGGTATCAGTTACTTGAAAATGTTCGATAAGGAAAGTGCTGCGCGAGAAATCGTTTACATCGTCGATCGATGCAATTCGTTGTATTTTATTAGATCGGCTAAATATGTGTACAGTCGACTATGAAACGAAGATAACTGTAACTTTGGACGTTCGGGTTCGTGATTTAACCCTTTGCGTGAGAGTGGTGAGGCTGGAGTGTCGGATTTGTCTTGTATTTGAAACAATGTTGAAAGGGCAAGGCATCGTATGTATCAATTGGTTAAATTTCGTGTGCATAGATTGCAACAGAACTTGTTAAATGGAAATATTGTTGGTGAGAAAATATGTTTTGCAGTTCCAATTCAGATATGATACTATCTTTAATAATGTGACACAATCTACAGTAGTATAATACAATATACAATAATATAATACATTATACAATGATATAATATAATCTACAGTAATATAACACAATATACAATAATATAATATAAATTACAATAACATAATACAATGTACAATAATATAATACAATATGCAATAATATAATACAATATACAATAATATAATATAATATAATCTACAATAATATAATACAATATACAATAATATAATACAATATACAATAATATAATATAATATAATATAATATAATATAATATAATATAATATAATATAATATAATCTACAATAATATAATACAATATATGCAATAATATAATATAATATAATCTACAATAATACAATACAATATATCACAATAAATACACAATATACTATACAATATACTTCAAATAAAAAATTCCAGAAAATTGTTGTGCAACCCTTAGAACGCGGTAGTATTTTCCCAACTTATTTTCAAGCTGTGTACCACCGCGGAAAATATTCGTTTCCATCATAAGCTCGACACAACCATATCTTTATCCTCTTTATCTTGTCCAGATCTTCTCTCAATCCGTTCTCATCGACCCATTCAACCGTAGGAATGTTTCCGAAAAATGGTCCACCGTCGCGTGTTTCAAGTAGAACGCGTTAGAACAGTGTCGTAGCAGCTCCGATTCGTGGAAAACAAGAAAAGTATGGTTTGTTCGGCGGTTTGAATCGCGAGGATGCCGTGGAATCTTGCTCTATCGCCCCCCGCGTCGACAATAGAGCCGGCGCGGCTCGGCGAGGCGGCCGGAAACGGGCATCGAGTAACCGCATTTAAATGACAAAAAGGCGGTGTTTATTTGGAAAGGGGGCATTAATGAGGGCCGGGAGGGGGCGTATAACTGCTAGGGGACCACCCACGAGCTCTCCCGCGGACACGCGAGGGTGCGCGAGGCGGCGGCGGCCTCGAGGAAGGGGAAATGTGAAAGCCGCATTTTCACCTATTGTTACGCGACCGCCTTTTAGCCTCGCGCGTGTACGCCCGCACCGCTCCGCACCGCTCCGCTCCGCGCCGCGCCGCGTCGCTTCGAGATAAGTGTTGCTCGGGTTTTATGCTCGCTGGCAACATTGTGTCGGCGGCGAGGAACGCCGCGTGGACGTTTCAGGGTCGCTACCGATTCTCTTTCTTCGCTGTACGCGTTCCCGATAAACAACTGACAACGCGACATTTTTATTTAATTTCTTTGGAGTACACCGGGATAGACGAACCGGTTTTGGCCGGTGCATCTTTTCCGGCTATCTTGTATTATTATTATTATTATTATTATTATTATTATTATTATTATTATTATTATTATTATTATTATTATTATTATTCATATTTTCTTCTCCGAGGTCGGTCACGGTTCCCAGCGATCAGCGGACCCGCTAGGAATGCTAGAAATTATTAAATATATATTAAATATATTATATATATTATATTATATTTATTATATTATATTATTATTTTATTATATTATTATATTATATTTATATATATATATATATTATATTATATATATATATGTGCAATGGACGCTAGAGCAACCGAGCTTTAAACGCGATCAATGTAGATATTTTGCACTATAGCAATGGCAAGATAAGGTTTACTTGAACTTCATATAATTATTATTACAATGTATGCTTGAACGGAGAAAATAGTAGAAAAATTTGTCAAGGTTATGTCAAGGTTATGTCGTATAATTACTATTATAATGTATGATATAATTAATAATATTATATAATATATAATTATAATATTATAATATATAATTATAATTATAATATCATATATAAATAATAACATTATTCTAATATGATATGATATATTCATATAGAATTCCGAACGGAATTCGAACAAATTCGAAGCAAAAAGAAGGAAATTGGAAGAAAAGTGAGATACGAAGAACGAAAGGGAACAGAGAAGAACAACGCTGACAAAATTTGTTGGAACAAGCACAACAGAACTGCTTTTACGATTAAAGTCGAGATCGATCATTAGTCGAGACGCGCGTGCTTCGGTGAACGAAGCGCGTCTCAAAATACAAAAACTTATATTAACAACGCGTTCACGAAGATCGAGCAAATTCGGAATAATTTCGCGGCGAACCACCCGGTATACGCTCGTCTCTGGGATTGTTGCGCCGGCGTGAATCGGTTTAAGCGGATTACACCGCGTAACAAGCGTCCTCCGCGTTAGTTTGAGCGGCGACAAGGGGACGAGCCCACGAAATTGTCGGAATGACCGGCGACTTATTTTTTTCCCGGCCGCGGAGAGAAGCAGCTTCCAAGCTGGAACCGGAAGCTCTCCGCCCTCTCTCCCCGCTTCTCGTATTCCCGGTGGATTTTTCGCGAGCATGTGGGGAAAAAAATGACGCCCGTCCCTCGCGAATCGCGGGGCTGGCAGGAGAGCTCGATAAACGTCGAACGCGCGCGCGTCCCTTGAACTTCATTTGACTTTGTAAACGGTAGAAGATGCTCCTCGCGAGTCGAATTTGAATAATCTTCTTACGCCCAGTGTCCATTTCCTGATCTCCGTCGAAGGCGGATCGGCGAGCAGCGTCCCTTTCAAATAAATTGAATTCGATTGTCGGCGGGGACGCGGCTCGTCCTCGGAGACCGTTTACCGAACCTCCTAGATCGGGATTAGGCGACGGGGAGGAACGGATAGGGCGCGAAATATGGAAATCGCTTCGCGTGCGACCGGCTCCTGAATCGACCGGACCGAGACGGTAACCGTCGGCCGTGTTCTATCGCGGATTCGCGTGGAACAGACGCGGCTGCAAATTGCTCCGCGGGCCGCCGATTTCCCGGCACTCGGGGATCGGGGGCCACGAGGCCACGCCCGTTTTAAATGCTCGCTGCGCTGGCTAAGCCACCCTCGCTCCGTCGAGCGAGCTAAGCGACCCAATTCGCCTCGCAAGACTGCGCTGAAACAGAAGTAGGTGGAAATTGCTTTGCGGGACGTTGATCTGGCGCCGATGGAGGCCGGGGCCACGAGGCCACGCCCACTTCGAATGCTTGTGACACCGGCAGCAAGATACGGTACTTTCTATCGACGATCTTCGCCTAATTCGCCTTCAAAAATCGCTCTGAGAAGGAAGTAGGCGGCGACTTAGGAGAATCTAATACGTAAAGAGGAAGTTTTAGGAGTCTTCTAACTCTTCTTTTTTTTTATCGTTCTTATTGATCGATGTCTCCGAAAGTTTCTTCCTTTTGTTGCATTCCGGTTTGTATGCCAAATGGGCTCGCGAAAGCTCGTGAGCCAAAGCTCACCGCAATAAAAACAATATTCTGACAAATTTGTAAAATTATCGTATATCAGATTATCGCTGATAGTTTACTGAACATTTTGCAACAATATGTCTTTTCTATTCGAGTCGTAAAAAAAAGAAACGAGAAAAAAGACGCCTCCGTCGTGTCGAAGATAGCATCGCGACCGCGTAAAATCCATCCGTCGAAGTCGCGGAGCGACGCACTGGCTCGAGGGGTAGTTTTTTTATCCGGCTTTCGGGCAACGAAAAATGCGGAACCGCGACGATGGTAAATTCGCTGGCCGTTCGACGGGATTAGAAGAGAAATTTAGCGATGGGTTTACGACGGGCCTGTATTTTCTTCTGCTCGAGGTCCGCGCGTTTCACCGCCGCGCCGCAACAAAGGGCGGCCGCGCCGCCACCGCCACCCTGATGTCCCCTTTTATCCGGGGGTTCGCGCGGCGCACGTGCACGCAGCCAGCCCCGTCGGGTTCTCTCGCGTGGGGAATGGCATCTGCGCCGCCGACACACCTAAAAGGAATAAGTTATGCCGGCGGGGGTGGTCCGCGCCACCCCCGAGGCCCTAACGCGGGCCGAGCCTCACCCCTGGTGCCGAATCGCTGATATTGGGTTGGCAATTAAGTAATTGCCGATTTCGGTTATAGATGTCTCTCACTCCCATTTTTATGATATCCGTAAATGTTATATTATAAAATTATTATTATTATTATTATTATTATTATTATTATTATTATGTTATTTTTTATTATCCGTGAATGTTAGCAACTGGACAAATTGAATGCAGCGGTCAAGGAAAAGCGACAAGAATTGGTCGATCGTAAAGGTGTCATTTTTCAGCAGGACAATGCTAGGCCGCACGCGTCTTTGTCCACTCGGCAAAAATTGATGGATATTGCTTGGGAATTGATGTTACACCCACCATATAGCCCCGATCTCGCGCCATCGGATTACCACTTGTTTCGATCCCTGGACAACTCCCTTCGTGGTAAAACTTTGAACGACGATGACGCTGTAAAATCTCACTTAACTCAGTTTTTGGCCGAAAAGGATCGGACTTTCTACGAGCGTGGAATTTTCAAGTTGTCAGAGAGACGGCAAAAGGTCATCGAACAAAATGGAAAATACATTACAGATTAAACTTCGTTCCAAGTAAAAAAATTTTTTGTTTCATTGAACAAATCGGCAATTACTTAGTTGCCAACCCAATAGAAACGGGATCTTCGGCGGGGCGGCGCGTTCAATTTTCGCGATGGGCTCGTTCCTCGGATCCACGCGATTCCTTTCGCGGAACCGGCCGAACGGGGCTCGCCACCCCTTCGCAGTCGCCGAGCGATCGATTCCTCCGAAAATTCCCGCGTTTCGAGGCCTCCAGGAATCGCGCGACCGTCGTACGCGCCGGTTCCACGAAACCGTCGAGGGTGAATTTTACGTTTTACGCGAACCAACGATCGCGAAAACGATCGCTTTTATCTGTCGTGTTATTTCTCCGCCGGCAATCTGGCCTCTCTTTAAGTACCCGACCGACATTTTTATGTCTTCATAGATCACATCTAGGCTTGTAAAACTTCGTTCTTGCGTTCATCGCGCGCAATTATTCCGCGGACGAACCTGCGTCCACGGTTGTTTTAGGCATTTTCCGCTGCTCGGCGAATTGTCCTTAACGAATCCGTTCGTACTCTCCCACCGCAAGAAACGATAAAAGACGACGATTTATCGGCTACTTAAAACGTCGACCATGGAATTATTGTCGTCGCCTTTGATCGTCGACCGTTTCGAGTCCATTATGGACGACTCGGATTAAACACCATCGGCTGCATTTGCTAAATTGTCTATTTAGGAGATAGACGCCTCTGCAATTATGCGTTTTAGACTATCTTTAACACGTTCCGTGGCACGTGTACCACCGATGCGACACGTTGCACTTTTCATTCAGGCCACGTGTATCGCTGTTATGTATTTTATGCATTCCATGTGTTTTATATATTCTGTATATTTTATATATCTTATATGTTTTATACATTCTAACTATTTTATACATTCTAGGTAATTTACATATTCTATATATTTTATATATCTTATATATTTTATATATTCTATATATTTTATATATCTTACATATTTTATACATTCTATGTATTTTATATATCTTATATATTTTATATATTTTATAAATTTTACAACAAGTGTAAGATTGAAAATTATATTTCAACCAAAATAATGGATCATTATGTGAAGGCTGCACTATGGAGCGAAGCAAACAAGCTTGTCTTATCATTATACATACATGCCATAACTAACAATTACACATAATGTACCAATCTTCGATAAAAACATCAAATGTTCGGATCGAAGAGTCGATCGAGAACAGTTTCGGCACGAGTCGCGTTAGCCAAGCCGCACAAAGAAACGTCGAAACGTTTAAAAAGAAGTCGGCGATGCGAGAATTCCGCGGATCCGAATATCCGAGGAATTCGAGGGTCCAGGAAAACAATTGCTCGCAAGTTCGACGGTAACTGCGCAAACAAATTAAGAAGCTCGCGAGAAAGTTTCTCGGAGCTCTCTCTCTCTCTCATCGCGAGAGTATATCGGCCGGCGAACACACGAGGATTACGATAGCGGAGCGAAGAGAAGAGAGAACGGAGATCGTTAATCCCGTTTGCCGGGAAACTTCCGTGACCGTTCGATCGGGCTCGCGAAGATTTTGGTCCGGCGTTGTTCCGCTCGAGCGAGCGTTCGAGGCTTAATCATCGGCGGGAATCTCCGGCGGCCGGCCGAGTGTAACGTTTTAATTGCGGCCAGGCTTTTTTCGGTTCCCGACAAAGCGGTTTTCCCGCGCGGCGAACAAAGCGTGAGAAGCCTCCGCGGACTGCTCGGAGCTTGGGAAAGCTTCGTTTCGCCCACCTACCTTCTTCTTCTTCCTCTTCTTCTCGTCCCCCAGTCGGCGACGACTGTCCTCGAATCCGCGCCAAAAACGGCCGATGACGCGCGCGCGGATATCTCGCCGCACGTGCAGCCGATCCGTCATTTCCTTGCGTCGCGCGGCGAAAACGAGCGGTCACGTGCGAGCGCCGCCGCGCGTGCGGTTCCGCGTGTGTCCCGCCGCTCGAAATGCAACAGCACCCATTCACAAGGGATATTAGGGGACGCGGAAAATTCGGCAGCCGCTAGAACTCCTCCTCCCTGCGCCGACGGAACAATGCCTTTCGTTCGCGACGCGGTTCTATTTTCGTTACGGCTGTCGGAAGACTTCGGGGTGCGGTGCGGTGCGGTCGCCAGCGTTTCGTTCCGCGTTCGCGGAAATTGGCCGTGTCCGAATACTGTGGGCATCGTGCACGCTCTTCGAAGATCGGTGTCGAACGAACGATCGTCTCCTGGGACCACGATTTTAACGCATTTTACGCGAATTATCGTAGAATGACAAATTCACTGGGAACAGTTTCACGAGGTCGTTGCAATTGTCAACCCTTTGCACTCGAGTGCAGACTCCGAGGCGCGATTAAAAATTGTTATATCGCGTCTTAACACTTCCACGACCGCGTTAGAAACCTGAAAAATTTGTATAACATTGAAATATTGGGTTGGCAACTAAGTAATTGCCGATTTGTTCGATGAAATAAAAATTTTTTTTTACTTGGAACGAAGTTTAATCTGTAATGTATTTTCCATTTTGTTCGATGACCTTTTGCCGTCTCTTTGACAACTTGAAAATTCCACGCTCGTAGAAAGTCCGATCCTTTTCGGCCGAAAACTGAGTTAAGTGAGATTTTACAGCGTCATCGTCATTCAAAGTTTTACCATTGTCCTGGTGGAAAATGACACCTTTACGATCGACCAATTCTGGTCGCTTTTTCTTGGCCGCTGCATTCAATTTGTCCAGTTGCTAACATTCACGGATAATAAAAAATAACATAATAGTAATAATAGTATATATAGTATAGTAGTTAGTAGTATAATAGTTATAGTAGTATATATAGTAGTATATAGTAGTATATATATAGTACTACTATATAGTAGTATAGTTATAGTACTACTGTATAGTAGTATAGTTATAGTACTACTATATAGTAGTATAGTTATAGTACTACTGTATAGTAGTATAGTTATAGTACTACTATATAGTAGTATAGTTATAGTACTACTGTATAGTAGTATAGTTATAGTACTACTGTATAGTAGTATAGTTATAGTACTACTGTATAGTAGTATAGTTATAGTAGTACTGTATAGTAGTATAGTTATAGTACTACTATATAGTAGTATAGTTATAGTAGTATATAATAGTATATATAATATAGTAATATAATATAGTAATAATAGTAATAATACTTAGTTGCCAACCAAATATTTCATTCGATTAAACAAAAATTACGAAGAGCAGTCTTATATGACATCGATTGCTTCTTCAGCATTCGTACCTCTTGCAGATCTTAATCAAATTAAGCAATCATTTTTAATGTTTCATTAATCATCCATTTGGTCGTCAATCGACTGAATTTAAAGCGGGGAGATCTCCCCGTTCGGTTGGTTAAGTGTTAAAATAATTTTATCGATCGAATTTGTTTATGCTTAAAGAGCTGTTGAAAGCGTACCCGTTGCACCGACCGCAATATTCAATTTCGTACGCAGAAAGTGCACTGGATCGATATAAAATGGAGAAACTGTTTCAAATTTTGCATTGACTCGGCCTCGAGTGCAAAGGGTTAACACTTGTTCCTTTAATCTGTTCCCATCGAAACTCGTTCTTTCGCTCGTTTATGCGAACAGTTGCACGCTTTTCGACCGACAATATAGTATGAAGAATATACGCTGATACAGTCGCGTCGAAAAGTATGATCGACGCCCTCGCAAACGCAACGACTTCCTTGAAACGTTTACGGACTGATTTCGATGAAATTTCCAGCAAGCGAGCGAGATCTAGAAAACGCATTTTTTAAATGTTCGTTATCGGCGCGCGTAAAAAGGTCGAAGCAAGAAAAGTTCGTAAGGAAAGCTTTCTCCTCGATCGTCTTTTCTTCGATGCGCGCGATCGATCTTTCCGAATATTTGGACACCGGATCTGGGTTGGGCTGTTTAATCGGGGAAATTGATCGACCGTTGCGAGCGCGGCCTCGCGACTGCTAGGTTTCGCAGCGATTTCGCGAGCAATATGCGCCGCGGTTCGAGCGGATGACGCGCAGAACTGCGGCGACTCTCTTTATCGGCGTTTTATCGTCGACGGCGCCTCCGTCCGTCTCCGCGGCTCCGCGTCGCCCGCGTGGCCGCGAGAAATCAACAGGCCAGTCAATAATGGGTCGCGACTCGCGAGAGCCGGCACGTGCACTCGAAGCCCGCCGTGCGAACATAAATCCGGCCGCCGAACCGCGAACGACGCGCGGCGCGACGCGACGCGACGGTCGTTCGCGAAAAGCCCGGGAGCGTTAATACGCTCGCGCGGCCGGGTGAAATTAAATTCTGCGTCGTTTGCGGCGCATTGTATTTTAGTTTCGAACACGCAGCCACCAGCGCGGGTTTCTCAGTTTCTTTGTTCCTTTGGAGCCGTTACTGCTTGGAACACCTTTTATGAACGGTCCGGTTTAACGCTGCCGGACGGGGACCGTCCGTTGTGCCCAACAAAAATTCGGCGATAATTTTCTGCCCATTGCGCCCGCGTGTTTCTAATTTAAATTAAAACTTCGCGCGAATATATTTTCTGCGAAATTCCAGCTCGAAAATGCCACGGCCTTTTGGGAAACTACGTAGAGACACATTTTGGGTGAAAATTGGTAAACTTTGACCGACGATAACTTCGTGAAAAATCGTCGTAGAACGATGGTTTTTCTTTTAAATGAAAGATTGAAATCTCTGCTTTAAGATGCTGTTTCGCGATTTTAAGGTTCACGCACCCTCGTCGCTGTAAGCATTTCAATGCGAGGCCATGTTCGTGAAAAATTGCCAAGTTCGACGAAATGTACGGACTTGGCGAAATTTTTTTCGGGCATGCCATTTGCAGCGAAAAAAGTTCGATCCTTCCTCTTTAATTTAAAAAAAAAGGAACGTGGCTGCGATTTTTTCCCGCAAAGTTACAGCACTTCAAAGTAACCCCTGCATTTTTGTCATGTACCGTCGACATGCGAGACCGACAAGGGTTGCTTCAAAGTGCTGTAACTTTGCGGGAAAAAATCGCAGCCGAGATTCTTTTTTTTCAAATTAAAGAGGAAGGATCGAACCTTTTCCCGCTGCAAACGGCATGCCCGAAAAAAATTCCTTGAAGTCCGTACGTTTCGTGAAACTTGGCAATTTTCAGTACGACGAACATGGCCTCGCATTTAAATGCTTGCGTCCACGGAGATGCGTGATGCTTAGAATCGAAAAACAGCATTTTAAAGTAGAGATTTCAATCTTTAATTTAAAAGAAAAGTCATCGTTCTACGACGATTTTTCACGAAATTACAGCACTTTGAAGCAACCATTGTCGGTCTCGCACGCCGACGCTACATGACAAAAATGCAAGGGTTACTTTGAAGTGCTATAACTTTGCGAGAAAAAATCGCAGCCACGTTTCTTTTTTTTCAATTTAAAGAGGAAGGATCGAACTTTTTTCCCCTGCAAACGGCATGCCCGAAAAAAATTCCTTGAAGTCCGTGCGTTTAGTCGAACTCGGCAATCGTCGGTACGACGAACACGGCCCCGCATTTAAATGCTTGCGTCGACGGGATGCGGGAGACTTAGAATCTCGAAACGGTGTCTTAAAGTACAGATTTCGAGCTTCGATTTAAAAAAAAGATCATCGTCCTACGATGATTTTTCCGGAAGTTATCGTTAGTCGAAGTCGGCCGATTCGTATCCGATATTTGTCTGTAATTTAGTCGAGCGGTGCATTTGATCGATAAAAGTGCAATGAAAAGCAGCAGCGCGAAGTTGTGGCAGCGCGGAAGGGTTAAACATTCATCGTTCGGCCACCGTTCGATGCGTTCGCGAATTCGCAATGTTTATTCACGTGCCAGCTCGTGAATCTTTCCTCGTCGGCCGCGTTTCCCGGCAGCGCGCTTATAATATGCATGTCGATATATGCACTGTGTCGCGGGCGCGCGCGCGCGCGCTCACTCGCGCTCGCTCGCTCGGCGAGTGCAAGGTCCTAGCATTGACTCCGGACACGGCATTCGAGTAAATTGCACAAGCGGCTCTCGTTCACCGACTCCGCTTCTGGCTGCCGCGCGCGTTAACACGCGCCACGGATCCGTGTTCCTATTTCGATGTGTGCCCACGCGTCCACTGTGCTCGCCGCGCATGATTCAAGGATACAACGCGCCGCGCCGAGACCCGAGACCGATGCGAAAATTCCGAAAAATTCAATACGGATGCTGCCGCGACGAATAGTTGCTCGCTGGCACCAAAAGAAAGACGCGGCGCTAATAAAATAGATGGTAGGATTTTTACTATGAAGAATTTTTTACTGTAAAGAATCGAAGATTTGTTTGTTGCTGTGTTTATTAATGGGTGCAAACCGTTTGTTAGATAATAATAATAATAATAATAATAATAATTATTATGAATTTATTTAGCAATGGGAGGAACCCTTTGTTACAGTTAGAGAGAGAGAGAGAGAGAGAGAAGGAGAGAGTCTAAGCAAGAGAGAGAGAGAGAAAGAGAGTCTAAGCAAGAGAGAGAGAGAGAGAGAGAGAGAGAGAGAGAGAAATACTATGGTAGCAGTCACACAAGGACCTTTAAAACACGAAACCTTAAAACCGAAGGAAAGGAAAAAACGCAAACGCGAATATAAAAACTCGAGGGTAAAAAAGGAGAAGTTAGTTATACGTTATAGATGATGGAACGTTCCCGTGTCGAGCTCAAATTTATGGTGAGAACTAAAAAAAAAAGAAGACTTAACGAAGTCGATACGGTTACAATGTTTATTCACATTTATAAAAATCCTATTCAGCCGGTTGAATTCAAGCCAATAGCGAGGATAATTTATTGAAATGGAGATTCGTAATTCGTCATCCTCTTCGGCAGCTACGATTTCAAATAAATTTACATCTGCAAGCATCGACAAGATCAACACGGTTATCCAAGGTTCTGTACTCAAAACACAAGTCTGCAAATGTTTATTAGTTTCCCGACGAGAGATAGACCAAGCTGCGGAGAAACGGTGTTTCTAAATTCATTAAACATCGGCTACTAAAAGAGAAGCGAATTTGGATATTTCAATCCTCGAACGGTCTTCCGAGCAGAACTTTAAATCATTGGTTAAATTATGATAGTACCGAGTGCGATTTTTTTATTTCGTACAGCTGTTAATCGATGCGATTTAAACGGAGCCAGAATGTTTCTGGTAGAAAGTCGCTGGTAACAAGATCAGTCCGATAATTCGAGAAACATTGCGAACCTTATAAATCAACAGGATTTAAGCGATAATTGTAATTACTCTCTCTCTCTCTCTCTCTCTTGCTTAGACTCTCTCTCTCTCTCTCTCTCTCTTGCTTAGACTCTCTCTCTCTCTCTCTCTCTCTCTCTCTCTTGCTTAGACACTCTCTCTCTCTTTCTCTCTCTCTCTCTCTCTTTTGCTTAGACTTTCTCTCTCTTTTTTGTTTAGACACTCTCTCTCTCTCTCTCTCTCTCTCTCTCTTTCTTTGTAGTGCGTAATCTTCTAAAAATGGATCTCATAATTTTTGATGTGTATAATATAATAATATAATATAATAATATAATAATATAATAATATAATAATCTATAATAATACAATAATATAATACTGTTAATACTGTTAATAATAACTGTTAATATAATAATGTGTAATGAACATAGTTATTAAAGATTTCGCGAAGCTGCGACAGAAAATTTCGAGGGTCTTGTCGAGGATGCGCAAGAAAGTGGATGTTTCGTTCCACCGTGGATCGGTTTGCCGCGTCGTTGCACACCGCGGTGTAACGCAACAAGCTGCATTGTTCCTTGTTATCGAGGAGAAGGTTAACTAACGCGCGCGCTGAATCAGGCCGAAAGAGTGCGCCGACAGAGAGGCAGACGAGCGATTAAAAGGAAAACGCGATCGCGCGACCAAGACGCGACGCGACGCTTGTCCCCGTGTTTCTGCGTTTCCAGCACACCTGGCCAAGCTACACGGTGCACCGACGCGGCGCGGCGTTGCACCGGGATGCACCGGTGAGCGGATCACGGCGCATTGAAAGACCGCGAGTCCTCCTCCCGCGCCGCCTTCGACGCCGAGGATAATTCCGAAGAGAATAAGGCTGCGGGAAAGAGGGCGACATTCTGAATCATTCCGGTGCTCGATCATACAGGAACTATTCTTCCTTTGGACGCGGGCCGAGCCTTCGTTACGCTTCCAAGAGCCGCGTTTGCCACTGCGCCGCGGCGACGAATCCTTTTCGGGGTGCAGTCGACGGAAGCGATCGACAGTGTTCGACAATGTTCGACAATGTTCGGCTCTGTTCGACCGTATTTGATTATCGATTTAATAATTTAATAATAATATTAATTAAATAAAAATAATAATAATAATAGTAATAATAAATAATAATGATGAAATATAATATTAATTTAATAATAATAATTTAATATTTGCACTCGAGTGGCGACCCTGAGGCGTCATACAAAATTGTTAAGGTTATGTCAAGGTTATATATATATATATTATATATCACGTTTCAAAATAATTTTAACATTATTGAAGTTGTTTATATTTAAAAAAGAACATTGCGAAGTGTAATTGTTGCTCGGGTCGTATATGCATAAAATGCAGTAAGTGATATGAAATGAAAATACTACAGAACAAAGAAACTAGTTTAGAATTCGAGTCACAGTTGCTTCGAGCGCAAAGGGTTAATTTCTCGCGAGCGTAGATTAAGTGTAGGTATTACCGCGGACGCCCCGAATACTGCGGCGTTTTATAAAAGTAATCAAATGTAACATTTTGTAGTGCGTGACCTTCTAAAAATGGATCTCATAATTTTTGATGTGTTTTATATAATAATATATTAATATAATAATATGGTAATATAATAGTATAGTAATATAGTAATATAATAACATAATAATATAGTAATATAATAATATAATAATATAGTAATATAATAATATAGTAATATGGTAATATAATAATATAGTAATATAATAATATAGTAATATGGTAATATAATAATATAGTAATATAATAATATAGTAATATAGTAATATAATAATATAGTAATATAATAATATAGTAATACAATAATATAATAATTTTTTAATGAACTCTCGCAGTTTTCAAGGACGAAAGCATCTCCCGCCTGCTTTTCGACTAACATCGAATCGTGATCGTTCCCCAAATAATTTCGAATAATTTCAAAATTCCAACGCGCCAGTCTAGAAATTAGATTAAGAGCGACGCTCGCTGCAGGTGTCGAAGGCGTGCAATCGCTATTAGCCTGTAAACCGACCGATTCATTTTCGGCGGCACGTTCGCGCGAGAAGGCAAAGGCGTGTTCGCGGCTCGGCGCGGCGAAGAGGCGGGCGGGGTAGCGCGAGGCAGTAGGTGGATTAGCAGCGCGGTGTTTTTGCAGTCGGACGAGGTCGAACACGGTCGAGACTCGAGGTTTCGCGACGTCTGGTTCGGTTTGCTCGGAAGGCCGAGGCAAAAGCCGCAGGCAGGCCCGAGCGAACGAGCGAGCGGGCGAGCGAGCGACCACGGCCGATCGAGCCAGCTGCCAGGCAGGTGATGCTGCAGCTGCCTGTTAGCGAGGCACGTCCTCCTCTCGGTAGCCGTCTCTCATCCGCGAGCCCCTCTCGGTCCTGGACCAGTCGCCGGGATCGATGCTCTCCCCGGCCCTCCTCTGCCGAAAGCCACCGTCCAAAATCGACTCTCCGGGCCCGACCCGCGCCCGACCCGCGCCCGACCCGCGCCCGACCCGGCCCGCCGAAGCCTCGCTCCATTCCCCAGCCGCCGCGTTCTCGCCAGGGTGCCTGCGAGATCTTCGTTTTATTCCCCTCGATTCTACCTAACGACTCTCTAATAGGAGGACCCAGCATTTTTATGCATTTCGGGCGAACCGTTCGGCAAGGGATGCGAATCATTTGAAAAATTGAATGCGAAATTCGAAATTATCCGAGACGATTCTAGGGAACAGATGTCGACGCTGGAACTAACAAACCGGTGGAAATGACTGCTTCCTGATTTTGTTTCTTTTAGAGTTGCAGGTGTTATTTTGACATTTTTGTAGAAGGATGTACGTTAGTCTCGTTAAGAGCTCGGTTGTTCCAATGTTAAGTAAAGGGAAATTGTTTCTTTCGATTGAGTTCTAAACAGTGTGACAACGTTGTGAACTTTTTCCTATATCTTTGCAATGTCCAGCTTCTCGATTTTGCCATAAATGCATAAAATAGAGAATAAAGTACTGAAAGTACTACATAAATAATAAAGTACATAATAAAGCACTAAATAAATAATAAAGTACATAATAAAGCATTAAATAAGTAATAAAGTACATAATAAAGCACTAAATAAATAATAAAGTACACAATAAAGCACTAAATAAATAATAAAGTACTAAATATATAATAAAATACATAATAAATAATAAAGTACCATATGATCAGCCGAAAACCATAAAAAAAAACTATCCGGAACATTTGTTCGTACAACGAGTTGTCCGAGTATTTTACGAGTTATTCGACCTCGTCGCGTCACGAGACACTCGCCCCGTAGATTACAATTAAGATCGGGTACATTTTCGGTCGAAATTTTCAAGAATGTCACACGGAACACGGACGGCTGAAGAATGAACTCCGGTCGAGAGAATCGGTCTTGTCGGGATACTCATTGCCGGGGATGTACCTGGTAGAAAGGTGTCCGAGCAAAGGAGGAATCCTGGTCCGCGAAGTTTCCGTGTCCGTCGGAAAACGTGCCGCGCAGGTAGCTTTTAATTTACGAGAAAGTTTGCCAGATGGCCAGGTGATATCGCAGCTGTCCGTGGCGGCGCACGCGACCGCTTATCTCGCCGCGGCTCCTGAAAAATGCCGATGCTCCGGGCCCGCAGCCGGCCACCGCGGCCGCTGCGCACCTTCTCCGTCGCTTTTCCAGCTCTTCTTCTTCCTCCTTCTCTTCTTCGACGATTTTCCTTTCCGCTCGCCCCTTCTTCGCGGCCGCGGCGGATTCGATCCGCCGAAAGCGCAAGCTGGACCGAGCGGAGCCGCGGCGCGCCGCGCGCGAGCAACTGCGTAGAAAACCGGCCGCCTTTTGCATACACAATCTGGAAACTTGTCACGCTCCAGATACTCGCGCGAGCGCGCCTTCATCCTACTAAACTGGATACCACGAATGGACGAAAGCAATATCGCGGCGACCGGCTGCCGAAACTGGAAACTGGAAACTGGCCGCGGATCGTCTCTAGCTTGTTATCGGGACGCGATAACAGCACGGCTGGATAGATCTGCCGCATAGAATTGCGGAAAGATCGCGCGAGAGCCACTGCGGTTCTTTGGAGATAACATTTTTGGCGACGCCGCGGCGTGTACGCGTTGCTCCGACGAACGACGGGTGCGCGCCGGTCTTATTCGGGTCAGGAGCAGCGAGGCCACGCCCACGCGGCCTCGGCAACGCGAGTGGGCGTGGCTTCGCCGCTCTCTAGACGCGACGCACGTATTCCGACGAGAAAATGCATCTTCTCGGCGAAAACCATAGAACGAACCTGAAAATGTTTTTCCGGGGCTTGGAACGTGAACTTTCGGGGACTGTGAAAGTGTTTTGTTGGTTCTTTTGTTTTACGAAATTGCGACGCTATGGTTGCAACTACCCGATGCCTTTACAAAGGACTTGCAAGGAGCTTTCTATATTTACCGATCTATAATTTACCGATCTATAATTATAATACAATTATTTTATTAACGAATAATTGATCGTAGATCTTTCGATCTTCTCTCTACGGATCTCTGCCGCTGGAACTTCGTCCACCAATTATCCGTTATAATTGCATAAAATTGGCGGTCCGCCGATTATAATCCACGCAGCGTACTCGGGTTAGACCATAAATAAGTGCCCTCCACGTGATAGTTTGCAAACTAGCGTCGAAGTAACCAGAAGCAACTTCGCCAATTCGAACCTGCCATTGACTTCGCACGAAGGCTCGGCGAGCTGCAAGTCACGTGCCCAACAGGTTCCAGTTAGCACAGCGGTCGCGTGTTGCCACTAATTCGAACTATGAATTGGACTGTACCGGCGAACGTGACTAACGCCAAACATTGCCAAATTCGATCGTAACCCTCACTCCCGTGCTCCTCATTTAGCTCTTGTGTCAATAACGGAAATTTGCTGCCACAATGTCCCGCGGCATTGTAATCTCGGCATACCAATTACGTTTCGGCTTACGTAACTTCACGAATTTTCGCATGTTTCTGGGTTTCGAATCGATTTTGTTTCGGAGGCGTCGTCCGGATTCCAGGAAAATTTCGCTTTGTTCGAGACGACAATGTGTTATTAATACGATATGATAATATAATAAATAATAATTTATTTATTCGTGTAAACGGGTAGGGAAACCCTTTGTCGCAGAAGAAGCGAGCAAAGAGAGAAACGAAATAATATCGAAATAAATCGATATCTTGTCATTGTTGTAAAATGATATCCATCGAGAGCGTTTAGGGCCCGGTAATTCTAGCGTTAAACAATCTGAAGCTTCCTCGAATTTATAAAAATGTATAGGCTAGTTGCAAAATTAATTATATGATGAGAAAATTCTGCAGAAGTATTTTCAATTGACGTTTTGCTTACAAATAACGCCCCCCCCCCCCCCGAAATGGTGGAACAAATTAGAAAAACGTAAGAGGAAATATTTTTGCTCGTCGCTTTCCTCGTCGCGCGTAGCAAATTGTTGCTAAAAATTGAGAAAGGTTATCCAGGTGGTCAGGATGAGACGCGAGGGTCGATAAAAGCGTGGCTCGGCACGCGCCGGACTTAATCGCGCGATATCAAAGGGTAATTAGTCAGCGTCCGGCGCGTCTTGTTTTGCGCAGACCCAATTACAGTTTAGCAGGACGGTTCGATGGGCAGAGAAAGGGCGGGAGCGAGAGGGTCGCGTTATGAAAGAGCGATAAAGAGAACAGAGAGAGAGAGAGAGAGAGAGAGAGAGAGAGAGAGCGAGAGAGAGTGAGAGGGCGGGAGGGGGAGGAGGAGAGTAGAGACACGGTCTGGCAACATTTTTCTTGGAGCAGCTGCAGCTGCGGGAGCGAACAAGCGAACAAGCCGAGTCAAAAGTCACGAGGGGTGAGCGCAGGGGAGACGTCGCACCGGAAATACCCGCAACACATGCTCTCCGCCAGCTTCCTGTCATGTAGGTGGTTTAACTGCGACGCCGGGGTGACGATAAAATATAATTTCCAGGCTGCGACGCAACCGACTTGCCACAGGAAGCGCGCCGCTCTCTCGATCCGTCTCGCGCGATCGTCGCGAAAAAAACAAGCGAATCATTCGGTCCACCGGAAACTTCCGGTCGTCGCCATTGATAGGGCGGCGACCGATGAACTTTTCGAGCCGGTGGTCGCGAGACGCGCGCGGCTTTCTTTCGCGGGACAGCGCGACGAAACGACGGTCGTCGCCGGCTGTGAAACCGAACGACGATAACGCGCTCGATCGGCAACGATTCGTTAGAAAGGACGATCTGCAACACTGCTGCAACACTGCTGCAACCATTCGTGATTGCGAGTAAAAATCTTTCCGCGTTCGTCCGACACCGTTTTCCCTTTTCGAAACACCGATTTACAGTAATGTCTCCCTAACTGACGCTAAAATTGCGCAGAAAAATGGACAATTCGGGAAGAGGAGATACGATTCATTTGTGTCTTCTGCCCTCGTTTTACAATTACGAATTATCAACAACTATAAAGGCGAGATTCAAGGCTCGATTTTAGGCGAAATTGTCCATTTTTCTAGACAACTTGAGCGTCAATTAGAGAGACATTACTATACAGTTATGTCTCTCTTACTGACGCTTAGATTGCGCAGAAAAGTGGACAATTCGGGAAGAGGAGATACGATTCATTTGTGTCTTCTGCCCTCGTTTTACAATTACGAATTATCAACAACTATAAAAACGAGATTCAAGGCTCGATTTTAGGCCAAATTTGTCCATTTTTCTAGACAACCTGAGCGTCAATTAGAGAGACATTACTGTACAGTTATGTCTCTCTTACTGACTCTTAGATTGCGCAGAAAAATGGACAATTTGGGAAGAGGAGATACGATTAATTTGTGTCTTCTGCCCTCGTTTTACAATCACGAATTATCAACAACTATAAAAACGAGATTCAAGGCTCGAATAATCGTATCTCTTCTTCCCAAATTGTTCAATTTCGTGCACAATCTGAGCGTCAATTAGAGAGACATTACTGTAGTTCCTCTGGCAACGTGTCCGATCGACGAGCGACAGACGTTTCGAAGTACGTCGATGTGAAAACGGTTCGCTGCAACTCGATGGCATATATCGCCTGGAAGAATATTATATCGCAAGACACTTTCACGTCGTGAAAAGCAAATCGCATCCCGGTTACCGTTACAAGAAAACAAACCGTGCAATCAAAGAAGAAAAGAAAAAAGTAGAAAAACTGCAATCGAGAAACACGTATTATACGAATCTAGTCGAACTGACAGGCTGATACGTCGCACTTCTGCGCGGATTAGCGGTCCCTCTGCTCGCGAAACATTTAACAAGTTCAGCGAAAGTCGATCCGCACGTTGGTTTCCTCTGAAAGATGTTCGAGGCGCGGTTCGATCCGCTTGCCAGATCCAACCGGTACGAATCTTTGTTTGTATCGAGGAGTCGTTTTCTCATAAACGAGCGATAACGATAACGAGCATATATACACTTGGCAAGGCGAGGAGCGCCTCTATCGGCGTCGATTTTTCTTTTTAATTCGCTGATTAATCGATGACGGAAAATAGAGAGATGGTGATAAAGAGAAGGGGGAGGGGGAAGAGAGCGTTTCGCGGCAGGCACCGCGAAATGAAAAGCGAGTGGAAAAACGTGTAACAATTTGACCGGCAAATATTTGACGGAGATCATCGTAATTAGGCGGACCGCGTGCCGCGGTTATCGGTGTATAAAAAGATAAATATTACTCTTGGCAGTTTTTGATTCGCGGCCGGGCCACGGCGGTGGTGCTCTCGGGTCGGAGGACCGCGGTACCGTCTGGTTTCGCACGGAAATACAATTTCGACAAATTCGAGGCCGCCGGCCGCTCGTCCCAACCCCCCCGGCATTCTGTACAAGCACACGCGCGGCGGCACAGAGGCACCGAAAACTGGAAAACAGTGGCCGCGTATCAGCGCCTCTATTAAACCAACGGTTTAACCGTGTTCCGCAGAGAGGACAAATAAAAGCGACCGTGAAATCGCGTTCTTTTTTTGCCTCTCGATCGTCAGCGCTGCGACACCTGCGGCCGGCTTTCTCGTCGCGCTCGACGATCTTCTAGACGCTGCACGTGCAATTTTAGCGCATGCATCGTTCCAACGCCTTCGCCGTAGTTCTGCTCGTACGTTAGCCATGGAACATGTTTGTGCTGTTTTAGGCATTCATTTTCGTTCCGGTATACGTATTCGGTCGTTCGCAATGTACGACATTGGATGCATTTTAGAATGGAAAAAGCAAATATCGTGTATCCTGCGATTGTTCAATTTTTATTTAATCGGTAATAAAATCGTAGAGCATTAAAGGCGACTCGTTGCACGACTAGCCTTATAAAATCTATAACGTTCAATTTATTTGGACAATTTATTTGCTCGGCGCATGTTTTTATTACAACATGGACGCGAACAAGGGTGCAATAGTTTGCTATAATATAGCAGTAGTGCATCTTTAATTCCTTGCGTACCATTACTTTCAACGTAACAATTATCACAGCTTTTACGACCGTAGTAATTTCTTTGAAGATAAAGAACAATTGTTAACAATTTAATTAAAGAACAACCCACGTTTACTTGGACGTTTAAATATTAATTTACAAGGAAAGTTTAAGGAACATAAAGGAAGTTTATTAAAGGAAGTTTATTCGGACATAAAGGACCGCGGTAATATTCATCCTTGATTATAAAATTCAAATTTTCAAACAGATCATTCCTATAACAGCTCAACGAATTAAACGAACCGCTTCGATTTTACGCGATCTTCGAGCTTCGCGAGGCTGCTGAGACGAGCTCGGCAGACAGTAGCGTCGAGATAGAGAAAAGTTTCGAGCGATCGTCGTCGATCGGTCGATATTTATTCGAACGAGGGATCCGTCGAGGTGCTCCGACGACCCTCACCTTTCGAGGAGACGGGGCCGGGGGATGGAATTGTGTGCAGAGGGATGCAGTCGGTAACCCGTGCAAACACTACACTCCGTCCCTAAAGCCGATTTCAGCCCCCTTCGAGCAAACCTCCGAATGCACCCCCACCGTTCACCCCTTCTGCCGTCGAATCGACGACACCCTCGAGAGACGAGAGGCATTTCCGTCCGGCGACGTTTCGGACGACGACGTCGACGTCGACTACGACGACGCGACGATCGTCCGCGTGGGACCCGTCGTTCAGACCCGCGCGGCTTATTCCCGCCGGAAACGTGCAACTGCACCGTGCACCGGTGCATCCGGCTTCGCGAACAGAATTTTCCGCTCGAGGCACCGCAAAGTATCCAAGAAAATTACGGTATTAATTAGCGAAACCGAAACTGTCTTCCTTTTGTTGTTTGTTTGGACATTTTCACGGACAAAGCCCTTTGAAATTAGGTGAATCAAGAATTTTATATAAAAATGAGAGCGATGTGGAAATTGATTGCAAGATATATGAATATATTATTATTATTATTATTATTATTATTATATATATGTATATATATATATATATATATATATATATATAATATATTCAAATTTTAACCCTTTCGCTACGACAGCTCCATCCGCCGAAGTACCGTCAACGAACGGAAACTCGCTCCAGAAATATGCACAGTGCGCGTGGTTTCTGTATATATGTTGTTCCAAGTCTTAAATAATAACTGTGCCGAATAAAACGATCGTTGTTCTAATGTAACAAGTATATTTACATTTTTAATTTAAAAATACTTACAAAATTACAGGTAACACAGGTATTTATATAATTACAAAGCCTAACGATTAATCGTTTAAGATATAATAATATGTAAGAACTAATAATATAATTCTGTGCGATATATTTGAAAGCAAGGATCTACAGGGTGTCCCAAAAATGTCTCGTAATCCGAAAGTGGCGGGTTCCTCGAGTCATTTGAAGCAACTTTCTCCTTTACAAAAATTTTCTCCGAGGCACTGTTAGCGAGTTATCAACGAAAATCAGTGACCAATGAGAGGCGAGATCTGCTGGCGCGAGACGGCCGAGCCAATGAGCGGAGCTGGACTTCGCGCGCTCGTTGACTCGATCGCCTCGCGTCGACAGATCTCGCCCCTCATTGGCTGGCGGTTTTCATTGATAACTCGTAAACGAAGCCGCGGTTTGCATTTTCGCTAAGGAAAAAGTTACTACAAATAACCTAAGGAATCCACCATTTCCGGATTGCGAGACATTTTTGGGACACCCTGTATACAAAGGCCAACATCGCAATCTTTGCACTCGTACCGTGAATCCGTTCTTTTATCATTTTTGCTACAAATTACACTTCATTTCGATGCCGCATATACATGGCGCTCGGCGCGGAAGGGTTAACGCTTCCTTCCGCTCGATGCGAAAGGGTTAACGAATACGGATGTTTACGCGAAATAAAAATGATCTTCATCCGTTGCAAAAGAAAGAAAGAAATTTTCTGTTGGTAATTGAGCAACGTTTCAGCAATTTCAGCAGATCGCGCAAATGAGCATCGACGTCGTCGAATGTCACCGATCTGCTCGCGGTTCGTCGAGTCGCGGATACCCATGTTTGTCAGAAATCCGCAGTCCAGTTATCGCTCGCGATCACCTGTTATCCTACCGGCAAATCACAGCCGGGCGAAAGACACGCGGCTCGTCGTCGCCGCCGCCGCAGAAGCAGAGACAGAAGACCGGCTGCTGCCAGTTCCGAGGAAATCGCGGCCGGTGAAAATAACCCCGGGCCCGCTTTTTCCCGGCGCGTTCGTTCCCATTATCGTCCTACCCGGTGATACGGAACCTGTCTCGACGCCGCCGAATGAAAATCTCCGTGGAAAGTGAAAGAGAGAAGCCAACGAACTCCGTTGCCGATTCCTGGGAATCGCGATCGCGGACTTGCTTTCCCGTAAAACGTTCGCTCCGCGATCCACGCTTCGGCAACTACTGAAACTGCGTCTGCATCCGACAGTCCGCGCTCGGTGACTTATCTCCGTCCCGTCTCTTATCCGCGGTTTTTCTTCGACGCTGACACATTTCTGAAATTCAATATTAAACGTCTAACCGGTCGCTGTTTGTTCGCAACATTCTAAATTTGTTTCTCGCTATCTTGGCGCGCATTGATACGGTCGATTAAATTGGTACAATCGATGCGGTCGATTAAATTGGTACAATTGATGCGGTTGATTAAGTTGGTACAGTCGATGCGGTCGATTAAATTGGTACAGTCGATGCGGGCGATTAAATTGGTACAGTCTGTGCGATCGATTAAATTGGTACAGTCTATGCGGTCGATTAAATTGGTACAGTCTATGTAGTCAATTAAATTGGTACAGTCGATGACAGTTGAATTTATAAGAATAAGCTTGCAGGCGATAAAGTCACAATTGGTACTATGCAGTAGATTAAATTGGTACAGTCGATGCAGTCGATTAAATTGGGGTACAGTCTATGCGGTCAATTAAATTGGTACAGTCTATGCAGTCGATTAAATTGGTACAGTCGGTGCAGTCGATTAAATTGGTACAGTCGGTGCAGTCGATTAAATTGGTACAGTCTATGCGGTCAATTAAATCGGTACAGTCTATGCAGCCGATTAAATTGGTACAGTTGATCACAGTCGAATTTATGAGAAAACAAGCTTGCAGGCTTGTCACAATTGTTTCGAGATTGGCGCGATATTCTCGGCGAAACCATTGAGAGAATTATAAAATCGGCGATATTAAAGATACAGCGAGGTATCGCGAACCGGACTAATGAACATCGAACCGCGATGATTAATATTTCGCGGCGGCGCGATGCATGTTTGAACAAGTGCATCGATTCGTACATGGAATTCGACGTTCTCGGTTTAACGAAACTCACGGGTTACGTTTCGTCGTTAACGATTGGCCTACGATCTGCGACTAACCAACGCGTCTAATCTTATTGCACGAAAAAAATGGTACGCTTTCGATCCGTAATCTCTGGAGCTATTTAACTTGTCGAAAACACCTTCGGACGTCGCTTTAATGGGCAGAGTGATTGACGCGCTTGGCCTAATTGTCATCGTTGCTCACGATTAGTCGGCGGATCTTTGCGCAAAATAAAAATTGCCTGCGCCAGTTGCAAGATATACAAGAGCTGCGTAGACGTTTAGATTTAGATCGATTCATATAGATTTATATAGATTTAGATCGATTTATATAGATTTATATAGACTTAGATCGATTTATATAGATTTATATAGATTTATATAGATTTAGATCGATTTATATAGATTTATATAGATTTAAATCGATTTATATAGATTTATATAGATTTATATATGATTATATTTGATCATTTTAATTATTCGAAAATAATGCAAGCACTTTCGAATCCCTCGAATGATTTTACTGTTTCGTATCGGACCTAATCGCGCCCGGCATAAACGCATAAAATCCGCATTCTCCTTTCGAACGACAGCGAGACCGCTCGAGCGACAAAAGCATCGATTTCGGTGGCCGGAAAGTGGCCGGCGTAGGACAGCGGCCGGTAGGAGGAAGGCGAAACGTTGGCAGCGATCTAACGCCCTGGCAGTGTCCGCTCGTTGGACGTTCAATTGACTCTTACCTGGCGACCTACCTGCCGGGACAACCTTGACGCATTTCAATGGGCAAAGCAAGCCTCTCTTGCTTGCTTGCTGGCGTGTCTCTCGGCTCTCTCGGATCTCTCGGATCTCTCGGTTCTCGGTTCTCGGATCGCGGCGCCGCGGCAACCAGTTTCTGCGATAATGCTCTCGCCGGACTCCATAATCTCGCCGTAAAAGGAACAAAGCAATGGTGTCAAGTCTGTCGGCGACAGATCGCGCCTGTCTGGCAGGTGCGCATCGCTCTCGGAGGCTCGCGAGGTGCCAGTTGGCTCGCATCTAGGTCCTCTCGGGTTGCGTGCGCCCGCAGGTGCAACTGCAACCACCGCAGATGCGGCCGTCGATGCAATTTTCTCCCCTGAAATCGGCTCGCGGCCCAACGGGAACCCGGGGACCGGGAACCGAGCCGCGAAAACACCGGTCCCTCCCTTTCTCCTTTTATATCTCTTCTGCCCTCTCGCTTCTTCGTCGCCTTTTTCCTTTCTTTTTTTCTTTCCATTCGATTCTTCTCTCGCTTTTTGCCTCGCCCTCTTCCTCTCCCTCGTCTTGTTCCGCTGCCGCGAATTACGGCAAATAAATCGACGCGCACACGAACGAACCCGAATCTTCTGTCTCGCTCCCGGAGTTTGTTTTTCTCGCTCGGCGATCTCCCGCGGTTCGCGTGGACGGGCTTCTTCTCGAACGGCCGGCGAAATTTGACAGCTTCCGACGATTCCTCGCGGTTATTGCTTACATTATGGCCGGTCCTCGGTGCTTCGCGGTCGAGAGACAGAAGGCAGCTGAGCGATCCGGGACTTGCCAGGCTCCTTCTGACAGGCTTTGCTCTGCTCGCGGTGGCCTTCTTTTATCGCCGGGCTGTGCGAAAGAGGCCTCCGCAATTCCCTTCTCGCCGGTCTTTTACCGATTGTCCCAACTTCGTTGCTCGAAAGGCGATCTTCCTTCGGCGAAACATATTTTTTCAAGCCTCGAAAACCGCCCGAAACGATCGCTTTCTGACCGACACTTATTTTACAATTCTTCCGATACCGTAAAAATGATTCGTCACATTTTTACGCGAACGTCTTCGCTCGAGCACATATTGCAACGAAGATCGTACGATGTTTAACCCTTTTAGTGCCGGGCGAAAAAGAGATGCTTACGCGAAGAATAACCGGCCGAATTTTACGATTTTACTAGGATTTGGAGAAAGGCTCGTAAAAACCAAACGAAAAGCAATATACACATAATTCAAAAAGCAGTGTATTGAGGACAAAATAGAGAATAAAACGGTGACGCTAATTTCTCTCTCGTAATGAAATTAGGCTATTTATAACGTATTTATTTATTTATAACGCTACAAGATATGGGCCGATATATCGGCTCTGGCACTTTTCGCCAGTAAAAGGGTTAACCGTTTGACTGCCGAGGAGCGTTATCACGCTCTTATGTTGTGCCAAAAAATGCGAAGAGCGCGATAGCGCTCCTGTCTTTGTTTTTCATGCCAAGACTGCGGAGAGCGTAATAACGCTGCTCTAAATCGCTAGAATTTGTGCTTACTACAAATTTTAATCGCAAAATTACTTCAAACAAATTTATGTAAATAAGTGGTATTTTTTAATTTTTCTTGTTGCAAAGCAATACAAGCGAGTTCATTGTATGAAAAGTGTTTTACATTTTCTCCTGTACACGCGCAATTAGCGCCGCAGTTTTGGCGTATGTCCGAAAAGAACACGTCGGCAGCCAAACGTTTAAATAAATCTAGTCTTGCCGTCGTTGTAAACGCGCGTCGGTCGCGTTTACGGCTCGCTGGATTCCAGCGTTAATAATAGAACAAGAGAGCGACGAACGTTTCTCGGATACTCGGAAGAGATTTTACGTCGCCTCGAAGCCGATCTCGTTGCATAATAGCCTTTCAGTAATTAGCAGGATTGCAGGCGCGGTCGAGTAGAGCGCGTCACGCTTCTTATTGTGTTTCCTCCGAGCGTCGGACAAGGGAGATTTTCGGCGCGGAGAACGCGGTCGGTCTTCGCGTCAGTCGCCGAAGTTAACGAATAAGGGGTTGGGATCCGAGGGGGTGGTTTCGGCGCGGTGGTCGCCGTTTTAGCCGGCCAGCGGCCGAGCGTTCCGCAATCTCCGGAGGTCGCAGCCGGTTCGCGAAAGTAATTAAAATCGCATAGGACAACCGGGGCTTAGGTACTTCTCGCGGCAAACAACGTAAACGGCCGGAGTCCGCCGCGGTAAATCGCCGTCCCGAGAGAAATTTCTCGATTCCAACCGGTCCTACCCCGTCGAAACCCTTCCTCCCCTCGCGGCGCTTCTGCAACGCCGGGCACAAAGCTGCTGCTCGCCGTGTTCTCTCTCGCAAACGAAAACCTGCTACTCGCCCGGAGCGGAGATCCGAAACAGGAACACGCCGCCTCCGCTCCGCTCCGCGGTTTAATCCTCTCCGTTCCCGTAATCGTTGCGTCGCCCTAATATTTTCGCGATTCCCAATGAAACCAAGCGGAACTCGCGCTGTTCGATTATCAACCGCGAGTCGTCGTTCGCGGCGCGAGCGAGCGACTGGCCTTTAATTTATTTACCGCGCGGCGGGTTTATTTCGTTGCGGAAGAAATTGCCGGACAGAAAATTCGATCGAGTCAGTGAACCGAAATGTGATTGCGCACGTATGCGATTATTCCGTACTTACCTCTTCCGTTTCCCAAGCTTCTCTGCGAAGCTGTAACGTTCGAAAGAGATACGAGCCGTTTATTTTGAAAGTGGCACAAGTCACTTTGTTTTTAAGTCGATATATTTAAGGGTTTGCGTTTTAACACGTTTAAAAATATGGACGCTAACTTTCGAGAAGATTTACTTGTATTTGTTGTCTCAGGATACCGATATTTTTCTCGGTATAAATAATTTCGTATAAACGTTAAAAAATCACCACTTTTCATTACGGTAAAGTGACTTATGCCACTTTCAAAACAAACGGCTCATATATAATAAAGCAATAATATATAAATACATCATAATTCCCGGCGGAAGCACGGCGAAGCCTCGCAACCCTCTCACGTCGCTATTTCCGTCCGTAATTACAATCGTACAGAACAGCTTGAACGTTGCACTCTGTGTAACATAAAAATATTCGCGACCGACGTTCGATTATCGACGACGATTTTAAACGATCGGTTAGATGTTTCGAGCCGCTGCACGCTTCGCGTTGCAACCGCGTTGCAATCGCGCTTCGCAGAGTCGTTTCCGCGAGCGAATCGAAAATCTAGGCCGCGTCTGTTCCGATAAATATGCCGGTGGGTCTCGCGAGCACGGTATACAAATAAATAGATTAACTTTGGTCCGGTAAGAGGAACATTTAAAAGAGCAGCGCGAAACGCTTGATTCTCCGCGCTCGATAAAAAGCCTCGCGCCGCGCCGGGAAGCTGATTAAGAGGAAAAGGGGCGACGAAAAATCGATGGGAAAAGGTTTCGCAGGGAAACGAGAGAGAAAGAGAGAGAGAGAGAGAGAGAGAGAGAGAGAAAGAGAGAGAGAGAGAGAGAGAGAGAGAGAGAGAGAGAGAGAGAGAGAGAGAGAGAGAGAGAGGTCTGTGACAGCATGATTGCCGTCGGTGAAACACACGGTGCAGCGAGAGCCGGCGTTACCGTTGAAACCCGTTCCATCGGTTTCTCTAAACCGAACGGAATTATCCGGGATCCCGATAAAAGGCGGCCAATCAGGACAAAGAGAGCTCAAACATCGTTGCCACAACACGGGAGCCGACTTAATCACCGTGCGGCCCCGAAAACTGAGCTCCCTTGTTACGCGCGAACCGTTTCCACGTCGAGGCAAAATTGCGTTTCGTCCGAGAGCGAGCGCGCGCGCGCGACTGACAGAGAACGAGAGAGAGAGAGAGAGAGAGAGAGGGTGGTTTCGGACGTTGAAAAATTCGAGGTAGCCGGGAATCGCGCAGGAAGACTTACCGTTCCCGACTCCCCCGGCGAGCTTTTCGTTAGACGCGAGTCGGAACGTTGCTGCAGCCCCGTAATAAAGCCCGAACAGCTTTCCGGAGCCCGTGCACCCGCGATTCCGACGGTTATTTGCGGACAGAGCGAGCACAACAGAGCACGCGAAGAGAGACCGGCGGAATACGTCTCGAGCCATATTTTCCAGAAAAATTGCGCTACCTCGCGCCTTCCGTCGAAACTTACAAAACAGGAATTTATATTCGCCGCCGCGGAATGTGCATTCGCAATGCGCCGGCCGAAATAGAAATTTAAAAATAGGGAAATCGCGCCACGGAGGATGTTCGCCGTTCAACCCCCAGGACGACGGCGCGATCGTACTTTTCGCCGTTTCGGGGACTTTCGGCTATTCCTGCGATGGTTGCCCGGATAAGTTGATCGACTAGTTGCTCGATACTTTGTTGCTTTCGCTGTTCCGTAACCGCTGCGCTTTTAATTTCGACGAAGAAACCTCGGAAGTTCCGGATATAACTCGCGAACGATGTACTTTAAGTCTTTGTTTATTTAGCGCATCGATGCGTTCTACGATTTGAATTGTTCTGTCGCGTTTCAAGCCGTATAAAATGGTCATACCGTAGGGCGGAAAAGCGGTTTTCGAGTTACAGTAATGTCTCCCTAACTGACGCTCAGATTGTGCAGAAAAATGGACAATTTGGGAGGAGGAGATACGATTATTCGAGCCTGAGAGCTCGTTATTATAATTGTTGACAATTCGTAACTATAAAAGCAAACCCTAAGGCTCGAACAATCGTATCTCCTCTCTCCAAATTGTCCATTTTTGTGGACAATCCGAGCGTCAATTAGAGAGACATTACCGTAGAGTCAAAAAGAGTCGGGAGATTGGCTGCCAATCGGTTCCTTTCTCGCGACAAAATTATTACATTGAATACAGCCATATTAATATAATATTTACAATTAATATATAATATAATACAACACAATTCAATTATATCACAGGTCTTTGAATTTGTAACGTTGATCGTTCTATGGTCCGATCTCGACTCTCGACTGTCCGTTGGTATCGCTATTCCGTGGCAACCCCTATCTTAAAATTAATTCCTAAGGAGTTGTTCACAACAGGGCAGTTTCACGTTACAGCGACTCTATTTGGACGAGTCGTCGTAACAATATACCGGCTGTCCGAAAAATGTCTTGCAATCTGGAAATGAGAGGTTCCTGAAGTCATTCGAAGTAACTTCTTCCTTAGCGAAAATGCAATCCGCGGCTTCGTTTACGAGTTATTAACGAAAAACGCTGACCAATAGGAAACGAGCTCGACTGGCGCGAGAGGCGGGCCAGCCAGCGAGCACGCGAAGCCCAGTTCCGCTCATTGGCTCGGCCGTCTCGCGCTAGTTGATCTCGCCTCGCATTGGTCACTAAGTTTTTCGCTAATAACTCGTAAACGAAGCCGCGGATTGCACTTTCGCTAAGGAAAAAGTTGCTTCAAATCACCTCAGGAATCCCCTACTTTCGGATTGCGAGACATTCTTGGGACATGCTGTATAAATACGAAATAAATATAAATAATAATTAAATATAAATACAAGCCTTATATTCAGCTTCGTCGATTCGCCGACGCTTCTCCTCGCCGTAATTGGACAAAGTCGACGCGGTGTTTTCCGCGTCGGTCGGAGGGCGCGACTCGGCGGCATTGATCGTCGGGACACCCTGTATACTCGTCGGGCAGGCGAACGCAGCGAAAAGCGAGCCGCGTCGGGAGCAATACCGTGACGGCCACTGGCCTTCTCCGTGGTTCTTTATTCTTCCTCGACGAGTCGCGTCTTCCCGATCTCTTTTACCCGGGCTCTCTCTGTCCCTGTCGCTGTCCCTGTCCCTGTCCCTGCTTCCCGAGTCGCCTCTCCTCCTGCCAGCAGCAGCGCTGCCGCCGCCACCGCCGCCGCGTACTCTTCTCCTCTTCCTCTTCTTCTCGGCCGCCGCCGCCTCTTTTTTTCCCTCTTAGCTGCTTACCTGTTCGCCTGCCTGCTCGCCTGCCTTTGCTCCCTTCTGTTATAAACATCCGAGGGTTCTATGGGTCAGTTACTCCTCGCGGCTGTTCATCGCTATCGCCGGGATCTCCCGTGTCCACCGGCTTCTATTTTATTCCCCCCGGGCCGGCGCGGGGGCAGGGGGTGCGAACAATCCGAGGGAGGTTTATTAAAGTCGTCGCCGATCAAAATGCGAGTTGTGTCGCTGCTAACCCTGACCCGACGCTCTGTTACAAATTCGATTCGTCTTAGACTGTCGTGCGGTGTCTATAAATGTTTACCAATATTTAAAACGTATTCGACATATTTGTTTAACGTATTTAAAATATTTAATACTTATATATAACTGTAATTCGATGCCGAGATGTGTATGTATATCGAAACAATGAAGTGTAAAGGGAAACGCGTTTAAAGCTCCATTTTCCACATGATACAGTAATGTCTCTCTAATTGACAATAATGCCTCCCTAACTGTCATACGATGTCTATAAATGTCTACGAATAGTTAACGTATCCGACATATTTGTTTAACATATTTAAACTATTTAATATTTATATATATATCTCTAATTTAATGCCGAGATGTGTATGTATATCGAAACAATGAAGTGTAAAGAGAAACTCGTTTAAAGCTTCATTTTCCAAATAATACAGTAATAACGTCTCTCCAATTGACGCTCAGATTGTCCACGAAAATGGACAATTTGGGAAGAGGAGATACGATTATTCGAGCCTTGCGGTTCGTTTCTATAGTCTCGAATTGTCAACAATTATAAGAACGAGCCGCAGAGCTCGAATAATCGTATCTCCACTTGACAAATTGTCCATCTTCGTGGACAATCTGAGCGTCAATTAGAGAGACATTACTGTAATTTGATCTACGAGAATAATGAAATATTATTTGCACTAAATTTTGTGACAACGTATATCGAAGAAAATAAAACGAGATAAATTTAAATATAAGTAAATGTAATAGAAAAAAAGTCTATATAAATATAGATATTAGATAGTATAATACTATATAGTATATAGTATATACTATATACTATCTAGCTATATATAATATAGTATATACTATATACAATTTAACTATATATAATATAGTATATACTATATACTATCTAACTATATATAATATAGTATATAGTATATACTGTAGACTATCTAACTGTATATAATATAGTATATATAGTATATACTATAAACTATCTAACTATATATAATACAGTATATAGTATAATACTATATACTATCTAACTATATATAATATAGTATATAGTATATACTATAAACTATCTAACTATATATAATACAGTATATAGTATATACTATAAACTATCTAACTATATATAATATAGTATATAGTATAATACTATCTCTCCACCGCGAGTCTGACTCGTCAAAGTGCGAGTTAATCGACGAAAGAACGTTTCGAATCGATCGAGGATCGCCCGAAACGCAGCATGTGTATCGTTTTCCTATCCGACACCGCGAAGAGAGAGAGAGAGAGAGAGAGAGAGAGAGAGAGAGAGAGAGAGAGAGAGAGAGAGAGAAGACTAGAGAGGGAGGGGAAGGGAGAAAAAGTGGGACAATGTCTTCCAATTACACTAATTACGGGAACACCGCGGCAATGTGAACGAAACGCGCAATCCCGGGTCCGCGGGCTCGGTGTTCCCCCTCCGTCCCCCTCGCCCCGCCTTTTTTTTCGAAACGTTGCCCGCATTCAGTGGAATTGGTCCGCGTTTGCACGGACCTGTCCCTTTGTTTGGCAATTTTCAGGTTGTACGGCTCGACGTCCGGGACTTTCGCTGGCTTTTTAACCCTTTCGGTGCTCGATGCACTCGGGAATCGGGGAGGAAAAAAAAGGCGCACACTCGTTCCCATAATCCCTTCCGCTTGCCTTTATTGCAACCGATAGGGAACGATTCTCGTTCGTCGTTTCCTTACCTACCTTTCGCAGGAGCTTCTCCCTGAAATAGAACTCGCTGTCGCGTGTGTACAAATCTCTAGACGATCGTAAAGTACAGTGAACTATCCCTAATTCGCGCTCAGATTTTGCGCAAAAAATAAAACACCTTTCGTCGTTACCCTTATTTCGCTCTTTGTTCGCAGAATCGTATTTTCCTTGATTTTTGTACAAACTTTTTTGGAAAAGTCAGTTTAACCCTTTACCGTATCATTTTCTCCGCAGTCGCAATGCTTAGAATTGTTGCGATCGCAATCATTGGACTGCAGATTTTGCGCAAAAAATAAAACACCTTTCATCGTTGCCCTTATTTCGCTCTTCGTTCGTGGAATCGTATTTTCCTTGATTTCTATTTCCTGGAAGATTTTTCGTAAGGAAAAGTCAGTTTAACCCTTTACCGTACCATTTTCTCCGCAGTCGCAATGCTTAGAATTGTTGCGATCGCAATCATTGAACTGCACATTTTATGCATTTACGGTAAAAACGTATAGATCGTACTTCACGAATGTTAGACGAAGAAAAACATTTCATTTGGCAGAAGACTTTTCTTACAAAAAGCTCTAAAGAGTAACATTCTCCATTGATAGTCGGACGATCAATCTCGTGGTTCTCTTGTCTTTCGCTTTTAATGCGAGCCTCTATTAGCGTCGAAATCTCTCGAACAGCGCGACAAAAATAAGCATAGTATTTATAGCTTCGAAAAACACTCATTCTTCGATGCGGCTGGTATCTCGCTTTCGGTCCCCCATTTTTGAATAGTCGCCCTATCCGTCTTTAAATGCTTTAGCCGACATGCCATTCGGTATTCGCAACGATCGATTTACTCGCTCGAACATTGCAAAATCAATGTTTTCGCCGATAAATTCAGCGTGGCAGCAAAGCGGAACGCAAAGAAGATTGCCAGAAGTATTAATAGAGACCGTAGACTTCGCGCGTTTCCGCGGAAATTTGGTGGTTCGAAGTGAAAAACGGTATAAACCATCGCGATTAAACAACGAAATTCTAGAAATTCTCGGCAGAACGAAGAAATTTCTGCCGCGTATTGCGATCGATGGATCGGAAGGCGCCGCAGGATCGCGGCGAAAGATCCTTCGGTTCGCCGGCGAGGCCTTTTCGATGATCGCGCGACGCTCGCGGGCCTCGTGTCTCCATCAGTTACTGTCGCGTGTGGAACTCGCGGGATTTTCGCGGGACCGGTGTACCGATTATGGCGAAAAATTGGCCGGTCCGTCGACGGGATTCCTGGCCGAGTCGTCGGGGTTCAAGGACCTCCGGGAACCGAAATACTCGTACCGCGACGCCCACCTTTCAGCGCTGCGACGCCTCGCTGTCGCGTTTTATATCGAGGCGTCCCGCGATTTCTCGCGGCGGGAACGACTCTCGGAGAGAGCGCGAGAGAAAGAGAGCGCGAGGGAAAGAGCGAGAGAGCGCGAAAGAGAGAGCGCGTGAGAGGAAGAGAAAAAGGGAGAGCGAGAGAAAGAGAGAGAGAGAGAGAGAGAGAGAGAGAGAAAGAGAGAGAGAGAGAGAGAGAAACAGATAGACAGAGAGAGGGAGGGCTACGCGATATCCGGGAGGAGGGGTTGCCGGGTATAATTCCGCGGTCTCGCGGTATCATCTTCGATATTCAAGCGGATATTCAAAACGGACGCTTGCATCGGCGCGGCCGCAACAGGGAGTAATTAACTTGGCATTAACATAGACTGAATTATGGCGGTCGATAACGGGCCGCGTGGATACCTTTCGCGTAAACCGATTAATTCCGCGTTCGCATTCATCCGTGGCCTTCTTGCGCCGCGGACTGATTAGGATTTACATGGTATATCGCGATCGTATTAATTACGAGACCCGAATGGGATTGAACAGTCGTTGCCGCCGCCGCGCCATTTCTGCCGCTCTGCGCCGTTATCGTTATCGGGCCTTCGTTGCGACCGCAAAACGCCGGAAACGCGATACTCGCGACCGCCGTCCAAGGAAATCTTTGCGGTCCCGGAATGTTCCCGTTGCCCGCCGAAAAATCTAGCCCCGGGAGCGTCTTATCGGCCGGCCGTTTCCCGCGAACTCCGGTGTCTTTTTATACGGTTCGTTTGAGATCTTTTCCTGCGAGAACGGAGTTCTCTTCGCGGACGCGGACGAAGCGAGAGGAGACACGCGGGAATCTCGCGTCTTTCGCGGGGTAGTTAGAGGGAAAGAGAGAGAGAGAGAGAGAGAGAGAGAGAGAGAGAGAGAGAGCGTGAGAGAGAGCGAGAGAGAGCGCGAGAGAGTGAGAGAACGAGAGAAAGAGCGCGCGAGAGGAAGAGAGAAAGAGAGAGAGAGCGCGAGGGAGAGAGCGAGAGAGCGCGAAAGCGAGAGCGTGCGAGAGAAAGAGAGAAAGAGAGCGCGAGTGGAAGAGAGAAAGAGAGGGCGAGAGAGAGCGAAAGAGAGAGCGCGAGAGAAAGAGAACGCGAAAGCGCGAGAGCGCAAAAGAGAGAGCGCGCGAGAGGAAGAGAGAAAGAGGAGAGCGAGAGAGAGCGCTCTCTTCTCGTCGCACAGAAATTTTCCGCGGAACCGATAATCGAAGGACGACGCGTTTTGGGCACGATGCACGCGGAGATTCGGAGAATTTCGAGGAGCGACGCAGGCAGCCGGCGACGCGCGAACCGTCTAGCTCGCACCGAGTCAAATTAAAAGGGAAGCAGCCGTCGAAAGTGTTCCATAAATAATTCCTGTATCCACTTTAGGAGATTAAAGCGGAGGAGTGCGGGAGAGACCGAGCGAAGAACTCTGTTCTTATCGCTCGGTGCATTGCGTGGAGTGTGTTGGTCGGGTGCCTCCCCTGCGCTGAAAAATAAAAGCAGAGAGAGAGCGAGAGAGAGAGAGAGAGAGGAGAGGAGAAATGTCGAAAAGGGAGCCAGGCCTGCTGGTAACCAAACGAAACAGCCTGAAGAACTCACGGTTGCGGGTAACAGCGACTCTAACCGACCTAAGTACCTGCGCGGCCACTTGGTAATCAGGGCCATTGACTTCGCGAAAGTACCTGGTGCACGCTTCTCTTGTCACGAGCTCCACGATAGCTACTCGTGCGCCGAGTCTCTTCCCTGACCCTCCCACCGGCTCTGTGTCTCTCTCTCTTTTGCTCTCCTTCTCGGTCTCCTCCTCTTCCTCCTTTTCTCTCTCTCCGCCGCGCTCTTTATCTTCCGGTCCTCCTGCGGCCGATCCTCTCTCCATACTCTGTCGCGTCTTTGTCCTTCCGCGAGGTCCGCGATCGCCGAATAACAGCCGGCGATTGTTCGTTAGACCAGAAGCCTTTCGCCTCTTTGTCCCGTTTCGCCGGACCGAGTTGTTCAACGATCGATAGCGATCGCTCGCCGAAGGTCTCTTGCCGCGAGCAGATGGAAGGCTTTCGCGATCTGTCGTCGCAGGGCTCTCTCCTCGCGGTCAAAGGCTCTTCGGCAAACCGTGTCCGGGAAGATCTTGCCCACGGTTTGCCAGCTGCCGGCTCTTTCAGCCGGCAATTGGCCCGGCCGATCTATGCGTTCGGTTCTCGGGCTATCGATCGCTCGTCTCTCTCGCCGCGAATCTACTTCGCGATTCGGTCTCGCTCGTGTGTCTCTGGCGAAAATCGTTGCGGCGGTGATCGATCGAACGGCCGCCGAATAAAGGTCCGTTTATGCTCGCCGAAGAAAGGCGAGCGCGCGAGCCGAGCAAGAGCAGACGCAAGAATGTCGTGGCACCGACGTTTGGCTTTCTGCACGCTCGGAAGTGACAACGAAACGCCTATCGATCCGCTCTCTGCTCGGCGACGAATATAAACGAACAGGCCTTAAAAATCTGCGAACCGATCGATGCAGCCGCTCCGACGGACCGCGGTCGATATAATAAGGTGTCTCCGCGGGCGCATCAATTAGGCGAGGCATCGACGCTGGTTCCTGCGGCAGCCTCTCACGGATTTTGGGGTGGCTCGTCGTCTGGCCGAAGTCGGCGTTGGCCGGCGATCGATAGCAAAACCCTCGACACGGGGAGAGAAAGGCTCCTCGAAACAAACCCGAGACCCGCACGTGTCTTGTCTCGTCTCGTCTCGTCTCGTCTCGTCTCGTTTCGTCTCGGAGCAGGGCCGGGCGTCGCGACGCCCTGCCACGCCGACCGATTTTTCGAGCGGTTATTAGGGACCGGGACTGGCCGTTAACGAGCCGATAAAATATCACCGGCGGCCGTAACAATGACGTTTATCGCGGCGACGATTATCGCTGATAATTTATAACGGATCGATACCCGGCAACTGTGCCTCGTCGATATTTTATTTTCCCCGCGGAGATTGCTATCGGCCGGGAGGAAAAACGCGCGGCGGTCAGAGTCGAAGGGATACTGGGTGTCCGCGAAGTGCGTCCTCGAGAAACGGCCGTCGGCTAATGTTTGACAATCTTTGGAAACGTTCGCGGGGACGTTAGGTGTTCGCAGCTCTATCTTGTTTCATTCTTAACCCTTTGCACTCGAAGCGATTTTAACTGTAAATATAAAATCATTTTTCTAACTTGTAGTATTTTTATTTTATGCGTATGACTCGCGCAACGGTTACACTGTTAACAATTTTTTAAATCTAAACTTTGTTAACATGAAAATTATCTTAAAACGTGATGTAACGAATTTTAACGGTGCCTCTGAGTCACCACTCGAGTGCAAAGGGTTAATATTGTTATTTATTCATTGAACGATCGAGATACTCTTTAGATAGTATATAGATTACAGAGAATACTATATAGATTATTTAGATTACAGAGAATAATGTATACGGTGATTCAATTCGAAAGTACGTAGTGTAAATTGTCTCGGAAGATTTGAGAGTCGCGGAACAAATTTATGTCGCCTAACGTGTTTTCTAACGAAAGAAGGAAAATCTTGGAAATAGTTGCACGTTGGCTGACTAGCAAAAAATGCATTATATTGAAATGCAACTATCTTGTACAACTATCTTGTCTACTATTTGTCTTTTTAACAATATTGTTCTAATCGCTAACGAGATACACCATTATCTCGGTATAGTAATGTCTCCCTTACTGACGCTCAGATTGTCCACGAAAATGGACAATTTGGAAAGAGGAGATTATTTTTTGGCGCTCTCGCTCTCTCGCGCGCTCTCTCTTTCGCGCTCTCTCCCTCGCGCTCTCTCGCTCTCTCCCTTGCGCTTTCTCTCGCGCTCTCTTTCTCTCGCTCTCTCGCGCTCTCAGTATCATTATTGGAGCCTTGCATAACCTTGACATAACCTTGACAATTCGTAGCTGTAAAAAACAAACTATAAGGCTCGAATAATCGTATCTTCTCTTCCCAAATTGTCCATTTTTCTGCACAATCCGAGCGTCAATTAGAGAGACGTTACTGTATTTCGTTGAAACGAACAGAGAACTCGCTCGTCAGCATTAGCACGAAGTTCGCGCTCGTTCCTTGGATTTCGAGCCCATCGAATTCGCCAGGCGCGCGAAATTTCTGAAAATGCGTTATTCCCGCTTCTCGCCGTCCGTCTCAACGTCCGTAAGCAACCTGCCAGCGAATGGAACTTGGCACACCTCCGACGAAAGCCACGCTATAATAAGCGAAAGCGCCCTGCTGCTCTCTCGCGCATTCTGCAAAACTAGATAGGGATTCTCCTCCTTTGGAGGAGAAACGTCCGGAAGAAACGTTCGCGGAACGAGGAACGAACGGGAGAGGGCTAGAGAAACGGAAGAGGGCTTTTCGATTCGGCACGTTGAAATCCGCTCGCTCTCGCTCGCTTCGAACGCTTCTTCTCACACTTTCGGCTCGGGACTCGAACGAGCCGCCAGCCAATGAAAGTCGACACACCTACGTCCTGTAAACACACGCTCGCGGTCAACGAGTGTCTTGTTAATGGAGCTCGTCCGTAATCGCTGGACCGCGGATGTCGCGCGAATTTGCATTTTTAGAAACCCCGATGAAAAGCCGCGCCCCGTTCGATCGTTTCGGTCGCGGCCGTTCGCCCGATCGAACCGTTCCAGTGTCCCTAATTATTAAGTTCGATTACCGAAATTGACGAGAACGCGATACGTTTCGAGCTACCTAAGGGAGGAAAATTGGTGAATTTTGAAAAAATTCGCTTTCTAGAAAACAGTTAATATTTTTTAGAACTGGCGATAAGATTTTGGTAACAATATTATTGTATAATAATATTGTATATTATTATATTATTATACAATAATATTGTTTACTATTATATTATTATACAATAATATAGTATATTATTATATTATTATACAATAATATTGTTACCAAAATCTTATCGCCAGTTCTCAAAAATATCAAATGTTTTGCTCGATCCGTGACGTGCACGAATTATTATTGTGTAATAATATTGTTACAATGTAACAATATTATTGTAAATAATATTATCACAATATTATGGTACGCCGAAAATACGAAGAAAATAAATTATTTCCACACAGCGATCCGACGCGAACCGATCTTCGCAATTTCTCTAGTTTCCGAAACTTCTCTCGCTAACCTCGTTTCTCTGGCAAACATGTTTGCACGGCAACGCGTGTCCAGCGCATCGGTGTAATTATTATTTTGGGGACGGCATCGCGATCGCTCGAGGGGAGCGATGGGAAACGAGCGAAATGAGCCGGTAGAGGATGCGCCGATTGTTACGGTAATCCAGCATCTGGAATACGCATTACACGGGCAACAGTGTTGTAACGCAATACTGTTACACCGCCCCGTTGCCAATTTGCAATTCATCGCCGGCCGTTCCGCGTGTATAACAATAGGATCGCGGCCGCGTAAGCATCGCCGACGCCTTTTCGCCCGATCGTCCACTCGCCTCTGGCACACGCCCGCCCGACCGACCGACCGACCTCCTCCGCGACCATCCAACGGGCTATCCTTCCCTCTTTCTTCCGCTCTCTCTCTCTCTCTCTCTCTCTCTCTCTTCTTTCGCCCTCTCTCTCCCTCTCTCTCTCCCTCTCTCTCTCCCTCTCTCTCTCTCTCTCTCTTCTTTCGCCTTCTCTCTCCCTCTCTCTCTCCCTCTCTCTCTCCCTCTCTCTCTCTCTCTCTTCTTTCGCCTTCTCTCTCTCTCTCTCTCTCTCTCTTCTTTCGCCTTCTCTCTCTCTCTCTCTCTCTCTCTCTCTCTCTCTCTTCTTTCGCCCTCGCTCTTCACCTCCGCCCACCCCCGCCCGGCCGTGTCCTCTCTTTTTCGCTCCCCATGGATACGCCGCGCTTTTCATGGCTCGAATCGTGGGAAACCTGGTCGTCAGCGTGTTGCACCGGCGAACTCGATGCGATCGCTCGCTAGCTCGCGGGTTCGCTCGTTCGTTGGTGCGGCTAATTGTTATTAGGTACCGGGTGCTTCCGCGAGAATCGGTGCCGAACTCGATGTCCGAGAACGAATGTCCGAAAACGGGCATCCAGAACACTCAGATCGTGCACAAAAATAAAGTAAGCGAAAAATCGAACGATTAATAAAGTGAGCGAAAATCGACAATTTGAGAAGAGAAGATACGATTATCTCCATCTTTTTCCGATGTCCACGCACGATGTCCACGATCGCCGTTCCTTTTAGAATGCACATCTCTCGAAGTTCACACACGACGGTCCATGTTCGCCGCTGCCTTTTAGACGCGCATCCCTTGCAGTTCGCGCCGAACGTTCGCGTTCACGCGGTTCGGCTTCGAAACGCGCGCGTCGTAGATTTCGTACATCGTTGTTCGGATATTCGTATATTTGCATGTCGGCGTCGCTGCATCGCGTCGCGTAGCGTTAATCAGTCCGTGGCCCGGGAACTGTTGTACGTCGCGGCCGTAACTGTACCCGCGTCTAGGCCCGGGTATACATGCACGCATCGTGCGCGGTGCACGATGCTAGTATGGAGCATATGGAATAGCTCGGGGTCTGGTTGCATCGTCGCGGCCTCGCCTTGAACCTGCTTTACCGACGGGCGGATTATTAGCCGCGAGCATTGTCCATTAGCCCGGGACCCCCCCGGTCCTAGCCCCCCATCAGCCATGCATCACGCGCAGGTTGCATTATGGGCATACGCGGCGCATTGTCGGGATTGCGCGCTTCCATGGACGAAAAAGGATGGGATTACGCTCGCGCGTCGAGCTGTGCCGAGTTCGTGCTCCATAGTCCGTATAGCGGAGAGAGGCCGTGCGGCGCGGTTGCGTTCGGGATACCTGCGCGTCGACCGGATGCCGACGCGGATTGAATTTATGCCAGCTATTATTGTTGCGGCCGGATCGACTCTCCCGCGCGCGCGGCCCTTTCGTTTCGGGCTCCCGCCCTTTCCGCGACGGACGGGACGGGGGTGGCTTTTCTAGACGGGAGACGAGGGTTTCGAGAGCTCCGCGGAAGCACCCCGCGCTCGCGCCGCGTCGGTTTTACGGCTCGCCTTCGATCCGCCGGCGTTCTTCGCGTTTAGGTGTATCGTCCTGGAACCGTGTACCGCGGCAACAACCTGGCCCTCGCGAGGGCTACGAGAGATCGTTGGTTACTGGAACGGTTGCCCTGGGAGTTCAACACACGGTTCGCTCTGTTTCGACTTGATTAGCGACGGTTCGCGAATCTTGCCCGAGTCGCGTTCGAGAAAATTGCGAGACGCGGATCTTACGGCTAGCGAAGCCGTTTATGGAGGGTTCGAGGGTGATTCGAGGCGGTTCGAGGGAGGACGACGATCTAATATCGCGGTCTTGCGCCTTCCGGATCACCTGGTAGATTTATTTCTGTTTCAAAGTCTCCTCGAACGAGTAGATTTCGTTCCCGAGTACAGTAATGTCTCCCTTACTGACGCTCAGATTGTCCACTAAAATGGATAATTTGCGGAGAGGAGATACGATTGCCCAAGCTTTGCTACTCGTTTTTATAATTACCGATTGGCAACGACTGTAAAAACGAGCTGCAAGGCTCGAATAATCGTATCTCCTCTCCCCGAAATTGCCCACTTTTGTGCGCAATCTGAGCGTCAGTTAGGGAGACTTTACTGTATCTCACGATAACTCGCAAAAATCATCGAAAGAAGGAGAAAACTTCTGCTTAACTCGTGTTCGTTGCGATTGACGAGATCCGTCTCTATTTTGCGCAAAGATCCGCGGTCCAGCGATCGTCGACGCTCGTTCTGCGACGCGATAAAACGTCGATACTTCGATTGAAACGTTAATACGGTAATGTCTCCCTTACTGACGCTCAGATTGTCCACTAAAATGGATAATTTGAGAAGAGGAGATTCGATTATTCGAGCCTTGCGGCTCGTTTTTTATAATTGTGGACGATTTGTAACTATAAAAAGAAACCGCAAGGCTCAAGAAATCGTATCTCCTCTCCCCGGAATTGTCCATTTTTGTGCACAATCTAAGCGTCTAAACTATTTCGACTGCGACAGCGTCGCCAGAGATTCGTCGAAGACGAGCCGGGAGCGATCGCAAAGAAGCGCGCGTTCGCCTCGGATGAAAAACCGGAAGCGAAACGTCCCCGGCACAGAACGGTACCGGGTCAATCAACGGCGCTGAACCAACCGGCCCAGGGTCAACGAATCCTACGTCCACCGAGTAGAAAAGTAATTTAGCTCGGGCATCGAGTAGAAAAGTAATTAATAGGGATATGAGCAGAGAGTATTATTCGAGCGATTTTCCCATTAGAACGGCGGAGCGGCATTTTGTGCCGGGCGAAAGCAGACGGGGCGCAATAACAGACTCGGAACGAAACGGAACGAGATAGCGTCGCGCGTTTCGAAGCACGAGGCTCGACGAGGCGAGGCGAGGCGAGGCGAGACGAGGATTGCGTCGGGTGCCGCGGCTCCAGTGACGTCACGGGAACGTCCGCGGAAGGGGCGGGGCCCCTCGAATCGATGAGCGTCGCGACGCCGGGGGCGGTGACGTCGACGACGAGTGTAACGAGCCGGCGTTCCCGACGCCGCGCGTCCCGTCGCGTCGCGTCGCGTCGGAGGACGGGATTTCAGGCCCGGATCCACGTCGTCGTCGTCGTCGTCGCGACGGAAGCGGAGCTCCGCGAGCCCGGAGGCTCTAAACGCGAAATTCGATTTGCGTTTTTGCTCGCCGCGAAAATCTTCTTTTTCTCTCTCCCCTTCTCGCCCTCCGGCGTTGCGCGCCGCTGCATCGGCCAATAAGCACCGTCGTCCCCTAATTCGAAATCGTTCGAATAAACAAAAATGTGGTTTCCTCGGACAACGCGCTGGAGATAGAGCAACGCGATTGGCCGAACGCGTTGTTGTTAAATCTCGCGGATGTGTACAGCAAAGTCTCTCTAATTGACGCAAGAAATGTCCACGAAAATGGACAATTTGAGAAGAAGAGATACGAATGTTCGAGCTGTTAGGGTCGTTTCTATGGTCATTGATTCTCAACAATTATAAAAACGGGCTACAAGGCTCGAATAATCGTATCTCCTCTTGCAAAATTGTCCATTTTTGTGCGCAATCTAAGCGTCAGTAAGGTTGTTTAGAAAAATGGACAATTTCGCCTAAAATCGAGCCTTAAATCTCGTTTTTATAGTTGTTGGTCATTCGTAATTGTAAAACGAGGCAGAAAACTCAAATTAATCGTATCTCCTCTTCCCAAATTGTCCATTTTTCTGCGCAATCCGAGCGTCGGTTGGGCAACGTTTTCCGGTATTAATTGCAAAAGGACCAACGGATTCGATGCGATGGACAAGGATATCGCCGTCTCGTTCGTCCATTATTTTTCTACATTGTCGCGGAGCATCTGCGGAGATTTATGATAGCATGGGAAAGCAATCGGCGTGTCGCGGTCGAGAGCAATTCCCTTCCGATTTTCCGACACCATGTTGAGGTTGCTTCCGTCGCGATGCTCATCAATAACCACCCCTCCTCCCGCTCGTTTTCGAGTGGTTTGCCCCGGCTAATGACTGGCTGACTGTGCCTGGGGTCATTCTACCGAACGAACCGCTGTCCAAAAAGTTCGCCTCGCTCCCGTTTCCGTTTCTACTTTCCTCCGTTCGCACCGGAAACAGAACCATCGTCTTTTTCGATGCAGAATTTCGCGATGCCAGCGACTTGCTTCTCGACGATTCGTTCGCGATTTGCTTTAATTCGCAAGAATTTCGTTCGATCACGCCGGCAGCCTCGATGCCAGCGAGACAACGGAGGGGTTCGATCGAGTGGCAGGAGTTTTTTTTTCTTGATTAACAACGCGACGCCGGCCGTCGATCATTAGGGGAGCGCTCGGATCCCCGGCCGCGACGAAAATCGCGTTAAAGCGCGATAACGCGAAACTAAAGCTCGCTGAAAGGCCCGTTAATTGAACGATGGATATAATTGATCGTAGCTGCGACGCGATGTTTAACGATGGGGCGGTGTTTTGCGAGCCGGGACAGCAGCAGCCCCCCGTGTCTCGATTCGCGCGGCGGACGCGCGCGCGGCCGGCGAGGGTGCGCGCCAGCCTCGGGTTCCGCGGCCGAAGTTACGACCTCGTCGATCGATTTACCCAGGATTTATTAAGTGTGCCAATTAAGCGAACGCGTGGCTCCCATTCGGACGGTCTTCCCGGTCCTTTGTTGCCGGCGAAAATGCTGGGAAATGTTTGGGAGCGTCGAACGCGCGGTCCCGTTAGCGCCGCATCGCGCCGCGCCGGTCTCTCGATTATCCTCGTAAAAGGACATCGAGCATCTAGTAAATTAGCATAAATTCCTGTCGCGTCGCGGTCTCTGTCCCTCGACAATTATGATACCGGGTTTCCGGATCGCGAATGGGCTAACGTGTCGCTCTTTCCTCGGCTTTCCTGTCCGCCTCAATTACATCGGTATTCACCCGGTTGGTTCATCGTTCGGCGGATCCGCGGAAACTTCCGGCTAAACGAGATTACCGGCTCCAACCATTGTTCTCTGTTATAATTAAAGGTTTTAACGGCGGATCGCGACTTCGCGCACGTTTATTTAACGGATCGCCGCACTTATTCCGGGACCCGCAGTAGCGCGCGTGTTCGCAGCTCGAATACTTTCTTAGGTACGATTCTTATCGACTGAAATATCGGTTGTTGGTCGCGCGTTATTAATCTCGTCGTAATACCGATTACGTTAACCCGTTGCACTCGAAGCTATTTCAACCGAGAATATAAAATAATTTCGAATAATCGTACCTGCTCTCCCCCCAAATCGTTCATTTCCGTTCACAAGCTGAAGGGGAAATTCGGAAGAATTTACCGTATTCGGCTGCAAGACGGCACGTATTGTATTAACCCATTGACTGGCAACTACGAGATACCTCGTAGCAAGCGTCTGCACCAAAACTGCCAGCTACGAGATATCTCGTAGCGGGTGCTGCGAGTTTAGATTGGCTATAAATGGCTATTCGAGTTAGGAACTATTAGAAAGGATGAATGAAAAATGCATATAGCGTAGAGAACGCATTGATTATCAATAAAAAGATACTGTAAATGCCATTGCAATACTATATCGGTAACTTAACCCTTTGCACTCGAAGCTATTTCAACTGAAAATATAAAATCATTCTTCTAACTTACCAGTATTTCTATTTTATATGAGAAAATGCATTTTATGCATACATGAAAATTGACACTTGGGACTCGCGCAGCGGTTACGCTCTTAACAATGTTTCTAAAGTAAATTTTGTTAATATCAAAATTATCCTAAAAGGTGATACGACAAATATCGGCGGTGCCTCGGAGTCGCCACTCGAGTGCAAAAGGTTAATCGATACTAATTATCCCAGCTTGTCGATCGTGTCATGGATTTCGCGGTTACTCGCGAGTACGTGTACGACATTCTCGCCGAATCGTACGTGCCTCGATCGTTGAATCGATCAGAAATTCTGCGTCCATATGGTCGACGATCTCGTGCCAATGATAGCATGCCATCGTGTCGATAGTTTCGGGAAAATCCTCGCGGAAAATTCGGGAAACCGTTGCTGGACCGCAAAAGCGTGCGCGTGGGACGCGACGCGACTGGCTCGCGGATTTCAATCGCAGCGTCGATCCAGCGAACGGATTCATAGATCGATCCGGGCCAGTCAATTAACGGAGAATCGCGGAGCTAACGTGGTCGGCGAGCGAGCCCGTTCGATGTTTGTTACCGTATTAGAAGACAGTCTCCTTCCGTCAGGCGTACACAGAGCCTCAGATCCGGTAGCCCGATAATCGCAGGTGCATAATGCGCCTAATTGGTAATTAAAGGTCTCACCGGTGGCGCATATACCTCGCCGCGTGCTCCAGCTCTCTCTCTCCCCCTCTCTCTTCTCGCTTTCGCGCTCTCTCTCTGTCCCTCTCTTCTCGCTTTCGCTCTCTCTCTCTCTTTCCCTCTCTTCTCGCTTTCGCTCTCTCTCTCTCTCTTCTCGCTTTCGCTCTCTCTCTCCTCGCTTTCGCTCGCTCTCTCTCTCTCTCTCTCTCTCTCTCTCTCTCTCTCTTCTCGCTCTCGCTCTCTCGATGCTCCGAGAAGATCGTGGAGCATCATGCGGCGCAAACCTAATATCGACGGCATCGCAAGCCGTTCCCGCGCGTCGGATCCGCTTCTAGACCGATCACCGCTCGCCCGATTGTTCGGTGACCCATTCAACAACAATTCTATGGCCGATCATGCCTCGGTGAACCCTGATCGCCATTTTTCCATGGATCTTAGCACCGCGGCTGGCTCGAATCTCGTTCGACGATTCGCCGTTCCATCGATTCGAAAAGAGGACGATTCGTTCGATCGTGAAACATAGAATTCGGAAGAAGGAAGTGTCGGCGAGGAGCAACGAGGTCGCGTCTCCACCGAGGTTAAATACCAAATACTGTACACTCTGCTCGAAACGAGATACACGGGCGGAAGGTGGATGCTAGAAACCGGCCGAAACAAACGGAGTCGCAGAGAGAAGAACAATTAGCGACGGACGCGATCGTCTCCGTCATCCCGCGCGTGCGAAGTGGCCTAAACGGGCGTGGCCTCGCGACCTCGAAAACAAATCAGTCTCTCGCGAATCGCGCACAGCTCGCATCAATCGCCCGCTCCCGCGTCCCCTAATTTAGCTCCGAAGACCGCGAGAATTCTCGCGATCACTTCCGCCACCGGCGCAGCCACTTTATTCCAAATTGATCGCTCTCGCGGGCAACTACGACCGCTCCCAGGGTTAAAAATCGCTCGCTTCGTACAAGCTCGGCTCGGAGAGCATCGTCCGGCTTCGCAAAGCGGTCGCATCCTCCGCGGGAGCGATTTCCCGGAAGCGTGTCGACGCGGAGCCGACGCGAAGCCCTCGCGGTGGTTGTTCGGGTCGGAAAGGAATCGCGCGAGACAAGTTCGAGAGGCGATCTAATCGCGGAACGCGGCCGAGCCTGGCCGTGGATGCGAGATGCGACTGGCTTCGTTCCAAAACACGCCGATACTCGCCGCGAGTAAGCGGGTTCGAGCGGAACGGAGCGGAGCGAGCAGGGCAGTCCGTTGGCTCGCGTCCGCGGCGAGCATAAATTTCCAGCTGGATCCAGCCCGCCCGATGTTTCCACGCCGTCCGTTTAATTCCTCCACCCCCCGTCGACCTCCGCTGGATCGAATATTGTTCCAGCTATTATTGTAATGAGTGTCGCGGCCCGCGGGGGCGGCGCTCGTCCCCGATCGTCGCTCCGTTCCGCTGTTGATTCTGCCGAACATTTTTCCGTATTCGGCTAATTGACGCCGATCCTGTCACTGCTAATGGCTTTCCCGATACATTTCCAACTCGAACCGAATCGAACGATAACAGTCTTCACTGCCGACGATGAATATTTCACGAAATCTCTGTCGCAACGTCTTGGCGTTTCGTCGTCGATTAATTATCAACGATCCGAAGAGTCGCCTACGACGAAACCTGGCGAATCCAGGCTGTCTTTGGGATTTTCTCGAGAAATGAACTGTAAACTCTTTCAGCGTGAAACTATCGGGAGATTGTTCGTCGATGTTTCGACGGTGTTCGGGAATTTTTTCCCTTGGAAATTAAACGCGACAATGGCTCGTTTCAGCGAACCAAATTCGTCCCAATTGTCGCGCAACGTGTAAACAGAAATGTTTCAAATTGTGCATTTCTGTTTACATGGTGAGCGACAATTCCGGAGAATTTACTATATCTCGCGTCAAAATGAATCTCTGCATACAGTAATGTCTAATTGACGCCCGGATTGTCCACAAAAGTGGACAATTTGGGAAGAGGAGATACGATTATTCGAGCCTTGCGTCTGCGTTTTTTACAGTCGCTGATATTCGGTAAGGATTAAAATGAGGTACAAGCCTCGAATAATCGCATCTCCTCTTCCAGAATTCTCCATTTCTGTGGACAATCCGAGCGTCAATTAGAGAGACATTACTGTACAGACGCCCAGATTGTCCACAAAAATGGAAAATTTGGGAAGCGGAGATACGATTATTCGAGCCTTGAATCTCGTTCTTATAATTGTTGACAATTCGTAACTAGAAGAACAAAGCTGCAAGGCTCGAATAATCGTGTCTCCTCTTCTCAAATCGTCCATTTTTCTGCACAATCTGTGCGCCAGTTAGGGAGACATTACTGTACAGTTATCAGTATTACTGTACAGACGCTCAGATTGTCCACAAAAATGGACAATTTGGGAAGAGGAGATACGATTATTCGAGCCTTGAATCTCGTTTTTTATAATTGTGGACAATTTATAACTATAAGAAGAAATTGCAAGGCTCGAATATACGTATCTCCGCTTCCCAATCGTCCATTCTTCTGCACAATCTGTGCGTTAGTTAGGAAGACATTGCTGTATTTAGGATATTTGCTTATATTCGGCCGAATCGCGCAATTCGACGGCAAAACGATCCAGCGCGTAATCCAGCGACGATCGGGAGACAAGGTCTGTAAACCTCGCGTTGAGCAAAGTTGAGAGAGAGAGAAAGAGAGAGAGAGAGAGAGAGAGAGAGAGAGAGAGAGAGAGAGAGAGAGAAAGAGAGAGAGGGAGAGAGTCATGCGAGAGCCGTCCGCCGACCACTGTCAAGCCCTAATTGAAGCGTGCATTCAATTAGACGCGCCTTAACGATGCCCGACACACCTGTGGAGCATTGCGTCCCCCCGTTGCACGCTCGCTATCAATCACGATCCCAATCAGGGATCCGTTTTTGCATTCTACGTTGGGCGGGCGCGCTCGCGCGCGAGCGCACGGGCTCGCACTATCGGGCGACCGGACGACCGTGATTATCGTAAATCATACCGCGCGATTTTTCCGACCGCCTCTCTCGACCGTCTAATGGAAATCGCGAGTCCTAACCGCGGCTCGTCGAACCTGCCCACCGATCCCAGACATTATTCTAATGGGCATCCAGTGTTTCGCTCAACTTTTACGCGAGATCCACACGCTCGGCGCACTCGCGGCGGCCACGGGAAAAGTTTCGCGGTGGTGGCCCAGTTCGGCTCGGACACCGGCTCTGGGAGAGACGGGTCCGGGACTTTCGACCCGAGGGAATCACTCCGTGGATCGTCGGCTCAATTTTATTAGCTGCGAATCGACGCGATTCTTTCTCTTTCTCTCCGGGACACGGCGCCGAAGAGTCTGCCGCGCGAATATTAAATCGTTCGAGTCACGATTGTTACGATTAGGAGCTTTTGAAAGACCGGCGAGACTGCATCGCGCGGTTTTATGCTGCTTCGAAGAGGCTGTGCTTCGACGTGTGCTTGAACTTTGATTTGGATAGAGCAAAAACTTGAACGTGGATAGGAGCAATAGTTGTATTTAAGAGACGATTCGAAGAGACAAATTTATTCGTTCGAACGGACAATTTAAATTGTGCTTCTCGTTGGAAACTGGCTCGCACGTTTTATACGTTTATGACAAAAATGATAGGTCAATTAGAAGATAGATCAGTTACAAAACTAAAAAGAGACGTTAGAAGAATTTAAGAATATCATCTAAGAACATTATCTTCAACTTGTTGCGATCGCTGAAAGATTTCCGAATTTTTGTCAAATTTCTATTCGTTACGATTACCTTCGATCGTTTCGATTTCGCGCGAAGATCCGCAATTTTGCATAGAACTCGACGACGTAATAAAAAAAAAAGAAGAGAACGCGACGAGAAAGGCTCCTTTTCGCGAGAAGCCGAGGGATCGCGAAACGGAAGAAATTCGCTTGCCGCCGGACGACTGTGCTCGAGTCGCGTCAACGTCCGGCTGATTTGCATAAGTGCAGGTTGTCGCGGAACAGGTTCGCCACTAATTTGCGCTAAGGATACGTTATCGCTGCCGATAGGATTGACGGTCGTCCCTGGTGCGTGTAACTAACAATAACTGCTTGCTGGAGTTCATTTTCATCGAGTGGACCGCCGCGTCCCGGACCAAGACAAATTTCGTTCCCTCACGGCCCTCCGGTTCTGATCGGCCTTTATCCCGAATCCCGAGTCCCGGGCGTCTTCGTTCCGGGGCTTTCTCCTCTTTCAAACCTGGCCGGGGAAAACTATCGCTGGGTCTACCGATCGCGGGATTAGATACTCTGGGAATCGGTAGATTCAATTTGATTTTACAACCGGATACCGGGCCGGCCCTCCGGGAGGAAATCAATCGAACCCGGAGAGAAAGAGAGAGAGAGAGAGAGAGAGAGAGAGAGGGAGATCCAGGCTAACGGAAAATTAAGTCTGTAAATTGGTTTGGTGATCCTTAATGGGATTAGCTAATGTGCCTGTCTGTGGTCGACTGTTTCCACTGGCAACCCAGAGTGTTTCTATCTGGCCATTTTCGAATTACAGTAATGTCTCTCTAAGTGACGCTCAGATTGTCCACAAAAATAGACAATTTGGGAGGAGGAGATACGATTATTCGAGCATTGTATATCCTTGACATAATCTTGATAATTCAAACTATAAAAAACAAGCTACAAGGCTCGAACAATCGTATCTCCTTTTCCAGAATTGTCCATTTTTCTGGACAAACTGAGCGTCAATTAGAAAGACATTACTGTAGCCGATTATGGTTGGCCGGGAGCTTCGATCTTCCGCGGGAATTATGCTGGCTTGGATGTTCGCGAAGGAGTCACGTTTCGACAAGCATCTTTTAACCAGTCAGCGCTTTCTTTTCGGAGCACGCACAAATATATGTCGCGAGAATCAAGCGACGAGTATACTCGTCGAAAACACTAAATGCCAACTGGTGATCAACGATGTCCTAAAATTCAGGCGACGGTCGTCTTGGAATTTCCACGAATTTTTCCGAAAGGCTTTGATCTTGGATCGTTGGTCTTGCAACTGCAAAGCAAAATCAAACCGAACCAACATTGCGTGCTCGATTCCCGAATTAAATTCCCTGTACAGTAATGTCTCCGTAATTGACGCTCAGATTGTTCAGAAAAATGGACAATTTGGGAAGAGGAGATACGATTGTTCTCGAATAATCGAGGCTCGCCTTGCAGCTCGTCTTTATAATTGTTGAAAATCGGTAACTATAAAAACGAGGCTCGAATTCGCGAGGCTTCTCTTCTCAAATTGTCCATTTCTGTGGACGCTCTAAGCGTCAATTAGGGAGACATTACCGTAGTTCGAGGCATCCCCTGTCGACGACCTTGAGCGCGGCGTTTCGAACAAGTTCGGCAGGGTGTCGACGTGCCGATGGCAGCCGTAGGGTCATTAAGACGGACCTAATTGAACGTAGGTTTCAATTAAGGTTGAACGGTGCTCGGTGGTGGTCGATGTCAGGTCCGAGATCCGAGGTCCGAGGCTCGGCAGCGCCGGGGCTCAACGGTTTCCTCAGTTCGGCGGCCATAAACAGCCGAGCCGCAACCACCCCCTGTCGGCCCGCCATGGGTGCAATGCATCTCGAACGGCGCACGTGAAACAACCCCGGCACGGCGCTCTGATATCGCTCTGATTTATACACGCATTACCACCCGGCAGACCGGAGTGCCGCATCGATCGGACCCGCCTCGTTATTACCGGGCTCGCGCGGAAATACTCGGTGGCCCCGGGAAAACCTGTCGAAACCCGGTGGAAAAAAATAAACCCGGAAAAATCGGTCTCGCTCTTTCCTCGTTCATTCTCATTTCGTATCGGCGCGCGACGATTCGACCGCGAACGCGGATCGAGCTGGAAGCGTTTAATATATATATATAATATAATATATATATAATATAATATAATATAATATAATATAATATAATATAATATAATATAATATAATATAATATAATATAATATAATATAATATAATATAATATAATATAATATAATATAATATAATATAATATAATATAATATAATATAATATAATATAATATAATATAATATAATATAATATAATATATATAATATAATATAATATAATATGTAATATAATATAATATAATATAATATAATATAATATAATATAATATAATATAATATAATATAATATAATATAATATAATATAATATAATATAATATAATATAATATAATATAATATAATATAATATAATATAATATAATATAACTATAATATAATATAATATAATATAATATAATATAATATAATATAATATAATATAATATAATATAATATAATATAATATAATATAATATAATATAATATAATATAATATAATATAATATAATATAATATAATATAATATAATATAATATAGTATAATATAATATAATATAATATAATATAGTATAATATAATATAATATAATATAATATAATATAATATAGTATAGTATAATATAATATAATATAATATATAATAATAACATAATATATATAATATAGAATATTCTTCGTTCTACGCGCGAACACTGGTTGCTTTGTTCAAGGAGGCGGCCACTTGGCCACGCCCTTTTTTTGGTTATCCATGTCGGAGTTCGGCATGCTCAATTTTATATTTATCGAGTAAGACTTGTCAAGTTTTTTCATTGAAAACTATACAAGATAAAAGAATAAAGGAATTCGGGACGTGATATTCGATAAATGCGAAGTTAATTGTGCCCGGAAACGAGGCAAAGGCTCCTCCGCTATCCTAACTGTTCTTCTTTCTTTTATTTGTAGGTTTAAACAAATGTCTCGTTTATCAGCCAGCGAAGGCAGTTAAGGGCAGATAAAAAATAGATTTACGTACCGTAGGGTGTGTGCTACAAACTACCCTTAACGGCTTTTCCATTTAGTGGACGATTTTCTGGTGTAAATTTTCCAAAAGCTAGCTTTTCTTCGCAGGTAGATCGACTACCAAACCTTTTCGCGTTTAACGTCGCATTCAAGCTTCGAAAAAATGAAAGAAATGCATATATATATATATATATATATACATATATATACTCGAAGATATTTACAAGAAAATGTCCGCTACGAGATTTTCCAATTACTCCGCGATTTTTCGCGAAGAAACGTGCAAAAACCAGTCGGCGTTGTGCTCGAACGATAAAGAAATCCTGTTTTCGCCGGCGCACCGGCGATCAGGAAGCTTCGGGAATGATTTTCTCCCGAAGGGGAACTAATTTCCCGTCGGCACGCTAATTCTCCGGGGAAAAAGAAGCCGGTTCTGCGAAAGGGTTACCGGATCAGCTTGCGAAACAGCATCGATCGAGGCTCCGGCGAGCAGCGGTTTCCGTGGAAAAATCGGAAACAGGTCGAGGAAAGGCGAGCCCGTAAGGGTGGCACAGCGGTCTCTGACTCATCGACGCCAGGCGCACACGTGGCGACGCCGAGAGACTTAACAGTATCGGGCTGATAAGGCCCCGGGCACGGCCAACGCCGAGAAGAGATAAACGGCCTTTTCGATGCGTTGTCCTCGGAACGACGCCGATAAGCGGCGGGCATTCCTTTCGGAATCCGTGAAACCGTTTCGCTATCGGAACACGGCCATCCAACGTTTTCGAATCCGAGGGCCGAAAAGTTAGGCTCGCCGCGTGCCTCGGAGTACAGTGGAAACTGTGGCAAACGAAACTGGGCGATGACTTTTTCAAAACTGAACCAAACGACTTGAATTCTTTTTAAAATGACTAGTCTAGTCTACTAGACGATGATTAAAGTGCTCTTTTCTTTTAATTTTGCTATCACTTGGGATGACAAAAAAAAAGAAACTCTTGTTTTTTAACTGTCTTAGTTACCAAGACCTACGAATGACAATTTTTAACCCTCTGCACTCGAAGCTGTTTTCACTGTAAATCTAAAATCATTTTTCCGACTTACAGTATTTTGATTTTATACGACAAAGCGCATTTTATGCATATGAAATTCACTCTTGTGACTCGCGCGACAGTTATATCCATAACAATTCTGCAAATGTAAACTTTGTTAATATCAAAATTATTCTAAAAGGTGATGTAACAAATATTAATGGTGCCTCTGAGTCACTGCTCGAGTGCAAAAGGTTATATTTTCGTTATAGGTACAGATAAAACAGTTAAAAAACGAGAGATTTTGATTTTTCTGTCATTCCAAGCAATAGCAAAATTAAAAAGAAAAATCATTTCTTCCTTTCAATCGCCTAAAAAAATTTCGAGTCATTAAATTCAGTTTTAAAATACGATAGGTTCTACGAACCTATTTCGTTACTTTCATATCGTTCTTGTAAAAAATCGTCGAAGCTGGACCGAGCTGCGAGGTTCGAACGGTTCAGCTGCGCCTAATAAATTTTCGCGTTTAATTTTTTATTTAGAAACACAGTAATGTCTCTCTAATTGACGCTTAGATCGTCCATAAGAATGGACAATTTGAGAAGAGGAGATGCGATTATTCGAGCCTTGAAGCTCGTTTTTATAATCGTTGTCAATCAATAACCATAAAAAATGAGCCACAAGGCTCTCGAACTATCGTATCTCCTCTTCCAAAATAGTCCATTTTTGTATCTAAGCGTCAATTTGAGAGACATTACCGTATTTAGCTTCCCCTTGGCCACGGAACATGCTCGATCGCTCGTAATCGATCTCGATCGCGATGCTTCCGTCGTCCAAACATTCGAGGACGTTTTCGAGAGATCCGCGAAAGAGATCAGAGTTTCATAATAATAATCATTTTATAATAACATTTACGGATATCATAAAAATGGCAGTGAGAGACATCTATAACTGAAATCGGCAATTACTTAGTTGCAAACCCAATAGGAACGCGTTGGTCAATTTCGATTTGCAAAGCCGGGAATAAATTGGCGGCAACGCGCGCACAGGTTGCGCGCCGTAGAAGGCATCAGCCGAGGCAGAGGAGAACGGGGGGATCGATCCAGCGTGATCGAGGCTCGTGAATCGCGATCAATTAGACCCGGATGGGGCAAATTTGAGGGGATCCAGGCCGAGTCTTGAGCCGGCCCGACGCGGCCCGGCGCGTAGCGGCGTATTCCGGCTCCGATATATCGCGGAGATAGCAGGGCCAATGGAAATCTACGTTTAGCATAACCTGTTTCCAGCACGAGCCGCGCAGGGCGGGATCTATATTTAGCTAGGGTCTACGCTAAATCTACGTCTATCTATAATCTGCGGCTAGGCTGGAGCTAGCCGTGGAAAGCCGCGGAGAGCCGAGGCCGGGCCGACGGTGGCTGCTCCGAGCGTATTAGCCGCTCCGCTCCGATCCGATCCGCGGCGCGCCGCGCCGCGCCGCGAGCCGAGTGCCTCGATATCTTAAATTTACTAACAATAACTCGGCGTTACTTCAACCGTGGTGTAACAACCGGGCCGTGGGGTAAGCCGAGTTTAGCGTAAGGGCGGCCAATAAATCCGGCGTAACTCGCGCGAGATATGAACTCGCCGGGACCCTAAGCCAGCCATAAACTGGCTCCCGTCGGTGCGGCGCGCGCTTGCTCCGCTTCGAATTCCGCGGCGATCTACGCTGACATTTTCAGGAATCCCGTCCTCGATCACCGGCCCGAGTACGATGGACTGGATCCTCCTCTCTCTCTAGGTTTCAGCCGGATTTCATCGATTTCCCGTCATTTCTGTGCAACCCCCTCCGACAACGTCCGCGCGGCCCGCCGCCTAAAATCGCGTTGCTACCCTGTCCGAGCACGAACGTACACGCGGACGATACACAGCGAGGTGTAGAAGTGTCCGCGTATTTTTTTGGAAACAGTTTTTTTTTTGACACTGAATCTACCGAGCAGTGGCGACGAATGGCGTGCATTTACTCGTGAGGGTGAGACGATGGGATTCGTTCGGATTTTGGGAAGTTTTAATTGTAAAGATTGCTTGTGTAATAATGTAATTTAGTTAATAAGTAATAATAAATAGTAATAATGTAAATTATTCGATCGCTTCACGCGAAGAAGCGTCGAAAGTTTGTACATAGTGTTTAGTAGAATTAAGAATCGGTCGTATTGATCGTGATAGTGTTAAAATTAAATGTCTAAATGACTTGAATTTTTGTGAAAATGTTAGAGCGACTAGTTCGCCGTGCAACGACTAAAATACTTTTTCCTCTAATCTTGAAATTAGCTCGAACAAAAGTGTGCGACGAAACTCTGGCTTTTCTCTTTTTTTATCCGAAACTGTAATGAGAATTTGAAAAACTGCATTTGGCACTTCGCACGCGTAAAATCAGGCAAATCTCAATCTACGAAATGTTCGATTTGCAGCGATCCGTATTGCAAGAGCTTTCGATTTGTAGAATCGAACGATCGAATCATCAGAAAATCGCCGAAAATCTGGAAATCGATTGGCCGAGAAGCGATTTTCCCTTCGAATCGGCGCGAGATTTCGGCTGAGAAATTAATGGCAAATGTCATTAAGTTACTATAATGAGTATTTAAAAAATGCATGTGGCACTTCGCACGCGCAAAATCAAGGAAATCTCAATCTGCGAAATATTCAATTTGCAACGATCTGTATTGCAAAAGCTTTCGATTCATTGAATAGTCGAAAAATCGCCGAAAATCCGGAGACCGATTGGCCGAGAAGCGATTTTCCCTTCGAATCGGCGCGAGATTTCGGCCGAGAAATTAATGGGAAAGGTTTTCCTCGGCTCTTTTCCGTGGGAAGTAACTCGCGCGCGTAGCCGATCCAGCGGTTTTATGGCCGCGGACGATAAGCGGGAGGAAAAATGTGTCGCGAACGCACGGAACATGACGCTTGTCAGCCGCCATGGGACGAAGCGGGGCGAAGCGGACCGCGCGTGAACCACGTCGCCGCGATTAACACGATCGAGGAGAGAGACGCGAGTCGATCGATCCACCTGTATCGCGGCTGGCCACGCGACGCGACGCGACGCCGCGCGGTTTACACGCGCGTCCATTCCGCTTCGATTTCGAAGTTTGTTCGAGACGAGCGGAGCGGAAACGCCGATACACCGCGGAAATTCCGGCTGCCTTACACCGCCCCTTTTCGTGCTTCGATTTCCGATTTCTGCCCCGCGAGCGCCGACTTCTTCCTCGAGCCCCTTCATCACGAGTTTGACTAGGATGTTTAATTATTTTATATATTATAATTAATAATAATAATAATTAATAATAATTATAATAATATTATAAAATAATTATAATATATAAAAAAATATATATTTTTATATATATTATAATTATATATATATATATTTTTTATATATTATAATTATTTTATAATATTAATTAATATTATATCACTAAGGTGTCGTGTTTCAAATTGCGCCACTCGAGCTCCGCCGCTCGGTTCCTCCCGCGACCATTCCGCCAGACGAGTTTGGCACGGCTTTTCCAGAGTTTCCGCGTAGTGCAAGGGGTCAAAACTGGATTAAACGATTTTAATTCTTTCTTTTTTGTCATAGAGAGATTAACCCTTTGCTCTCGAATGGTGATCCTGAGGCACCACTCGATATTCTTATACGACGTTCTAAAGTAATGTCTACATCATTAAATTTAATTATTTTTAAAGAACTGATAAAAGTATAAAAAAGATATATATAATATATAATACATAAATAAAATAAGTAAATAATAAATTTCACATAAATTTCAGTTGCAAGGCTCGAATAATCGTATCTGCTCTTCCCAAATTGTCCATTTTTGTGCGCTATCTGAGCGTCTCAGTTAAGAAGACTTTGCTGTATTCCCGTTCGAACGCACCCATTGAATAACACGTTCGATCTCATAAGCGTATCCTCGCGCGAAACGGCTGGAAACGTCGCAGCGAAGGCGAACGTTCGGAGCCGGTCGCGGGAGAGCAGGTGGCACTTTTTTTTGAAAACAGAGTTCGGGCGATCGGGAGAGGAGGCCGGTCGAACGAATCAAGGTCCCAGTCGCCAACAGGTGACTCGAACAGATGGCCGGGACAGGTGATCCGTCGAAAGGATATCGGCTGGACGCACGATGCCAGCAGCGTATCGCCGTTCGATGCCAATTGGACCATTCCGCGGGACACTAATTGGTAGCAGAGACGATTCGTTCGGACGAGAAAACGGACGTTTCGATAGCTCTAAGCCGCCTAGATTCGACGACCGGTCGATGTCTACGAGTCGCAGGAAAGGCTGCTCGACGACGGCTGTCTTCTCGATCGAGCCGGCTCTGCCGGACTCTGAAAGTCGCTGCCGAAGGTTCGAGGATCAACGAACGGGACAATCGGAAGACCGCAACCTCGGCACGTTTACGCAATCCGCTAATTGTCGATCGCGTCGCTCGCGAGCACCGGATAGAGGAGCCAGGCTGCGAAGGTGAATTAGCACCGACCACGTTTAACTAGCTTTTCCAGCCGCTATCCTCTCGGGATCTCGGCCGACCCGCTTCCACGCGCTCGCCGGATGCTCCGCGGCCGCGTTTCTCCTCGATAATCCTGGCCACTCGTAAATTCCCATCGCGGAGACCCTCTTAGCATCCCATAGTCTTGCTCGTCGCGACCGGGATCTTTGCCACACTCGGGTACGACGACTAGACGACTAGGATGGCTTTCGTTCGAGCTGCGTCGCTTCGAAAGGGTCGCTCTTCGAGCTGAGAATTGTCTTCGATCGAGCTGAGAATAGTCTTTGACAGAGCAGAGAATAGTCTTCGATAAAGTAGAGAATAGTCTTCGATAGAGCATCGAATAGTCTTCGATAGAGCAGAGAATAGTCTTCGATAGAGCAGAGAATAGTCTTCGATAGAGCAGAGAATAGTCTTCGATAGAGCGGAGCATCGAATCATCTTCGAACGAGCAAAGAATCGCCTTCGATAGATCAAAGAATCGCCTTCGATAGAGCAGAGAATCGCCTTCGATAGAGCAGAGAATAGTCTTCGATAGAGCAGAGCATCGAATAGTCTTCGATAGAGCAGAGAATCGCCTTCGATAGAGCAGAGAATAGTCTTCGATAGAGCAGAGCATCGAATAGTCTTCGATAGAGCAGATAATCGCCTTTGATAGAGCTGTGAATAGTCTTCGATAGAGCAGAGCATCGAATAGTCTTCGATAGAGCAGATAATCGCCTTCGATAGAGCAGAGAATAGTCTTCGATAAAGCAGAGCATCGAATAGTCTTCGATAGAGCAGATAATCGCCTTTGATAGAGCTGTGAATAGTCTTCGATAGAGCAGAGCATCGAATAGTCTTCGATAGAGCAGAGAATCGCCTTCGCACGAGCAAAGAATCGCCTTCGATCTAAACTTGGTCTTTCAGGACTCGATATCGAAGAAGGTGTCCTGCGAAGTTACCCAGATCAGGTCCTCCTTCGGATTCTCCGATCAGCGAAATATCGACGCCCCTTTTTCTGCCACAGTTACGAATTCGCTTGTCTTTTCTTCGGCAAGCACTCCGGATCAAAGTTAGGATTAGCAAAGGATTGCCGCGTGTTACATTCGAGCACGGTGTAGGTCCAGGATCTAGAAGGAGCTAATTAGCAACCTGTCAAAGCCGTTGCTCCAGCTCTTCTGCCGTCGAGTGCGTCGGTGTTCAAACACAGTCCGAAGAAGAGCTTTCTCCTCGTTCTTTTCTTCGGACAAGACTCGAACTACTGGTACACAGACGTGCGCGAGCTTGTTCTTTATCAGTTTACGACGACGACCGAGCGAATGAGACGCGAAGCTCGAGAAGACGTCGGAAGAATTCTAGAATATTGTTACATTGTTTCCGATTTACTGCGATCATCGAAAGAGAGAAAAGACATTTTTACGTATCTTATGCATCTTAAGATCGACTTCGACGATATTTATTTCGCATAAAACTCAGCGGTCCAAATGACAACGGTGTGCGACGAATTTGGAAATGAGAGCAGCATCGTTGCTGAAAACAAGTGCATCGACTGCAAGGTGCAAGAGCTCGACGAACATTTATCCCCTTTTCTTAACGGTTCAAATGAGTCGCAACGGTATCATTAAATTGTTTAAACGTCTTCGCTCTATCGAATACCATCCACTCGTTTCTCTCGCGAATGCATAAGATCCGCGGTGCAACGATCAGGATGCAAAAGTGCCGAGAGCAAGTAGCCAAGAGTTAGCAACCTGCCATCCAAGTAAGGCAGGCAGGCAAACAGGCGGCCGAGAGCGTTCACGCGATCCCGGGTGGATTTCCTTTCGAAAAGCCGGGACATTTCGCGGAACAATGAGCGGCGAAGGGGCGCGGGGCGCTCGAATTCTCGTGACGGGCACCAGCTGGCCGTCGCCGGCTCTGTTTTCACCAGCTGTTCGTCCTCGTTCGACGGCACAAAGGGGCCTCGAGCAATCGGGCCCCGGCCCTCGGGGCCCGCGGGGCCCACGGATTTGGATTCGGGCTCGGGTTCGCGATCGGTTCGCAAAGGAAGAGGTTCCCGCGGGCCCCGGTCGGACGTGGGAGGGCCTCGAGGACGACAAAAGGGCCCCGGGGCCCTCTCTGCTACCTGTGCACGGATGCCAGGTGCTCCTCGCCTCCGCCGCTCTCCTCCCACCACTCCCGTTTTCTCCTGTTACCGGGACCAGTTTCGTGGTAACGCGCAGGTAAGACTGTAAGACGCGTCCTCTCCGTGCAACCTGCACCTTCGTAACTCGAGCTCGACCGATCTACGGGAGATCTCGATTTTACGGTGATCGAGTTAAATCCACTCGCGGCTCCTCGAGAGAGAGAGACCCTTTTAAAAGATTCGCCGAACGTTGCCCGAACGGGACCGGTTCGACGAGATTTTTAACGCCGGGCCCTACCGAGCGCCGAAAAATCACTGGCACGCGTTGCTTTATACAAATAATAATGCTGATAATAATAATAATAATAATAATAATAATAATGTTTACTCGTTAACGGGACGAACTCCTTTGTTATACGATACATAATTACAGCGAGCTCACGAGTAAGAGCATGTTATGACGATTATAAGAACAATGATGGTAATGGTAAAAATTAACACATTTGAAAAAGAAATCACTTTTTAGAAAATATCTGATAGTTTCGAAACCGATACAGTAATGTCTCTCTAATTGACGCTCGGATTGTTCACAGAAATGGACAATTCTGGAAGAGGAGATGCGATTATTCGAGGCTTCTACCTCGTTTTTATACTTACCAAATGTCAGCGACTGTAAAAAACGCAGACGCAAGGCTCGAATAATCGTATCTCCTCTTCCCAAATTGTCCATTTTTGTGGACAATCCGAGCGTCAGTTAGGGAGACATTGCTGTAAATACGATTTTGACGACAAGTTATACTATAACGAGGTTCTTCAGGATTTCAAAGGGGTTTCTTTCAAGTATATAACAAAATTTATAAAAGTAAATTTTTAGAAACATATTGCTATACTAAATTCTCCCTAATTTTCCTTCGGCTTGTACAAAAAAGAAAAATAGAAAATTTGGGAAGCGGCTTATTCTTATAGTCGCCGATTGTCAACAATTCTAAAAACGAATCGCAAATCTCGAACAATCGTATCTCCTCTCCACAAATTGTCGATTTTTCCGCTTCCAAGCCAAAGGAAAAGTTAGGAAGAATCTTCCTGTTTCGAATATAAACGTATCAACGATGTTTACGCGTGGAACGAGCATTTAAACGAGCTAAACGAATTGCAAAAGCAGCGGAGACGCAACGAATACGAAGACTCGAAATGCCAATCAATCGTCCGCCCTTTTCGAGGGGCAGAGCCGGTCCGGAAGGGGTGGGATTCATTGAACGAGCCAAGTTCTGCGTACAACTTGGAGGCCCCCGGTTAATTGTCGAAGTTCGAGGCCCGAGACTCGCGCGGGCCAGGATTAATCTGTCTCGTTAACGGTGCGGTCTTTGTCGCTGCGGCGAAAAGTACAGAGCTTTCGGAGCGGCGCGCCGCCCTCCCAGCTCCGCTCCGCTCCGCTCCTCTTCGCTCCGCTTGGCTCGGTTAGGGCAGCGTAAACGTATATATCGGAGCCCCTCGCGGTGTCGGGTCGGGTCGGATCGGGTCGCGTCGGGTTTCCAACCCCTTTCTACGGTCCACGAGACTCGCTGTACATTACAGTATGGAAATGAACCCCGTCGCGCGCCGCGGCGCAACCCCTGGAAAATGGCGATGCCCGACGAGGCCAGACCCCCTTCTACCCTCCTCTCCTAGCCTAGCCTGGCCTAGCCTCCCCCGCGCCGTCGACCCCGGCCGGGGACCTCCCTGAAATTAGTTATCGACAAGCCCCGCGCCTTATTCCGAGCATTAACATTTTTTAGTCGGACCCACGCGAACCCGTGTCCTCTCCCGCCTCCGTCGGCGGCGGCCGCGAGAAACTTGCACCTAAATCGCGCGTTCGCCCGATCGGAATTCCGATCGCATCCTGGATCGCGCAGCTCGCCTTCGCCCCCGATCGCTACCTCCGAGGCGCCCCTCGCTTTTCCGACGAGGTGCAAACGTTCTCGGGGTGCTAGTTTTCTCGCGGAGTAATAGAACGTCGCGAGGTTTCGCCGCTGCCGGTAATTGGACGTTTATTCGACAGCGACGGATCGAATTCGATTCGTTAGCGGCGAGCGATTTTACCGAAAAATAGGGGCGAAGCATCCGCCGCGCGGAGAGAAAGGATGATACAATGATAATATTGACTCGATCGCGAAGGGAAAGGAGAAGAAGGAAAGAGGACTAAAGTTGCCGTTTCTCTCTTCTTTTATCTCTCTCTCTCTCTCTCTCTCTCTCTCTCACTCTCTTTCCTTGCCTCTTCTCCTCTCCGAAACAGCACCCGATACCGGTCTCAGGGAGGAGAAGCTCGAGCAGAATAGTTTCTTTTCGGTTACACCTCCTCTGTTCTTTTCGAAATGCTTTTCCGACGTCGATCTCCCGTTTCGGTCCTCGAAACCGGCGCGCCGAAACTCTCATGGTTAAAACGAACTAAAACGAACTAAAAAGAAACTACCGAAGCTGAGTCGTCGCGAGTCCGACGCCTTGTTACACGGGGCACGGGGGTTTCCATTTTGTAGCATCGAAGCGAAACGTCGACGCGGAGAGCCAGTGGCCAGCGATCGTAAAAACCGGGTACGAAGACGGAAGCGCGAGAAACTCTGTTCCACCGGAGACAAGGGACTTGTCCTTTTTTTATTTTTAACCGTGCGATGATCGACGCGTCCTCTTAGGGGAGGCGGAAGCTTAACCGTTCGAGTCCCAAGCAGCGCGAACGCGCCGTTCAGATCTCGTGTCGCGATCAAACTTTAGCGACGCGCGTACATCGCATAGCTGCATTTTTTTCATCTTTTTTCTCTTTTCGTTTTGTTCGTCAATCTTGACGAGAGCGATCGCGCCGCTTGATTCTCTTCGCGATCAATTAAAACAAGCGCTATCACGCCATTTGGCACTTTTCGACCGTGTTTTCTGAACAACCCCTGGGACTCCAACGGTTAACCTTTTAGGCACGACGCGACACTATACAAGGTGTCCAAAAAATGTCTCGCAATCCGAAAGTGGCGGGTTCCTGAGGTCATTCGAAGCAACTTTTTCCTTTACAAAAATTTCCTCCGAGGCACCGTTAACGAGTTATTAACGAAAAACAGTGACCAATGAGAGGCGAGCTCGGCTGGCGCGAGGCGACCGAGCGGATCTGGGCTTCGCGCGCTGGTTGGCTGGGCCGCCTCGCGTCGACCGTACTCGATTCTTATTGGTCACTGTTTTTCGTTAATAACTCGTTACCGGTGCCTCGGAGAACATTTTTGTAAAGGAAGAAGTTGCTTCAAATGATCCGAGGAACCCGTCATTTCCGGATTGCGAGACATTTTCGGGACACCCTGTAGTGACTCGCTCTAGCAGCTCACTCGCTCACCGTTTGAATTGAATAATCGTCTTCATATATGCATTGTTTCACACCTATTTTCTCTTCACGTCGATTTACAACAATATTAACAATATACAGACGGACTATACAGTATCAGACTCTGTACTACAGTACATATCAGATTCTGCTGCCGTCCAGGAAAATAGCCTCGCGCAGAATTCAGCCGTACCGAAAGGGTTACTAAGAGAAGCGGTCGATTGGGGGGTAGTTATACGGCGCAACCATAAAGCGCGCGGCTTCGTTTTAAAGAAACGCGAAGGGCTCGCGCACACCGTGCGTGATCCGAGATTCGAAAAATAAAGACCGGACGAGGATCGATCGATCCCGCGGCGACATTATCGAGGAGGAATCGCGATATCCGGCGGCGATTTTTGCCCGGCCGTTGCGTAAGCCGCACGCGATGCATAAGGACTCAACCTTGTAATTAGATACCGTGTCGTTTTCTTGTTTGGTGAGCGCGTTTATACGATCCCCGGCGCGAGTCGTTAGCGGTGTCGAAGGCGAGCGCGCGGACCAACGACACCGGCAAAATAAGGAAGCGCGCGCGCGCGCGCGTACGCCGCGCCACGGTGATATAACGAGGGCATTCATCGGGTTTTAATTACAAGCTCGCGTGGACAAGCTTTTTCCGACGAGCGTTCCTCTTTGTCATTCCCGCGTAATCATCTTTTATGCCTCGCGCCTCACGGTTTCCCGCCGCGGCGGCTCTCCTTCCACGCGACCAAATTTTTCTTTTGCGCTCGGCCCTTCCTCTCTGCACGCTTCCCCTCCTCTTCCCTTCCCTTCCCTTCCCTTTTCTTCCCTGCACGACGCTCTGCCCAGGAGCATGTAAATCAGAGTGACTTTTATTAGCGCCGTTATATCGCATAGATGGCATTCTTCCTTGCACACGCCGGGTTCTTGCATTTTTCTACCTTCTGCTAAAGCTACTATAAACCGATTCTTGGAATGCCGGCCGTTTCTCCGTGCGAGATGACTCTTTTGACGGGAATATTATTCTCTTTTTTTACGGCACCACCCCGCGTTACATCTTTATGAAACTTTACGGACTCGTTATTACCCGTTTAACCCCTCTCGCGCGCCGCGATTTCTTTCACGGCCCGGTTGATTAGCACTTGCTGCCGTTAATAAATTCCAACGGGAGACAGATCATTTACATTTATCCCGCGACGACCTGTGTGTGTGCTTCGATGTTCGACCTTTTTGTGCCTACGACGTCGCCGATACGGCGACGCGAAATTATCGGCACCGCGCGGGGTAAGGTAATCGCGCGAGATACGTAAATGAAAACACAACATCTTTTTGTTTCGTTCATTCTTGTACAATTTTACGGCAGCGCAGGGTGTCCCATAATTGTGGCGCTTCCGGGAAATGAAGGGTCCCAGAGGTCAACCGAAGTAAGTTCTTCCTCGGCGAAAATGCAATCCGCGACTTCGCGTGTACGAGTTATTAGTTTTTATTTTGTTTTATCAATTTTTGCTCTGGAAAAAATTACTTCGAATGACCTCGGAAATCATCCCTTTTCTGGAAGTACCATAATTTTGGGACTCTCTGTATACGTTTATTTATATTACTTATATATATATATATTATTATACTATTATACTATACTATTATATTATATATATTATACTATACTATACTATACTATTATACTATATATTATTATATTATTATAGTACATATATTACTTATATTATGTATATTTTATCATAATACACCAAAAGTTGAATAGCAAAACTCATTACACCGCTGTGATGTTTTACGAGAATTAATCAATAAAAAATGTTGTCGGAAGGATATTTTTTTTTTGAAAAAGGCTTCGAAGCGCGAAGGGTTGAATATTGACAATGGAACGAATGGCATCCATATTTAGTAAATCGTGTTCCCGATCTCAGCAACGAGTCTGACACGACATTATAACACAAGATACTTTAGTATTTATTCGCCAAAAAAGGAAACCCCGGAAAGAGCGCCCATCGGCAACAGCACCCTCCAAATTCTTCGGCTTCGTCGATCGCGAATAACTTCCACGATTCGGACGCGAACGCGGCCCAAAAATTTCCACGTGCAATTCGAGCATGCTTGAACGAGCCTGCAAGGTTTCCGGAAGCTGTATCATACGGTCGAAGAGAAAATAATTCCGAAAGCGTGCCCCGATAAGAGGAAACCGCGAACGGGTTAATCGAGAGAAGCCGACGGTATCGATTCTTTCTTTCCTCGATCGCGATTCGTTTCTCGCGTAGCACGATACGAAGTCGCCAGTTAACACCGCAGTCTCGAATAACGAAACCATCTTCGCGACACGCAATTCGCGAAGTAGCACGGCACGCGGGTGACGCGACGCGTCCAAGAGCATAAATATCCCGTATCGCGGCGAACGTGTTAATCTCGGACCCCGTTCGGCGCGGCTCTACGCCGAGAGAGTAGGCGTCTCGGGCATGAATTACGCTGATTGTGGGTTTACACCGGGAGCCGGTAGTTGGACACCTAGATCGAGGCGAGAGATAGATTTCAAAGGGTAAGAATTAATCTATTTTCCGAGCATGATCGCGACGCGCCGCACCTCGCCGCGCCGACAGATTTTCGCGAGCCACGATTTTCTTCGATACAGTTTCATTTTCTATTATTATTATTTTATTATTATTTTTATCGTGCCGCAAGGATGCGGTAAATTTTTCCCAATTTTCCTTCAGCTTGCCAACAAAAAATAGACAATTTAGGACGAGCAGATACGCCGCCATTTTTGTCCATTTTCGTTCCATTTTTGTTCCATCTTTTGTTCCGCTTTTGCTTACAAGCTGCAGGAAAATTGGGAAGAATTAACTGCAATTAATATACCGCTGATCTTTCTATATTTATAATAAAAAATAATTTGGTGAAAAATTGTAACTGTACAGAGACTAAAAGAATATTTACGACCATCCGCATGCTATCAACAACTCCGCCAAAATAAAGAATCGAATCAAATAAAGAACGAGATTTCCATCTTGCACCTCCATCTTTCCAATTTACGAAGTATCAATTTCGCACAAAGATCCGTCGTCGAATCGACGCACGGCCCCGGTAGAAGATTAAATGAAACTCTTCGTGAACGAGATTCGAAGGACGAATCGTTCGTGGCGAGCGAAATCCCGACGAGACGAAATAGAATAGGAAACGGTTGTCGCGGAGGCGGATTCGCGTTGTTCCCGACGGTTTCTAGATTTCGGCGAAGGTATCGTTAGGAGAGAGAGTGGAGTCATTAGCTTGATCATTAAGGCGAGGATCGGCTCGCCGGGCCAGGAATATCAAGGAGGATTACCGTGGCTCCACCCAGAACTAATACCGGCCACGAAGAACAGGACTCGTCCGCTCCTCTTCTTCATCCCCGTGAGCGCGTGGCTCACGCGAACAACGTCCAGTAATTGACCCCGAACCCACGGTACCGTTACAATCCTGCTAACTACACACCTGTTCCGCTCGCGATTAGTCTACCTTCGATCGCGTCGGGACCGTCCGATCTATCCGAGATCGATTTTCCTTTCGGAAAGTCGCGAGAATTCGCTCCGTCGCTTTTTCGTTTCTTCGCTTTCGAGACATAATTTCGACATTTTATTTTTTTTGTCAACGAACCAATCGTTGCATCGTTGGGTAACTTCCAAGGGGTTGTTTCCACAGGTTCCAAGTGACTCCGTGATTTTTCGCGTCTCCCTGTCGTCGTCGTCGCAAAAGCTATTCGCTCCGGCGCTTTTTCGTTCTTCCGCTTTCGAGACATAATATAGGCATTTTTTTGTTTTTTGTCAACGAAACAATCGTTGCATCGTTGGGTAACTTCGCAGGGTTGTTTCCACAGGTTTCAAGTAACTCCGTGATTTTTCGCGTCTCGCTGTCATCGTCAACTTAAAAGCTATTCGCTCCGGCGCTTTTTCGTCCCTCCGATTTCGAGACATAATTTAGGCTTTTTTTTGTCAACGAACCAATCGTTGCATCGTTGGACAACTTCGCAGGGTTGTTTCCACAGGTTCCAAGTGACTCCGTGATTTTTCGCGTCTCGCTGTCGTCGTCGTCGCAAAAGTTATTCGCTCGCGAATCGAACAATCTTTTTGCAACTCGATCGTCTCGCGTCTGTAATCTCGCAGGTATACATCGAGATTTTTTTCCTCGATCGAACCAATTATTAGATCGTTGCGTAACTTGACAAAGCTGTTTGTACAGGTTCGAAGTATGTAGCTCCGCGATTTTTGATACGCGGCATCGAGAGGATTATGTTCTCCAACGTGTGTCGCGTTCAATGTATCGCGCGCGTTCCGCGTCCGCGAATGCTAATTGCCCGCTCGCTAGACGGTGCAAATCCGGCGCGTAGAATGATTTGCAGTTTGCTTAACAAACCGCGCGCGCTCTCCGGACAAGTACCCGACAAGTCGCTGACAAATCGCGGCGGGTCAAAGTATCGGCCGAATGACAGATAACTTTGTATCGTTACTTCCGATTACCATAATTGCCGCGACCGAAACGTGACGGCATAATTACCGGTCGAGCGGTCCGACCGAAGCGTAACAAGTTTTCCCGAATTTTCTTTCAGCTTGTAAACAATAATGGACAATTTGGGAAGAGGAGATAGTTGACGATCGTCGATAATTATTTGATAATGATCGTCGATAATTATAAGAACGAAGCGCAAGGCTCTCCTCATCCCAAATTGCATTCCCATTCTTGACTGCAAGCTGATGGAAAATTAGGGGAATTTACTGTACTTCTTAAAACGAATACCTATTTTCCCTAAAATTCATTTTTCTGCAACATTAATTGCGTGGAACGAGCAGGATCTATATTTCTCGAAAAATTAAAAATTCGCGAATTAAATACGAACGATCTACCGCAAGGTTTCCTATGTTTATAGCGTCCTGTATGATCGCGCTATAGTGATCATCGTATTAGATATAGTTATTCCAATAAACGTTTAACAAGCGTCTGTTTGCACAATGAACGAAAAATCATAAAATCGTCCGAAGAATTGCCCATGATTTCGGCCGTTCAATGATGCTTTTAAAGAGCAAAGGAATGACCTCTCGCGTTAATTAGTACGCGGCAGCGATAGCATCGCAACGACTAACGAATCAGCTGGTAAATCGACGGCTCGGTAAAAGCGGAAACCTCTCCGGCGAGCGTCGCTTTCCGTTCGACGTTGTTTTTTCGGAGTGGCCGCGGCTTTGGTAAGTTAATTAAGTCCGTTTAGTTTGATTCGTCGCGAGAGACCCGAGACGGGACAATGGCCTCTCCCATCTCGTCGCGGAGGCTTTAATCTTTTATTAGCCGGAAAAGTGACGTTTTCCCTTTCCACGGGCTTCGAGCCGAGAGCCGAGAGAGAGAAGACAGAGGAAAGAGAGGAGAGAGAGAGAGCCGACACTCGGCCAGCGGGAAGACCGTGGCGCGCCGCTCGAAACAAAACCGTGATCATCGGCTCCATTCAGCTTCGCCGTCTCCTCTCCCGCGTTTCTATTCCCCTAATTTCGTCCTCTCCTCTCCTTTCTGTCCGCTCTCTCGCCGGTTTCGTCGCGCGCCGGCACCGTTCGGCTCGTCTACCCGGCTACTAATTCCCCTATTTACGCGCGCCGCCGTTCGTTCCAGGCTCCCGACACACCGTTTAATAGCGTTTCCGAGAGAGCTCCGCGCGCGAAATTATTCAAATAAAAAGCCGCGGCGCGTCTCGCGCTGCAAAACAAATTTCACGCGAACGACCAGTCGCGTATGGCGACGCTCACGATCCTCGTATCGGATCGACCGGGAGCTCGTCGATTCGCGCGTCGATACGTTTGTTCGGGGAATTCGCGCGAACTTTTCTCCTAAAAGGTGAACATGAAATGCGATTGCTTCGTTGTCCGTACGTTTCGGAGATTTGCCGAGACTGTATACAGAGTGTCCCAAAAATGTCTCGCAATCCGAAAGTGGCGGGTTCCTCGGGTCGTTGGAAGCATCTTTTTCCTTTACAAAAATTTTCTCCGAGGCACCGTTAACGAGTTATTAACGAAAAACAGTGACCAATGAGAGGCGAACTCGGCTGGCGCGAGGCGACCGAGTCAATGAGCGGAACCGGGCTTCGCGCGCTGGTTGGCTGGGCCGCCTCGCGTCGGCCGTACGCGATTCTTATTGGTCACTGTTTTTCGTTGATAACTCGTTAACGGCGCCTCGGAGAACATTTTTGTAAAGGAAGAAGCTGCTCCAAATGATCCGGGGAACCCGCCATTTCCGGATTGCGAGACATTTTTGGGACACCCTGTAGGACATGTGAAATGTCTTCGGTCTTCAAGTTTCACACCATCTTGCTGTCGTATGCCCATAGAATTGCGCTTGCGGCGAACGGTCATTTCGAGACTGTCGCCTTTGAAATTAATTTTTATCGATACGTGTATCGAACGAATCGATTGTTCCTAGGATTTTCAGACGATCGAACAGTTGAACCGATATTTTATTAATATTATATATTAAATTCGAGCTTTCTAGCTTCGGTTTCGTTGATCGAAATGACTTGGACGTCGCGCGAATTTGTAGGCACTCGTCGCGTTAATCGACTGCAGCGACCTCGATTTCGATTCTTCCGCCGCGAAAAAATTCGCGAACACGGCGAAGACACCGACAAATATGCCCACGGAAATGTTGTGCGAGAATATCTGCCGGTTTCCGAGGAGAAAAAAATCGCGCGGCGAGAGAGGTCGGCTCGGATAGAAAACGGTCTCGAGGTAGCCCGAACGAGGCGAGCTCGAAGAGCTGCCGACGAAGAAGCAGAAATGGGTCGAAGAGGAGAAGTCGAAGCTTCAAAGAAGGCTCTCGTTCAAAATCCCGTGCCGTGACCCGTTTTTGCGGGGCTACTCTGACGCGGGTAAAAACGATGCAGCCGGATAGGATGCGTGCGTGTGCATCGGGACAAAAGTAGAAACGTGGCGGATGGAACAGGAAGAAGAAGAAGCAGCAGAAGAGGAAACGGAGACGACGGAGAGCGAGCGAAAGAACGAGAGAGAAAGAGAGAGAGGAGACTGGCTCTGAGCGCTTTCTTCGAGAGACGCTCGTCGCGGTTGTACTTCCGGCTGTTGACCCGGTTCCCGAGGTTTCAGGATCGGCCGACTCTTTCTGGGCCCCTTATCTCTCGCCTTATTATTATTTGCATCCTGTCGGCGGCCCGCGAGGATCCGCGGGTTCCTTTCAGCATCTGGTTTCCGCAGAGAGAATCCACCCCGCAAAGGAACCTCCCTTTCACCATCGCCGACAAGCTCCCGCTATATCCACCCTTCGAACGTTATCGCCTACCGAACGATTTTTACGCGAACGTTACTGTCCCCTTAAGCAGTCAATTTGCCGGTCAGAGGTCACCGGAGAGATCCCCTGAAAAATTGCATCTGCTTCTTCTTCGGTCGTCGTTCGAAACTGATTGTCTATCCTTGAGAATTCGTCGAGCCGGAGGTACATGTACTACATGATTTTTAATTCTTCCTTAAATGTGTCACGACGAATGTTAGTTGCTGCAATCGCTGCAGCGATTTATTTCGTCCTTCCGGGAACAGAAGTATAAATAGAATGTTCTATCGTATCCGGAAATACGCGTACACGTATTCCGTTTTCTATCAATTTTGTATTTGCAGCAGTTTTAATATCGCTTCCATCACCGTTGAAAATATTTTCTACAACGATGACGTCGGATCTTGCAACGACAGACGTCCGATACCCGTTCGATCGACGTCGGCCGCTTCATAAATATTAATTAGTTTTGCCAAGATGCGTGCTCGAATGCACAGAATCGTTTCATTCGCGAAAGAGCATCTACGATTTCATCTTGTTTAACCATTTCGCTGCTGAGGACGTATGTTTACGATACGTCTACGTAAACTGTGCAAACGATTATCGAACTTCTTTCGGATGTAGCACGATCTCTAAGACATCCGAGCGACTGCACAGCAATTTCTCCGAGAAATGTTCCGAGGTCGGAATTGAAATCGGCGGATCCGAGAATACTAAGACGCGATTCTTCAGCATGCTAGGATAAAAAGGATGATTTATTCTTTTTATTTCTAATCTTTTGCCGCGATTCGAGGGCAATTCGGAGGCCACGTGACACGATTCGAAGGCAATTCGAAGCCAATATGACACGATTCGAAGGCAATTCGGAGGCAATATGACACGATTCGAAGGTAATTCAGAGGTTGCATGACACGATTCGTAGGTAATTCAGTGGCTGCATGACACGATTTGAAGGCAATTCAGAGGCTACGTGACACGATTCGAAGGCAATATGATACGATTCGAAAGCAATATGACAGATTCGAAGGCAATTCAGAAGCAATATGACACGATTCGAAGGCAATTCAGAGGCTACGTGACACGATTCGAAGGTAATATGATACGATTCGAAGGCAATAGGAAGGCAATATGACAGATTCGAAGGCAATTCGGAGACAATATGATGTATCAAGGTTATATTATATCGAATCGTGATTCGAAGGCAATTCGGAGGCCACGTGACACGATTGGAAGGCAATATGACACGATTCGAAGACAATTTGGCAATTCCGTCAACCCTTAACATCGACTAATAAATTACCTAGGCATAATACCAGCACAAAGAAATTCACGGCAACCCAAAATTTGCCATTTCCGAGAGAAATTACCATAGCACGATCTCTAAAACATCCAATAAAGAATTTTTCAAGCACCCATCGGTCGCACACGTTACACAAGTCCTTCGCGACTTCCCTCATTTATTTCTTCGCACCTCTGTTCCCTTTTTTCTCGAAACCAACGATATAAAGCTTCGTTGCGACACCATCAGCAGGGATCGGGCGTGGATCTCAGATTAGGTGTACGCGGCTCCGCGTACAGCTGGCAGCTAGTCGACCGAATGTTAACAGTTGTCGAGGATTCCCCTCTCGGCAGGGAGGGCCCCGTCCTCGACCTCGTCTCGAGGACCCCGAAACAGACACGCTCTCGCCGCCTCGCGCCGCGACGATAGATTTTCGTAGGCGCACTCTCGACGCTCCAGCCCCGATAAGCATCGAAAGCAGCGGAGGCAGGGGTCGCTTTTCCCACGACCGCGACCGTCTGGATTTATCGTTTCGGGGCCGGGCGGGGTGGCGAAATAAAGCCACGCGCAGTCGCTGCAATCGCAATTCGCCCTGCAAATGTATTCGTTCGCCGGGAGAACCGCGCGCTGCTTTGCGAGCCGGAGACCGACCGTTGACAGCGATAAACAGCTTTCGCTGTTTCCTCGATAATCGGGGTTAGCTCTGGGGGACGGGGGCACTCTTTCAAAGTCGGCGCACAGAAAAGTTCCTACGGCGATCGCAGTTTTTTCGATTATTTTTATTTCAGAGCGGACTTCGGCTTGGAAATGAATCGAATTTCTCGTCGGAAAGGTGCGATTCGAGTGTGATTTCAAAGGACTACGACCCTTTCGGCGCCGTTTTCATACCAAAATGTAGTATAAAATATTTCCTTCGGCTTAACCCTTTGCACTCGAAGCCATATTAGCTGGAAAATTTAAATTGACTCTTTTGACTTATGGTATTTCCATTTTAATGACAAAGTGCATTTTATGCATACGAAATCGAGTCTTCCGACTCATACAACGGTTAAACTTTTAACTATTCTTTATACCTAAGCTTCGATATTATAAAAATTATCTTGGAACGCGGTGTAACGATTTCAGTGGTGCCTCAGAGTCACCACTCGAGCGCGAAGGGTTGAATATTGATGTCTATGTTCGCAAGAGTCGCACAATATCGGAACAACGGGCTTTTTGGGTTATTCAATCGCATCGAGTGAGGCCTTAAATACCGCAGAAATTATGGATCGTAATCAAAATTGATTTATTGCAAAGGGATCTGTTAACCCTGAAAATATAAAATCATTTTTCTGACTTACAGTATTTCTATTTCATACGAGAAAATGCATTTTGTGCATGAAAATCGACTCCTGCGACTCGCGCGACAGTTACACTCTTAACAATTTTTCAAATGTAAACATTGTTAATATGAAAATTATCCTAAAAGGTGATATAACAAATATTAATGGTGCCTCAGAGTCGCCACTCGAGTGCAAAGGGTTGAAAGAAACGAAGCAGACGCTTGCTTGCTAAATTCTGTGCGACGTCTTTATTATAAATGTAGTTAATCGTCGACCATCGCAAACTCAGTTAATTATCAACCATCAAAAATCCAGTTAATCGTCGTCACAATTCCAGTTGTGTAATTATTGTCCATCGCGAGTCCAAATAATCGTCGTTCACCGCAAATCCAGCTAATCGTTGTCCATCACAACAAGCCCGGCTAATCGTTGTGCCTCGTGATTGTCGTTCACCACAAGCCCGTCTAATCGTTGGCCCGTCACAAGCCCAGCTATAATCGTTGTCCATCACAAATCCAGCTAATTGTCCCTGCATCGCGTGTCCAGCTTAATCGTTGTTCATCGTAAGCCCGGTTAATTCTCGTCCGTCACAAATTCGCCGCATCGATCGCGCGTAACGTAACGTAACGCAACGCAACGCGTCCGTTCGATCGTCGGACGAATAGCCGAAGGGAGAGAAAAATCGGGGGTGCAGCGCGCACGATGCGGCGAAGCGTCGAGTCCGCGTCGCCTAGTTCGCAAAGGATAATTTATTTGACGCGTGCAGTCGGCGTCGAGCGGGATCGCCGCCGCGTTTTCGAGAGAAACAGCGGAAACGAACCGAAACGGACGGTGAAAAAAAGTAAAATGAAAGAACTGCCAAAGAAAGGAGAAAAAAACGGCTCGGCGGGGTGGGGGGTGGGAGAGGCCCTGGTGGCGGAAAGCGTGTTGGCCACGAGGCCTTATGTCGCCACGGTTCCACGGGCTGGTTTTTCGTCGGTGCCTCTCGAAAATTAACCCCCTCGAAATCCGGCCGGGCACAAAAGCGGACCCGCGCACCCGAGCCGAGCCCGAGCGCGAGCTCGAGCCGTCGTATATCCGATCCCGGAGTCCTCTTTGTGTACACGGGCCGACTCTGGCTGCGATTTAACGCACATACACGCGCGATCTCGTATTTACCGTTCGAGAACAAGGCTGAGAGTGAGAGAGAGAGAGAGAGAGAGAGAGAGAGAGCAAAAGATAGAGCGAGCAAGAGAGGAGAGAGAGAGAGAGTCAAAGATAGAGAGAACAAGAGATAGAGCGAGCAAGAAAGGAGAGGGACAGAGCAAGAGATAGAGCGAGCAAGAAAGGAGAGAGAGCAAGAGAGAGAGAGTGAGCGAGCAAGAGAGAGAAAGAGAGAGCAAAAGATAGAAAGAACAAGAGATAGAGCGAGCAAGAAAGGAGCGAGAGAGAGAGAGAGAGAGAGAGAGAGAGAGAGCGAGGGAACCGGTTTCCCAGCTCCCTCTCGCTCCCTCCGCGGGGGATGAATTATGGTGGCGGGCCACGGGGTGGCCGATTCGAGGGTAACCTCGTCGAGAGGGCAGAGCCGAGCTCCCCCTCTTCGTCCCTGTAACGTTGAAAGCACTTAATTCGGCCGATTCTTGAAAAATTACTATTGTGCGCGGCCACCGGTGCGCACCGAGACTCTCTCTGTTGCCTCGACTGTTACTTTATGGGGATCGAGCGCTGATAAAAATGGGGTGGACGCGTTCTGGGGATGGTAGCGTCGGCGAAGGGTGTCTTTGAACGTCGATCACGATTCGGGAGGTCCGGCAGATGGAGTATATCGGCACGGTTTGTCCATTCGCGACGCGAAAACGAACTCTGGCGATGGGGTATGAGAAAGGGTGGCTTTTTTCGGACTGTTGTTGTTATGTTGAGGACGCATACGCGGTCGCTTAAAATTATTCGCGGCGAAAGAGAATTAAACCCAGATTTTAGTTTCTCGTTCCCGAAGATTAATCGAAACGAGCTAAACGAATAATCGAATCGGATTGTTTTCAGCTTGATAAAGATTCGTCGCTCTTCGGTCAACCCTTAACCGATATGTTAGTGCCATAAGCGATCTCGACATTGTATTTCTAGGTTATTTTGAAAGTTAAATTTCACGTGGTTCTCCTATTTGTTTTTTATCCTATAATATATTATATATATATATATAATATAATATAATAATATATTATTATTCTAGGATAATAAAAAAATCTCTCTATATTATAATATATTATTATATATTAATATATTATTTATTATCCTCCAAGAATAAAATGCAAGGGCTCGTTCGTCCAGAATTTAATCGACGCTACTTTTTTCGATGGGAAATAATTAGCATCGAACGTATCATTTGTGAAAGTCCGCATTTAAAAGCTTCGCATTCATTTCCGTACGTATTATCTGGGTTTCGTCGCGACCACGATATACCGATTAGTTTTACGAGCATCGTCGTGCCGGTTAAAATCCGAGGACACAGTCGCTGTTTTGCAGAAACGAGAGAGATCCGATTGTTGTTCCGTGTTTCGTCGAGCAAACTACCTTCGAAAACGTGTCAGCGTCGGTTCGCCGCGCAACTATTCCGTGAAACGACCGCCTAATAAAATGTATATCGATGCGGAAACTATTTCCGTTTCGGTTCTGCTGCGGCCCGGTTCCCCGTCGAAATTTATTCGGTGATTTTAATAAAATATTTCGGTGTGCCCGCGCGCGAGGTCGGAGATAAGCCGGCATTCAGAACGGTCTCGGATATCTCTGCATTGAACTTTCTGACCCGGCGCGATCTAAATTCTAGGGAAGCCGTGGCCTTTAGGCGAAGGGCGCGCGATGGGGGAATGATCGAAAAGTATAATTCGTCCGGGTGATTTATGTCCAACATTAATTCCTCGAACCGACTTTCGGCATCCGTTCTGTGGATTGTACCGATTAGGTACATTGTATCTCTGCGAGACTTTTCTGTCTAATCGAATCGCGAACGTGTGCACTGTTTGCTGCGATTTGTTGTGGAAATGCAATTTTTATTTGCGACACTGCTGGCTCGAGCTTGCGAAAAGAAGAAGATATGGAAAGGGTAAGCTTCTTCGGTTAAACAATTTAACACTGGAACTGACTCGTTATAGAAGAAAACACCGATCTATATTGTTTTATAACAATGACAAGGTTAAATTATTTATTATAATATATATAGTATAGTATAGTAGTAGTACAGTATATATAGTATAGTATAGTAGTAGTATAGTATATATAGTATAGTATAATATATATATTAATATATATATTTATTATAATATAAGCTCGAATTAATTAATTAAATAAATCTGTTATAATAAGTTTGAACGAATTAATTTAATAAATCCATCGTAATACAAGCTCGATCGAATTAATTAAATAAGTCTACTATAATAACTTCGAATAAATTAGTTGGTCTAAAAAATTCTTCTACGAACGTTTGTTCAACGTGAGAAATTGCGAAAGAAAAGGAAATCAAAAACCAGCAATTTTGCTTAGTCTGTGACGTCAATGACTAAGCAATTGGAATTTCTATAAACGCGATCACCCTCGCGCAATTTTTATTCGCATCGTTTCAAGGGTCGAGGAAAGAAAATCCACGAATATACATAAAAGGAGGCATTCTCTTTCCGAGGTTGCAACCCTTAACACAAATCGAACACAAAACTCTCTGACCACTGAAAGCCCACTCCAATTAATAAACTCGAAGAAGCACGTCTTCAGCGATTTCTTCCCCCTCAAAAAAAAAGAAAAAGAAAGAGAGAAAAAAACGGCGCGATCCTTTCGCAAGATTTCCTCGCATCGCTCCGAGCTGAAGCACGCCGAGGGGGATGAAAAGCCAGAAAAATAGAATGCACTCCTCTGTCCGAAGTGTCAGCCCTCGCAGCTAAAACGTGGAATCCACTCGCCGTTGAAAACCTTCTCGAATTAATAAATTTTAACAAGAAGTCCGGCCCTAATTTGCAGCAAGCTGATTATCCTCCCCCTTGGTATTTTCTCGCGCCACTTCTCGCGAGAGAAGGAGAGCGAAAGAGAGAGGTAGAGAGAGAGAGAGAGAGACAGAGAAGGAGGGAGGAGGGGATGGAAGCTAGGACAACGACGAGGACGCGAAGAAAAGGGCGGTGGTTCTCCGAGGGCGAAGCGTCGGCCTCCTTCGCAGATAAAAACGAAGCCTGGCCAAGAAGGAGACCGGCGAAGGAGGGTGGAGATAGAGGATAGAGGCCCTCCCTTCCTCGACCTGCTCCACCCCCGAGCTACCACTCGCTCGGACTACTAATAGGTCTCTTAATAAACGAGAGCACTCGCTCGCGACTCGATGCAATTTCTAATGAACTCTGGCCCGGAGGAACGGGGCAGAAAAGGGCCGACAATGCCGTGGAACAGGCACACCCCCATACGGGCTTGCCGATAAATAATCCTAGACGACGCTCCTCTAATTGCCACTCGGCTCGACACCTGCGTCCGATTCTGCTCTCTCGCGTCGACAGAACTGCGGAGTCATTAGCATCCCTCGATCTAAGAGATCGCGCTATTCCTGCGACAATGAAACGGTTAACAAAACAGCATCGCGAACGTTCTCTCTGTCAAATGAACTCTCTGCAACCCGTTTATCGGTTTTCTCTTCGCGCAAAAGCATTTTTCGAGCGCCTAACGAGAAGTAGGGTAATTAAGCCGATTACTTTAGAGCGACCGATTTCTGTGTGCCTTCGTCTCGTCATCGGGTATAATTAACTGTAATATTTACCGAGTAAGACGTATCGAATGTTTTTTTTATATTCTCTTATCTCGTTTATTTTTCAATAGAAAAATTTAATGTCTTGTTATGATAAATATGAAATTAATTGTAATTAATTGAAAATAAAAGCAGAGGTACAGCAATTGGTCGCCTCGCAGGCGACTGGCTCCGCTGTTCTACGCGAAGTAAAAAGGATTTGAGAAATGTGTAGAAAATGTAATTTCTCTCGAAAAAAGCTGCGGAATCACGAAGAAACGTTTCAGCCGGCAAAACGTGGAACAATAACAATTCGGAATGCGATTCTCGTACACCTTTCGTTGCTATCGCCGCAGCAAATGACCGACGATTCTAATCGAGTCGTGCGTCGTTTCCGTGCATAGCGAACGCTGAAACGTGCAGCTGTTAGACAAATACAGTAATACAGTAAAAATGGACAATTTGGTGAAAGGAGATACGATTAATTTGAGTCTTGCGCCTTGTTCTTATAATTACCGATTCTCAACAACTATAAAATCGTATCTCCTCTTCCCAAATTGTCCATTTCTCTGCAGAATCTGAGTACCGCAGCAGAGAACCCAAGCTGCTTGAATGTTTTCGAACGAACAAATTTTTCTCCAAAGGGTATTTATAAATAAAGGGTATTCCAGAGTATTTATAACGTCATAGTATGCGCGCTTTAATTTACAGTATGAGAGGAAATAACATTATGCAATATGATGCATCTCATGGAAGGCCACTATAGTGGCCCTTAGTACCTCAGTGGCATTTTATGGAGGGCCACTATAGTGGCCCTTAGTACCTCAGTGGCATTTTATGGAGGGCCACTATAGTGGCCCTTAGTACCTCAGTGGCATTTTATGGAGGGCCACTATAGTGGCCCATAGTATCAAAAGAGTTTAATCACCGAAAATTGAGCAATTAAATGAACGATTCGAACACTCTGCGAATTTCGCAACTCTCCGCTAAATAATAAGCAATCGGTTTCAACATTATGCAATATAATGCGTCTTCTGGAGGGCCACTATAGTGGCCCGTAGTAGTACCTCAGTGACATCTTATGGAGGGCCACTATTGTGGCCCGTAGTACCTCAATGACATCTTATGGAGGGCCACCATAGTGGCCCGTAGTAGCGAAAGGGTTAAGCCTTTTCCACAGTGAAACGGGCAACAAAGAACACCGGTGTCGCAAGAGACAGACTCTCTCATTACGTGGGAACGATTGTTTCTTGCACGGCCTGCCGTCCCGCCTCGAAAGTCAGCAATGTCTCAGTCCCGGCTCGACGGATCGCAAAGAAGCGCGACACAAATTCGCGATCGATCACGGAATTTTTCGATCGGCGCGATCGATCGATCGATCATTCGTTTCCTGGACCGGTCGAAGGAGCAGGTCGGCGCGCCGTGTTTCGTTTCGCGTTGAACCGACGCCGATCGAGTCGCGCGCGGACGCGCGTATCTCGCAGGTGGAAAAACGAGAAAAAGCCTGCTTTACATAAAAGCCGGCACCTCGATGTTTTGCCGACTGTCTGCGGAAGAAATAATAAACGAGAACCTGGGATAAATCGATCGGATAAATGTCACCGATCTATTTTTACGTCGTCGGCGGTACCGATTTCCTCCGTCGGAGATTATCCGTTCGTTTACGCAACTGTTTCTTGCGATTTGCAACGAGGTCTTGGATATCGCGGGTCGTTCCACGATAATATCTCTGTTCGAAGTTTCACCGAAGAGAGCGACGCGCGAGCGATTCGCGATCCCGAATCGCGATCTTCTCGATTCGAAATGTTCTCGCAGTTGCGGACGCAACGTGTCGTTAGGTTCATCGCATCCCGTCGAAACGACTGGTCGGTGATTTGTTCTTTACTTACGATTATTCGGATTGCGTAGATAGATTTATGAGTTATTCGTTCGATACACGCGTTTCTTGCGGCAAATATTGCAATCGGAACGAGCGTCTTGTCGTGAGCTCTAGTAGCTCACTCGCTCATCGTTCGAACCAAATAATCGTCTTCATATGCATTGTTTCACACTTCTTTTGTCTTCGCATCGATTTACAACAGTCTCCAGGGTGTCCCAAAAATGTCTCGCAATCCGGAAATGGCGGGTTGCTCGGATCATTTGAAGCAACTTCTTCCTTTACAAAAATGTTCTCCGAGGCACCGTTAACGAGTTATCAACGAAAAACAGTGACCAATAAGAATCGAGTACGGCCGACGCGAGGCGGCCCAGCCAACCAGCGCGCGAAGCCCAGTTCCGCTCATTGGCTCGGTCGCCTCGCGCCAGCCGAGCTCGCCTCTCATTGGTCACTGTTTTTCGTTAATAACTCGTTAACGGTGCCTCGGAGAAAATTTTTGTAAAGGAAAAAGTTGCTTCAAACGATCCGAGGAATCCGCCACTTTCGGATTGCGAGACATTTTTGGGACACCCCCTGAATATACAGTATCAAACTCTGTACAGTACACATCAGACTCTGCCGTCCAGAGAAATAGTCTCGCGCAGAATTCAGCCGTACCTAAAAGGTTAAACAGATGCGAAACAGGTGTTTTCGGCGCTCTGTAAATTCAGTAAATTCATTGGTAAATGACTTTATACCAATACAGTGAATTCTCCTGTATTTTCACGATTATTCGAGTCTCGCGGCTCATTTTTATACTTGCCGATTATCCAGAATTATAAAAAACGGGGCGCAGGGCTCGAATAATCGTGCCTTCCTCTTCCCAAATCGTCTGTTTTACTGCACGCAGTTTCGAGAGAAGATGTCGCACGTAATTCAAAAGCGTCCAGGTTCGATGTGACGAACATTCTCTGTACTCGGGAGTCGAGGCAGCTTCGACGCCAAAGGGTTAACATTCGATTCGTTGTCGGAATCGTCGGAGCGTTTACCATTTTTGCCCGTCTCCGGTTGCCAAAGGAAAGTTCCACGTCGCGTCGCGCCGCGCCGCGTCGATTAACAAGCAATCGTACACGTCGTTTGGCGGAGCGCGAATTAGCATAGGCTCGAAACACATTTGCTGTCGACCGGTGTAATGACGACGTGTTCCAGCCGGGAGTTTTCCTCGGACTAATAACACCGGCGCGGCGGGCGTGCCATCTTTCTCCATCCGGTTTCAACGGGAGCCGGCTTTTTCCGTCGCGAAACGGTATCAGTCGTCCTCTCGCCGAGGCGAACAACCATAAATATTCATCCCGCGGGCCGTGGACAAAGTTTCTCCGGTGCTCCGCGACTCCATCTCTCTCTCTCTCTCTCTCTCTCTCTCTCTCTCTCTCTCTCTCGCTCTCTCGCTCTCTCTAGCTCGCTCCCTCCGCGCCTCGCTTTCTGTTCGCGCGCATATAAATCGATATTGGCATCTACGCCGACCTTCTTTCTCCCGAAAATGGCTCTCGCCCGTCTTTCAGCGACGGAAATGGGTTATCAATTCTGTCGGCTGCTCCTTTCTCTCCCGCGGCTCCTTGTCCCTCGCGGACAGAGCCCCGTTTTTCGTACTTTTGTTAGACCGTCGCGAAATTAGAACGGCGACACGCCGTGTCGACAGGAATTTATTGTTTCCATTCCAGGTCCGGGGGCCTTAGGAAATCCTGAGGTCTTCGCGGAGACCTTGAACGGAGCACGCCGGATCGATCGTCGTGTAGATCGCCGCGAGCGATCTATCGGATTCTTCGAAGTCCTTCGAGAGAGTCCTCGAGAGCTCGTCAGAATCTCGTCGCAGTCCGTCGAGCGTCCTTCGAAGGCGTCGACGAATTTAGAAGCATTTTTAGGGACTTCCGACGATACTTTCACATTTTTCGAATCGCTCGGGCGGTTCCACGAAGGTTCCATAATCGTCCAGGACTCTTCCGCCAGTCGTCGCAGCTTCTCCCGGATTTTTCGAGATCTGTCGGAGTCCGACGAGAGTCCTCGATTAGCCCCGGAACGATTTTAAGACCTCGTGAGAGAGCTTCGAAGGAGTTCCAAATCTGCTAGGATTCCTCGAAGTGTCGTCAAAATTTCTCGGCTTCCTCCTAGATCCTTTGGGAATCCTTGAACAATTCTTTTAACCTCGTAGAATTTTTAGAAGGATTTTTTTTATGGATTCTCTGCGACGCTTTGACCGGTTTGCCGTGCTCGACGAGCATACTCGTCGTGAAATGCAGGGACTATTGGCTGTTTAAATTGTAATTTTAGCGAAAGAAGGACATATTCTGAAATTTCAAGATTTTTAGAATATATTGAGGCGAATTCTGCGCGGAGTTTTATAATATTGTTATAAAAATAAGGTTAAAAAAGAATATTGCGATATCGGTGTCCGACGCGCAAAGCAGCAATTTGAATTTTTAGCTTGATGTTTCCTGCGTTTTTATATATTAATATTATTATATATTATATAATAATATATAATATTAATAATATAATATATATAATATTAATAATATATAACAATACATAATAATATATTATATATATTATATATCAATATTAAGCGAATAAGTAAATATTGGCAATAGAATATCTAATTTTATAAAATAAAAAAACCGTCCGTTTCGATGGAATATTCGCGTTCTCGCGACACGCATAGGTGCGCGCGCGCGCGCTTCGAAAAGCAGAGGCGCCGCAGCTAACTGCTTTTAATTAAGACCGCAAAGTCTTCCTAAAACGATCCGTCGTTCGGTATTTTCAGCATTAGGTAAGCCGGGCCGCATGGGCGTAGCACAGCCGGGAAATTGCAGGCTGTTTAATTTTGACGCGGCTGGAAATTCGGCCGCATTGTGGCCGGGAAGGAATGCGACTTTAATAACTGAACGCCGCGCTCTCGCATGCTCCGCGGTGACGTTGCACTGATAAAGGTTAATGGACACTGAAATATTTCAGCTCCGTTGCGCAACTGCTGCGGCGAGCTTTATTTCCTATACAGGCCGTCGAAGGTCATTAACATTTGCCGCGCGCGTTCGTTTGTTCTCGCGTCGGTGGGTCCGCGTTCGTTCCTTCCTTCCGGGGGGGAAGAAAAAAAAAAGAGATGCTCGTTAAATCGCGGTCGCTCCGAACGGCGACAATACACGTGCACCGCTGTCCATCGGGACAGCGATCACGCGCGTCGATCATGAAATTTCCCATTCCGAAGCCGCTTCGGTTAATTCCACGCCGAAGAAACGATACGCTTTCGCCGCGCGGCGCGGCGCGGCTCGTCGCGGCTCGGCTCGCCGCGCGCGCGTCGCGTAGAAAGTGAAAGGACAATGGGTCAATTTGTCTTTACAATCGTCGCCCTATCTCTCCATCGATCTTCCTCTTTCCGTTAGCGCGAGCAGAACCTTCGTTCGACGATCGTTCTTTCGAGCGTTTCCCTCTTCGCGTCGATCGCCCGGCTCCGCGAGTCGAGCCGGAACTGTCCTCGCTAAGCTGCGAATTTTTATGCATTTATGACAGAAACGAGTCGATCGAATGCACAACAGGAATGTATATGTATGTAGGAATGTAATCTGTGTCCTGCAACAAATGCGGATAGTTTATATTTTATGTAAAAGTTCGCGGTCCAGTCATCTCTTCGAAATTATTGAGCATTTTTCTATAGGCGCTTTTCCTGAGCATTTTACTAATATGGAATCAATAAATGGGCCTAATAGAACGTTCTGATTTGAAACAACGTTCGAGGTTTAGAAAAATGTCTTAGGAATGTTTAATCGCGCCTTCTGTGAATTACACCTTTTTTTAAAAGTAGGACAGAGCTTCTGATAAGCTTAAGAAAATGATCTCCGTCGATCCGATCCAGGATCAACACGGTTTATTATTAAATATATTAACATATATATATATATATATATATATATATATATATATTACAATATTTATATATATTATATTATATATATATTGTAATATATTATATATAATATATTATACAATTATATTCGCAATCCGAAAGTAGGGGATTCCTGAGGTCATTTGAAGCAACTTTTTCCTTAGCGAAAATGCGATCCGCGGCTTCGTTTACGAGTTATTAACGAAAAACAGTGACCAATCGTAGGCAAGATCATTTGGCGCAAGGCGGCCGAGAGCCAATGGGCGTAACTGGGCTCCGCGCACTTGTTGGCTGTGCCGCCGCGTGCCAGTCGCGCTCGCCTCTTATTGGTAAGTGTTTTTCGTTAATAACTCGTAAACGAAGCCTCGGAGAACATTTTCGCAAAGGAAAAAGTTGCTTCAAATCGCCTCAGGAACCTCTCATTTCCGGATTGCGAGACATTTTCGGGACACCCTGTATAATAATATTAAGTCACCGACAGTTAACTCGTAAACAAAGCCGCAGATTGGATTTTCGCAAAGGAAAAAGTTACTTAGAATGATCTCAGCTACCCCACATTTCCGTGATGCGAGACATTTTCGGGACACAATGTATATATACACATCAGCGCCAAGCTCGGTGGCTGCTTTCGTCGATCATTTCGGAGAATAATCAACCGTTTCCGAAACGCGAGAATAGATTTGTATCAGCGACGAGACGACGTCGCGGCGCAGAAGTAAGGAATTTCGTAAACGGTTGAATTTGTCTGGAAGTTACCCAGAGTGCGTACCCCACTAACTTGTTCGTTTCCTTTGTTGCAGGTAAGCATCTCCTCGTAGCGCGCGGTCTGTCGCGAACACCCGCGCCGCCGATTCACGGGCGCACCCAAGGTAACGTAGCCGACCTTGTTCGCGCGGCGATGTAAAACGCCGCTCGTTAATTGGATACGCCGATAGTTGGGCCGCTATCGGGAGCTTGGACCTCCCCCCGCTCTTTCGTCAATATTCATGAGAACATCCGGGGCGAATAATTAGCCCGTCAACGTTTTTTCGGTTCTTTCGGGCCGGCCCCGTCGGACCCAGATATATCCGTTCTCTCGACGTTTTCGTTCGACCTATTCCTACATCAGCCGGACGAGAGAATCGATTCGTCGCTAAAAACGTAAAGACGAAAACACGTGAGCGACCTCGAGTCTCGTCTCTGTCCTTGTTTTCCGAGATCGATCCGCCCCTCGTTACCGCCGCTGGACAGAATGGAGAGAACTTTTTCTTTTTCACGAGAAAAAGTAGCAGCGTCTGCGACACCGAACGATGAACCGGATTAAAAGAACTTGATTAAAAAATACTGTTGCATTAGTTGCAGCAATTTTTCTGATCAACTGTATGAAATTGAATTGTGCGAATTGTTTCGTTTCGTTTCGAAATTGTTTAATTAATGGTTATCGAAATTATATATATAGAGAGAGATACATTTGAGAGGGATTTTTATTTGATATGCTTTACACTGGATTTACGATAAAAATCGCTGACCGTACAAAGAGGACCTGTTATTATTTTTCAATTCGTAATTCGAATTCAATTGCATCCTAATTCGTAATTAATGCAATTGGATCGCTCGGTATTTTGTAATTGTGCTCCTATTCAATTAGGAATTACATTGTAATTTGATCGTATGAAGATTTGAATTACGATTTACAATATAATTGAATTGCGCTGTAATTGAATTATAATGTAATTGAATTATATTGCAATTGAATTACAATGCAATTGAATTATAATGTAATTGAATTATATTGCAATTGAATTATAATGCAATTGACTTATACTGCAATCGAATTATAATGCACTTTAATTATAATGTAATTGAATTATATTGCAATTGAATTATAATGCAATTGACTTATAATGCAATTGAATTACAATGCAATTGAATTATAATATAATTGAATTATATTGCAATTGAATTATAATGCACTTGAATTATAATGCGATCGAATTACAACGTAACAGAAAGATAATGCAATTGAACGATAACGCAAGCAGTTCGATCGCAATTCCGCGGAATCATGGCAGAGCACAAAGCTTCGAATAAAACGTCGGACGAACAACGCAGCACCGGTGGTTCGAGGGCGGAAACGGGCGAAACGTCGAGGTGGTAAAAAATTGGAAATTGGAGGGAAAGAGGAGGAAGGAGCGGCGGTTCGCGAGGCTCGTTCTCAGACGGGCAGCGACCCCGTCTCGGCCGAAGACAAGCGGAAAACTTGTCCGCGCGTTATCTGGTAATTCGGAGCGCGCAATTTCCCCGAGTCGATCGCACGCGCGCGGCCAAACGAGGCGGGAAAAGAATCGAGATATCGAGCGGGGCGGACGCGATCGAACCCCGGAGGGTTCTTTCAGCCGCGCGCATGTCGTTTCTCTGCCTAAACGGGGTGTCCTTGTCGTCATGGTAACCTTTGCGCCGAGGGAGAGGGTGCTATCGGCGCGGTTCCAAGCGGGAGGGAGAGCCGCGGCATCGTCGAGAACCGAGGGAGAGCCGCCGCGGCCGCGGCACACGGGGGCTGCTAACCTTGTCGGCGCAATACCGATCCGGATCCAGATCCCACCACCGTCATCGAGCGTCCTCGTCATTTGTCATCGCCTGCCACCGACCGAAATTCGGCGTCGAGCAGGCACACGCGCGCCCCTTCGAGCTTTGCCGCGCCTTTTCTTACTTCCAACCCCTCCGCCCGACGCGCGTTTTGTTTCTCCAACGGCCTCGCTTTTATCTCGCCGAGGATCGTTCGCTTCGCGACTGCCGCCCCTGGATAGTCCGTCGGATCGGTTTCAATTTATTAGGGTCGCTAACTTTCGCCGCGGAGATTATGTACTTTGAAAATCGATTTACAGCTTGTCCTTCGAATAGACGCGTTTTTGAGCGCCCCGACCGCCGATATTTCTCGATTTCTCGAAGTGATTTCGTTGTCGCTTTTAAATGGAAGCTAATCTATCTTAAAGCGGACAGTTTCTGCTTTAATTTGAGCTATGTAACGTTGAAAAACTCCTACGGGAATACAATTTAAAATTGACTCGAAACTGCTGCTTACAATCGAGTCATTTTTCTTCGGGTGATTGGTCGTGATTTTTCGATTTTTTTCGAACAATTCTGGGAATATCATTTAATCTAATTTACCCAGTTTTAAAGTAGACGCTTCCAGCTTTAATTTCAGCTATGTAACGTTAAAAAACGCCTACGGGAATACAATTTAAAATTGACTCGAAACTGCTGCTTACAATCGAGTCATTTTTCTTCGGGTGATTGGTCATGATTTTCCGATTTTTTCCAAACGATTCTGGGAATATTTTTCAATCTAAATTACCCGGTTTTGAAGTAGACACTTCCAGCTTTAATTTCAGCTATCTAACGTTGAAAAACTCCTACGGGAATACAATTTAAAATTGTCTCGAAACTGCTGCTTACAATCGAGTCATTTTTCTTCGGGTGATTGGTCCGGATTTTCCGATTTTTTCCAAACGATTCTGGGAATATTTTTCAATCTAATTTACCCGGTTTTAAAGTAGACGCTTTCAGCTTTAATTTGAGCCGAGCAACGTTAAAAAGCTCCGACGGGGCCGAACGTTGATTCGAAATTTCCTTTCAAAATCGAGTTATTTCAGTCGAAGCGAAGCGTGTCGGAACGTTTCGATTTTTCGACATCGATTCGAATTTTCATTGCGATCCGAGTCGTTCCATCGCAAAGCGCAATCTTTCGGTGCTACTTCAAAGCCTCGGAAATGCGATTATCGCTTCAGAGGTTTTCCGCGATCTTCTTCCGTTTTCCTCGTTCGCGCTTAACGCTCGCCGCGATCGAGAAAACGCGCGGAAGCGCGTACCGTTCTTCCGTTTCGTTCATCGTCTCTGTTTCAACAGGTGCAAAAATCCATTTCGAAAGATCGGCCCGCACCTCGGCGTCGCCTCTCTCTCTCCCAAACAAACGAAAAGTTCGGCTCCTGGCAAACCGGCTCGCAACTTCGGACGACTAATTAACAATCTCCGCCAAACTGTCCTTGAATTCGCGAAATGCCAAAATCTAATTAGCGAAAGCATCTTTCTCGCTAACGAATCCTAATTAGCTTCGAGTCCTAGCGAATCCGTATCCGGTTCCTAGTGTCGCATTAAATTCCATTAACCCTGGCAACGAGTTCCGTCACGCGAGCCTCGAACGACGTTCGCGGAACGAAGCAGCGCCGGTTGTTGCCGGCGGCCCGCTTCCCTCTTTCCCCGGCATTTTATAATTAAAAGCGAGAGAACTTGCCCGCGACTGTTGTTTTCTCGAGAGCGTATCGGAGATGCGGCGCGGTCGGGACGCGGCCTCCGAGCTCGATATCTCGAGGATATCGACCCTGGGACACGGTGGCCGAGGTATCTCGAATTCGTCTGGCCGCCACTCGGACCGTAGACAATCGATAACCGAAGCCGGCGTTAATCTTGCCCGATAATTAGGTGCCACTGGCTGTTCCTCGGATATTGACTTGCAGACGCCTCGATAGTTTACACGCATTCACGGACGGTTTCGCAACGTTGTCGCCGCTCCGCTCCGTTCCTCGCCGCGCCTCGCCTCGCCGCTTCTCGTCGGCCGCCGAATCGATTCCCGACCATTTAGCCGGTCTTCCTGTCTCCCGGTCAACCTCCCTTTTGTCCTTGCCACTCGAATCGTCTTAGAGCGCTCCTGCGAAATACAGGGTGTCCCAAGAATGTCTCGCAATCCGAAAGTAGGGGATACCCGAGGCGATTTGAAGCAACTTTTTCCTTAGCGAAAATGCGATCCGCGGCTTCGTTTACGAGTTATCAACGAAAAACAGTGACCAATCAGAGCCGAGCCAAGCGGAACTGGGCTCCGCGCTCTCGTTGGCTGGGCCGCCGCGCGGCAGCCGAGCTCGCCTCTTATTGGTCAGTGTTTTTCGTAGATAACTCGTAAAAGAAGCCTCGGAGAAAGTTTTCGCAAAGGAAAAAGTTGCTTCGAACGACCTAAGGAATCTCCCATTTCCGGATTGCGAGACATTTTCGGGACACCCTGTTCTGTTTCCGCCGCTCGAACCGATTTTCCGCCGTTCGAGCCCGCAGCTCGACCGAATTCTTCCGGCAATTCGACCAACGACGGCGGCACATATTTCGTTTCCAGCGGTGCTCCTCGAAAACAGGATCCATTTGGCACCGTCGGTTCTGTCTCGCTTCGGAAACAACGATAACCGGAGCAACGTGCACCGCGCGATAGCGAGTCCCGACAAAATGGCGTTGCCTCTTTTCGAACGAGCCCGAGGCAACGGAAGAGGGTAATAGCTCTTTGCTCGGGACTTTTAATGCAATCGCGATTCGCCGGAGAAGTTCATCTTGGAACGCTCGAGCAAGGAAAATTGATTCGGACTGGTCTGCGTTATTTTGGACGCGATGATCGTGCGCTACGACGGGAAAATGATCTTGGAAGAAGCAAAGAAACGACGAATTTATTCTTCGAAAAGATTGAAAGTAATTTATACGCGCTACTGTATTAATTAATGGCAGCTTGCATCGTTGCAATTATGATCGGCTGATTATCAGACCGCGGATCTTTATGCGAAATAATAAGAATTGTCTGCGCGTCGATTGCAGAATTTAAACGCTATTCTCTCTCTCTTTCTCTCTCTTGTTGATAATTTGAACAAGTTAGAAAATCGAGATACGTCGACATTCTCAGTTTCTTTTAATCTTCGCGTCGTTTTAAATCGTTATTTATACTTATTTGTCATCATAAACGCGCGTAAAATTCGCGGTTTAGCGATTATCGATCAGCTGATTATCAGACCGCGGATCTTTATGCGAAATAAAAATTGTCTGCGCGTCGATTGCAGAATCCAAACGCTATTTTCTCTCTGTTTAATCTTCGCGTCGCTTTTAAATCGTTCTTTATACTTCTTTCTCATCGTAAACGCGGATAAAATCCGCGGCCTATTATCGATCATTGCCCGCTCCGTCGAGAAAACAAGGCTCGTCGAACAAAGAAACTCGTTTTCGCGAAAGAAGCTCGCGCTCCGGCGTTTCCCCCCCGTAGAAAACACTTTCGACGGTAATTCGAAAGTATTTCGTCCGACGTGTATGCCCTCCACACGAACACACACGCGCGCGCGCGCGTACAAGCGGAGAACACATCGCGAAAACGCAAAGTTCTCGCGAGTTGCGTCGCGTGCCGGCGTACCGTGACTGATTTATACGCTGCAACAACCGTTTCACCGGGTGTCATCCGTGGGTTTTAGCCACTTTTAGCCGACGCCGGCGAACGGACCGACGAACCAACGAACGAACGAACGATCTTGTTGGTTTAGCCATCGTTGTCGCCGGGCCGACAATATCGCGGCCCGTTTCCCCGGGAACGCGTCGATCGTTTTCCCGGTCCTCCCGGTTCTCCGTTCCGCGCGGCCTCCAATTATTCCGCAGCCGTATTGCTCGCTGGTAAACTCGCCGCGGAACTGCGAAAACCCGAACGCTATAATAATCTTCGTTACACGGCTTAGCGCTGATGAAACAACCTGTACACCGACTAAATCGTCCCGCCGCCGCTACCGTCGAAACGATCGCTATTAGCGGATTTTTATGCGCGTAGAACGCCCGCGATTTTACGTCGCGAAGTGCGAAGTCGTCGGTGCTTTGACAGATTATCTCGTTAGGGTTTTTAATCGTTTAAGGGGTTTTTGGTTATTTTTGGTTCGGGGAAGACGCTACGATTTTTCTCAATATTGTGGCAGTTTGTTGGATTTTATTCGATTCGGTTGGATAGTGTTGGATTTTATTGAATATTGTTGCGTTTTGTTGGATTACATTGAATTCTGTTGGATTTTATTGGATTCTGTTGGACACTGTTGGATTTTATTGAATATTGCTGCGTTTTATTGGATTTTATTCGATTCTGTTGGACACTGTTGGATTTTATTGAATATTGTTGCATTTTGTTGGATTACATTGAATTCTGTTGGATTTTATTAGATTCTATTGGACACTGTTGGATTTTATTGAATATTGCTGCGTTTTATTGGATTTTATTCGATTCTGTTGGACACTGTTGGATTTCATTGAATATTGTTGCGTTTTGTTGGATTATTTTTAATTCTGTTGAATTTTTTTGAATTCTTTTGGATTCTGTTGGACACTGTTGGACACTGTTGGATTTTATTGAATATTGTTGCATTTTGTTGGATTACATTGAATTTTGTTGGATTTTATTGGATTCTGTTGGACACTGTTGGATTGTATTGAATTCTGTTGGATTTTATTGGATTCTGCTGGACACTGTTGGATTTTATCGAATATTGTTGCCTTTTGTTGGATTTTATTGGATTCTGCTGGACACTGTTGGATTTTATCGAATATTGTTGCCTTTTGTTCGATTATATCGAATTCTGTTGGACACTGTTAAATTTCATTGAATATTATTACGTCCTGTTCTACTTCATTGGATTATCTTGGATTTTATTAGATTCTGTCGGATTCTCTTGTACACTGTTGCACTCTATTGGATTCTCTTCGGTAGATTCTCTTTGGTTTCAGCTGCAAAAATAAATTCTGCACCCGCACAAATCATCAAACTATAACTAAAAACGTCCTTGCACTCCAACTACCGCAATCTATTCATCTCCCACAAACATCGATTAAATTACCCACCCACCTAACAACAACCTTCCTTCTCAAATACTTTATTGTTCCACTTCGTACATCCCGGTATATTCTTCGCCCACGACGTAACAAACATCGGTCATTCTACAGCTGAAAACGAACGCCTTTGTCGCTTCGTCTCGCCTTGATCTTCCGAGTTTGCCGGCAAATCGGAAATTCGGTTCGATCCGAGGGATATCTCGAGTCTCGCAGCTGGTCGATCAGAATTCATTCTGGGTGCAGCAGAAGCTCGTTCGTTCGGCCGAGGGGTTAATCCGTTCGCCGAAGGTGGGCGTAGGAATTGTTGGACGGACGCGACACCGGGATGAAAAGAGAACAAGAGACGGAGACGAGAGTCCTTGGACGGGCTAAGTGGAACGCGAGGATCGAAGGATGATGCAGGCACGACTCGTCGCGCGACGAGACGAGACTAGACGAGACGAGACGAGACGCGAGGAAACCGAGAAAAAGAGGCGCGCAGCAGAGGCCAGGTGTGCGCGCCGCGCTCTCCGGTCGCATGCCGGCAGAATCGCATAACTGCATTAATCCGTCCGTTCCCAGCGGGCTTCGGATTTGCGTCGACGTCATCGTCGGTGCTCCGGTTACGTCCAGCCAAGCAGCCAGCGTGACAACGTGACCTTAAAGTCGGTTTCTCGTGCCTCGACGAAAGTGGGTCCCCGCCGCGCCGTGGAATCGGCCGATTTTACCGGCCGCGCCGCGCGGTCGTCGCGAAGCGACTTCTTCCCCGCGATCCGTTTCCCCAAACAGTTCTGAATCTCGTCCGTTACTTTTTATTCCCGGCCTGTTCTCGACGCCGAGAGGATGCCCTCCTTTCGAGCGTGTCGCGACGATTTTAACGACGTTCGACCTCCCGCTTGTAAAAAATTGCCTCGCTCGCATTCTCTATTTCCGCGCGTCGAATCAGATCGAATCGATCGGTCCGATGCCGAAAATATTTGCCGCTGAATTTTATATGTCCGATCGTCCCGCTGGAACAGAATCGTCTCCTTCTCGTCGCCTCGATTCCGTCCGAGTGTCCGACTTACGAGAGATCGTTTTATTCTGTCCGCGTCGAACGCTGCTCGTAATCCGCCGCAGATGTTCCCACGTGGATGATAGCTGGTTCGGTAGTCCGGCTCTCGGCCGGGAGCAGGAATTCGTCAATTGGACAGCTCGGCCGATTAGACCGACCGTCTCTAGTAATTGGAGATCTGGTTTCGAGCGCGCCCGTTCAGCAATTAGATCCTTTTTCTTCTTGCGACGTATCTGCTCGTGTCGCGTCGCGTCGCTTATCGTCCGCGGTTCAGCCTTCCTCTGCCACGAATATTCGATCTGGTTCGATCGACGAATTATTAGGGAAGAGAAATTAAAAGCTAGTGTTAATACGGAATCAGCGAATCGATGGTTTAGGCGAACAGTTTGTGCGAGCTCGTTTTGGATTTTGTGACGTCCGATGCAAATACAGCATGAGGTCATTTCTGAGGCCATTTCAAGCAACTTTTTCCTTAGCGAAAATGCGATCCGCGGCTTCGTTTACGAGTTATTAACGAAAAACAGTGACCAATCGAAGGCGAGATCGTTTGGCGCGAGACGGCCGAGCCAATGGGCGGAACCGGGCTCCGCGCGCTCGTTGGCTGGGCCGCCGCGCGCCAGCCGAGCTCGCCTCTTATTGGTCAGTGTTTTTCGTTGATAACTCGTAAACGAAGCCTCGGAGAAAATTTTCGCGAAGGGAAAAGTTGCTTCGAATGACCTCAGGAACCTCTCATTTCCGGATTGCGAGACATTTTCGGGACACTCTGCATAGTAAATTCTCTCTAATTTACGTCCAGACTGTTCAGAAAAATGGACAATTTGAGAAGAAGAGATACAATTATTCCAGCCTTGCGCTTTGTTTTTGTAATTATTAACAATCGGCAACTATAATGCCGCGAAGCTCGAACAATCGCGTCTCCTCTTCCCAAATTATCAATCGAGGAGAATTTGTCGCTATCGTCGTCGACGATTCGACGTGTCCTATAAAAAGGTTCCGTCCCGCTAAATCTCGACGAGCAGAACGAGGTTCCAAAGGTCAGCGTTGACCCGGCGAATCGAGCACAAGAGCACCGATCGGTCGAGCCGTGGAGAAATTTCTGCGAAAATCGTAGGTCGGCGATGAATCTCCCTCGTGAAAATCGGATGTAACGCGATCGAGAATGTAAACCTACGATCTCGTAATTCCCGAATAACCCGCGATCAATTTATCTTCGATCCTCGAACGAGGCTCGCCCGCTCGCTCCGCGGATTTTCTGCCAATTATTTGATGAACTCGTTAAACTCTGCCTCTGTCCAGGCATCGTTGTACAAGAATAAATGTTTAATGTACTCGTTAGCATCGTCGCGCGTAGCGAACGAACGAAAAAGAAAAATCGCTGGAAACGTGCGTGCATACGTATGCTCGTCCGACGGTGAACATCAATTTCCGCGGCTGACAATGGCGCGCGGCAAAAGCCGTGGACGGATCGTCTGCCGGCAAAAATGTTGCCGTCCGGCCGGCAGATTATTATGGCTCGTTAAAGTGGAATGGGATAATTAAAAGTGGTGCAAGATGCGGGCACGACGGTACGCAACAATGTTACGGCAATTATTTGTAATCGCCCAGATATCGTTGATCGTTCCCGAAGCAGTCCGTTGTTTTTCGGTTTTTGCCTGCTCCGCGTATGCGTCGCCTAATTTCGACTGCTTTTGGAAATGCTTTCTTGCCGATGGAAAAATGAATCGACGCGCTTAGCTTACATTTATTGCCGAACCGCGGATTTTACGCGTTTGTGACAGGATTGGGTAAGTGAAAGTTTAAAAAATGGAAATATTAAAAGAATTTTGGGTCATCTGTGTGTTATTTTTAACTCGATGAAATTATTCAAGAGAGAAAGAAGTTTCTGTTCGACTCGAAACGTTGTTGCAAGCGATGAGGATAATTTTTATTTTGCTCAAAAATCCGCGGTCTATTTATTACAGTGAAGCAAGTAGACGATGACGGGGAAGTCCTATTGTCCTAATCATCGCGATATAGCGATTGTCACTGCCCTCTCTCACCTCTCTTAAATCATTAGAATTTTATTTTCGACTCCGACTTCGATCTTCGATTCGAATTCGTCGGAGAAAAATTGCTATAAATTAATTGACACGCCCGGTAAGAATATACATACCGTGTTGCATCGAATGTAGCATAATTCTTAACAGCAGAATTATAATTATTAATTATAGTCGAAAGGCTTCCGTTCCTTCGGAAAGACACGAAACTGGTTTTAACTCGCGAGTTTTTCGCGGCGCGGCTCGCGACCCGAGGCGATTTCCCGGATTGCCGCGCGAATTTCTCCAGGATTTCGAAACCGGCTGCGGACAATGGCTGCGAAGAGGGCCCCGATAAAAGTGGAGCGAACGAAACCGCCGCGCTCGAGTTTCCAGCGCGATAAAACGCGTCTACTTTCCTTTGTTCGCGTGCCGCTCGCGGATCCACCGCGATTTACTTACGAGTCCGCCTCGCCTCGCCTCGCCTCGCCTCGCCTCGCCTCGCCTCGCCTCGCCTCGTCGTGACTCGGGTGTCGCCCTAGCCGGCCGGTTTCACCCCTTGGCACACCCTTTGAACGCCTCGCGGATCGTCGCGCCCGCCCAAAAGTCGCCTAAGCCATAAATTTCACTTTCAAACGAATGCGTTCTCCTCTCGCTCCTCTAATCGCGCCGCGAGAATCGAACGGTCCTTCGGAATTTATCGCCGCGCGAACGGAAAACGTAATCGTCCGAAACTGTCTCTACGGTATAACGGAACCTTCGTGTCGCGGAAAACAATTTTCCCGGTTTCCTTTTACCGTGGAAAAATTATGTTCGAGCTACTCTCGAAATCGAATCGCTGAAAATGTGTCCAATTGTCGTACACCTTCCGGAGCGAGACTCCTGGCTGCGAAAAAAGTTATGAAAAGTACGAATTGGAAACTCGAGCTCTTATCATCCGCGATGGTTAACGGTTTGCGGAGCGGTGTCAACAAATTTCGGCGCAGTCGATTCGTCGGGACATTTTTGTTCCACGGTCGAAGCGAAAGCGTCCGAGCGAGATTCCAGCTCGAATTTCGCTCGAAATAGCGTAATAATTTCGCGGTAGCTTCGGATAGGAAAATTTCAGTTTGAAAAGAGGATAGAACGTCTGGCGATGCAACATAGAGTGAGACATAGATCTCTCGGAGTAATAAAATCGGAGACGAGACGCGATTTCTCTTTTCGGAGCAGCTTTTAACCGCGTCTCGGAGCGGTTTTCGTGGAATGCCCGGCCCGGCAAGGTTTAACCCTTTCGGTACGAACACCGGATATATCAGGCATCCATCTGGTCACTTGTGTGATCGGTCGGATATTCAGGGTGTTCCAAAATTATGGTATATCCGGGAAACGAGGGGTTCCCGAGATCATTTGAAGCAACTTTTTCCTCAGCGAAAATATTCTACGAGGCTTTGTTCACAAGTTATCGACGAGAAACAGTAACCAATGAGAGGCGAGCTCGGCTGGCGCGAGGCAGCCGAGCCAACGAGCGCGCGAAGCCCGGATCGCCACGCGCCAGCCGAGCTCGTCTTTGATTGGTCAGAGTTTTTCGTGAATAACTCGCGAACGGAGCATCGTAGAACATTTTCGCTGAGGAAAAAGTTGCTGCAAATGACTCCAGGAACCCCATCGTTTCCCGGAAATACCATAATTTTGGGACACTTACGATGACCGGCATGGACAAAGTGCCGAATACATCTGGCATTCGTGCGAGCCATATTTCTGACGTATTAGAAATTATTCTAATAAAGTCTTGTCTTACAAGGATTCCGAAGAAATAATAATAATAATAATAATAATAATAATAATAAAGCTACAGGTATAATCGTAGTTCGATCTGAATTGATTTACAAAATGTCAGGTTACATTTTTGTTCGAAACTTGTTCATAGATTTTAACATATTGCAGGCCCTTTACAGAATGTTTACAAGAAACAAAAGATATAGGAAACGGATTAAAACACGTTGAGCGCCGCGTCGGTCAAATATGGGTGACACTAATTTTTGACAAATTAAGAAAATTCATTTTCATTGCAATACGTTCGAACAAACTGAATTTGATTAGGATGGTTTCGTATGCGAAAGAGTTCTAATGTCATCCGCTATGATAAGTTTTATCTTTCTAGTTTCGGTTTAGTGAATTAAATTGCTTTGATTTTGTGGGAATTTTAGTGGCCGATTGTCGACGCTGAACGCGTTAAGCACAGTTATTGCTTAAGAAAATCTTCGTACAAAAGTGGACCGACCCTCCACCGTGCTATGTTCGCATTTTCGGCGCGGCACCCCGTACAGTGGGAGTGTCACGGCTGACAGCGTGCTCGTACCGAAAGGGTTAAAGTCGGTTTTTCGCAGCCGGGGAATTGTTCGAGGCTCACGGAGAGGTCCCGGAAGGTTCTCCGGAGACGAGATTCTCCCGAGGTCGCCCGGTTTCCCGCGGAAGCAGCCGCTGCAAGCAGCTCGGTCGTTTCGCTATCGAACGAAATTTTCCGGTATGTGGGTTAATTGGTTTTTGCGTCGCGGAGCGTCTGTGCGTCGGCGGCGGTTTACGTCGGTCTCCCGGGTCGATCGAAATCCTATTCGACCCTGTCGGTCCGCCGTTCAACCGCCCGACCGATTCGCCGTTTCTTCCAGCAGCCGTCTCTCTCTCCTTCAGCTTCCTTCGTCGCCGCGTACGGGATCTCCTAATCCGCCACTTTATTTCCACTTTCGAATCGTCCGACGCCTTTCAGCGTCGTTACTCTCCGCGACCCTCGCGCGAAAAGAGTTCTCTCTTGAACTTCGGAAATTACGTTCCCACGCAGTCAGTGGAAGCGTGGTTCTACGATTTAGAATCGTGGGAGAACTAGGTGTTTCCGCCGAAACCGATTGCTTATTATTTAGCAGAGAGTTGTGTAATTTGCAGAGTGTTCGAATCGTTCATTTAATTGCTGAATTTTCGGCGATTTAAGCCTTTCGATACTACGGGCCACTATAGTGGCCGTCCATAAGATGCCACCGAGGTACTACGGGCCACTATAGTGGCCCTCCATAAGATGTCACTGAGGTACTACTACGGGATTATATTGCATTATATTGCATAATGTTGAAACCGATTGCTTATTATTTAGCGGAGAGTTGCGAAATTCGCACAGTATTCGAATCGTTCATTTAATTGCTCAATTTTCGGCGATTTAAGCCTTTCGATACTACGGGCCACTATGGTGGCCCTCCATAAGATGTCATTGAGGTACTACGGGCCACAATAGTGGCCCTCCATAAGATGCCACCGAGGTACTATGGGCCACTATAGTGGCCCTCCATGAGACGCATTATATTGCATAATGTTGAAACCAATTGCTTATTATTTAGCGGAGAGTTGCAGAATTCGCACAGTATTCGAACCGTCCATTTAATTGCTCAATTTTCGGCGATTATCCCTTTTGATACAACGGGCCACTATAGTGGCCCTCCACAAGTTCGATCGTTTGTAGCGAATAAAGTCAGCGCTTACTGCAGAAAGATAATTCACCTTATTTTTCTCTCAACAACGGATAAATAGATATGCCTTATTTTGTTCAATTTTGTTTCGCTTTATTTGGATCAACCCTTTTGCTACGGGCGGGTTCTCCGTTGCGGTACCCCCGCAACGATCGGCGTCTTGTAGCGTGCAGTGATGTCGCAGCGTGCCGTTCAGCAGAGGAAAAACCGCGGCGGAAAAACCGTCCGTAGCGAAAGGGTTAATTACACTCAATCTTCGAGGATCGAATAAAATCAATTGCTGTTACATTAGGAACAACGGAAGGCCTAACGAAATGCTTAACGCTAAACCTACCGAGCAGTAATACTAAGTGGTGTGTACTGCTTGTTTTGTCCGTACGTTCGGTTAGTCGCCTAACGTACATGCGCGACCGAACTATTGTACGCTCGATTCGCGCTTCCTACGGCAAATTAATGACGTGGAAGGGTCTCTAGTAGTCTTAGAGAACTTTATGTTTTGTGTTGTACTCTCTGCGAGCGCTGGTGGAAGAATGCTCTTCCAACGCAGGAAAGTCGTGGAAGAGCACCCGTGGATGGAGGTAGATTGTTTATTATTGGTCAAGGCACGAATCACCCCTTGGAGGGGGGTGTCTGCCTTGACCCTTGTTGGGGCCTGAGAGGGTTTCCCCAATGGTGGGACCTTTTTATGGCCCTTGTCTCTGGACGCTACACTGCTTCATAAAAGCAAGAAGACCGAATTTATTATAGAATTTGTAAAGTTTTTATTATAAAACTTGCTCCAATATTACAACTTATTCAAGCGTTTTCTACGAAAGAGTCTCGGAACTTTGCAGAATTGCGAAACAAAAAAGCGGTCACTTCGACCGCGGTAGGTTTAGTGTCAAAGTTTGCAAGAAATGTCTTCGAAAATATGTTTTGAAAAATCGCAGGACGACGCTCGAAATTGTTGTAAACATCGTCGATAGCCGAGTCGCGGAAATGATGATCCGCCGTTCGAGGGTTGACGCCGACGTGGATTTAATTTGCAACACGGTCGAATCGCGAACGGTCCGCGCGAATCGGAGGATACGCGAACGCGAGTCTCCGGTTTGATTAGCGTAATGACTATTAAGAATTCGTCTTCGGCGGATCGATCGATCAATGAATTTCAGGAATTGCTGGAAATCCGGCGAGCGAATTAAACGGGGAAAAAGCCCGCGGGAGTTGGGCTCGTTCGTTCGTTCGTTCGTTCGTTCGTTCGCTCGCTCGCGCGCGCGACACGGATAAAACGGTCCCATAAATCAGACGGGAGAATCGGGATTGGTAATAATGTCGGTTCTAACCGAATTATCGGGTCCGCGGCACCGGCGCCGCTCGCATCGATATCGATACGTAATTAATGCATAATCCTCGTGCCGTCCCGGATCGGCGGAAAAGGAATTATATGCCCGGGATTCGCAGCGAATTTCTTGCGCGCACGAAAAATCATTTGTTAGCAGTTAAAGCAAACAGATCGTTCTATTTTGACGTCTCGGATGTATCGCGAGCACGCGAGAATCAATTTTTTAATCGATTACGCGAAGCGTCTGGTATAAATTGTGCCGCTTTTCTTCGAGCCGCGACTCGTGTTTTTTTCATTTTTCGAGTCGACTTCGCGGTTGTTTTTTTATTCCAGCTACCCTGTTTTAAAGAGGACGCTTTCAGCTTTAATTCGAACCGATCGACGTTAAAAAACTCCCGCGGAAATAACTTATGAAATCCGTTCGAAAATCTGCCTTTGAAGTCGTGTTAATATTCGCGGGTGTCAACGATCGGAATTTTTCGATTTTTCGGAACGATTCCGTGACTTCGTTCGAACGCCGATCATTCCGTCGTAAAGTAGACACTTTCGGCTTCGATTTAAGCCAAACGACATTGAAAACCTCCCGCGGGAACAACTTATAAAATTCGTTGGAATCTTTCTTTTATAGTCGAGTCAGATTTACGTGGATCAACGTTCGGGACTTCTCGATTTTCCGATATGATTTCGTAATTTCGTTTGAACGGCGGATAGCTTGTCTTAAACTAGACGCTTCGAGCTTCAATTTAAGCTGCGCAACATTGAAAAGTTCTGTCGGGAACGCGTCTAAAAATTGATCCGACCCGACCCTCCGAAATCATTCTCGATTCGAGTCTCCGGCCGATTTTTGTTGCTTTTTGCGCCGTAGCGCCCGAATCATTAGGTTCGAACGAGATGAAAAAGGAACCCCCGGTGCCGCGGACTCTCTCCGCACCCTCTGATTCTCGTATTTCCAATTTTCTCGGCTCGGGAATCCCCGCGCGGTCGGCGAGAACAACGATAATGGAATTAAAAAGTTTTTGCACGCGCCGCGCAGATTTATTTCCGACTCGGCGAATCGTTTTCCGCGGTTTTTCCGAAAAATAGGCGACGCACGGCGTTCGATTATTAATCGGGACGTTGTTCCCGGCGATCCGTCGAGGCTCGCGAAAAACTCGCGCGCGTTCCGAGCGACGATCACCCGCGATTCGAAACCGAGGCTCGAAACTCCCGCTGCTCGGTTTCTAGGGGGGACGGGGGAGGGAGTCCCTGTTATCACGGAATGCTTTTTTCCACCCGCCCCCGGACCTCCCCCGCGATCGCTGGAATATCGATGGACATTCAAATTTCAGCTTTGTGCGCCGACGAAAATGGACGGGGAATTTCGAATCTGGTAGAACGAATTCAATCGAAGTTTTTGGCGGCGTCGAATTTTCGCAGCCACCGTGATCCGTGTTTTTCCGGATTCTCTTCGACGGGGCCGGTAGAATGCGAGGCGTCTCGTTCATGCGCTGTCCTTCGCAGCCACGCAACTGAAAAAACGCATTTTTCCAATCTATTTGTACGAAGTTCGACGGGCACAACTTCCGGAAGTTCGCGTCCTTACAACTCCAGGGCAGTCTGTTCGAAATTACAGGAATTTCGATGAATTCCGATGAATTTTGAGATACGTTCTCGTGCGGCTATTTCTATGCAACTCGGCTTAAACGAAAGCTGAAAGTGTCTACTTTAAGACGGGGTAGATTGGATTACAATAGAGCGACGAGATCATTTTGAAAAATTAAAAGGAATCGACCTCTAACATCGTACAGTCTACCAGATTTAGAAGTAAAAGTTCGGATGGATTTTAACAGACGTTGCAATAGAGCTTTTCGTATGCAATTCGGCTTAAATGAAAGCTAGAAGTGACTACTTTAAGACAGGGTAAATTAGATTTCAATAGAGCGACGAGATCGTTTTGAAAAATTAAATGGAATCGACCTGTGACATCGTAGAGTCTACCAGATTTAGAAGGAAAAGTTCGGATGGATTTTAACAGACGTTCCAATAGAGCTTTTCGTATGCAATTCGGCTTAAATGAAAGCTAGAAGTGACTACTTTAAGACAGGGTAAATTAGATTTCAATAGAGCGACGAGATCGTTTTGAAAAATTAAATGGAATCGACCTGTGACATCGTAGAGTCTACCAGATTTAGAAGGAAAAGTTCGAATGGAATTTAAGATACGTTCCAGTAGAGCTTTTCGTATGCAATTTGACTTAAACGAAAGCTGAAAGTGTCTACTTTGAGACAGGGTATATTTGATTTCAATAGAGAGACGAGATCATTTTGAAAAATTAAAAGGAATCGACCTCTGACATCGTGGGATTTACCAGATTTAGAAGGAAAAGTTCGGATGGGTTTTAACATACGTTCCAGTAGAGCTTTTCGTATGCAATTCAGCTTAAATGAAAGCTAGAAGTGACTACTTTAAGACAGGGTAAATTAGATTGCAATAGAGCGACGAGATCATTTAAAAAAATTAAAAGGAATCGACCTCTGACATCGTGCGATTTACAAGATTTAAAAGGAAAAGTTCGAATGGATTTTAAGACACGTTCCAATAGAGCTTTTCGTACGCAACTCGGCTCAAACGAAAGCTGAAAGTGTCTACTTCAAGACAGGATAGACTAGGCCGAGATTATATAACATATTTTCATACGAGAAAACGCGAACGGGGTCCGATTGCGCAACCTAATGGTTTCTTGTCCGTCGATCGCGCTAAAAGGATCTCACGCTGTCGAAGCGGCTGTGAAAGGACATCCGCGAGTCCTGGCAGTGACTCCGCCGTCCCCGTGAACCTTGAGAGGCCGTTCAAGGACATTTATAGATCGCGATGGCCGGTGAAAGTCATCGGTGGATCCCGATGGCCACCGCGAAGCTGCCGAGTGGATCTCGGCCGGTCGATGAAGGGCGCGCCGGAGCGAACATTCGAGGGTCTGCTCACTTGCCCGGACCTTGATGGTCGTTAAAGGGCTTCCCCGAATCCTGACTGTCCTTTGAAGGACCTTGGCGAGCATCGAGGGTCGCGATGGAATTTCGTGGCACCTCGATGGTCACTCGAGCAAACCGGATCGTTAGTTAATTACCTGCTATGAATATCGCCGATCAATTTTCAATATCCTGTACAGTAATACATGAGAGATATTATGTACAGTAATTTCTCTCCCGGAAATGTTCGGAGGTCGGAATCGAAACCGGCGGATCCGGGAATACCAAAGTCGCGATTCTTCGGGCCTCGCGGCTCGTTATTGTTATCATCGACGCAACAATAAATTACGCAGGCGTGAAACTGGCACAGGTGAATTCGCGGCAACCCGAAAAATTCGGCATTTCAAGGAGAAATTCCAATTCTCCACAGAGGGGGAATGGTCGGGATATCAGAACATAATTTAGAGGTGCGAGCAACGAAGCCGAGCGTTTCTAATTAACTTTCTATTAACAAATATTTCTAATTAATAATTCTAATTGATAATGCTGCATAAAATACTCGAAATAAATTGCACAGATCGCGCAAGCTCTCCCCAGAAAAATCGCAAAAATGTCCCGCGGTGCATAAAAAAATAAAACGCTAGAAAAAAGGAGAAGGAGAAACAGGAAATTATGCCTCGTCCTCGACGAATTAAAAGCAGCCTCAGGGATACGTTGTAGGTGGTAGCGACAGGACAAGATGCCGGAAAAAATAGGTTATGTAATGGTATACACGGTCGTGGTGTCCAAGTTTCGTCGGAGATTTCCATTCGACGAGGAGCGTCGGGGAAGCGCGTCGTTGTCGTGGGATCTTCGAAAAGCTGGGTAAAAGCTGTTCTTAGGAAAAGGGACGGGGCTGAAGAGGGGCTGGTAAACGCGTGGCCGTCCTCTCGAGGCTCGAGAGTCCCGATTACACCGAGGGTGTTTATGTGGTCAAGCAAAATCCCCGGGGAAAAGGGACTCGCTCGATATTGGACCGAGGGCGAGGGTGGTCGGACAAAGGACGACTAGCCCTCGTCCGGTTCGCGGCGAGGCGAGGCGAATATCGCAGGGAGAGAAGTTCGCCGATTCTCCTCCGCGACGTAATAAGTTGTTGCGAGCAGAGGAGGCCGGTGGCAAAAGGGCCGATCGATCGTCCTTGGAGGGCTCGCCGCGCCCCGAGGTTAATTCTTGCGTTAGGCTCAGCCAACCCCCTTTGTCTCGACCGAGCCACCGACAAAAAGAACAGCGTCGCCGGAGCTTCTTCGCCTTCGGGATTTTTCGGCGATCGTCTTGTCGGTCTTCGAACTCCTCCTCCTCCTCCTCTCCCCTGTCCCGAACACGTCGAACCGAACAAAATTGCGATCCTCGCGAGACGGAGACGAGAACAAACGATCCTTCGCGACCTTCGCGCCCCAATCCCTTCGAGCAATTAACGCGTCCGGTTGCGAACATCGACGCCCAACGATTCCCGCAATATCGGAGTCTCGTTTAATCGACGAAACCGAACGGTGGACGGCTGAAATTCATCGTTGCGGCTGATGCTGTAATTCTTTCGCGTTCTAAAAGTCTTCTATAAAGCTTCTAGATCGCGCTGGAATATATGAAAATAAAAATGCAGTTCGAAGGACCTCGGGAATCACCGCCATCCAGATGTTAATCCTCGAATCGGCATATTTTTATAATTTCCGATTATTAACAATTATAAACACGAGCTGCAAGGCTCGAATAATCGTATCTCCTCTTCCCAAAATTGTCGATTTTTCTGCACAATCCGAGCGTCAATTAGAGAGACATTACTGCATAACCGGAACGCGGGCAATGAAATCTAATTAATTCGTCGATGTCGGCGCTGAACAGAGGCAACAAGTAACGAATGCGTTAATTCATAGAATAAATAGAGAAATAAGGAGCCGAGGACGGAGGGCGAGGATCGATGCCGATTGTCCCCGGGCAGCGGCGATATAATAGGATTTTAGTGATCAAACACATCGGGACGTGTCCGGTACGGTTCTCGAGCATCTTGTCACGACTGTCCTTCCGCGGAACGCTCCGTAGTCGAATGTTATCGACAGCTCGAAGGGACGACGTACTTGACGGTTAGATATCCCGGAGTCTCCGACCTGTCGGATTCCTCCTAGTCGGAGGAGACCCGAGGCCGATCTTCGAGAGCATCGTTGATCCCTCGGTCCTCCCGATCGCGAGCCCGCGATAATTCACAATATTTCCCCCGCTTCCTCCCCAAATGCTCAGGACCCTCGTCGAAACTCCTCTCTCGACGGACTATATTTAAGTCCTATATTAATATACGAACTATCTTAGCGCTAACGACTTAAAACGGTGTTTCAAAAAAGAAAATGTTAACGATTCTAAATCGTTGCCGTTTCTCGTGTACCATTCTTTTTTTTTTTAATGATTAGAATGACTCGATCGTTAGAATTTTTTTGATCGAAAAACAGTTTCTTCGAACAGAAGGAAGACTTACATTTATTCTGCGCTCATATTTAGTTGAATACTTGACGGTAGGTTTAGAACATTTTGTCAATTTTCATATCAATTGTCAATTGTCAAGGTTATATTGTGTCAAGGTTAATAAGATTCTCACAGTTTTAATGAGATTTTGGGAATTTTAATGAGATTCGAACAATTTTAAGGAGATTCTAAGAATTTTGATAAGATTCTAAGAATTTTAAGAAGATTCTAAGAATTTTAATGAGATTTTAACAGTTTTAATAAGAGAGAGAGATTCGAACAGTTTTAATAAGATTCGAACAATTTTAAGAAGATTCGAACAATTTTAATAAGATTCTAGGAATTTTAAGAAGATTTTAACAGTTTTAATAAGATTCGAACAATTTTAAGAAGATTCTAAAAACTTTAAGAAGATTCTAACAATTTTCATAAGACTCGAACAATTTTAAGAAGAAGATTATAACAATTTTAATAAGATTCGAACAATTTTAAGAAGATTCCATCAATTTTCAAAAAATGCTAATAGCAACAGCTATTTCGGGAAGCCTCCTAGAAATTCGCAAAGCCAGCGCATGCAAAGCTCTGTTAGATGTCCCCAAATGATCCGGCCGAATGAAGCACGATTATGGAACCGATCGAGCCGTGTCCTCCGTCATCGACGGAAGGGTTAATTCGATCGACGGCATACAAGAGATCCGCTCGCGAACGCGTACATTCATGCCGTCAGAGAGAGAGAGAGAGAGAGAGAGAGAGAGAGAGAGAGAGAGCGAGAGAGAGAGAGAGACCAGGGATAGATCGTGCAGGCAGTCGCTGCCTGCGCGGCGCAACAATGTCGAAACTGTTTCACAGCCGTCGGAGCATCGGTTCGACGTACCGTGACTGCGATTGACGTGCACAAACACGCGGTGCACGCATATTTTATGGCTGCCGCGCGTGCACTACGTCGCGTCCTCGTCGTCGTCATCGTCGTCATAGTAATCCGCGTTGCCCCTTCGTCGCGAGCTTTTGTTCCGGCGCATCCCGGGGATCGATCGATCGATCGATTTCCCGCTCCTCCGGATCCATCGTTTTCCTCTCCCACGAAATTACCGATCGTACGAACAAAATTTTCCAAATTCGTACGAACGACTCGACGATGACAAACGAATCGAACGCGCAGCTTTCGTACCGCCGCGCAGCGGCGCAAACGTGTCGCGGAATTCTTGCAAGTAGCGTAGCTCGATAACATATCCGACGTGCAAACTATTCGTGCGACCTCCTTCAATATCGTGTTCTCCCGATGCATAACTTGATTTTCCCAGTCGCGGAATTCTTTCCGACTTGACATATTTCTAGCTCGTTCATTCTAAGATGGAATTATTACGCGGGGAAAAAGAACGAACGCGTCGCGGCTCGCGCAGACAAGTATTAATGTAGCACGAAAAATTCGTGTTATTCCCACCCTTGTCTAACGAGCGAAGCTCGTTTCTGCAAGGTTATATTCGACTCGGTGACATAATTAATAAGTTCGCTATCGATGTCGCGCTTGCGTACGATTTTATTGGGTTGGCAACTAAGTAATTGCCGATTTCAGTTATAGATGTCTCTCACTCCCATTTTTATGATATCCGTAAATGTTGTATTATAAAATTATTATTATCATTATTATTATGTTATTTTTTATTATCCGCGAATGTTAGCAACTGGACAAATTGAATGCAGCGGTCGAGGAAAAGCGACCAGAATTGGTCGATCGTAAAGGTGTCATTTTCCAGCAGGACAATGCTAGGCCACACGCGTCTTTGTCCACTCGGCAAAAATTGATGGATATTGCTTGGGAATTGATGTTACACCCACCATATAGCCCCGATCTCGCGCCATCGGATTACCACTTGTTTCGATCCCTGGACAACTCCCTTCGTGGTAAAACCTTTAACGACGACGACGCTGTAAAATCTCACTTAACTCAGTTTTTGGCCGAAAAGGATCAGACTTTCTACGAGCGTGGAATTTTCAAGTTGTCAGAGAGATGGCAAAAGGTCGTCGAACAAAATGGAAAATACATTACAGTTTAAACTTCGTTCCAAGTAAAAACAAATTTTTTATTTCATTGAACAAATCGGCAATTACTTAGTTGCCAACCCAATATATTTCACGCGAAGAACATCGAACGAACGTTCCGGTTACAGTTAACGTAAAATCGTAACGCGTGACAGGATATTTAGAGAATTCGTAGCTTCTCTTTCGCGACATTTTCATCGTATTTTATAAAAAAAATAACACGATCTATTCGGTACGATAAATACGATTTATGCGCGCTGTTTAGCGACGCTGACTGCGAAACGCGTTAATTTGTCACCGAACGAGATGGAATCTTTCGAACTCGAAACGAACTTACATACAGGCTGTCCCAGAAATGTCTCGCAAACCGGAAATGAGAAGTTCCTGGGATCGTTTGAAGTCACTTTTTCCTTAGCGAAAATGCAACCCGAGGCTTCGTTTACGAATTATTAACGAAAAACGGTGACCAATGAGAGGCGAGCTCGCCCAGCGCTTGGCGGCCGAGCCAATGAGCGCGCGAAGCCCAGTTCCGCTCGTTGGCTCGGCCGCCTTGCGCCAGCACATCTCGCCTCTGATTGGTCACTCTTTTTCGTTAATAACTCGTAAACAAAACCGTGGATCGCATTTTCGCCAAGGACAAACTTACCTCAAATTACCTCGGGAACCTCCCTTTCTCGGATCGCGAGACATTTTTGGGACACTTTGTATAAGACGAAGAGTAACACAAATTGTTCGCAATATTAATTGGTATTCCGTGACTGGACAGAGTAGAATAACGACCGGGAGACCGGATGGGCAGCGAAGAGAGGAGCGGACGCGAGAACAGGGAGCGCACAAAGGGTTTCGAAAGCGACCAAGGGACAGAAGTGTGGCGCGGGAGGGTAACGGGGAGGATAGGAAACGGTTGAGGAATAAAAAAGCGAGCGGAAGGTACGAGGCGAGCAAAGGACGATGGGACCGTCGAAGAGAAAGGAAAGGACGACGCGCGCGAGGTGGACGCCGGCGAGCAATCAAGGTCGGGAATCGAGCGAACCGCGGGGAAACGCCGAAGGAAAAACGGTGGGCGTTAATGGGGCCGATTAAAGGGATGAATTTTCGAGTTCTCGGTTAATGGGGGTCGCGGATTTGCGGCGGATCCCGTGACACGGTGCCGCCTCGTGCCGGGTCGGCCTCTCTCCTTGCTCGTGGACGTTCAGTCATAAATCATCGTCAGGTTTGTCGGCTCGACAAGTTTGTACAGGCTTTATACGCGCTGCCTTGTTTATCGTCTGTGTATGCCCAGTGCAAACTCGCGCCCCTTCTACCCCCTTCTTCAACCCCCGACGTCGAGAGCCGAGGCCGAGCGACGCCGAACGCGAGCCGAGCGGCGCGCGTCGCGACGCGCAGGGTGCACAAACGGCCGAACAAACGGACAAGATACGAAATCGTTGCACGATTATTCAGCAATTCAGAATGTAATCGGCATAGAATCTCGGTTAACCGAACTTGTTTAGATATTTATTTCTTTTTTATTATGCTACCTCCGACTGGGTTATTAGCGTGCAAATAACGTAGGAACGATTGCTTGCACATAATTGCATAGAATTACGTACAAATAAAGTACAAACAAACGAGGATGGAAGAAAGAGAAAGAGAAGAGAAAGAGAATGAAAAAGAGAAGAGAAAAAGAAGAGATAGAGAAGAGAAGGAGAAGAGAAAGATAAAAGAACGAGGAAGAGAAAGAGAATTTAACCTCGATTTACCATCTCGCACTGTCGCGTTAATAATTTATCGGAGATAAAGAAATTAACTATCACTATTAACCATCAATAACTATTTTTAATTCGAATAATCGCTCTCCTATCGTACTAGAGTTTTTTCGAGGCGCTGATCGCGACTCTAAAGCCAGATGAATGTTCAACTTACCCGTTTATCGATGACAAATACTTTCACAAATAGCGTAACGAAGCCTCGCAATCCGATGTAGAGGATTCCCAAGGTCATTCGAAGCAACTTTTTCCTTAGCGAAAATGCAATCCGCGGCTTCGTTTACGAGTTATCAACGAAAAACGGTGACCAATCAGATGCGAGATCGTTTGGCGCGAGACGGCCGAGCCAATGAGCGGAACCGGGCTCCGCGCGCTCGTTGGCTGGGCCGCCGCGCGCCAGCCGAGCTCGCCTCTTATTGGTCAGTGTTTTTCGTTGATAACTCGTAAACGAAGCCTCGGAGAAAATTTTCGCAAAGGAAAAAGTTGCTTCGAATGACCTCAGGGACCTCCCATTTCCGGATTGCGAGACATTTTCGGGTCACCCTGTATATATAATCGCGCGATACAACAGAACGAAATTACAAATGATTGCACGAGAAATTGAAACGATAATATACGTGCAACGCGGGTCGCGACGCTGCGCCCGTTTGTGAAACCGACTGCGACCCCCTTTGACCGCGTCCCGCTTCGACGTCGGCGTCGGCGTCGTTACGCTGCCTAATGGCGACGCCGATGCGAGTCGTTCACCCCTCCGCCATCGGTCTGTGTAACCGTTAATTGAAACCTTTATGCACGATCCGCGATCTCCGCCCTCTCGCCCACCTACGACCTATGATCCGCCTGATTATTACCGCGTTTAGGCCGGAGTAATTGGACCGGGACAAGCGCGGACGGCTCCCGATCGCTAATCCCGGGTCCTTTGTGCGTCCACAGCCTCCGGCCAGCCGGCCGATTTTACAGGTTTTCGAGGGGATCGCCGAACTCGCCGATACCTCGACTCGTCGTCGCCTCCGCGCTTCCGTTCTCTGTGCTCCGCTTTGTCGAAAGGACCCCAGCTCTCTCCGCTTTGTTCCGATTGTTGCGTGTTTCGCGGGTGTTGCGGATCCTCGGATCGCCGGAATCGACGGGCCTTTGTCTCGCGATCTCTGCTCTCGCTATTATATATGTTTTCGTTCGAAAACATTCAAGCAGCTTGGGTCCTCCGCCGCGGTACATCGCGACGCTTCGGCGTCGCGTATAGGCGTGCAGCGACGTCGCGGCGCTCCGTTCAGCGGAAGTACCGCGGCGGAGAACCCGCTCGTGGCGAAAGGGTTAAATATTCGATCGAGATTGTCGCGAGGAAATTTCGCGCGGCTCGTCCTTCGTCGTTCGAAATTCGAAAGAATCGCGAAGGACCTCCGGAGGCTCCGGCGCTCCGCGGCCGACCGTTTGATTAGGGATTAATGAATTCGCCGGGCGGCGAGATAGGAGACCAATAAGGCTAATTACATCGGGACAATCGTGTTCCGTCTCCCCTCGGGGGAGGATGTGGCCCAGTTTTCCGCGCGGGCTGTTCTCTCTCTCTCTCTCTATGTTTCCCGGCGAGCCGGACGAAACGCAGGCGTGTCGCTTAGCCACGGTTAGAATAATGTTTCTTGCGGAACGGGTTCGCGGTTCGCCCTCTCGGAGGATCATTGTGGCCACGAGACAAAGATCTCGTCCCCGGAACGGAGACCTGTTCCACCGGGTAACCGGCAGACCTTCGCTCTTCCATGCCCTGCCTCTGCTGTGTCCCGGCTTCGCTGCCTCCGCCGATGCCAGTTCTGCTCGAAACGAGCCACGGGACCAGAAATTCCGCGGGGATCGGGGCAACCGACCTGCCGTGATCCTCTCTCGCTCTCTCTCTGTCTTCTTTTTTATTTCTGGCACGATCGTCGATATCGCGGTCTTTTCCAATCGGAATTCGCCTATCGATTCCATGACCGATCGATTACCTGCTTCTCAGCCCTTTGCAGTCGAACGGCGACTCCGAGGCACCGCTAAAAATTGTCGCATCGCGTTTCAAAATCATTTTAATACTATCAAATTTGTTTATACGGTACAGACTTCCTTGGGCGAACATTTATTTTCGGAACACAGTAATGTCTCCCTTACCGACGCTCAGATTGTGCACAAAAATGGACAATTTGGGAAGAGGAGATACGATTATTCGAGCCTCGCAACTCGTTTTTATAGTCGTTGATAATCGATACGAGCCACAAGACTCGAACAATCGTACCTCCTTTTCCAAAATTGTCCATTTTTGTGGACAATCCGAGCGTCAATTAGGGAGACATTACTATAGTCTGGTATCCGAATGTTCTATTATCGAATCGTTGTATTAGGGCGTTCCATAAGTTCTTTCCTTTTTTCTGATGCGAAATGATTACTCGGTATTTGTTGTTTAAGATTGATTCATCGAGTTATATATTAACCGTTCTGCTCTCTATTACCTTCTTCCATCTTTCAGGAGGCCTCGTTATGCTGTTTTTGAGGCTTATTTGCAAAGTATTGATCAAGGTGTGTTTTTATTTCGCTTACGAATTTGAACCGTTTTTCACGGAGCGAATTTTTTAACGAGAAGACCAAGCAATAATCGGATGGAACAATAATGAATGAAAGTTTTTAGATAATAGAATGTTTTTGGTATCAGAATATGACGAAAGTAAATCGTCGAATAATAGAGTCTCTGCTGTGTTTAAAATACTGTTTAGAAGTTTAAAATGTGCTAGGTTACACGAAATGGAAATACCATAGAAAAGCTATTTTAGATTTCAAGTTCAAACGGCTCCGACTGCGCGAAGGCTTGAAATTCGCAGTCGTGCGAGCCTAATTCCATTCGATTATTTTCTGACTAACTCAATCGCCTCTTCTGCAACTTCTATACCTACCTCTGATCGTATTTCCGAAGACTGGTCTTAATTTTCGCGCGACAATTTCCACCGATCGGCCGCAAATTTTTCAGACTACATTTTATTGCAGGATCTTCGTTCGATCGCCCATTGTGTTTTTAACCGTTTGACTGCTGAGGAGCGCTATCGCGCTCTTCTTATGTTATGCAAAAAATGCGAAGAGCGCGATAGCGCTCCTGTTCTTTTTATGCCAAGACTGCGGAGAGCGTAATAACGATGCTCTAAATCACTAGAATTTGTGCTTATTACCAATTGTATTCGCAAAATTAATTGAAACAAATTTAAGTGGTATTTTTTTTAATTTTTCTTGTTGCAAAGCAATACAAGCGAGTGTATTGTATGAAAAGTGTTTTACATTTTTTCCCATACACGCGCAATTAGCGCCGCAGTTTTGGCATACGTCCGAAAGAATACGTCAGCAGCCAAACGGTTAAACAGTACGATTCCCGAGCGTAGCCTACTCTGACACGTGTAGGAGGCAACGTGGCGAGGAAGACGTTTCACAAGAAGTTCGATAAAACTAGCTTTTCTGTCGGTCGCACGATCCTGTTGCGCTCTTTCGCCGCATTGTTACGTTCCAGCACGTATTCCCTCGATCGGAGCCGGCTCCTCGACGACTCCTCCTCGGGTACCGGTTCCAATTGTTGCCGATAAATTGCGAACGGGATCGATGATCGCGATTAGAAGTTAGGAGATCGCGTCGGAAGATATATCGGCCGTGGTTCGCTCGCGAGGTTTAACGTTGCCGCGTTTTAGAAGATCGCAGCGAGACAAAGGTCGCCGGGATGGATTCCGCGCGGACCTGTTTCAACCGGGAGGCCTTCGCGAATCCAGACCGCCGGCGGATCTGGTCTCCTCTCTGGAACAATAAATAGCCCGTCTCGTCGTCTTAGAAATCAACCTAAGCGCGGCGAGCGCGTTTCTTTGGACTACGGAAGCTTTTAACGCGGACCTGATCTTCTCGCGCCGCGCTCGGAAAACTTGTTGTTCCGCGCGAAGATCCGCGGCGCGGCGACGAACGGGCCGCGAGTTTTTTCCGCATCGAACAGAGACGACTGGATCGGATTTAATACATTGAGAGTGTATCCCGTGACGGTCACGTGCAGAGCGTCAAGTACCAAACGGTTTATCATCCCGTGCCACGCACGGGCAGGGTAAGGCGTTCGAACTGTTTAGTCGATCAAAGATATGTAAGACTATGACTAGGTTCTTTGCTTCCTCTGTTTTCTAAGATTATTTAAAACGTGAAAAAACTAGACATTTTTCGGACCAGAATTCGTAATTTTATCACACTGTGAAAGGGTTAAAGTAGTACAGAAAATTAAAGATTTGTCGGGATATCGTGCGTCGATTATTTTGTCGAATTTTTATTTAAGAAGAAACGAGATCTCCGTTTGGTTGCTGCGTTCTCGTTAAAATTTCTGTGGACGATTGATCGCTTCGGCGCTGATTCGAATGTTAAAGTATCTACTTTTACATTAACATCGCGCGAACATCATTCAGATCGTATTAACTAATATACAGGGCGTCCCAGAAATGTCTCGCAATCCGGAAATGGCGGGTTCCTTGGATCATTTGAAGCAGCTTCTTCCTTTACAAAAATGTTCTCCGAGGCGCCGTTAACGAGTTATCGACGAAAAACAGTGACCAATAAGAATCGAGTACGGCTGACGCGAGGCGGCCCAGCCAAGCAGCGCGCGAAGTCCAGTTCCGCTCATTGGCTAGGTCGTCTCGCGCCAGCCGAGCTCGCGTCTCATTGGCCACCGTTTTTCGTTAATAACTCGTAAACGAAGCCGTGGATCGCATTTTCGCTAAGGAAAAAGTTGCTTCGAATGACCCGAGGGACCCGGCGCTTTCGGATTGCGAGACATTTTTGGGACACCCCGTATAATATAAATGTTATAAATCATACGAAGTGCGCGGTGAATTTTTTCTGCGATTTTTGTACATTACGTATGCAGTATATTACGTTAACGTTAAGCGAACAAGTAAATAAAAACTGATTTTATAAAGTAAAGCCGTCTTTTCGATCCGATATTTTAACAGCGACGATCATTACGCGTCCGACGAGCATACTCGTCGTCGCATGATTCTCGCGACGCTTGTAGCTTCGCGCTCTGAAAAGAAGGCGCCGCAGCTGGCTGGTTAAAAGATCCAGAGATCGGCGCGATCGTAGATCGATCGCGACGCGGAGCAGTCCCAGGCCCGTCTGATCATAGCGGTCTTAATCTACTGCGGCGCGGCGGAGACGTAGATCATCGTAGCAGATCGATCCGAGATCGAGTCGATGAAGAAGTCGACTGCCGGCGACGTTTTTCTCGGTGTTTTATCGGTCGATTGAACAGGTATTCGAAAGGAAAGAACGAGCAGCGATGGAAGAGGGACGCACACGCGTGCCGAGTGCACAGGTCTACGCATACGGAAGCGTTCTCTCTCTCTCTCTCTCTCTCTCTCTCTCTCTCTCTCTCTCTCTCTCTCTCTTCGCTAAACAGAACGACCTGTTGCGTGGATTTTTAGTGGTTTCCAGCGATCCCGGCGGCTCCGGCGCAGCCTCCGGCCACGGTTTTTCAGGCCGACGGCGTCGATCGGAGAGCGTCGCGACGCCTCGATCGCGGAAAAACAGCCGGGAGCCTGACGTCGACGCCGGGAATCGCTCGAATCGCCGCCGGACTCGCATCGCTGGACCCGCGGACCTCGCGGAATGCGGGAGATTGTGCTACTGTCAATCTATCCGGCCGTTTTATTGCCGTGCCGCGTTTCTCACGGTTCCACCCGGTGGTCCCCTCGCCTCTCCTTCCAGCAACATAGTCGATAATTAACACTCTTCGAAGAGAGGAGAGGCCCAGGGTTCCCCGCGATTCTCGGGCAAGGACTTCTTTAGGAATTTCTTTGCGAGCGGAAGGATCGGTGCAGATTTCTTTTAACTTTTTCTGCGTCGAGTTGGAAGCTCGAGGAACAATTATAAAAATTGTCAGATCGAAACGTTCGCTTTCGCGAGAGTTGCGGCTACTTTTTCGAGGACGCGCCCTTTCTGCGTGGACCGACGCAGTGATTCGTATTATATATTTTTTAATTATTACTTCGAGGAGACGACGGAGCAATTTGGAAGCTTTTTTAGGGCTCCTTCAGCGAACATTAGAGAGCGCGAAAATCATATTCTCGCGATCGCGAGCGTGTCGATTTTGCTTTGGTTCGAAGAAAATGCGCGTAGAGCGCTAAGCGCAGCTGCTATCATTTTCTTCCGACAGTTCCGCGGAAACCTATCGAAATCGGAGCAGAAGAATAGATCGATCCGGACGCTTTTTCTAGAAAGAAACTCCTTCTGTCGAAGATCGATCGGCTCCGGAATCCGTCGGAATTTTCTGAAAGCGCGGGGAAGCACGGGGCGAGCGCGCGCCGTTTGTCAGTGTTTAGGCGTTTCCGTGCCGCTTCACTTTTGGCGAGCAGAGAAGGTAGACAAGGGACGCGGAAGGACGAAGGATGCAGATGAACGCGAAGGAAGGAGGAAGAAAATTGGCGGGACGCGAGACCCGGTCGGAGAACCGTAAAACCGGGGCACTAAAAAGTTGGAGTGCTCCGTAGGAATCTCGCTTGCTTCCATAAACTCGGTTTAAGGCCCGTCCTCGATACTACTGTTCGCTTGCCGCTGATCGTAGCTCCGAAAAATAAGGGGAGGGATATTTTCGTGGCGACCGACGAGTCGAACTTACCCCCGTTCACGTCGGCGATCGACTTTTCGAGCTTTCGAATTCGTTCGGGGAAACGTCCAGCCCCGCCGAGCTGTTTCGTCGCGTCCGAGATCGGTGTTTCGCCAATCGAATTACATTTTACTTGAATTACGTTGCAAGGTTAAATTACAATGTGTTTGAATTACGTTTGATGTTATTGGTTTACTTTGTAATGGAATTCAATGGTGATCTGGATTACGAATTACGGTGCAATTGAATTGCTTTGTAAGTTAATTCAATTACGATGTGAATTACGAATTACGGTGTGATTGAATTGCTTTGTAATTTTATTCAATGACGATCCAAATTATGAATTACAATGTAATTGAATTGCTTTATAATCGCATTACTTTATAATGCTTTATAATGGAATTGCTTTATAATCGAATGACTTTATAATCGAATTACTTTATAATTGAGTGACTTCATAATCGAATTACTTTATAATTGAATGACTTCATAATCGAATTACTTTATAATTGAGTGACTTTATAATCGAATTACTTTCTAATTGAATGGTATTATAATTGAATTATTTTATAATTTAATTACTTTATAATCGAATTACTTTATAATTGGGTGACTTTATAATCGAATTACTTTCTAATTGAATGACTTCATAATCGAATTACTTTATCATTGGGTGACTTTATAATCGAATTACTTTCTAATTGAATGATATTATAATTGCATTATTTTATAATTTAATTACTTTATAATCGAATTACTTTATAATTGGGTGACTTTATAATCGAATTACTTTCTAATTGAATGACTCTAATTGAATTACATTATAATTGAATTATTTTATAATTTAATTACTTTATAATTGGGTAACTTTATAATCGAATTACTTTCTAATTGAATGACATTATAATCGAATTACTTCGCAATTATAATTCCTCGAGTAATTCAATCGTAATTCTGCACAACTCTGACATTATCGCCAGCAGAAAAGTTCGTAAACTTGATAAAAATTTGTCGCAAGATGTAATCGAGCGCGTACAATCATCTATCGGAATTCTAAACAGTCCCATCCGGTCACCGATTTAATTAATACCCTTGTTCCAAATACATTCAACAAACGGCCGGACTAATTTCCGCGACTAAACGTTGGAGCGCACGTTGAACCGCGCGCGTGTCGTAAACACCTCTCAGTTCGTTTAAAAATCCTAAAGACGCCATTCGCGTTTTAACAGCCGACTGCGCGAAGCTCCGCGATGATTCTATTTTCGCAACAACAAGAACAATTTGACTCCGCCGGCCGACAGAGGTCTATCGACGGGATTCGCCGGCGTCTGCGAAGTCTCGGTGTCGCGAGGATTAATTACTGGGCAAAAAAAAAAGAAGGAATTCTCGCGACTATTCCTTTGATCGTTGATACATCGGAGGGAAGCTGCTCGGTGCTTGTTCCTTCCGGATAAGTTTCGGGTTTGCTTTGATCGATGGAGGGTCGCGATGCACTCGAGGATCCTCTCTCTCTCTCTCTCTCTCTGTCTCTCTCTCTCTCTCTCTCTCTCGCTGGCTTTCTCTGTCTCGGCCTGTCTCCCTTTCTCTGTTTCTCTTTCACTGATTATTTCCGCGTCGTTTGAACGACTCGCGGCGTGCCCTCCAGTTGAAAAAGAACGCCGCTCGCCGGGCGGCGAAGACGGCCGGAGCCCGACTACTGCACCTACTCTCGCCCCGCGATCTAATTAAGACGACCCTCGCGATTCCGAGATCACTCGTTAATTCTCGCTTTTCAGAACCGGCTACTTTCGCTTCTTCTGCCGGACTAAAGCGGGCCCCCGCGTTCCTTCCCGCTTTTTAATCAAAAGCGCCCGTCTGGACGAGAGAGAGGCCGCGTTTAAATCCCGGCGATCCGTTCGGAGCGAAATCGACGGTATTACCATGCCGCTGTCTCGGGGCTGGCTGCCATGATCGAACCGTTCGATGAAACGCGCGTGTCGGACCGCGAACGGTCGCGAGCAGCTCTCTCGCGACGGAAAAATCGCGGGCAAGGTTAATCGATATTTTTGATCGAACCCTCACGCGCGGCTATAATCGTCCAACCTCTCTAACAGAGTCGTCCGCAAACATTTATCGGTAATGGGAAGTCAATTTATAAATTGCGTCCGCGACGGAGTCCGTCCTCGACTTCTGGACACGGTTCTAACGCGTTATCGATCCGGCGATCTTTCGAGAAACCGCGTTTTTCATCGAACGTGCGCGATCTTTTTAATCGCGTACGGGATTCAGTCGAACCTTTGCGCACGCGTTACCAGAGTATACTAATATTTTTTCGGCAGCTTATGTTGGCAAGGAGAACGATCTGTAGAGGCGAACGCGAGCATTTGTCACAAATAAATTGGGTCTGGCTAAATATGTACGGTAATGTTTCCCTAACTGACGCACAGATTCGGTACAAAAATGGACAGTTTGGGAAGAGGAGATACGATTATTCGAGCCTTGTTGCTCGTTTTTTATAGTTGTTGAGAATTCGTAACTGTAAAAACGATCCGCAAGGCTCGAATAATCGTATCTCCTCTTACCGTAGTGTCCATTTTTGTGGACAATCCAAGCGTTAGTTAGGGAGACATTATTGTATTTTGTGTCACGACGAGTATACTCGTAAAAAGTACACTGTCTATTTAAATTGTAATTTTAGCGAAAACAAAAATATATTCTCGAACTTCGAGATGATTTTTAGGCCAATCCAATACGCGAAGGAGTATTGAAGGAGTATCTTATAAAAAAAAAGAGCAATTTGAATTTTCAACTTTTATAAGTACGGTAATGTCTCTCTTACTGACGCTCAGATTGTTCCCAAAACTGGACAATGTGGGAAGAGAAGATGCGATTGTTCGAGCCTTGCTGCTCGTTTTTTATTGTCGTTGAGAATTCGTAACTGTAAAAGCGATCCGCAAGGCTCGAATAATCGTGTCTCCTCTTCCCATATTGTCCATTTTTGTGGACAATCTAAGCGTCGATTAGAGAGACATCACAGTATTACTGATGTATTACGGATCGTTTTTACAGAGAGAGAGTTACGAATTGTCAACAACTATAAAAAACGAGCAACAAGGCTCGAACAATCGTATCTCCTCTTCCCGTATTGTCCATTTTCGTGCACAATCTGAGCGTGAATTAGGGAGACATTACTGTATCTATTACTGCGAGCCAAATACAGTAATGTCTCCCCAATTGACGCTCGGATTGTCCACAAAAATGGACAATTTAGGAAGACAAGATATGATCGTTCGATCCTTGCGATTCATTCTTATAGTTACGAATTGTCAACGACTATAAAAACGTGCAACAAGGCTCGAACGATCGTATCTCCTCTTCCCATATTGTCCATTTTCGTGCACAATCTGAGCGCGAATTAGAGAGACATCACTATATTACTAATCCATAATACGTTAAGGATTTGAGAGAATGAAACTTACAACTTAGGGCCTCTTCCCTGAACTCCGTTGTCGAGCCGGCAAACAAAACCGTCCGTGTCTTGCCGTCCAGGATCAAAGTATCGTCCACGTGAGGCCGTCCTCCGATTCACGTGGCCCCCAGAAAAAGCGTCGCCGATAAAAGGGACCGCGATAAAGGAGAGACTGCGGAAGAATAAAACGGAGCGGCTTGGCGCACGTGTACCCCGCGGCGAGACCGCGTGCAGGGGGCTTCTGCTTCTGGCCAGCTTTTTCAGTCGCCCTCCGACGCGATGGCTTCGCTTAGCGACGGAAAGGCAGCGGTGCGGTTGCGAGTTGCGACGCGACGGTGCGTGGGGGAGAGAAAACAGGGAGAGAGAGAGAGAGAGAGAAAGAGGGAGAGAGAGAGAGAGAGAGAGAGAGAGAGAGAGGATTCCCGGCCATCTGCGCTCGAACAGCTGCGATTGTCGGATGCGACGGGGTGCATCGAGCCGGCCCGGCCCGGCCCGATCGTTAATCCACTTTCATTATATTTTTGCAATTATCCGTCCGCGCACCGGAATCCTCTTTGCGCCCGGTTTTCGGCCGCTCCGCTCTCGGTGACGCGGCCCCCTCCGGATCGTTTCTCGCCCTTCGCCAATCTCTATTCCAGTTTTATTTGAACAAATGCTATCGGAATCGCTTACTCCCGCTCCGCGTTACCCGATCGCGCCTCGCCTCGCAGCAATAGCGCGTTGGCTGCATTAATCCCGGACGATCGCGCGGAATCCTTAATGAGAAGATTAACCGAAGGTTCGCGAGGATTTTTCGAGAACGCTTCTCTCGGAGATTATGCCTCGGAGATCGAATGTTTAGGATTTCGAGTTAACGCTCGATCTGCTGCGGCTTGAATTTTATACGTTGGACCGCGGATTTTATGCATTTACGATGCAGGTGCATCGGTCGAGCGCAAAATTAGAGAAACATCGAAAGATCTTGAAGACACTGTTACATCAATTTGAACTTGCTGCAAGCTTTGTTAGAAGAGGAAAGGTATTTTCATTCGACCCGCGTCTCCTACGATTAACCTTGTCAATTTTTATTATGCACAAAGATTCGCTGTCTGGTTGCGATTACTGAAATTCGAAGGATTTCGGAGGACGATTGGACCGCGGATTTTATGCATTTACGATACAGGTGCATCGGTCGAGCACAAAATTGGGAAAACACATTGAAAGATCTTGAAGACACTGTTACATCAATTTGATCTTGTTGCAATTGTTAGAAGAGGAAAAGTATTTTCATTCGACCCACGTCTCCTACGATTAACGCGGACAATTCTTATTGTGCACAAAGACCCGCCGTCTGGTTGCGATTATTGAAATTCGAAGGACGCGCAGTCGTGGCGCGTGCAGATTTTTCGAACGCAAGCGGAACGTGTAAATTTGCCGAGAGGTCCGGTGACAGAGTTTTATTTCCTTTTTACCGCGAGCAATCTTTCAGTCGACCGATGGAACCTCTTTTCTTTTCTTCGTGCCCTAATGTTTGTAGAATTATAAAAAAAAACGAGGATTCGCATAGCACCGCGCAGCACTGCGCAGTCTAGAGATAATTCAGCGAGGTCCGGTTATACCGGTTATTCGCGGACCGATTTGTCTCGGCCGAGTGTAAAAGTAAGAATGGAATTTTTCTATGGGCGCGTTTCGCGGCGACGACGCGCTTTTGCCATCGGATCGCGGCGATTTCCTAATTCCGGTTGCACAAGCACGGAGGAGGATGCGACTGCAGCTCTCTGTGCCCTATCGATTTTCGCTGGTCGCCGGCGTGTTCGTTTTAAGGCAACGTCGTCTACGAACGCGCGCTCGCGTCGTCCGTGTTGTGTATGCGGTTGCGACACCGCGAAGTCATTTCCGATGAGAACCTGTTCCGACGGAGCTGTTTACTTCGCCTACATCGCGAATCGTGTTTCTAGAACGGCCAGGCCTCGGCTCCGAAGTTCCCGCGCCACCTGACATTCGCTCCGAACCCCGCGCAAATGAGTCATCGGCAATTAGAGGCCGGGTTCATGCAATCGGGACTTCACGCGCGAAATCCTCTCTCGCTCTCTCTTCTTCCTTTTATGGCGTTAGGCCACCTTCACGGTCGAAAACAACGCCTTTTCGCGAAACCGAGATGCGTACTCCGGCACTCGAACTTCCAGGAGAAATTAGCGAGCGCGTAATTGTTGCTGAAAAAATTTCTAAATTTTTTCGATTTTTTACGGCGGGAATGGAACCGCGTAAGTAACAGATTGCGGGAAATGGAAGAATTTCAATAGTTGCGGGATTGCTATCGTGTTATCTCTCTCTCTCTCTCTCTCTCTCTCTCCCTCTCTCTCTCTCTCTCTAACAAAGAGTTCATTCAGTTGATAAATAAAGTTTATTGTTATTATCATTATTATTATTAATATATATTTATTTATTATAATATTATTATATTAATAATATATATTAATTATATATTATATTATTATATTATATTAATTAATATTATTATATAATATATTTATTATAATAGTATTAGTATATAATAAATAATAAATATATATATAGTAAATATAATAATAATATTATATAATTAATATATATATATATATAAATATATATTTATTATTTATTATATACTAATACCAATAATATATAATTATATACTAATAACAATTTCTGAATTTATAGAATGTTATTAAATTCCTCAATTTCTTACAATTTTTTTTACTATTATTGGGAGTATCCATATCTTCGAAATCAGAAATCACGAATTAGTCGAACCGAATCTCCAATTATTTCGTACGAGGCTCAAGAACCGCGATCCCTCTCGATTATTAAAATAGGATGCTCGCGACAAAGCAGCAGAGCATCGACAGCCAAAGGACAGTGTTTCAGCAACGAAAAGCTGGGATCTAGGAACAGCGCCTAGCCCTCCTGGCACTGCATAGTTTGCGAAACAATCGGCCGACGGACGATCTTGCGAAAAGCCGGATTGATTGGTCAATCGGTGACCCCTTTGCGGCCACCTTTTCTGGAACTTGTTGTGGGTGGCTGTTGCGAACTTCGAGTCCTTTCTAAACCGAACCGCGGTACAATCTGTTGCTCGGCGTGCTCGTTTTCCGCCGGCCGATGCGTTGTCATAACTTCCTGACAAATCATTCGTAAACTATCCGCGCACACCCTCGCGCCTTATCGCGCGTTCTCGCCGAGAGACAGTCGTGCGAACGATGCATTTCTTTGTCAAACTGGACCGAACGATTCGAATTAGATGATAGAGGGACTAGTCTATTAGACAACGACTAAAATACTCTCTCTTTTAACTCTTTTCAGTTTTCGTTATTGGCTCGGATAAAACAGTTAATAAGAGGGAACTTTTGTTCCGTTGTAATTTCAACGTAATAGCAAAATTAAAAAAAGAGATGTTGCAGTCGTTAATCTTCCTATCGTCTAAAAAAAGAAATTCAGATTGCTTGGTCCACTTTGAAGAAGAGTTACGCCGTTTTTCAAGCGTTCTCAATGTACACAGGATGTCCCAAAAATTTCTCCTAATCCGGAAACGGCGGGTTCCTCGGATCATTCGAAGCAACTTCTTCCTTTACAAAAATGTTCTCCGAGGCACCGTTAACGAGTTATCAACGAAAAACAGTGACCAATAAGGATCGAGTACGGCTGACGCGAGGCGGTCCAGCCAACCAGCGCGCGAAGCCCAGTTGCGCTCATTGGCTCGGTCGCCTCGCGTCAGCCGAGCTCGCCTCTCATTGGTCACTGTTTTTCGTTAATAACTCGTTAACGGTGCCTCGGAGAACATTTTTGTAAAGGAAAAAGTTGCTTCGAATGACCCGAGGAACCCGCCATTTTCGTATTGCGAGACATTTTTGGGACAGCTTGTATATATGACCGATCTATTCGCTTTCGTGACAAATCGACGGAAGTTCTCGGCCTAAAAATCGCGCAGCGTCGAACGAATGTTTCTTACGGAAAGAAATCCCGCTCGAATTGGTCCGAGAGAACAGAGATCGCGGAGCCTGGGAAACACCGGGAATCCTCGAGACAGGAATAAAACGCATCGCGACGGGGACACGGGATCCTGTTCGGAGGCTCGTACGCAGCGCTCCGCGCCGCGTATCGCTCGCGTTGAATCGACAAAAGGGAAGACGCGGTTCTTGGCCAGACAAAAGCGTCTAGACGACCGGCGGAATTAAAGCCGCTCGGCCGAGCCTCTGGCTCTGAACTCGCTCTCTGCATGGATAAAAAGGCACGGCGAGCTCAAACAATCCGTTGGCTCGAGCCGCCTCTCCCCCGCGCGCGATGCAAGCCGACTGCAAGCTGACTGCAAGCTGACTGTGCTCGATCACGTGCTGCGCGCTCCGGATGCGCCCGGCACTCGACACCCGTTCCAGATCGAAACGCGGCTTCTTTTCTCGCCTTCCTCGCTCCCACGCTTTTCTTCGATGCCTCTCCTCCGCGGGCCATCATCCTCGCGAGCTCGCGACGCTGCCGGACAACCGCGCGCGATTTCTCGCGATTTATTTCCGGCCGAGAACGACGCCGTTTCGTTTCCAGGACGCGTCGGAGAAGAGAATCGAATTATCCTCGAGCATCGTTCGACGGATCCGAGAAATTCGAGTCGCGTTCTTCTTTAGAAAGAGGATCGTTCTTCGGGAAAAATCGCCGCACAATTTTATCTTTGCTTGCTCTATCGCTGGTTAACCCTTTGACATGCGATGACGAGTTTTCGGCGGACGCCGGACAGAGTATATAATATATATAATATATATTACAGGTATTATATATATAATAGTAATCTAATAAGATTACTATTCGGTTGCTTCACTCGTATGTCGATCCTGGTTTCTTGGCAATGTTCAAGGTGCCCCACCCTATCACCTTCTCGACGGTACCACTAACAAAGTTGCATTCGCAAATCAGCGATCCGAATTGCAAGATGAAACATTCTCTTTCTCAGCTTGCACATAGCTGCTCAGTTATACCAAATTAAACAGTATTTTTCGGACGCATAAAATTCCGTTTTATTTGTATGCCAAGGGCTTAAAATAACGAAGGTACCAACGAATTCGCGTGCAGCGTCCTCTCGAATCCACAGATTCGTTTCGTCGAGGCGCCGAGGGGTTGTAAATCCCGCGCCGCTCGCTCGCGACGAATTCTGGCCAATTTCAGTGCTCGTAAGGGTTAACTATGCTCGGTTAACGATGACGAACTACACTTGGTTGACAGTAATTAATTACGCTCGCTACGAAAGGTCGACGCGACGCTTCGATGAAAGAACGTTCTGCTCGAATCGAAGGTTCATCGAAGGTGCATTTGCTCGAATCGAAGACCGATCACGGTGTCCGATGATTAGACGGTGGCAAAGTGGGTGTCCCGACGACGACGGAAGGGAGAGGCGACGGGTTCAAACGATCCATCTGAAATATGGATTCCGTTGGTGCGGACGGCGCGGCGGCGTTCGCACGAGTCGTTGATCCCGAACACACGTAGCCGGATCGCGGATCGCGATTGACGAGTCCCTCCACCTCGGCGAAACTCGAGGGGCCTCCATTAGCAAAGGTTATCAGGTCGACCTCGAATCGTATCGATTGCCTCGCTTTTAAAACGCCCCCCTCTCGCCCTAGCCGCAGCAACAGGCGTTCTTCTTCTTCTCCGACGGCGCGGCGCGGCGCGACGCGGCGTTGACAGCTCCGATTCGGCGACGATCGTTCCTCGATCCCTCCTCGTCGTTTGCGCAAATTTTATTGGCCTAATATGTATACATTATCGGATAAAATCGCGCCGCTTGTTAAGCGCTTCGGTACAGATTTATTTGAAAAAATGCTTGCGCTTGGAACGGATTTAATTTGCCGATGCGCGGTATATAAAGTAGTATGTGAAGACAGTAGATTTTGTGTGAGAGTTCATTTATTCGAGCGATATAATATATTAGAAGAGTTTGATATATTAGAATACTATATATTAGAATATTATTTGAGTATATTAGAATATATTTGGATATATTAGAATATATTAAAATATATTAGAAGTTTCAATGATTAGTTTGTGAATGACGAATTGTTCGTGAATTAGTCTCGTCATCTGTGACTTAGGCGAAACGAGTGCATGACGAGTCTCGGTCGTCAAATGTACCCAAGGGGTTAAAAATATTGTCAAAGCTTCCAGGCTCTGTCCAGAATTATTTCGCGGTACTCCGTTCTAATAGAAGTTATTAAAGATTAAAAAGCGACGGGTCATTCAGGCTCTTATTATATGTATAACCAAGACCAATTTGCAAAGACCAGCAAACATAATAACGATAAGAAAGCAATATCGATTATCGACGTCCGTTTAAAAGAATCTCGAAGATTACAACGATATCCGAAAGTCGGAGCGCAATTACCGACAAACGTAGGCGAATGTACCGATATTTCGGTCTCCACAAGAATTACGAAGGTAAAACCGAAAATTGCCGGTATAATATTTTCCATTTCGGTATGAAACCCTGTTAAAAAAGTGTCTCGGAGCGACGATTAGCCCCGACATCTGGTAAGAGGGGAAGCTCGAGAACCCCCAAACAATTTCTCCGTCTCGCTCTCGCCTCCGCGTTCGCCTCTCTTTATCGCTCTCTCTCTCTCGCTCTCGTTCTCTCTCTCTCTCTTTTGCTCTCGTTCTCTCTAAATCTCGTCGACGAGTCTCGGGTAAAATAAGTCTGCTCTCCAGAAGCTACGACATAAATCTGGAGGCCCGCAGTCTCTCAGACTCGGTAACCAGGCCGCGGGCGAGCACTCTCGGCCAAGATACCGAAAGAAGAAGAAAGGATCCGTTCCGGGCGAGGCGTGGTTTCTCGGAGCGATCGTTCATCTCGAATCTAGATGAACACCTCCCGTCCGGTTTCATAAGGGCGTCGGCGTTGGCGTCGGCGTCGGCGTCGAGGAGAGCCGTGCACCTCGAATCATCGAGATATACCGGCCTTCTGCGGGCTTCGGCTTCGCCCTCTCTCTCTCTCTCTCTCTCTCTCTCTTCGGACCGCTCGAAGGGCGTCCTCCCGAAGGATATCGGGTCACGTTTCGCGCGATCCTCGCCTTTCGTCGAGACCCGGCGCGAGCTACCTAGTCCCCGGACCAGCCGATCTTCTCACGCTCTATCACCGGATCTGGCAGAATCGACGGATCCGACTCCTTCGGTTCGACTCCATTTCGCCATTCTTCCGGCCATTTGCCATTTAATTGGCCGGAGATGTCGCCCAAATCGCTTCAAGTTCGACATTGTTGTGCTGTGATCGCTCGGTGCTTCGGTATCGAAGCCCTTAGAACCGTTCGAACGTCGTCGAACCTTGTCGAAACGATCGCGAATTGGTCCTTGCTTCGAGGAACATCCTCGAACATCGTATGTACCAGGCTCTTCGAAGAAAGCCTTCGGGTCGAAAGACATATTTCGAGCTTCTTAACCATGGTTCATATTAAATAATATAAATTCATATAAAAATCTAATGGTTCACATTAAATAATATAAATTCATCTAAAAATGTAATGGATCATTTAAAATATGGTTCATATATTTTCTGTACGCATATCTTTTCTTCCGATGCAATTCACGCGCTATGTGCTTTCGATATACTCTTTATTTATATTTATTATAAAATATATTTATAATTATAATTTAGTTCTTTTGCTACTGAAGAACGATTACATCGGAACAGTTCCGAAGTTTTAATCATCGCGAATTCAACGCGCTCAATAAAAATGACGAGCGCGTCCGATCGAAAATATCGAACATCGAGACGCCGCCGCTACAGTTTTGACTTTCTAAGATTCTTCGGAAAAGAAATGAACCGGCTCCCGCTGCGTCAAGTGGCTGCAAGGAATTTCGACTCCGCGTAAAGATGCAGTTTAATGGTCGCGGAACAGTACAAACAGAGAGATATTCTCAGCGGGAAGTCGGCAGGCGACGATTTTCGTGGGGCTGCGAGAGTCTCTCTCTCTCTCTCTCTCTCTCTCTCTCTCTCTCTCTCGCTCTCTCTGCGATCGATCGAACACCGTTACCGTCTCGGTCCGGGTCGTGTGGGTGTTCCTTCCGCGTTGTTGCCCGCGGACCTGTCTCCGTCTGGCTTTTATCCCGTTTTACGGGTCCGCGTTTGCATCTAAGCGAATCGCCGGTTCCGTTTTTTTCTTTCCTTTTTTTCTTTTTTTTTTACAGTCGTCGCAGCTCGTTCGCCTTTTCCCACGGCGGAAATACGTCGTCGACGATCTCGCGAACGATTTCGCCCGGGACGAGCGTCCGTCCGCGTTATCGGCGCCGAGTCCGCCGACGTTTCGAAGGGTCGAGCATTTTTTTCCGGTGGACAGACGCGCGCGAACGCTCCGTTTCCCGTCCTCTCGATCGACTTTTACAAATTCGTCGTTGCGCTTCGCCGGAATTCGGAGAGAGCACACGCCGTTCGGCCGGGGCTAGATCGATGTCGGCTCCCTCTGGCTCCGCCCTGGATCGCGGCGGACACGCCTCCGCCGACCGCTTCGCAGTGCGCCTCGGTGATTAAGGACCGCGATTTTCTTTCGCTAAATAGTTCGAGTTACCGAGAACGTTCGCAGAACCGCGCGGAGTCGGAATCGTTTCGACTTTTCCGAAATATATTTCGCGTTAGACGTAGAGAAGCCTCGAGGGGGCGGGACTAAGCGGCTCGGGCCGCGCGGAGAGAGCCTCCGCGAGAGATTCGGAATTTTTCTTCCGTCGCTTTTCGAGGTTCGGAAAAGCTTCCCGCGTCGCGCTTCGCTCCGCCCAGGGGCTCTTCGCCCCGCCCACGAATCGCGTCCCGCAGATTCCTCGGCCGTCAACGATCACGCGCGAATCTAATTTAATAACGCGCCGAATCGAATTTAACGAGGCTTTGGCCGTGGTCGAGGAAAACAATGCGATTCCATTAAGCGGAAGAACGCGTCGCGGATTAAGTCGACGCCGCGGAAAGAACGCGTTTCTTTCTGCGAATCGCCGGGGCCTCTGCACGCGCTGGTGTGCACAACGCGCGGTGTACAGAGCGCGGAGCCTGGATTATGATAATCTGAACTTATTACACGGTGAATCAGCTCACCCGGCGGTTCTTTCCCTTTCCACAGAAGACATTCATATAATCCTACTTTCTCTTCGCCGGCTCGCTCGGCGCTCTATTATCGCGTAACAGTTGGAGAAGACTCTCTCTCTTTCTCTCTCTTTCTCTCTCTCTCTCTCTCTCTCTTCCTTCCCGTCTCCTCCCCCGCGGTGGTCGCCCGCGACGAGGGGCGGGCCCCGTGTGCCCGGCAGTTCTGCTCGAACCGCAGTTTCTCCGCGTTAAGTTTAAACTAGTTAGACGAAAGTTAAGCCCGAGCTTATTCGTGTAAATACGCCCGGCACTTACACCGATGCTAATTCCGGCGATCGATGCGCGCCGCGGCCGCGGGAAACGCCGGAGCGGAGACTCGGATCCGGAACGGCCGCGTTTTAAACGCGTCACCGGAAGCTGCTCGCCCGGCGCGTTCCCGCTTCTTTTTTTCTTTTTTTTTTTTCTATCTCGCCCGACAACATTCCTGCGACGGGAATTTCCAGTTGAACGGAGAACAACGTTAATCGAAACGCGTCGCTCTTTTTTCCTCTCCGACGAGCTTTTTATTACCTTTCTCCGACACCCGCTCTCTCTCTCTCTCTCTCTCTTTTTCTCTTCTCTTTTATTTCGGAATCCGCCCGATGCTCGATTCTCATGAATACCGTGTTCGACGAACGATACGCCGGTTTAGTTTTGTAAACAGCGAATGTTTAAACCGCGCCCGCTATCGATTCCGTTGGCGCGCGCCCGCGGAATCGTAACTCGCGGCCGCTCGAATATCCGGACTGCTCCTGCAGGCAACTGTTTACACGCGCGGACCGCCCGTCCGCTCGTCGTCGCCCCCCGAACAATTTTCCAATAACGAAAATGGGCTGGGACGAACGGTGCTCCGCGATCGCCGCCCGTTGTTCTACTTCGGAACGATGATAGATAGCGTGGAAACGGTCCGCGGGATAACATTGACTTCGATTCTCTCTCTCTTCTCGGTGGAACCGAGGGGAACGTAGTTTGCGCGGCCGCCGGGGGCCGTGGAGATCTCTGCCAGCCAATCTTCGGAACGCCCACTAGATTCCTCGCCACGCCCATCGCGGTTTCTCTCCGCCCGACGCTCCTCCCACCGATCGCTCTCGATCGGATCTCGACGCGGAAGACTCTCCCGTGTTCTCGATAACTCGGCGATCGGCTCTGGCTCTAGGCTCGGCGAGTTTGCTTCCGCCGATAGGCCACGCCCATGAAAGATTTCCCGAAGATTCCAAATGAAGTCGCGTGAGAACGAACTCGGCTTTTCGAAGTCTGCTCTCCGATTCCGGAATTTCGTCTACCGATACGCTTCGGGTCGAACAGGTCCGGGAGGCGTCGAATCCCGCGACAGGCGCGCGGCTCCGCCCCTTTCCGCCTCGGCCCGCCCGTTTCCGTCTCGCTCCGCCCAGCCACGAGCCGCGGCTCGTTCTCGAGATGCAAAACAGCACGCGGCAGGAGTAATCGAGCCCGGCGGAAGGTATTATTTAATCGAGCGAAGGCGAACGACGCACCGGTGAACTTGTTCCGCAGATTTTCCGGTTCCGCGGGGCCGGGTTTCTCGTCCTCGAGGCGGAAACAGCCCCGGAGCAGCCGGCTCTCCTCGGAAGCGTTCGGGCCGCTGGGTTTCGCCATTAAAGGACGCGACGTTCCGCGGAACGAGGAGGGTTCTCGCGGTGCCGCGAACGTCGCGGCGCGGCGCCGCAGTCGTTAAGGGCCGAGCGGCTGACGGGAAAGCCTCCCGATGCCTGTAAATCAAACTAACGAGCCGTAATCGATCGCGTGTTCCTCGGCTGTGCGGTCTCTCCGAGGCGCGCGTGTCCGCCGAGTCGATTATAAATTATCGCCCACCGTGCATAATCGACTGTATTAATTACGCGCGGTCTCCACCGTTTCGTTCTTACTCGATCATTCGCCGCCGATTCGTCGACGGGACGCCGCCGGTCCGTGGCTTCCTCCCCGCGATCCGTCGACTCTCCGCTCGCTCCGGCGACTTTTGTCGATCGACCGGATGCCGATTAATGTCGCGTACGCTCTCGAAGGATGCCGGCAATCACCGTCGCCCGCGAGGACGCGATCGGTTCGCGCGGGGCTTCGCTCGATTAGATAAGAACTTCCCGACGAAGTTTCGCCGGGCAACGCTATTTTTTCCAGACCTCTCCGCGATCGCTCGCGAACGTTCAAGGACGCGAATTGTAGCTGACGCGTCCTACTTTCGGATAGGGTAGATTGGAAATAAAAAGCGCGCTTTGAAAAAGCAAAAAATCCCGACGGTAGATTCGAGGAGAAATCGCGCGATTCGAGGGGAAACTTCGAGCTGACTTTAAGTCGCGTTCCCGTGGGAACTTTTTAACGTTGGCGGGCTTAAATCGTAGCCGAACGAACGCGCTCGACGAGGAAATGATGATCGGACTGCTGACTTTCGTGCGAAATAAAAATTGTCTGCTTCGATTGCAAGGAATCGAAATCAGTTCGCTCTTCCTTCAACCATCTTGATATAAATATTGATATAAAATATTGATATTATATTGATATAAATTGATATAATATTGATATAAAAACCATCTTGATAAAAATAACATACCGACGCTTTAAATCGCTTTTAATCTCTACACTGTTTCAAATTGTAACTTGCGAGAAAACCTCGCTGTAAATTGTAACCGAGGCAGCCTCGAGATCTTCGCAAGCTGCTTAAAGCCTACGAAGGACTGTTCGCGATTCTTCACCGAATTTTCCTCTCGTCGAACTCGCACAATAGATTAAATAAGCAGAATCGGAGCAATTTTCGCATTCCTCCTACGTCCCAGCCGCCCCCTCTCTCTCTCTCTCTCTCTCTCTCTCTCGAAGTTCCATCGAGCATTCTCGCCTCCGCGAGGGCTCTCTTCCCCTTGTTCTTCTTCGCGAGTGCGCGCGCGGCATGAAAGGACCTCATTAAACGAAGTCAGAGCGGCTCGAAGTCTTCCTCCTGCTTACTCCCCTGCAATTACACTTCTTTCGCGATCGTGCATCGCGCGTTACTCGTTTTTCCACGGCCGGCAACCTTGAAACAATCTGGACGGCTACAATTAGGCTCGTTTTCTGTCTTCCCTCGCAGCTTCGTTCTCCCTGCAATTAGGCTCGCCTTTGCGAACGAACGCGAAGAGAATTTCGATCACGGCGAAGATTCAAAAGACGGTGAAAAACGCCCGAAAAATTCGGCAAATTCGAGAAACCCGAAGCCTTCGTTCGCGCGGCGACGAAAAATCGTTCGAAATTTTTCCGGACGGTGTTCCGTATTTTTTTCCCTGGGGGAAACGAATTCGGTTTTCGAAGGTCCACGGATCGGCTGTCCGAAACGCAGAAAATCCGTCGGCGCGGGCAACTCGTCAACGTCGCCGACAACCAGCGAAGAACCCTCGAACGCGTTCGCTTCCGCGGTGATTTATCGCGCGGCCTCGCCGCCCATAACGTCCCCGCGCGGAAATATTCGGCCGTGGAAGCGAGACCGATGGTCGCTCGTCGCGTGGCCACATTTATTTCGATACTTCGCGCGCGAAACACGCGGTCCTCCTCGCCTTCGCGGTCCGCTGTTCACGCCGGCCGGGGCCGCTCGATTAATTCGCGCGACAAATTTTCGACCGCCTGTAAATTTCGGCCCCGTCCGCGCCAGCTCGATTATAATTTATTAGCGTGTGTAATCGTCGCAATCGATTCGATTAACGCGGCCCGATTGACCGCCGCGCCGTTATCTCCGATCTTCGTGTCGCTCCTCTCGAATACAGAGCTTTTGACCTTTTAACCCTGTCTTCTGCAATTTTTCGCCATCGAACTGTGCATATTTTTGGCGCCGCAGTTTTTTCTCGCGATTTGTCCGGGTTTCGCGAATGTTCCTGAATTTTTTGGTCGAGGTGGTATCGAGATCGAGCTCGCTGCATGCGATCGATGCGTTCGAAGTCTCGTGGACTTCGTAAAGGACGATCTTCGTATATTTTGGCGCTGTTTTGCAGGATTTTTCAACGCGAACCTACTAAACTTTTCGGGAATCCAAGTCCGCGTGCTTTTTTGTCCGCGTTTCGGCTAGGTACACGAATTTTTTGATAAGCGAAGTGCGAAGACCGATCTTTTCGCGAGCGATCGATCACGCTCGCGATACGCGGCGAACGCAAAGATCGAACGCGCAGAGAAACGTTAAATGTAAAATCGCCGCGACGTTTGCAATTTTGAAATTCGAGGATCCGACCGCGATATCGTTGGTCGTTGGGCGCAGCACCTGCCCGGCTCCTCTGTCGGCCATTTATAAATTGCCGGTACGTGTAATTGACGGGGCGCGAACAGCCCCCGATCGCGGCTTGTCGATCGCGAAAATACAAGATTTCGTTTCTATCGATTATCGCTAATGGGACGGCTTAATCTGATCGCGAATAAATTATGGTCGTCCTCTTATGGGACGGTCGCGCTTCCGCCGGTAGCCCGCGTGCACACGCTCGGCTCGGCTCGGCTCGCGAACAGCAACGACCAACGACAACGACGACGACGACGACAGACCGGAGAGAACCGGATCGATTTCGCAGGACTTTATTACGCGGCCGTTATCGCCGCCTCTAATTGCGCTCATAATTAATCCGCGCATTTTTGCGAGCTGTCCGGGACCCGCCCGGTGGATCCGGTAATTAAATCGGGAGCGCCTCGTTGATCCTATCGCGGCGGTTTTAATGTCAAGAGACGCGTCCGCGTTTAGCGACAACAACGCCGAGCGTCGCTGAACTTTTTCTTTTTGGCCGCGCCTTCGGCCGAGGATGGACATCGCGATCCTTTTTTTGAATTCTCGTAAAACGACACGATGTATTTCGACGAAACTTTACGAGCCCGTTTCCGCATATAGTTCGTCCACGCTTCTGAATTCTTAGTTCATCGGCCGGTGCCGAAATTGTCAAGGTTATTCCGCTCGGAGAGCAGAGCGCGTTCCTCCGGAAGGCTGAAACACGAAGATCGACTTTACGATTTTTTTTCTTCGCAAAAACGGAACGGCGAATTTTCATGAAACTTCGCAGCCTCGTTTCGGAGTACCTCGCCCGGATCCCAGAATTTTTATAGACCGCCAGAGTCGGAAGTTTAGCGTCGCTCGACCGAAGAGAGTCGCACCGTTGCGCCGAAACGCGTAATTCGGTTGGGTCTAATAATTCGCGTAATTCGTCGAGTCGCGAGGTTCTTCGTTAAAATTCAAGGTATTCCGGATGACTGGGTAACGAATGTCTTATTAGGCGAGTTTCCTGGACCGGAGACAGGAAATACCGACTGTCGAAGGTCGTCGGGCGGTTTCACCCCCCGGCGTTCGCTCCGATAACCCTAATCTCTGGGCCGCAGCGCTTTTGCTCCGCCTACGAGCGAATTCACGGTACGAAAAGCCGATAAGCTATGGTCGTACGAAATCAGCCTCTTGGAAACAGCGTACTCTTGGCCGCTACTGTATCCGAGATCGTCAAATTTTTCTTCTACCCAAATTTCCCGATTTTATTCCGATTTTTTATTCCTCGGCTTGCGAACAGAAATGAACGATTTCGGGAGAATTTATTGCTTACGAAATCGCGGGACAATTTTACAGAATTTATATTATTATTATTATTTCTATATTTATTATAATAATATTTTATTATAATATTTATTTCGTATTATTTCTTCTTTGCTTCCACATACTTTGCTATTCGTCGAAAAACAACGCGGGGGAATCGGGGATCGGAAATTCGCGCGCCACGCGAGAACCGGAAACGAATTTTTCTCCGCGGAGCGCGGACGTCTTAGCTTCGATCCGAGCTTTATTCTTTTTCTCTGCCTGAAATAATGCTATTCGTTTGAATATTAATTGCGGCAGAAAGCCGCGCGCGTGCTCCAGTGGTTATTATTCAAAGAGGGCCGCGGAAACTCGGAAAACCGGGCGGGCGGCGCGTGTTTCGCGGCGTCGAGAGCCGGGAGGGGAAAAAGTTATCGATCTCTCGCACGCATGCCAGTCACTGTCGACACGCGACCGGGTCCCTGACCAGACGCCGCGAAACAACGATAGCAGAAGGTGTCCGTCCGGGCTCTCGCAGCCATAATTCAGCTGCTTTCCGCGTTCTCGAAATTGTACGGCAATTTCTCTCCGATTCGTGCTCGGATTCCGCGCAAAAATCGACGATTTTCGAGGAGGAGACACGATTTTTATATTATTCTATTATTATACTATATTATACTTTATTTTATAGAGGTTGTCCCAAAAATGTCTCGCAATCCGAAAGTAGGGGATTCCTAAGGTGATTTGAAGCAACTTTTTCCTTAGCAAAAATGCAATCTGCGGCTTCGTTTACGAGTTATTAACGGAAAACGGTGACCAATCAGAGGCGAGATCGTTTGGCGCGAGACGGCCGAGCCAGTGGGCGGTACTGGGCTCCGCGCACTCGTTGGCTGGGCCGCCGCGCGCCAGCCGAGCTCGCCTCTTATTGGTCAGTGTTTTTCGTTAATAACTCGTAAACGAAGCCTCGGAGAGAATTTTCACAAAGGAAAAAGTTGCTCCAAATGACCTCAGGAACCTCCCATTTCCGAGACATTTTCGGGACTCCCTGTATGCACGATTATATTACCGATTGTCGTCAACAACTATAAAAACGAGAAACAATCGAGCTCGAATAATCGAGCCAAAAGATAATATACGCTAACATGCGAATTCTAAGGTAAAAATCGTATCTCCTCTTCCCAAATTTTGTGCACGAAATCCATTTTCATGCACAATCCGAGGGAATTTTCCGTACCGTTCCTTTCTCCAATTATCGCAGTTTTATCGTCGATCAACATTGCAACGCGATCGTTCGCTTAAAATCGAGATCGGACGGCTCGCAGAGGTTGCGACGAACGTTCGATCACGAGAGACGGATTTTCCAAGAAAGAAATTAGTCGACAGAGTTCAATGCAAGATGTTCGACTAAACACGGACGTCCGGGTACTCGGGACGCGTATTCCGCCGCGTGATTCTTACTTATGGCAGCGCGTATGTTAAACCGTTCGTATCCGGCGGGATACACGGTGCAGTATGTCTTCGGCGTTCGGTGACAGCTGCGACTGGATCACCTGCAGCTGCAGCTGCGACCGCGGCTATCATTCAGCCGCGATAACGGCGCGCTGCGAACGCAATTACCGAGAGCCGCGCGGCCCGAGACCCGAGACCCGAGATCCGGGGCCCGAGCAAGCAACTAATTACGCGGAAACGAGTGACGTCAGCGCGCTTTCGTTCCCGGACCCGAGAGCCCGGAGCCCGGTGCTCGCAGGAAGATACGTTTCGCGATCGTATAGTAATGACAATAATAAACAATAAATGAAGAATAAATTGTACTAGATTATAATAATAAATTATTATTATATTATATTATTTTTTTATTATTATTATTATTATATATATGTATATATATAAAGACTGCACTCGTTCCTAAACCTTTCGCTATCTCTACAATAACGCATGCTTGAATCAAGAAACCGAATCATAATTAATTGTTACGTAATTTATTATAATCATATAATAATAATTATATATATATTTTATATAATAACTAAATTATATTTTTAAATTAAATATAATTAAATTATATTTTATATAATAATTTTATATAATAATAATATAATAATTATATATATATAATTATTATATTATTATTGTTATATAATTATTATTATATGATTATAATAAATTACGTAACAATTAATTATGATTCGGTTTCTCGATTCAAGCATGCGTTATCGTAGAGACAGCGAATGGTTTAGGAACGAGTGCAGTCTTTGCATCGTTAACGAGGCAACGCGCGAATAAACTAAGATCGACGAGGAATAAATAAGGAAGAAGTTGAAGTGACTTCTTCGATAAGAAACTCCGTGGAAGTCCTCTAGACGATGACGCTAAAAGACGGCACAGCAAGCGAAGGCGAGTTCGAAATGATTTATTTCCTCGGAAGGATAAAAAGCGAATGCAGAGCAGAACGAACAAGATCAACTTAGAGACGACTTTGGTCGTGGAAAGTCCTCGAGTAGAACGAGCGAAAAGTAGCGCGCGAGAAATAAAAGCGAGCTCGAAAGAGTCCTCGATCCGTTAAGAATGAACGGAAATGATCGACTGAAAAAAAATTGCGAGAGACGTTTCGAGAGAGCGGGGCAGGGCGAAGCCGGCGGTACTCGAGAAAGGAGACGGAAGCCTGGATAAATGGGAGCACGGCTCGCGCTTGGTGTTAGATTCTGGCGCGGAGAGTCGAAGTCTAAAATCGAAGTCTCGAAGTCGAAGGGAAAGTGGCTCGCGCAGCGTGTGTCGCAGCGCGGAAATTGGCGAGGATCGAGATGGATTGGCGCAGGAGCAAAAAGCTCCTGACCTTGAGCCGCGGTGCGGTGACCTTGAGGCCGAGGGTGCCTCGGGCCGGGCCGGGCCGGGCCGAGCCGAGCCGGGCCGAGCCCGAGACGGGACGGGACGGGACGGCGAGGCACGGCACACGGCTTCCGCATTGCCGTGGGAATGGTGGGAGGCCGTTCGTCGCAGGGGTTTCGACCGGTCCAGCCAATCCCGGCCAGACAGGCTCGCGAATCAGCCTCGGCTGGATCAATGCGATCCTCCTTTCGACCTTCTCTATCGATCGCCGCGCACTCCAGACCCCGGCAATTACCTCGCTAAATTACTGCACGTTTTTATCCGCGACTTCTTTTTTCCACAATTTTAACTCGCTCGAAAATATTTTTCTCGGCCCGACTGGCGCGATTGCATCTCGGTTCTCGTAGCTACCGGAAGCATAGCAAACGGTTCGAGAACCGATTCGAACGGAAACCGGGGACGATCGATCGACCCGGTTTAGCTGTGGCGCCTCGTTTTCATAGCGCGACGACGAGTATACTCGTCGAACACAGTGCGAGTGTCGCTGTTGAAATATTCGATCGAAGAGACGGTTTTATATCAGAAAAATTGACGATTTTATTACTAATATTTAGTATTTATTTGTGCTTAGTAATTAACATATACTGCATACATAGTAATTGAAAAACGCCGGGAAAAAGCAAATTAATATAAAATAAAAATAACATATATAATTATTATTAACTTATTAACTTATATATACATATTATATACACTATATATATATAGTGTAGTGTGTGTGTGTGTATATATATATATATATATATATATATATTATTAACTTATATATACACTATATATATAGTGTAGTGTAGTGTGTGTGTGTATATATATATATTATTAACTTATATATACTTATTTATAAAATAGAAATAACTTATCAAAGTTAAAAATTCAAATTGCTCTTATTTTTATAGGAATGCGAACTCCTTCGCGTAGGATTGGCCTAAAAATCATTTTGAAGTTCGAGAATATATTTTTGTTTTCGCCAAAATTATAATTTAAATAGACAGTGTACTTTTCACGAGTATACTCGTCGTGACACAAAATACAGTAACGTCTCCCTAACTGACGCCCTAGATCGCGCACAAAAATGCACAATTCGGGAAGAAGAGACACGATTATGCGAGCCTTGTAACTCGTTTTTACAGCTGTTGACAATTCGTAATTATAAAAAACGAACCGCAAGACTCGAATAATAGTATCTCCTCTTCCCACATTGTCCATTTTCATGGACAATCTGAGCGTCAATTAGGGAGACATTACTGTACTGCCGCTTCTCCACGACGAGCGTACTCGTCGGACACGGCTAACCGGTTGTCAATGCCACTGCTAAATACTTAACACAATCTAATCGTAATTTACGGCGTTCTTGATTTTTCCCGGTCGTGATTTATGTATCTCTTTGCTTTCTTTATCGGTTGCGAACGACGGCTATCGTCGCGTCCCCATCGAGCGATAGCGATAACAATTCATCGAGTCGTCGAAATTTATGCCTGTCTAGACCACGGCAAGAGAGAGAGAGAGAGAGAGAGAGAGAGAGAGAGAGAGAGAGAGAGAGAGAGAGAATGTTTGTCCACGTGGTGAAGATGATAATGCGTTCCCCTCTCCCCTAGGATATATCGCTGCCCGGACTATTGTTCTCCTTCATCGGCGATACAAAGAGAGATAAAGTTCTCCGGGTCTCGATTCCCTTCTTGGTAGGCTTCCGGAAAAATATCCTCGTGATTCATGGCAACTATTATAGCTCTGCTTAACTACTTCTCCGATGAACTCGATCATTTTAGCCTTATTTGGGAACCGTCTGTCTTTGGTAACGCGAGGCTTTGTCCGGGTTGCACGTTCTTGGTAATGCTTGGTCATTTCTTCGCGGAACGGTCTCGAAGTTAATTGGATTTGAAATTCTTCTATTCTTCTAGTTACGTGCTGCGTTTGAAACTCGGCCATTGTTATCCCGTTACCGAATAACAGAAGTATAACGCTCGTTTACAGTATAACAACGATCGTTTTACAATCGTTAATAGGCAACGACGATCCTACGCGCGATCGTTTAGCACGAACAGAATAGTACAGAACATACAGGGTGTCCGGGTTCCTCGGATCATTCGAAGCAACTTTTTCCTTTATAAAAATGTTCTCCGAGGTATCGTTAACTAGTTATCAACGAAAAACAGTGACCAATAAGGATCGAGTACGGCTGACGCGAGGCGGCCCAGCCAACTAGCGCGCGAAGCCCAGTTCCGCCCATTGGCTCGGTCACCTCGCGCCAGCCGAGCTCGCCTCTCATTGGTCACTGTTTTTCGTTGATAACTCGTCAACGGTGCCTCGGAGAAAATTTTTGTAAAGGAAAAAGTTGCTTCGAACGACCTGAGGAACCCGCCACTTTCGAATTGAGAGACATTTTTGGGACACCCTCTGGAATAATAGAAATGGAGAATACAACGAAGCGCGAGAACGTATAAAAGCGTACGAATTAATAAGTTCGGTGCTCGGTATGATAAATCGTTGCCGTTAAACACCGAAGACCCGAAATACCGGAGCGTTCGATCGCGGCAATACGCGTTTTTTTGTGGACATCGTTATTATTTCGTATCCCCCCTCCCTCCCTCCCACGCCTGTATAAATAGCGATCGGCCGAATCAACAGTTTCTATCTCGCGATTCCCGTGAAGAGCGAGAGAGGAAAAAAGAGAACAGCCGAAATTGGTATAAAACTGTGGAAAACAAAAACGAACATCATCCCGCGGCGGGATCCGAAGCGGATTTAACCGCGTTATCGTTGTCGTGCTTGCTTCCATTATTGACAGAATTTGTTTAAACCTGTAGCACCCGGCCGGTCGGCCCGTTAAAAAATGCACGCTGCGACTCGATGAATGTCGGCGCTATTCGTTGTCGACGGTATTATTTATTCATTCGCGTCGGCCGGCTCTCGGAAACGGTGGTGCGCGCCCGCCCGTGTCGGTGATTTCGGGCGCGTGTTGCCCGGCCCGGGTCTCTCCGACGACGAAACTAGAATCGACCGCGAACCTAATCGCGACCCGATTCGACGGCGGATCGGATTTTCCGACGGCCAACGCTCGCCGGCGATCGAACGCGGACACTCGACCGACATCTGAATCGGGATTAACGAGGTTTAAACGCGAATTTAAACACGCTTAATTCGAAGCGGGATTTGATTCGATTCGATTCGAACCGAATTCGATTCGAGATTTATTTCGCTGTTCGAATATGAGCGAAACTGGCAGCGGCCTCGGTCGAATTCGAATGAAATATAAATCCGAATTCCGGTTTGTTCCACCGGATAATTCGGGTTTAGATCGGACTCGATTTAAGCCGAATTCGTCGAGGTTTGCGTAACCCGAAGATTATCCGATATACATATATTCCATACACGATACATACATGTACATATGTATGTACACTAGTCCCGATGAAACCGCGATCAAATTTCCGATTAATTTGGTCCAAAGTCGCGCTTAACTCCGGTTCGGTTTTAATTCGATTCGCACAGTCGAGCGAAATTTCATTTCTGTCAGACTCGCGGGAACCGCGTAATTCGCTCGGCAACACGCTTCCGGGTCCACAATTCGGGTGGAACGGATCGAGCCGAGTCGGAAGATCCTGTCCCGAAAGGTGGCATACAAGGGATGGTAACCGTGACTAGAGTCTGCCTCGTATTAATCTACGTCGGCGTTTAACCCTTTCGGTGGGCACAATATGAACTTTCAAGATGGCAGCACGTTTCAACGCTGGGAATATACGAGCCTGGTGGTCCATGCGCGCGCTAAAAGCGGATGGCAATAGTTCCCAGTGCCTGTGAAAGGGTTAAATTGGATTCGACTTCACTTCATCCGAGTCAGTTTTCAAGCTACGACTCGATCGACAATGATAGGCCAAATATGCGTGGACCGATTGTCGCGGCTAACGTTGAACTCATTGTCTGCCACACAAATTTAGCGCCCTGGGTGCCACGGTTTTATTTCAAAGAAAACACGAAGTTTTACAAAATATAATAATATTAACCCTTTGCACTCGAGTGGCGACTCCGAGGCACTACTAATATTTGTTATATCACCTTTTAGAATAATTTTGATATTAACAAAGTTTACATTTGAAAAATTGTTAAGAGTGTAACTATCGCGCGAGTCCCAAGAGTCAATTTTCATATATGCATAAAATGCATTTTCTCATATAAAATAGAAACAGTGTAAGTTAGAAAAATGATTTTATATTTTCGGTTGAAATAGCTTCGAGTGCAAAGGGTTAAGTTGGTATTACAGTATTTTTTTATTGATAATCAATACATTCTCTACACTATATACATTTTTCATTGATCCTTCCTAATAGTTCCAAACTCAAATATCCATTTGTAGTCAATCTAAACTTGCAGCACCCGCTACGAGATATCTCGTAGCTGGCAGTTTTGGTACAGACTACGAGATATCTCGTGGTTGCCAGTCAATGGGATAACGAACGCGCGAGGTCAGAGTTTCGAGCAGAAAACGGAACGCGTCGCGGTAAATATAAAATCAGATTTCGAAGCATCGCGAGGGCTGGATTCGGTGAGAAAACGTCGAGCGAGTTCGAGGCTCGGAATCGCCGGCGCTCGCACACGGTCCCATAGTAAATTCGGCGCGAGCCGGTCTGCGCGTGCATCGCTTAGATAAGGCGTCGCGACGCCCCCGACACGCGTAAGTCATGCCGCTCGAATTAATATCGCGCGCGGGCCGTTTAATTAAACGCTGATTAAGCTGAACAGGCCCGCGATAACGTACGTCGCCTCCGCTCCGCCACCCCCGCGCGTGTTCAACGTTCCGAATGAAATTCGTTCTCCCTCGATTTCGTTGCGAGGCCGACGCGATCGCGCGTACCAGCGCGGACACACGATTTTTCGTGACGCGACGCGACGCTTTCCGACGCTCGGCGACGCTCGGCGACGCAACGGAAACGGCAACGTCATTTAATTAAGCGAGCATCGGGCGCCGAGCGAGACGCGTTAACGACTCTCGCCGCACTTTTAATCTCTTAGCGTTCCGCCTCTTCTAATCTCGCTAATGAAACATGTTTAGATTCCATTTTATTGGCGGCCGGCGCGTCGCGGCGCGGAGCATCGCTTCACGGCCCGGCCGCGGCTGGATTGTTTAATCAAGCGGTTATTAAGGTGTAACTGTCCGACCGGCGGTCTTCCGCTCGTTAACGAGGAGCGAGAGGCTGCTTTCGGTGAAGTATTAACGAAGTCTCTGCATGAAGCATGCGGCTCGGCGAGCGGCGGCGCTTCGCGCGATTGTGATTACGCCGCGGGTAATACAGTAATTTCTCTGCCAGAAATGTTCGGAGCTCGGAATTCGAACCGGCAGATCCGAGCATACTAAGACGCCGTTTTTCGGGCCTCGCGGCTCGTTTTTATACACGGAAGTATTCGAACGCTTACGCGTTTCTAACATTCGATGAATAAAATATATGTGTTAAACCGAAGCATTTGATATAATATGACAATATAAGAAGGGATGAGTCTTAAGACTGCGTAAGCAACATTAGAAAATAATTCAACGATATATAGCGTTTTTACGGTACATTTATTGTAAACGCGTACCAGAAATTGCTCGCAAAAGTATTCGAACGAAACAATTGATAGTTATTTCAATTGAACGATTAAAGGTTTTCGTAGGCAGTTGTTCCACCTTTTACTTTTATAACAGACCTAAGTGTGTTTTCCATTGAGTTGATCAACTTAGATGTGACATTTGCATCTATCGATTGCCATATTTCAATAATATTTCGTTTTAACACTTCTTTAAGTAATAATATGTAGAAACTCAGGGCGGTCGGCGAAGAAAGGCTGCATGCCGACGTACATTGATTTGAATACATAGTAATATGTAGTCTCTATAAATATACAGGGTGTCCCAAAAATGTCTCGCAATCCGGAAAAAGTGGGTTCCTCGGATCATTTGAAGCAACTTCTTCCTTTACAAAAACGTTCTCCGAGGCACCGTTATCGAGTTATTAACAAAAAACATTGACCAATAAGAATCGAGTACGGCTGACGCGAGGCGGCCCAGCCAACCAGCGCACGAAGCCCAGTTCCGCCCATTGACTCGGTCGCCTCGCGCCAGTCGAGCTCGCCTCTCATTGGTTACTGTTTTTCGTTAATAACTCGTTAACGGTGCCTCGGAGAACATTTTTGTAAAGGAAAAAGTTGCTTCAAGTGACCCGAGGAACCCACCACTTTCGGATTGCGAGACATTTTTGGAACACCCTGTATAATATATAGTCTCTATGTATAGCGTAGAATAAAATCGATGACTTAAGTTTTTTATTTTTACTTTTTTGAGACGATTCGAAGGCGATTCGAAGAAACAACCGTTCGTTCGTCGGTGTACGTACCGGCGGAACGCGTTCCGTAACAGCGCAAACGACCGCAATCCATTTACAATCCGCAAGAAACTTGCCGGGCCGCGCGGGATCGCGGGTTCAACAACGAAAGAACGAACTCTCCGCGGAAAGTGGAATTTCTGGCCGCCTTTATTCTCCGGCGACGGTCAAACGCGCGCAAGTTTGCGTGTCTTTCGAATGAAACGTGTGCCGGGCCCCACATTCGTGCCATTGTATTCGCCGTGCGCCGTGGCGCACAAAGGCGAGTCGAAAAGCGAACGATTCGAAAGAAAATTTCTTCCCTCTTCCCTCGTGCAATCGTAATTTCGCGGGGCTAATGAATTTTTCCGGAAACCCCGCGCATTCCGCGCGGCACCGAAAGCGCGGCGAATCTCGAAAGGAAAAATTCAAGAACCTCCGGATCTCGAAACAGGGAGCTCGCAATTTTTCGGCAGCAGATTTTACGCAGCGACCTCCGAAATTGTTCTCTCGGGAACCGCGTGTCCGCTTTGTCGAAACTTCTCTTTTCACGTTAAACTGCAACGTTCGTGGCCCGTCGTAATAATTTTTATCCGCCCGCGAATTGCCGTCGAGTGGACGTGAAAAACAAGATCGTTCGACGTCGGGCGCAGACGATCAAAGACGCGCGATCGCCGGGGGGGAAAGGTGATAAAACGAGACGATGGAGCGGCGAGAAAGTGAAAAAGCTGGAAAAATCGGAGGAAGCGAAGAGAATGGAGGGAAAAATGGCCGACGGGAGAGGAGACAGAGGCCGGCTGGAAGTTCGCGGAAACCGCGAGAGGGGACGGGAGCCGTGATCGGAGACGAGGAAATTAGTGGAAGCGTGCACGCGTCTGCGACCGCCGCCGCGCCGCGCCGCGCCGCTCAGGGTCGTTCTACTCGAAAACCGTGGCCTCACTTCCGTTATGGCTGGCAGGGCCAAGTGCGTTGACCCTTTTCGAAGGTCGTCGTACCTTTCTCCGTTCGTGACTCGCATCTGTGAACCGAGCTTAATCTGTGCGGCGCGTCGAGTCGCGTCGCGTCGAGACGAGTCGATGGACCCTGCGGCACGAGCGGACCCGATAAGATAATGCCCGCCTCCGAATCCGCTCGCGATGACAATTTTCGGACTCGCCGACTTCTCTCGATACCATCGATGACACACACGACGAACTGAACACCCCACGGATAATTCTGTTAATCGGTCTACGGCGACGACTCGGTTATCCGAGTCATGATTGCGCTGTGCGCGATCGCTTCGGATTACGTTTTTGTCGAAGCTGCGATAGGCGACAAAGAAAGACGAAGAAGCTTCGAAGTAGATTCTATTGTCTAACGCTGGATTTACGGAGCGCCGAAAGCAGCTGTTTTCTATCGATTTATAGAAGGAATGCGATATATAGATATACGGTAATGTCTCTCTAATTGACGCTCAGATTGCGCGCAAAGATGGACAATTTGGGAAGCGAAGATACGATTATTCGAGCTTCGCAGCTCGTTTCTATAATTGTTGACAATCGGTAACTATAAAAACAAGTCGCAAGGCTCGAATTCGCAAGGCTCCTCTTCCAAAATTGTGCATTTTTGTGGACAATCTGAGCGACAATTGGGTAATTGGGTAATTACATTACTGTAATAGGAAAATTAAAACGAGGCATTTTAATCATGGTCTAGTAGACCAGTCCCTTTATCATCTGAGAAAAGAAATCCAGTCGTTTAGTTGAGTTTTAAAACAACGTTGTTACGTCTTAGAAGGTGTAATGTAACATTTTTATGGGCCACTGTATACACATTACGGATTAATGCATATGAAATCGAGCCTATTGTCAAGTACAATACATCCCTTACCGACGCTCAGATTGCGCGCAAAGATGGACAATTTGGGAAGAGGAGATACCATTACTCGAGCCTTGCGGTTCATTTTTATAGCCACGAATTGTCAACAACTATAAAAAACAAAAATTCTTTCTGTAACTTCTGCAGGCTTGCTGCGATAATTCGGAGCCTTCTTTTTCAGGAATTCTAATGAAAACTGATGGGATTGAGAAAGAGGGATGATTTTAGAAATACAAGTAAATTCTTCCACAATTTGGAAAGAGGAGATACGATTATAAGAGCCTCGCGCCTAGTTTTTGTAGTTGTTGGCAATTCGTAACTATACAAATGAACCGCAAGGATCGAACGATCGTATCTCATCTTCCCATATTGTCTATTCTTGTGGACAATCTGAACGTCAGTTAGGGAGACATTACTGTAATCTGAGCGTCAATTGGAGAGACATTGCTGTAATCTTCGGTCTCGTGGAATTCTCGCGAAAGATTCTCGTCGAAAGATTTAAAAAATTGCACATTTCTTCCAGCTATTGGTCGAAGAGAGACATCACTTATGTATGCAATTTCTGTGAAAGATCCATCCATTTATCGTTACTTCTCCCCTTTATTTTTATATTTATTATATTTTCCGTTTATTGTTCACTTTTTCCGATTATTATCGCAAACTTAATGTCAACGAATTTACGCACATTTGCGTAGGAGCAAACATTGTTGCACGTTCGACACCGTCGAAAGCCGAAGACAAACGATTCTTCTCCGGAATTTTCCCAGCTCGGCGAGGTGCCGCCTGTAGCCGCGATATACGTAAATACGTCGAAGAATGAAATTTCTCGGAGCCTTTATTCGACCGCCGTGATTATTGCTCTCACGCTCTTATCGCAGCGCCAGACGTAATCGTACTCCTCGACCGTCGTTTACACGCGAATCCTATTTAGATAACCGAGAGTTCCGACGCCGATGTCTCGGACGACCGAAGTCAAACAAACAGTCTCGGTTTTTCACGATTTTTCCGACGAACCGTCGATCGAGATGCAAAGATCCGCGCCCCGTTTATCGCGCGACGAATCGCGTCGGAGCGCGAGAACGACGCGGCGACGCGTCAAAAAAACGAGGAAGTCGCGTCGCCGGCGAGGAAAGGGAGCCTCGTTGGAGGCATCGTTGAAAAGCGAGATCCTGCCGGAGCAACAAGTAAGGAATCGTCCTTTCTTTTCGTCCGGGTAATTCGATCGGACGGTAATTAGCGCGGCTCGGTCGGGGGTAATTTAATCGAGCTAAATTCGTCCTGGATCGATGGGTGTCACGCGCGCTCTCCTCTCTCTCTCTCTATCGCGCGCGCTCGCACGCACGTGCGCTCGCGCGCGCGCGCCTGCGCGTGTACACGCGGCACGGAACTGGTTCCCATGGTTCCCCACGTGACTCCCCCCTCGTGCATTATAGCGCAACATTGTTATCAACAACGCGGCGGGACAGGCATAAATTTCGCCGGGCGAAAAAACGCTCGCGGGGAACAAAGCGAGTAAAGGACGATTTACCCGCGCGGCCACAATTTTCTGGAAAGTTACGAGCTTTTTCCTACCGCATGCCCTGCCCTTCTCTCCTCTCCTCTTCTATCCGTCTCGCTCCCGGTGTCCGTGGTCGAGCCACTCGCGGTTCCTGCCCTCCTCGAGCTCTCGCGTATGATAAAGCGGTCTCTATCTTCCTCCCCGAGCCAGGATTTTCAAATGAAACGAGAGAGAAAGATTAGCCGGGTTTTTTTTAAACCTTTGTTCCCGCGGGAGTCGCCATTGTTTCGAGGGCTGGTCGAGGTGTCCGACCGTGGCTCGCTGTTTCTACTTGCCGCAAACATCGACTTTATTCTATGCAATTTTCCAGACGCGGGCGGGATTCGATCGCGCGACGGGTTTCGCGCGAGATTTCCTCGATTCTTCGTGTCGTTTTTGAGATCGAAGAATTATCGAACGCGTTCAAGCAATCGATTGTAACTAGATGGGCGTAGCTAACTTTTCAGTAGTCTGTTTTATCTTATCCTTATTCTGTCGTTATTATTTGGTAATTGAACGTTTCAATCGAGCATTTTCCTTATCTCTGCAGCAAAGGTCATCGAGCAGCAAATACGAAAAAATAAATAATAATAATATTAATAGTCTTAGCAGATTCAGAGATTGCTCCAAAAGCATAGTTCTCTCGAAACAGAAGTTTCGAGAGTCCAAAAGTAACTTTTCGGTAGTCTATTTTATCTTACCCTTATATGCTATCATTATTATTTACTAATTGAACGTTTCAATCGAGCATTTTCCTTATCTCTGCAGCAAAGATCATCGATCAGCAAATACGAAAAAATAAATAATAATAATAGTCTTAGCAGATTCAGAGGTTGCTTCGAAAGCATTGTTGTCGACACAAAAGCTTCGAGAGTCCAAAAGTAACTTTTCAGTAGTCTATTTTATCTTACCCTAATATTTCCCTTTTATCTTATCCTTAGCATTTCCCTTATTTCTGCTGCAAAGATCATCGATCAGCAAATACGGAAGAATAAATAATAATAATAGTCCTAGCAGATTCAGAGGTTGCTCCGAAAGCATTGTTCTCGACACAGAAGTTTCGAGAGTCCAAAAGTAACGGGCGGACATTTCGATAATGGTGACAGCTTCGCGGGAAAGGGCGTTCGAGAAAGAAGCTTTGTGCCGCGAGGGCTTTGAACCGAGAAAGGTTGGGAAACTACGATGCGCATACATACATGCATAGTCGGTTCGCTGAGTTGCAGCCGCGCGCGAGGCACGGCTTATGAGGCAGGACAAAAATGATGACAGTGCCGCGCGGCTAATCGGGTCGAAGTCGTTAGCTTCGTTATCGGACACTAAAACCGATTCATTTGCGACGACGACGTCGACGTCGACGTCGCGGCGTTCCTGTTGACGCAGCTGTCGCCGTCTCGAATCGAGACCGAGCAAAATTCCCCGTGTATTTACACTCTCTCGAGTCTCCGGCGCCGAAGAAAGAACAAAGTAGCAACCGCTGTTCGAGAGGTGGTCGTCGCGCCCCGGTTTCGAATTTCGGCGGCGGGTGTTCGCGACGCGCGCGGGGTGCTCGCGACGCGCGCGGGGTGCCGCGATAACATGTTATTCCGTGTGGTGGGACGCGGACGCGTCCGTGCCCGATTTAATTTTACATCCGAGCGGGTCGGAATTAAAGCGGCGAGCAGAGCTTGAACGGGATTTGATGGGATTCAAGTTTGAATGAGCGGCAAACAAGCGGCGGAAAAACCGGGCATTGTCCGCCGCAGGAACGGGTAATGGGCATTGTTCGGTGTTGCACGGGGGAGCAGGCGAGCGATCCTTCTAAATAGTCGACGCACAGTTTTCAACTTGGCATTAATACCGAATCGACCGGCTCGACGGACACGTGCCGCGCGCGGCGGCAGCGGCCGCGAGTCCGATTTATCGGGGCCCGCGCCGCCGCGCTCCTTTCATCGCGCGTGTGCCGCTTTCCATCCTCGGCCCCCTTTGTGCACAAACATATTTATAGTAGCTGCCCGGATATATCTGTGCCGCGATATCGTGCCCGTCCGTTCGTCGCCCGATATTTGGAAACGCCGGCAATTACTTGTCCGCGCGGTCGCGTGTGGCCCGAAGCAAATCTATGGAAACTCACGCCGTTTCGCCGATTCGTGCGTTGAATTTCGACCGGCGCAATTTATTCGCTACGTCGTGAACGCGATCTCAGGCGGAGTTAAAAATTTTGTCGAAGGTTGTCCCTGCGAGGGACGTAATATTTTAAATTTTGGTATTATATTGTTTTGTGATGGGCTGCGTCGCATCTGGCGAGGAAGTGCAACGACGATTGTCTATCTGGGCAAGATGTCCTTAAACAATAGACAAGCGTAGACCAGCATTCCTCTGCGCATATGGTTTATTTGCACTGCGTTGCCATTTTTGAGGCTCCTACGGCCAAAAAATTTCATCTTTTTGTTGTGCCTACCGTTGCCTCTAAACCATCATATATAATATTAGTTGACTTTATGTTTGTTTCCCTTTTCAATAAATAGCTTTCTCATTAAAGTTAATTCTGTTAGGATTATTTACGTTGCCTGTAAATATTCAACTAATTTGTTACACTATTTCTCGAAATAATTGCGACGGTATCGGATTCGTTTATATTTAGAAGAAGAAAGCTGTTAAAATTGCAAGTACAGTAATGTCTCTCTAATTGACGCTCCGATTGTCTACAAAAATGGACAATTTTGGAAGAGAAGATACGATTGTTCGAGCCTTGTTGCTCGTTTTTTTAAGGTTATCGATTGTCAACAACTAGAAAAGCGAGTCGCAAGGTTGGAATAATCGTATCTCTTCTTCCCAAATTGTCCATTTCTGTGCACAACCTGAGCGTCAGTAAGGGAGACATCACTGTAATCTGAGCGTCAGTAAGGGAGACATTATTGTAATCTGAGCGTCAGTAAGGGAGACATTATTGTAATCCGAGCGTCAGTAAGGGAGACATTACTGTAATCTGAGCGTCAGTAAGGGAGACATTACTGTAATCTGAGCGTCAGTAAGGGAGACATTATTGTAATCTGAGCGTCAGTAAGGGAGACATTACTGTAATCTGAGCATCAGTAAGGGAGACATTATTGTAATCTGAGCGTCAGTAAGGGAGACATTATTGTAATCTGAGCGTCAGTAAGGGAGACATTACTGTAATCTGAGCGTCAGTAAGGGAGACATTACTGTAATCTGAGCATCAGTAAGGGAGACATTATTGTAATCTGAGCGTCAGTAAGGGAGACATTACTATATTATACTTGACAACAGGCTCGATTTCATATGCATAAATTCGTAATATGTATACAGTGGCCCATAAAAATGTTACATTACACCTTCTAAGACGTAACAACGTTGTTTTAAAACTCAACTAAAAGACTGGATTTCTTTTTTCAGATGATAAAGGGACTGGTCTATACTAGACGACGATTAAAATGCCTCGTTTTAACTTTGCTATTATGTACTTGGGGAGACAAAAAACAGATAAGAAACTCTCGTTTGCTAACCTTTTTATCATCCACTCTTTCTGTCATCCCAAATGGATGGCACAATTTAAAAAAAGCATTTTGATCTTGAAGACTAGTTCCGCTGTCGTCTAAAAAAGATTCCAGTCACCTGTCGCTCTAGTTTTAAGAGGTGTGCGACCACTTTCGTGGGCCACTGCAAATCGTATAAAATGAAAACACCGCCGATCAGAAGACAAGGTTTGGATCTCGCATTGACGCAGCTTGGACTGCGAAGGGTTAAAATACTCGTTCTCCTTGTGTAACCGCTGCATCCCCGTCGGATCCTCGTTCCCAAGATGACCGCGCGCTCGTCGCGGCAAGAAACGAGCCGACACCGTCGCAGAGCGCGCGACGACACTCGAAAAAAGCAATCTCACCGGCCGGAAAAACTGGAAATTACTTCACGCAGAGCGGTGGTAGGGTCGCGGACGGTCGAAACGCGGGGGATGAAAGTCACAAAGGGGGTTTGCCGAGGGGGTTTGCGCGGGGTGCGGGCGGCGAGATCGCGAACGAGATTGACTGGCGAATGGAAACGAGGGATTGGAATCCGTCGGTTTGCGGTATAACCGGCTGACAATGAAATCGAACCACCGTAAACGGACTAATTGCAGGCACAATAATTATTCCGCGGACGCGAGGGCCCGGCGAGGGTTGCCGCGCCCGTTGCCGCCTCGCCTCGCGTCGCGTCTACGTTTCACGGATTACAGATCGATCCCGGCCGCTCCTGTTATTAACCCCCCTGGCCAACCGAACGCAGCCGACGACCCCCCTACCCCTCGGGAAACACCGCCGTGGACGTGTTTACGGATGGACAGATAACCTCGAAATTTATAGTCGCGCGTATCGCCGCAGACTCTTCGGGGACCGCGGGGGCCGCTCGCCGCGCCGCGGTCGGACATCGATCTCTCCTCGCCGGATCGAAGGATCGAAATTTTCGAGCGGACCCCGGGGGACTCGGGGGATCGGAACTCGATCGCCTGTTAGACGTCCAGGCTTTTTCGATCCGCCGTTCTCGCGTGACCGATGAAAGCGTCGCCGAATTTATCGTCGCGCTGTTCCGCTGTCCGAGGAAGCCGAGCTTCGGCAATTTTTCCCGGCGAAACCGATCGGTCGATCTTTTCAACGAGTACGCCGTTCGAGAGTACGCGCATCGGCGAGGCTGTGCGAATTTTTCGGTCGCGAAATCTCGAGAAACGAGCGAACGGCGCAGCTTTTCTCTCGACGCCGCCCGAAGAGGGTACACGATTTTGGCAATCGAAAGCTGCGTCGGCTCTGTCCGTTCCTCGAAGAAGCGATAGGCGTCGATGACAAGGGAAGTTCTCGCATTAACGGCTAGGGCGTGTGCACCGTTAACGTCGGTCTTGGATTTTGCTGTTTACCTTATAAATAAATAGCGGGCGTTTCCACCGAAGCAAATTGTTCCGCCGAGACCCCCGAGTTGCACCAATAAATATTTGTCTCGAATTCGGTGTTTACCCCGCGACGAGAAACTCCGTCGTAGCCCCATTAAAATAATTTTCCTCGTTGCGTCCTGCCCCGGCAAATATTTGTCTCGGATTTACCGTTACTCCCGGAAAGCAATGACTTCGACTATAAATATTTGCTACGACCGACACTTCGTCCGCGGCGCGCGCGGACCGCCGCGAACAGCGACCGTAACGAAAATTTCGGGTTGTAAATTCGTTCGGTATACATATAAAGCGCTGTTTATGCAGCGCCTATCCTTATGAATACAAACGACACGGAGGTTATTAGACGGTTGTTGCCGGCTCGGAGAAAGATTCGCGATGCAATTAAGATTTCGGGGCAGGACTGCTGGCGGCGGGACGGTGGCGGCCCGTAGATCCGCGATAATTCTTCGTGCGGGCCCCGAGCGGACGCGATTTCGATCGCGGCTATAATTGCTCCGAATAACAATATCGCGATGATTTACAGGGCGGTCACGGATCCGAGGGACGGTCGGAGAGTGGCCTTGAAGAAACTGCCGAACGTCTTTCAGAGCCTGGTGAGCAGCAAACGGGTCTTCAGGGAGCTGAAGATGCTCTGCTTCTTCAAACACGAGAACGTAAGTGACTTGGAAATTATTAGCGAATTGTACGCGCGATCGATCGATCGTTCGATCCTCTGCCTTTTCCATTTTTGCCTTGTTTTGCAAATACAGCAATAAAGAATCGTCGAAACTCTTTTCGTTGAATTCAAATTGTATTTAGAGCTTCGGAGAAACGAATTTTACATCGAGAAAAATTGTTTCAAATAAGCAGGGTGTCTCGAAAATGTCTCGCAATCCGGAAATGGCCGGTTCCTGAGGTCATTCGAAGCAACTTTTTCCTTTGCGAAAATTTTCTCCGTGGCTTCGTTTACGAGTTATCAACGAAAAACGCTGACCAATAAGAGGCGAGCTCGGCTGGCGCGCGGCGGCCCAACCAAACGAGTGCACGGAGCCCAGTTCCGCTCATTGGCTCGGCCGTCTCGCGTCAAACGATCTCGCCTCCGATTGGTCACTGTTTTTCGTTAATAACTCGTAAACGAAGCCGCGGATTGCATTTTCGCTAAGGAAAAAGTTGCTTCAAATGATCTCGGGAAACCCCTACTTTCGGATTGCGAGACATTTTTGGGACGCCACCCTGTATATAGAGGAATCGAACGATCCTGGATCCCGCAGAAAATATCGTCGATTTTCGAACAATGAAAAAGTTCCTCGGAATCGAACACCATCAATTTTTCCCGTGGCGGAATATCACTGCCCCGCGGAAATTAATTCAACGATACCGTCGAACGCGTCGCGATTCGCTTTGTATCCTTTCCTATTCGAAAATCCAGCAACAAGCAGTTCGCTGGATAATTCAGCGCGGAAATCTCCGTCGGTTGATTTCGGTAATTGCGCGGTTAAGCGAAATCTGGATGTAACGCGAGTTACTAATGTAATCATAACGAATGAATATTGATCACCAGGCTGAAATAATATCTGCGAAATTTATAGGGACGCGTTTAATTACAAGCGTTCCGCGAATCGGTCCGAACAACGGCGCGCGTTGCACCGGTTCGTTCGAATCGCCTCGCGAATTCCGCCTCACGAATCGCTGGAGAAACCGTTCGATTTTGTGTTGCAGGTACTTTCGGCCTTGGACATTTTGCAGCCGCCGCATCTGGACTTCTTCCAAGAAATGTATGATTTTCTTAAAGTTCTCGTGTCGCCGGTTTGTCCCGCGAGAACTCCGGCAAGCTGATTATCTCTCGTCTCAATTACCCGATCGACGCGGATCCAAAGTCCAAAGTCTTGTGAAAAATTAGGGTACGATTATCCCCTGCCGACTTGCAGCATTTTAACTCGAAAGTGCACACGGCGGAGAATCGATTAACGATCGTTCGACGATCGCCGCGAAACCGTGTAATTTAATTTCGCGTCCCGGATGCCGTGGAACGAGATCATTTTCGTTCCCCGATTCGGCGAACGTTCGACGAACGATTCATTCGATCGTGTAATGGAAATTCCACGCGCAAGGGTTAACAACGGATTCACGAAGGAATTCTAGAAGGAGTATACAGAGTGTCCCAAAAATGTCTCGTAATCCGGAAATGGCGGGTTCCTCGGAGCATTCGAAGCAACTTCTTCCTTTACAAAAATGTTCTCCGAGGCACCGTTAACGAGTTATCGACGAAAAACAGTGACCAATAAGAATCGAGCGCGGCTGACGCGAGGCGGCCCAGCCAACCAGCGCGCGAAGCCCAGTTCCGCCCATCGGCTCGGTCGCCTCGCGCCAGCCGAGCTCGCCTCTCATTGGTCACTGTTTTTCGTTAATAACTCGTCAACGGTGCCTCGGAGAACATTTTTGTAAAGGAAAAAGTTGCTTCAAATGATCCGAGGAACCCGCCGCTGTCGGATTGCGAGACATTTTTGGGACACCCTGTAGATAGCGTGTCTCCGGCCAGTCGACGGTAGAATTCGTCGGCGTAGAAAGTGTTCAACCTGTTGAACACATGTGGGATCCGACCGCCGCGGCTTGGAATATTTACGATTAGATAAATATAGAACCCCTCCGTCATTATTTTATAAAGTATCTAGCCGGTCCGAAGCGAACTTCGCTCGCAGTCGCGAGAGATATTTAGCGTATCGGGTGACCAGGTCCCGTCGCGCACACGCGCGCAAACTTTACCGTGAAACGCGCGGCGTTTTAACGTCTCCGTGTGGACTTTAGATAAGGAAACAGATCGAATCGATAATAGGAGCCATTATCTTACGACCTTCCAGATCGGTCGGAAAACGTCTACATCTATTTCCGAACCGTCGACGTCCGCAAATACAGATTCTTGCGTGTAAAATCGAATCTTTACTCGCGCACGTAATCGTTTCTCCGCGATCGCGCGTCGCACAGATTCGATCGCGATGAAAATTTCGCTGTTTCCAGGATACGAATAAATCGAGAGACCGAAGTCTCAAATATATTTCGGAGCATTCGCAAAAATTAGGGAAATTATGACTACATTGATATGCAAAAGATCATCTAGAAGCACCGTGTACCGAGCGTATTTTCAAATGTTCTGCATCTCGTAGGCCCCTAATTAATCGGCGGAACAAATTCGGTTCGGTGGACAATGTTTCTGTGCGAGCGAATCCGAAAAATGGGCAGAAATTTCCAGCCGGATTGCCAGCCAATTCGAACAAGCTTCCTTTACCAGCGAACACAATGGGGACTTGTGACGACCAGCGTCGAGTTTGAAGTCCAAGGGCGATAAATCCCGGGAGAGAACCGGCGAAATGTCTGACGTCGGCTGCAGATGGTAGCACCGAAAGGTCGCCTGTCCCTTCTCGAAATGAAATTAAGGTCCGAACTTTCTATCCGCTCGCGGAGGGATCGCCGGACACATGTGCCAACGAACTAACCTAATAAATCTCGAGGCCCGGCCTCGCGTTACGAACCCCGGCAGATCAATAATGCCGACCAACGGAAAAACCGGGCCCCAATTTTCACGTCTGTGTTCCAGGAATCTCCGGCGAGAAAGCTGCTCTCCGTCCTCGACGCCTGTTTCGAGAATTTTCGCGCATGGTTCGACCTTCGACGCATTTTTAATGCGCTTCGCGCGGTCAATTGTTACGGAGACTTTATCGCTGTTTATTTGTGCTTTGCGTCGTCGATTTTTGAGGGTCATTTTTCGGTCGATTTTTAAAGGTGCTTCTTCTTCGCGTTGGTGATATTTGAGGACACATTTTCTGGTCAGTTTCGAAGGTATTTTATTTGGATACTTTTCGTAGCTGTTTCTTCGAGTAGTAGACTTTTTGAAGATATTTTAAGTAAACGACTTTTCGAGGCGCTTCTTCGAGTAGCAGATTTTTACAGATATCTCTCGAGTAAACGACTTTTGGAGGTGCTTCTTCGAGTAGTCGATTTTTAAAGATATCTCTCAAATAAACGACTTTTCGAGGTGCTTCTTCGAGTTGCCGATTTTCAAAGGTATCTCTCAAATAAACGACTTTTCGAGGTGCTTCTTCGAATAGCCAATTTTTAAAGATATCTCTCGAGTAAACGACTTTTCGAGGTGCTTCTTCGAGTAGTCGATTTTCAAACATAACTCTCAAATAAACTTTTCGAGGCGCTTCTTCGCGTCGTCGTTTTCCGCAGGCGTACCTTTCGCGGCCGAATTTTTCTGTTTGCCAGAATTTGACCCGCTCGCGCACGTTCATGACCTCCGCCGCGGTTTCGTAACGCGCGCGTAACGAAAGCTCCCGCGGTGACGTGGATCATTCGACGAACAAACAGCGATCCATGTAACCGGCTAGCGATCTCCGCACGTAACCGGCGCGGTGCGGCGACGGTTTACGTAAGATCGCCGGGCATCGGGCACCGTGAGAGGAAGTCTCTCCTTTCTCGGCCTCCCGGAACGCGGACATTCGGCGGACACGTGAGAGATTTCGATGGGAAGGGCCCTCGCCTCGCGATCGACGTGGATTCATTAGCTAGATCCCCGAGAGAGATCCGTGGATCGCGCGGAGGAGGATCGCATCTCCTTTTTCGGTCCTCCGCGGATCTTTATGCGTCTCCCAGTGATTTCGTTTCGGATTTCGGCGATGGGGGCCGTGAGTCAGAGATCGTTACATTTGCGATAGGTCGTGTACACGTTGTTTGCTTCTTTTGGCATTTTCGAGCCGACTTTTTATCGTTTTATGTCGCAGATCTCTGCTCGCGCTGCTACAGTTGCTGCAAAAAGTATTCGGGCGGCTCGGACTTCGCGACGATGTTTGCCGGTTAATTAAGATCTGATTCGATTAGCTGTTTTTTCTCGAAGGGCTTCGATCGGTGTACTTCACGAAGATACATTTGTTAATTCAACCGAGACTTGTGTACGATCTGGCAAAAATTAAACTCATCTAATTGTTGTATCGCGGACATTTTTAGATGCTAAATAGTGCCGACTTCGCGATTTCGTATCTGTCTGCTAATAGACAATTGCTATAACAACAATAACGAAGAGTGGCATCGTCGTTGTATCTTAAGAATCTGTTCTTGGAGTACTTTAAAAGCATATGCAAAGTGTCCCGAAAATGTCTTGCAATCCGGAAATGGGAGGTTCCTGAGGTCGTTCGAAGCAACTTTTTCCTTCGCGAAAATTTTCTCCGAGGCTCCGTTTACGAGTTATCAACGAAAAACACTGACCAATAAGAGGCGAGCTTGGCCGGCGCGCGGCGGTCCAGCCAACGAGTGCGCGGAGCCCGGTTCCGTTCATTGGCTCGGCCGTCTCGCGCCAAACGATCTCGCCTCCGATTGGTCACTGTTTTTCGTTAATAACTCGTAAACGAAGCCGCGGATTGCATTTTCGCTAAGGGAAAAGTTACTTCAAATCACCTCGGGAATCCCCTACTTTCGGATTGCGAGACATTTCTGGGACACCCTGTATATATCGTCGAGCCTTGAAACAGCAATAACTTATAAAGCACCGTCACATTTCCAAGAAAGCGGCATCGAACGCGTCGCTTCGTAATCGGCCGAGACGAACGATTACCAATTTGTCGACGTCAACGATGCGAATATTTTTCGAAGCAAGCGTAGAGACACAGCAGAGAGCTCCTCGAATCACGTGCAAATGATTTCGATTGCGAAAGAGACGCGGCAGACTAGACGGTAGCTCCGCGCAAACAATTGCACGATCTGCATACAAACGAATTCGTCTGTCTGTGCGTTACAAAGGTCTGGCGAAGAAATTTACGAGCGCCAAGGACCGAACGTTGAAAATAGCTTCCGATGCAACCTTGACTGCTAATCAGCCAGGTGCGATAAGAGATTCGGTCTTGTGCACCGGTGTGCGCCGCGGTTACGTAAGCCATTGTTCCGTCGCGGAGCAACCAGCTGCAGCTGACGCACAAAATGATCTACCACTTTGGCGCCTTAAAAAACGCTGTCGCTATTTATCGCCGGACACGGGAGAAACCTCTGTATCATTCTTCCATGTTCGCGATCAGAGAGCATTCCGTTTACGATTCGTCGCGGATCGGTCACTTTTTCGCCGAGAACGTTTCCGGATTTGCGGTAGGACCTCGATTATCCGGGCTGTGACATAAATATGCGGATAATAGAATAGATGTACAGTATTTTCACTCTAATTCGCGCTCAGATTGCGCAGAGAAATGGACGATTTGGGAAGAGGCGATACGATTATTCGAGCCTCTCATTTTTACAGCTGCCGATTGCCAACGATTACACAAAAATGAGCTGTCCATAAATTGTACATTTTCGCTTAGAAACTGAAGGAAAATTCGGGAGAATTTACTGTATTTAACCAAAGCCCCGCTGGATGTCATCTTTATCGATTTGCACAATAAATCGCCTTTAATTGAGCCGATCGCAGGTAAAGAGTACACATTTAAACGACAGACGATCACGATATCGGGGTGCCGGATAATCGAATTTCCATCGTGCTCGCGATTCGACCGTGAATCCGCAAGAAACAAGAGAGCTCGATGGAACAACGAATTAATAGAACAAAACTGCAGCCGCCGTTAATCTTCCCGTCGGTCCAAAGTTCGCGCGCATATTTCCGTCGCGAATGCATACATACAAAGTTCACAGTCCACGTACGATCGTTCTAAATTAAAACGAAAGTTCGGCGCTTTGCATCTTTAATCGGGCCGCTCGTACGTCAGCCGCGGAATTAATACAAAGCTTCGACGTGTATTTAAAGCGTTCGCGCGCGGGCTGTTTCGCGGTGCCGTTTAATATTTGATCGGACGGTAAAGATGGTCCGCGCGGTCGGGATTTCGATTTTTCTCGAAAACCGCGGCGGAATCCGTGCCGCGGCCGGCGATTGGTCGATTCGTCACGGACGGACGCAGGCGCCTCGCGCTGCCCGAAGCGGCCGAATGATCCGATCGATCGATCAACGAGAAACCGATAGCCGATAACCGATAGCCGAGATCCTCCATCCTCCTTAAGTGAACGGGACCGCGTCGGCCGGCTATACCGGAGTTAATCTCGGCGGAGGCAGCTCGATAAATCACCTACTCGCTCTCTCGTCTCTCTCTCCCTCTCTCTCTCTCTCTCTCTCTTTCTCTCTCTCGTTCTCTCGTTCTCTACTCTCTCTCCTCTTGCTTCCTTCCGTCCGCCGATTCGTCGGCTCTTCGCTTTGTATTTATCTTCGGGCTGCAGATCTTTATGCTAATATTTGCCCAGCGAACCGAACAATCGGGAGGCGCACAGAAATTTTGTGGGATTCGGCAGGGACGTCGTCGAGCTCGTCTAATTGCCACGTCTGCGCCGTTTACGGGATTCTGCGCGAACCGGGAACATAATCGAGAGAAACGTTCGTCCGCTCGCGAGCGCGCGTTTTAACGTTCCTACAAAGTCTACACCCGTGGCGCGCACTCGCGGAACGTATCCGCGGAAATGTACAGTAATGTCTCTCTAATCGACGCTCGGATTGTCCAGAAAAATGGGCAATTTTCGAAGAGGAGATGCGATCGTTCGAGCCTTGCGGTTCATTCTTATAGTTACGAATTGTCAACGACTATAAAAACGAGTCGCAAGGTTGGAATAATCGTATCTCCTCTTCCCAAATTGTCCATTTTTGTGGACAATCTGAGCGTCAGTAAGGGAGACATTACTGTAATCTGAGCGTCAGTAAGGGAGACATTGCTGTAATCTGAGCGTCAGTAAGGGAGACATTACTGTATTATACTTGACAATAGGCTCGATTTCGTAAGCATAAATTCGTACTATGTATACAGTGGCCCATAAAAATGTTACATTACACCTTCTAAGACGTAATAACGTTGTTTTAAAACTCGACTAAACACGACTGGATTTCTCTTTTCAGATGATAAAGGGACTGATCTACTAGACGATGATTGAAATGTTTAAAAGTTTTAATTTCCCTATTATATACTTGGAAAGACAAAAAACAGATGAGAAACTCTCGTTTGTTAATCTTTTTATCATCCACTCTTATCAACAGCTCGTCTTTTATGGTCATCGATCGCCAACAAATATAAATTGTTCCTTTTTCTGCACAATCTGTGAGTGTCAATTAGGGAGACATTACTTTACCTACGAACGGGCTTTCGCAAAATGCATTCGCGTGTCGCGCGCGCACCCACAAATTGCGCTCGCAAAATCCACGAAAAAGACGCGCTTAAATCCTAATAATTGAATAGTCTTCCGACGATCTGCGTACGATCGGAAGGTAGATTTCGAAAAATTCTTCTGTAAAATTTCGAACTCCGACTAGCGTTCTCGAGCGCGTTTTCAAGCGAGCAAAGCCGAAAGAACGATCGAATAGCAGCAGCCGGAATAACGCGCGCCGCTCTCGCGACAACCAGCTTCTCGTGAGAAACAACGACGAGCGGATTATTTTTCGTCGCCTCCGGACACGGTATATTCTCGAGCGCAATTTCTTTCAATTTTCTTCCCGCCGACTGCATTCGTTCTCGCAGACCACTACATAGATCATCATTAGCAGCGCGCGACTATTAGCCTCGGCGTTCTCCGGCCCCCCTTCCCCCCATTTCTTTTCCTCTTTCCGTCGGTTCGGTCGGTCCTTCCGTCTCGTCGTCCTTCTCGTCGTTCTTCTCTCGTCGTCGTCATCGTCGTCGGCCGAGGATTTTGTCGTGCGCGCTGCACGCTGCACAGCGCGCGCGGGCCTGTCCGCCGGTGCATGCACCGTTGCGATCTTGATGAGACACGACGCGATAGCTCGATTTACTGCTATCAGTTTCTTGGTCGTCCGGGCCACCTGTTTCACGGTGCGCGCACCTGATCGATTCCGGGCCGAGTTACCTTTTTAGCAGACGTCCCGTCGCCGGGCTCGTCGCGAGGCCTTTTTCTCCGGGACGAGGACGATTGAATTTCGCCTCCCCCCGCCACCCTGTCCCGGCCCTAATCGACCGCCGGGGCGGCGTGGTGCTCGTTGCCCGTCCTATATCTCCAGAATTTTGAGATCGCGAAACCCTCCGACGCGCAGCCTCCGACGTTTCGCATTCGATTTTTCTTCGGCGTTACGACGCGATCCAATTTAACCCACGGGAATCGCAGCCGTTCCGCTTATTTTTTCGTGCGATCCGGGGTGCTCTCGGGTAATTGGTCGGTCGATCGACGTCGGAAGCGTCCGGAACCGAGCGGAATTTAATCGTTGCAAGCTCGAATCGAAAACGTTTCGTCGATCGATTAGACACAATTTTCGCGCGCCGCCGATCGAGGACGATCAAATCGCGGGATCGATCGCGATGATCGGTGAACGATCCGGCGACAGTTAGTCGCACCGGCGCTTCTTCTCTCTCTCTCTCTCTCTCTCTCTCTCTCTCTCTCTCTCTCTCTCTCTCTCTCTCTGTGTGTGTGTGTGTGTGTGTGTGTGTGTGTGTGTGTGTGTGTGTGTGTGTGTGTGTGTATTACACCGTTGGCAGCCAGGTCGATTCTAATTCCATCTCCATGGAAAATTCGCCGGCGCCGCCGCTGCCGTCGCCCGACGACGCCATTCAAGAAACTTCGGCCGGGAAGTTGAACTCCGCTGAAAGCGGCTGCCTAATTTCTAATTAAACAACCCGACTAACCGCGCCGTCTCGCAGACGATACGCTAAAGAGATTAGCCGGTTGATATAGCGGCCTGAGCGACTCCTATTAAATCCTTCGTTGCCATCCGAGCGAAAGAATCTCTCTCTCTGCCGCTGATTTCCGATTCGATCAACCCTTTCCCTGTCTGTGTGTCGCTTCCCCGCTGTCCTCGAACTATAACAGACTCCCGTGCAAATCTGGCCGTCCCATGGCCGGTGCAACGAACACGATTACCAAATGTTGCTATTGATATGTTCGTACGGTGCATACGGTCGCTCCTGTGTTTAACCCTTTGCACCCGAGTGGTGACTCTGAGGCACCATTAAAATTTCGTTAAAAACGTTCCAAGATAATTTTTATATTATAAAAGCCTAGATGCACTTTAATTGCACTTAGATTGCACTTTTCTAAATTAATTTTTCCGACTTGTGGTATTTCCATTTTATACGACAAAGTCTAGATGCACTTTTATTGCACTTAGATTGCATTTTTCTAAATTAATTTTTCCGAATTATGGTATTTTCATTGCATCTAAACTTTGTCGTATAAAGTGGAAATACCATAATTAATTAATTTAGACAAGTGCAATCTAAGTGCAATAAAAGTGCCTCTAGACTTTGTCGTATAAAATGGAAATACCATAAGTCGGAAGAATTAATTTAGATTTACAGTTAAAATGGCTTCGAGTGCAAAGGGTTAAACTGTTGTGTATGCAATGGCTTTCCAGCGCGTTTACCAATAAACAATAGTGTTGCGAATCGCTCCGTTTCTCTCGCGTCGCGGCATTTTATTTACAATACAGAATATAAACTATAATACCGCCGCGAACCGTCTCGCGCCGAATGAAAGTTCCAGGATAAATCGCACACTCTCGTCCGATCGCGACGGAACACGATCGTAACTTGGAAATTAAAAGTCGAAGAACGGATTCGAAGCGTCGAGATACGAGTCGTTTATTTTGAAAGTGGCATAAGGCACTTTACCGTAATGAAAAGTGGTGATCTTTTAATGTTTATACGAACTTATTTATACTGAAAAAAATATCAGTATCCTGAGATAACAAGTACAAGTAAATCTTCTCGAAAGTTAGCATCCATATTTTTAAACGTGTTGAAACGCAAACCCTTAAATATATCGACTTAAAAACAAAGTGACCAACTTAAAAACGAAGTGACCGACTTAAAAACAAAGTGACTTATGCCACTTTCAAAATAAACGGCTCATATCGGGCGCGCGTTTCCCGGTCTCGCGTCCGCTCGGCTCGGACGTCTTGGCTCGCGGGGGCGGTGTTCACCATTTGCATAAATCGAGAATCCGATGCTCCCCCAGGTTGAGGGGAGGCTCTCGCAGCGCCTCCTCGCTCCTAATTTCTGGTTAAGGACGGGCTTGATTGGATGAATACATATCCGGCAGACCGTCGTTTGCGGAAGACAAATATGAATTACCGATTCAGCACCGGATGACGATGTTTCGGCTCCGACTCGCCGACTAATTATGCCAGCTTGATAGCGGCTGCTGTCGCAGATTTTCCCCTATCGTCTGCGAATCGGAATTCCTTTCGATTTGTAACTTCCGCGACGATTCTAGACGCGTCGCTATCGCTGAAGAAATTAGGATTCTTCGAAGGAGAAGAAGATGAAGACTTTGAAGCGAGAATTAATAAATTGATTACAGAACGCGGGAGTCAAACACGCGTTCCTTTCTTTCGTTAATAACTATGATAAATCGAGAGCGATGCGTCGACTTTATTTCTTTCAATTTTACCGTTGCTTTAATTCGCTCTGACTCATTTTTGAGATAAATCCGCGGTCCAAGGATTAACAGGACCAGGGAAAACGATTCGCGCAACGGCGTGCGTTTGATCAAGAAATTGATCGTCCATTTCCCGCGAAAACGTCTCTGCGATCGAGTGAATTTGAAACGAAGCATTACCGGATCGTACGATATCGTCGAGCCCCGTCGGATTTAGGGCTGAGAGGACGTTTTAATATTGCCGGAGCGAACGGGAGCTAATTGTCCCGAGACAATGGACTGTTTTACAGTCGGCGAAACCACCCCCGGTGACCACCCCCGCGCCAACGTCTAGGCCGCAGCTTCGTCGAGCAGACGGCTCGAGGGATGTTGCGATTCCGGCGGAAACCGCCGCCTAATTTCTAATTAAGGATCCTCCTCGATTAGCCCGCTGTCAGCGGAAGGGGTGGTTCGCCGCGCTCAGACCAGCCAGACGTGCCAACCCTCTCTCTCTCTCTCTCTCTCTCTCTGTCTCTCTCTCGCTTGCTCTCGCTCGCTCGCTCTCTCGACCCGTCTCTCTCTCCCCATGAATACACCATGGCGGTCGGGACACACGGAGTTGTGCTCGATGGCAATCATGGATTATTAATGCGCACGACACAGCGCTATTGATAGGTCGATAGTGCGCCATTACCACCCCAGAACCACCCCGTCGCGATGGACGCCGGGGCCGCGGGTTTGCTCGGGACCGTTTACACTGTTGCGCGACTGGTAATATAACATCCTCTCGAGCTGCGATCGATCGATGGATCCTCCCGCCGGCCCCTGGAACCGGGGATGATCGCTGGACCGCGGACGTCTGCGTATAAATCCTCGTTCTCGCGGGAAGTCGGCTAACTGGCGCGAAGAAACGTTTGTTTCGATGATTTAGGACCTACGGACCTAGACGCTCGTGAATTTTTCATGGCAGGATTCTCGCGGATTTTTCCATTTTTCCAAAGGTTCGTCGGACACCGTCGACCGGACCGACGCGAAGATCGCGATTTTAACCCTTCGCGCTCGAGTGGTGACTCCGAGGCACCACTGAAAACTGTTTTATAATATTACGTATTAATATATAATATAATATAATATTATGTATTATAATAATAAATATTATTACACAAATAATTCTTACATCAACAAAATTTCGATTTGAAAAATTGTCAAAATTATAACTGTTGTATAAGTCACAAGACTCAATTTCACAAGCATAAAATGCGCCCTGTCATACAAAGTAGAGACAGTGCAGGTCAGGAAAATTATTTTAGATTTACAGTCGAAATGGCTTCGAGTGCAAACGGTTAACTCGTGATTTTCTTTTCGGAACGTACGCGATCCTGCTTGTTTTATTAATAGATTCGCGAGGAAGAGGGTCTTTTTACGTTCTCCTTGAACAATTTCACATCTCGTGCGAACAAGATAAAGCCCATTTCAAGGGCCTCTGTGCTATACGCGATCGATTCGCGTTATCGGAGATCGATGGTCTCGTTTAATCGCTCGTTTATTAATTCGTTCGTAACGAGCGGAGGCATTTTTTGTCGAACGTCCTGTGAAACGTATTCGAAGGTTGCGCGAAATGAAGGAAATCTCGATGCACGCGTCCGATCAGCGAGAAGAAGCAAGCCCGCATCGTTCAACGTCGGCGCATTCGATGCATTAATTAGCATACATAAAATGTTGCAGATTTCTCGGGCAATTTTCTCGGCCGGCCCATTGAAACGGCCCGCACGACAGGATTCGATTGCGCTTGCCCCTATCATCGAGGAAATTGATATCGATTACGAAGATCACGCCCCTTGTTCTCTTCGTAATTCATCTTCGGGCAGCTCTGAAATTGTTTCGCCGCGCGCTGCGCCTCGCCGATCCGATTACACATTGCGTGCTACCAGCGCGCTGCGTCTCGGTTTCGCGTCAAATTCTAGCGCAACGAAAAGAAACGATCGGCCGCCTCTTCCCGCTCGTAAATTTCTCCGCGGGAAAAATCGCTCCGAAGCCGCTTCAATCCACGGACTTTTATGAAATTCTCGATGCTAATTTATTCGCACTTTTTCCGGCCTCGACGATGTATTCGGCCTTTGATCGACGGAGCTTCTTCGCTTCGCGCAGAGCTTCGCAGTCGATTTTCATACTATTCGCGCGGGCGAGACAGCGTTTCGAGGTATAATTGGAATACGGAAATGATGCGTAGCCGCCTCGCGTATTAGGCTCGCGTCCCACGCCCACGAAAACTAGCTTAGGTGTCTTTCTCTCTCTCTCTCTCTCTCTCTCCGGCGAGCGGATCCTCGAGCAGCGATTTAACGAGGAGCAGCAGCCCGCTTTCTCCGCTTCGGCATCTCCCAAATCCCGCGTCGCCGAGAAATTCTCTCGGTGTTCGCGCCGCCGCGAGAATTCTCCTCGGCGGTGTTTAAAATTCCGGAGAAAGTTCGGTCGTACGCGTACTCTCCTACTCGCGTATTAATCGAGGGAACCGCGAGTTTATTTGCCAGAATTATTGACCGAGGCAGATCCTTCGAAGAAACGGCGGTCCGGCGGTCGATTGCCGAAAAACGACGAAAGAACACGTTCCCCAAAGTGTTTCCCAAATATTCCTAAAATCTGTTCAAAATTTACATTCAATTATGCCGTTGCTAAACGTTTCTAAAAAAAGAGCGCACGTTATTACAAACTGAAATCTCTGTCTACGAAAAGAGGCCGCCGAGGAAACGATCGTCTGCGACCGAAAAAATGGCTATCCCGAGCCGAGAATTTTTCTACGCGTTCCTCAAAGCGTTCTCGAAACAACCTCAAAGTCTTGCGAGTGCACGCTGGATCGTCGGCTTGCTAAAAATTCTGGAAGACGCGCGCGCGCGTGTCTCCTCTTCGGGGAAGCGAAGCGAGAGCGAGTTCCCGTTGAAAAAGAAACAGTCTGGTAATAGTTTGAGAATAATAATCGCGCTTGTAGCCGAGATGGGACACGGGAGAAGGTGCCGCGTGTTCCGTAGCGCGTGCACGCCTATCGATAATCGCATAATGAGCTGTTTCGCGAGCGGAGACAGTGTAGAGAAGAAGCGCGCGGAGCCAGCCGGTGGCCCGAGGGGGCCGCGGGGAACGGGGAACGCGGACACGACGCGTTCCTCCGCTTAATGAGTGCTCTAATGAACACGTAGTGTACGTATTGCCTGATGTCGGCGATCAATTAATAGACCGGTTACGGTTATCGCGAATTTACCGACGGAATCCGGATATTAGCGACTCCTGGATCGCGTTCGCTCCGCCGTGCGGGGCCGGGGGGGCGCAAACTCTCTTGCTCGTGTAATCACACTAGCTCACGCGAGAACCCCGCGTCCCATTCCACCGCCCCTTCCTGCGAATTTGAATATCTTCGGGCTCCGACGATTTACGGGACCGTGGTCGCCACGCGCTCGACCCTTTTCCCTTTTTCGATTCCGTTTCGCCCTGCTCTTCTTCGCCCAGCTTTCGATTCCATTTCAACGCCCGAACCTTGGCATAACCCTAAAAGTCACCAGTTTTTACGAGACTGACGAGACTTTTTGTCATTTTTATTCTAACGCTTTAATATACAGGGTGTCCCGAAAATGTCCCGCAATCTGAGAGGATGATTCCTGAGGTGATTCGAAGCAACTTTTTCCTTTGCGAAAATTTTCTCCGAGGCTCCGTTTACGAGTTATTAACGAAAAACGCTGACCAATAAGAGGCGAGCTCTGCTGGCGCGCGGCGGCCCAGCCAACGAGTGCGCGGAGCTCAGTTCCGCTCATTGGCTCGGCCGTCTCGCGTCAAATGATCTCGCTTCTGATTGGTCACTGTTTTTCGTTAATAACTCGTAAACGAAGCCGCGGATTGCGTTTTCGCTAAGGAAAAAGTTACTTCAAATGACCTCAGGAACCCCCCATTTCCGGATTACGAGACATTTTTGGAACAGCCTGTATGTTAGGATTACAAAATTCGTTCGATTCCTTCTCGTTTCGTGAAAGTCGACGGAGCTATAGGAAATATTCAATTTTTTTTTTTAGAACAGTGGCTCGCTTAGATTTCAAGCGAAATAAACAATTAGCAGATTTTATTTGAAATCGCTCGTTAGCAGCGGATAGAACATTTCAGATAAGGTATGCATTAGCAAGGCAGTTCACTTTTGCGCCACCTCGAGCTCCCTCTCTCTTCCGTTTCTTTTCACCGGTCGAAAGTGTTCTTAGGGCTGATCGAAGGTTCGATCAGTCTTACCGGTTTAACGACCGGCGTTAAACGTTGCTCCGCGCGGTCTTATCTGAGAGGCCACCGACAGTGAACGATGCTGCGCGTTTATGCCTCGTCGTTTCGTACTTTGTGAGCGTAATCGGCGGCGATGCGACGATAGATTCGGTTTATGAGCTGGGTAAACGCGAGCTCAACGCGCAACTCTCCGAGACGTCCTACAAGTTCTCAGACTTACGGCGAGTTTGCGGATATCGCTCGAGCGGTAAGCCTCTTCGTAAACAATTCTCCCTACCCTCGACGCGCGATATAGAATTTTGACAAAAATCGTGCTAATAGAGTAGATTCGCCTCTACGATTTGCCGTTTGTTTCGATCGATTATCTTGAACAGTCGCGGAGAAAACCGCTTGCGAAATTAGGGGTGATTTTTATAAAAATTAAATCGAGTTCTCGAGAGTCCGCCGTGAAACAATATTTTTCCTACTCGCAACGCGTGGCCTAAAATTTTGACAAAAATCATGCTAATAGAGTAGATTCGCATCTACGATATGCCGTTTGTTTCGAGCGATTGTGTTAAATAGTCACAGAGAAAACCGCTTGCGAAGTTAGGGGTGCTTTTTATAGAAATCGAATCGAGCTCTCGAGCATCCACCCTGAAACAATATTTCTCCTACTCGCAACGTGTGACCTAAAATTTTGACAAAAATCATAGAAATAGAGTAGACCCGTGTCTACATATTGTCGTTTATTTCGATCGATTATCTTCAACAGTCGCGACGAAAGCCCTGCTCGAACGAAATGCTGCCCGCAGAAAAATCGAAACAAGATTTCTGCGAACCGACCTGAGGGAACGAGATTCGCCTAAACGTCCACAGTCCGATATGACAACGAACAAAACTCGGTCAACACGATCACGACGTTGCAATGGCGAACGCGCTTCGCGTTGCGAGTCGCCCCGTGTCAACGGGGCAAGAGAAAAAGGGGGGGGGGCGAAAAAGGCAATTCCGTGGAAATGAGAACCGGTTCGACGTATCCCCGAAGGGATAGGCGAGACAAAAAGAAACAGGGAAGAAAAAGAAGGGAGAAATATGGAGGGCGGGGCGGGGAGAGGGCCGAGGAAAAATAATACCGGGCTGCGAGCGCGAGGGTGTTTCCTGCAAAAATCGAAGGCGTTCGGGCAACCGTGAAACCCGGCTCGGCTCTGCTCGCCTCGCCGCCGCGTTTAGGTTCGTCGGAGGCTGGGTCAGGCTCGGCCAGTTTTCTGGCCGGAAATTGAGGCGCGGACCGTTTAACGCGACCACCTGCGCCACGCACTTACGTGAGACTCGCTAATCCGCAATCCGAGTGCACGCTGCTGGGCTGGGGCGTCTCGTCTCCTCTCGTCTCTCGTCTCGTCTTTCGTAAGTACCGGTTCGCTCGCCGCGTGGGAAACTCGCAGGCGATCCTATCCTTCCAACCTATCGTCGCGTCGCCTATTTTCCCCCCTCTTCCCTCCGTCGACCGTGTTTCGCTAGCCTTAAAATCGCGGCGATGCTCCCTCGAAGGGCGAGAAAATTGAAGTCGAGCTTCGAATATTCGAATTATTTCGCAATTTTTGCCACTTTGGTGAAAGGGATTACGGATTCGGAGTCGTTTCCACTGGAAAATGCCGGCGGATTTTGACGAAAAATAGGATATTAATATATAATATATAATATAATAAAATTATATAAGCGCCGTTATATAAGCGCCATTTTTATTATTAAAAAAATTTTATATAATTTTAATAAAATTATATATAATATAATATATAATATATAATATATAATATATAATAGGAAAAAATATAATATTTCGCGGTTTGAAATTTATTCGCGAAATACAGAGCGTCGAATCTTATGATTTTTTAAAATTTCGAGCCGTTTGGAGCGAACTCTCGACTGAGACGTGATCAGAATTAAGTATAATACAGAACAGACCGAATTAGGATATTCAAAATGGTTTCGGATCTTTCTTTTCACAGTTCCCGATTTTATACAAATATTTCTAGGTGAAATTTTTGGGTACGCTTCCTTATCGAAGCATCTATTAAAATATAAATCATACGAAATTGAAATAAATCCGGTGTTTTGGCATTGTTATAAAGCAATAATATATGTCAGTCGCGTTTAGAGTTCGATATTTCTAGCGTTGAATCGTCGCTTTCGGTATTTCGAATTGCTTTGTAAAATAATTTGCTTATTCGGCACGATAATCTGCCTTGTAAAAAAAAAAGAAAAGAAAGAGTACAGTCGATTTAGAATTTAGAGTATGCAGAACGGCGAGCAAATATTCGAACGGTGAAATCTATTTGTCGGGCAGCATCGAGGAGCGTCGACTGGAACATTTGATTTCCAGCGATCACGGCACGGCTGATCGCGTACAAACCGATATCAATTTAAATTTAATGCGGTCAGGAGGGTTTTCGCTGTGTTTGTCGCGGACGCCTCAGACAAAATAACAGTTATTAATAGCGGTATTAATTATACCGATATTAATTAACGGCGCATCGATGCCGTTACAATTCTATATTAAAGAGACGGGCGCAACGCCGCGCCGCGCGCAAGCACGGGTACACGCGAACAACGACAAAACCATAATTATTTCGCGAGTCGCGAATCGTGAATCGACCCATTCGCTGCTCTAATTACCAGAATACCCGGGAATCGTCCGGGACATGGATTACAAATGTTCGAAGCTCGTGCGAGAAATTTCTAGTCGATTATCGATCCGTCGCGTCGGAACGACGGGACGAAGGAACGACGGACGGAGAGAGAGAGAGAGAGCGCGAGAGAGAGAGAGAGAGAGAGAGAGAGAGAGAGAGGAAACCGGAAACGCGGACAAGAGTGGGCGCCGCGAGGAGCTGGCTTTTCCACGGCCGAGGGAACCTTTCTAGGTCGAAACGACCGTTTTTCCTTTCATCCTCTGCCCACGGGAATTGCCGCTTTGTGGCTCCGGAATTAAAAACACCTTCGCGGCGTTTTTTCCTTTCACCGAAAACTATGATCGATATCGCGTGTATCGAAGATACGGTGTTTTCGCGATGGAGAGACCCATGGATCGCGCGTTTCGCGGGCTAAAAATTTCTCCACGGAAGAAGCGGAAAGCGAAAAATCGTTTCGGGCTTCGGTTTCTCTCCGATTTCCGCTGTTCACCGGCGATCCATGGATCTCGGCGCGGCGGCCGCGTGGGAGGTCGCCGATGACGCGACGTGATGCAACCGCGACGTAACGCAATGGATGCTGGGAAGTCGACACTGGGGCGAGAGCATGGAAAAGAAACGGCGGACAAAGAGGCTCGAGAGAAAGGAAACTTTTGTGTACACGGCCTGCTTTCCGAGCGACAGCCGATGACTGATTTCCTTGAGGAAGACTGATGTCCTCGTGACCGACACCGTTGTCTTCGTGATCGGGGACCCGGAAATGCTGATTTACAACGGTATCGAACAAATAGACGCCGGAGCGGTTTACCTAGTCACTCTGTTGCTTCGATCGTTCGACCGACTTATACGATTATTTTTTTTTACCGGCGAACCGTAGAATCTTCCGGTGTTGTAGGATTTATCGCTTCTTTCCTTTGATTAGAGAAACAGGATAAACTTCGAGATTTTCTTTTTCTATGCAACTCTGATCTCTTTCGTAGATCTCTCGAAAACGTCCTCGAATGTTTGGACGACGGAAGGATCGCGATCGAGATCGATTACGAGCGATCGAGCATGCTCCGTGGCCAAAGGGAAGCTAAATACAGTAATGTCTCCCTAATTGACGCTCAGATTGTGCACAGAAAAGGACAATTTGGGAAGAGGAGACGCGATTATTCGAGCCTTGCACCTTGTTTTTATAATTATTAACAATCGGCAACTGGGATGTCCCAAAAATGTCTCGCAATCCGAAAGTGGCGGTTTCCTCGGGTCGTTCGAAGCAACTTTTTCCTTTACAAAAATTTTCTCCGAGGCACCGTTAACGAGTTATTAACGAAAAACAGTGACCGAGCCAATGAGCGGACCTGGGCTTCGCGCGCTGCTTGGCTGGGCCGCCTCGTGTCAGTCGTACCCGATTCTTATTGGTCACTGTTTTTCGTTAATAACTCGTTAACGGTGCCTCGGAAAACATTTTTGTAAAGGAAAAAGTTGCTTCAAATGATCCGAGGAACCCGCCATTTTCGGATTGCGAGACATTTTTGGGACATCCTGAATATAAACGTGCCCCAATACTCGAAAAATCGTGTCACCTGTTCCCAAATTGTCCATTTTCGTGGACAATCTGTGAGCGTCAATTAGAGAGACATTACTTGTACGCCGTAAAAATATAACGCGAGTCTCTTCGAAGACTTCCCGCCGCGGGAATTTTCTCGAGAAAAGCCGCCTCGGAAATCGTCGCAGCCGATGCTTCGACTTCCGCGAATCGATCTGTTCGTTCTCTTTGAAGACTATTTCCGGTGCGGACTATTTCGCGTTCGGACACCGCTCGTACAAACCGTCGGAACAAGAATACACGCTTTCGACGGAAAAGAGAAACGGAACGGCGAAAGAAAAGAGAACCGGGCGAAACGAATCGAGCATCGTCCCGGTGACTCGCGATCGCTCGAAAATCGAAAATTTTCCGGAATTCGCGTCGGGAAAGAACATTATCGGCAGCCGCGCGCCGATTGTATCATAAATATTCAGTCGCCGGGTTTCGCGCGCGTTACGGCCGAGTCTAATAACAGCGATTACACTCGGCGAACCTCGCTTTTACACGCAACATTGTCTCCATTATCCCATTCCGAGCCCCCTCAATTTGCTAATCAATTGCTATTTTTCTCGGAGCCTTTTCGCCGTCCGCTGTAATCACGCTTTCCCCTTGTTTCGCCGTTTTTCGCGTCGCCGTCGGATCCTTCCAGCGCGTCGAAACTCGTCGAAACAGTCGTTTCCTTCCTTTCCATTCTCGTTTCCGGATGTTTTCGATAAGGAGATTCGCGCAACAGTTCGCGTCGCGATCGTTTCTCCCGAGGGAATAAAAACGAACGCGCGAGTCCATCGAGCGAAGGCGGAGAGACAGACCCGCTGCATTAAAATCGTGAATTTCGCGCGTTCGAATTTACGATTCCGGCGGAAGCGAACCAGCGGCACGTTTAAAAGCGCCGATTTACGCGGCCCCGAAAAGATCATTCGAAAAGTCCGCGCGCCGCTTAATTAAGGGCGTCGCGTCGCTCGACAAATTCCCGAAACTTTTCGAATTCCTGGACGCGTTCCGCTCTGTTCCGAGTGTTTATTGCTCGAGATAAATCTTCACGACTCTTCCATTTCATCGTGGGAGATCATAAAAACGCGCGGGGGGTCGCGCGAATTCCGACGGAATTTCTCTGACGAACGCGTTTTGCGGATCGACGTCGGCTAACGTAACGTAACGTAACGCAACGGCGCCGAACACGCGCCGTTTACAGAATAAAATTCGCGTACGTCGGAACGAAAACAGTGGTTTCTTTTTTATTTTATTAAATAGCACGGAAGCGCCGCGGATGGGAAAATATTTTTGATCACCGGTGTGCACAGCCGAGCACGCCGGGATTAATGCAGCCAAATGATCCGCCGTAGATCACGTCAGCGGCCGTGAAAACGAAAATCGTGCCCCCCCCCCCCCTCCCGCCCGATCGTTTATTTACGTACATTTTTTCGCTCGTTTTATTTCGAAGATCGCGTTTGATCGAGCACCGCGATAGGCGACGCTTTAGGATCGCGGGGGTGAGGAGAGCCGAGAGAGAGAAAGAGAGAATAAAATCACCGCGGAAAATGACGTCCATCGAGCGAATTGAAATTTCGCGAAATAAAGCCTCGCGGTTCGCGCGACGCGATCGCCGATGCACACCCGATGGAACGCCTCTCGTTCGACGATTAAATTTTCGTTCGGGCATGCATACGGCTGATAAAATTTCATCGTATTCTCCCTCTCTGCCTCTATTTTTTTTAGTTTCACATCTCTCTTTCTCTATCTCTCTTTCTATCCATCTCTTTCTCTCTTTCTCTCTCTCTCCGCTTCCGACCTATTTTGCTCCGTTTACAGGCGTCGTGTTTTGCAACGGCGCGACGGAACAGAGGTTTTTAAAACCGGCGATACGCGAAACAAATAGACAGATGCTTCGCTTGTTCCATTGAATTCGATAGTCGGCCGTGTAATCGAAATGGCGGCGATCGCACGCGCGCGAACCCCGCGTCGCGTCGCGTCGAGTCGCATCGCGTCGGCCGAAAATCGATCAGCTGTTGCCGGAAAACCGCTCGTCTTTTTATTCGGCTTCTCTGTTTTCAATTCTCTGCGGCCGATATTTCGCGAAATAGCCCGGAGTTTGCCGTTCCAGTTAACCTTCCCCTACGCCACCGCTCCCTCCGGCCTGTACAAACATTTTTCTGGCCGTACAAACCGCCGCTTTTTTTGATAACGAAATATTTTTTCCTTGTCGCGCGAGGGTGCGAGAGGGTGGGGCCGGAATATGTTGTGATATTTTTTCAATGACGATCCCGTCACTTGTTGCGTCCCGAAAAATTCGACCACTCGCCGATCCGGTGTTTCGTGCCTGCTCCATGCACGGAGCGTGCATCGCAGAATTTTTTTAATTGCCCGATGCTTAAATACTCGGGGATCAAATATTTTCCCGTGGCTAAACGAGCTTCGAAAATTCCGCCGATATTTATTTTACAAAGATTCTTTCGCTGGTTCGGTTCGAACAAAAATTCTCCAAATTGCCGAACCTTTTTTCCCCAGCCCCGCTGTTATCGCGCGCCTCGTCGTTGTTTGCGCGTTCGAACAATTTTTCGCGACCCGTATCTCGAGGTTTCGACGACGACGACGATTCGTTTTCTAGGCGAACGAACCTCGGGGAGATCGATTCGAGCATTTTTTTACACGGTTCGTCCCACTTGTTGCGTTCGAAAAAAAAAGAAAAAAAACGAAAAATGCTGAAAGCCGCCGATATTTCGCGGAGGTCCGAATGCATAATTCGGCCGAATAAACGGTCGAGCGGCTTCCGCCGATGAAACATGCAATTCCCTGTAAACGCGCGAGCCGGCAATCACGAACGTCGACTAGCGAACGCGAATAATAAAGCCTCGCGGAACCCATTTGTGCCGGCTGCATTATTTAAAAAGTAGAGAATCCTCCGGTCGACGGATGTTGCATTCTCAGCGGCGGGCATGAATTCTTAAACAACGAAGAAACAAAGTCCTGAACAACGCGGGCATTTTGCGCGAGCGGCGTTCATCGAAAAATGGATTCCCCTAGGGGAAGGGGTAAGGGGGAGGCTTTGAAACCGGCTTGCGCCTCGACAATTAATTGTAAGAAGCTTACGGAACGGGACCAGCGATCGCGAGACAACGCGGTAACGCGATTTCCCGTTGAATTTTCCGGGAACTTTCGCCGAGGGAAAAAGATCGGAGCTTCGCGAGCTGAAAAGGGAGGAGCCGCAAGAACGAAACTGTCCGAGCTGGAACACTCGGCGAGCACAAATCACGCGTCGTCGCGGCGCGGCGGCAAGATCAAAAAGTCCGAACAAAACCGTCCGCTTCGAGCTTGCTCGCAACAATAGCCGAAGATATCCGACGGCGGGGAGGAAGACGGCGTATCGCGGGCGGGATTGTCGGTGGAAAAGGGAATGAAAATGGCAGACAGGAGCAAAACGTCCGGCCGCGGTACGTGTGCAATCACTTTTTAAATAACGCCGGAGAAATCGAGGCATGAATCACGCGGAAAGACAGGCGCGGCGAGGGAGAGAAAGAGCGAGAGAGAGAGAGAGAGGGAGGGAGAGGGAGAGGGGAGAAACAAAGGACCCTCCTCGGCCCAAAAACTGCTCCAGCGATCGATACTCGGCCACGATACTCGATATATTGCGGAGAAGCTGCCGGAGAGGAAGTTGCAATCGATGCTTCCGGTCCGCGACACGTACGCGTCCAGAGAGGAGCGTTTCTCCTCTCCGCTTCTATTCCAAGCTTGTAATTTTTCCGAATAATCGTCAGTGACGATATCCCTCTTGCCCGAACGTCCCCTGACCCGAAGTGGAATCATGGAATAATTCAACGAGTCGCGAGAACTAATGTTGCGAGGAAATTGTTAGAAATCTGAATAACTATTCGCTATCAGTTATATCTAGGAGGCAATATTTAATCCTTAAAAATCTGACGAGACGAATCGAACGTCCCCATAAAAAAAGAAAAGATGAAATAGTTGCTTTTAACGTTCCGTGAACTTAGGGTCAAAGAGGAACTGAAAAATCTTGATCGGGCAGATCGAGCGATTCGATACCAGAAAAAAGATAAATCTCAATTCGATCTTGATCACAAAAACAGCTCGATTTCAGTCTTGAGGATTTTTTTGTTTTCGAGTTTCCTTTATTTCCGTCGACGAATAAAATTCGCCACTTTCGGAACGATGCTGCAACCCCCTCGGCGACGAACCGGCCGCCCTTCGACGAACGGAGGAAACAGAACTCGGACTCGATTCGATACCAGAGAAAACATAAATCTCAGCTTGATCTTGATCATAAAAACAGCTCGGTCTTACGGATATTTTTGTTTTCGAGTTCCCTTTATTTCCGTCGACGAATAAGATTCGCCACTTTCGGAACGATGCTACAACCCCGTCGGCGACGAACCGGCCGCTGTTCGACGAATGGAAGAAACAGAACTCGAACCCGATTTATTCCAGAGAAAACGTAAATCTCAACTCGATCTTGACCATAAAAACAGCTCGATCTCAGTCTTGCGAATATTTTTGTTTTCGAGTTCCCTTTATATCCGTCGACGAATAAGATTCGCCACTTTCGGAACGACGCTGCAACCCCCTCGGCGACGGACCCGCGAGGTCGAAGCGTCGAACTCGTCGTTCGACGAACGGAGGAAACCGAACTCGATCCCGATTCGAATCCGGTTCAGGTTCCCCAGCAGGCGATACAGGTGATTACATTTCAATAGAGCGACGCCGTTAACGTCGCGAGCGTAGCGATCGAGAAGGCGTAGGCCGACGCCGAACATCAATAGTCGCTTAAGGACGTCCCGGCCGACGGCGGACATCCATGTTATTCTAATAACACGTCCCCGCCCAGTTAATCGATTAACTCGGACGAGACGAGCGCGCCGGCTGGGCCCGCGCGCCGCGAACCTAACCCGCGCTCGTCCAATTAGCATAGATTACCAATATTACCCGGCTCGACAAATATTTGCGTTACCTGCAAGATACCGACTCCGGATCGCGCAATTATCTGACACAATAACGACGCCGTGATTCAATCGCGGCGCATTTCAAAAGCCGTCGCCGTTCTCGTTCGAGGATTTTCGAAATCGACGACACAAATTTCTTCTGCTACCTTGGCTCTGCGCGATTTTCTAGCAGCAACCGTTCGATTGCAAAGTTACTCGCGGTCAAAGTGCACAGGACAAACGTTCTCCTTTGCGTTAAGAGACTTGGGATCGCTTAGAAATTAGCAGCGAATGATCCGACGCGCTTCGAAAATCTTTTCCGCGGTTCGAGAGCAACGATTTCGTCGGGGAACATCTTCGCGTTTCGCGACGGAGAACAATCGTTCACAAATCTGTGTTCGAAGGTGTTGAAGTAGACACTTGACCCTTCGAAACAAGCCCAAGCAGACGATCGTACGATCATTTTTCACAAAGTTACGGAATTTCGTAAATCGCCTTTCTGCTCAGAGACGAAGATTTCGACGAGGAACAATTTTTCATTCTGAAATCAATTTAATATACAGGGTGTCCCGAAAATGTCTCGCAATCCGGAAATGGGAGGTTCCCGAGGTCATTCGAAGCAACTTTTTCCTTTGCGAAAATTTTCTTCGAGACTTCGTTTACGAGTTATTAACGAAAAACAGCGACCAATAAGAATCGAGAACGGCTGATGCGAGGCGGCCCAGCCAACCAGCGCGCGAAGCCCAGTTCCGCTCATTGGCTCGGTCGCTTCGCGCCAGCCGAGCTCGCCTCTCATTGGTCACTGTTTTTCGTTGATAACTCGTCAACGGTGCCTCGGAGAAAATTCTTGTAAAGGAAAAAGTTGCTTCGAATGACCCGAGGAACCCGCCACTTTCGGATTGCGAGACATTTTGGGACATCCTGTATAGCAAGCAACAGAAAAATATGTCCCGACCATCGAATCACGTCAGAATTCATATCGCATAAGTTGTCTTATTTGTTTAGGTGCGATAAATTCCGAAAAATGGCCTACTTCCTCGCACTCGACGGGGCAAGGCCATCATCCATAAAAGCGAAATATATATAGACGCTATAGATTAGAATCGAACGAGAATCGGTCGTTTAGATCGACCACAGTTACCGGGCTATACGGCGGGAGCTATGGCCGCGGAAATGGGCCGCCAGCGGCGACGAGAAGATTTTCCGCGGTGGATCGACGATCGTGTTTATAGAGCGACCGGTCGGGGAATCGCGATTCGACGAGCTGCCGGGAAGAAAAATGACGGTTGTTTTGCCGCGGCGGGCCGGAAGATTGATGGCCCAGGCCGCGGCTTTTAAAAGTGTTTCGACGGCACTCGATCGACGGGGCTCGAAAATCCGGGCGCGGAGAGATCGCGCGCGGCCGGCCCGCAAACGCGATTAAAACTCGAGCGTCGCGCCGAAACAATGGGACGAGACGCGACGGGACGCGACGCGGCGCGGCGCGGAGCGGTTGCAGGAACGGCGATCGATCTTCCATGCGGTCACCGGGATTCGGTAACCCGCGACATTTTTCCTTTCGGAACCGGTCAGCCCGACGGAAAGCCGGAAAGATCTTGCCTCGACTCTCGAACTCGTTTCTTTTTTCCTTTTTCCTTTCTTCCTCTTTTTTTTTCTGCTCTCGATATCGGGTTTTGGTCGAGTGGCGACGACGCCGAAGCGATTCACTCGAGTCCGCCGTGTTCCCAGTCGGATTTCGCAATCGTTGTAATGGTTGTCGAGGATTTCCGAAGGTCAACAGCGCCGCGCGACGCCGGATTTTTGTTATTTCTCGTGTTCCGCGTCGTTCCTTCTGCTTCGACTTCGCCTCGCACCCGAATTCATCGCCCCAAATTCCGACGCGAACATCGTGCGTCGATATTCGAAGATTCGTAACTTTCGGTAGAAAAATCGTAGAACCGTCTGCCTAGGCTCGTTTTAAAGGGCGAAGTCTCTACTTTCGAATCCCCCTCTCGATTTTTTATCTGCGATCTTTTCTCGCGACTCGGTCGCGCTTCGAACGGAACGCGTCTCGCCTGCACCGTCTCGCCTGCGATCGGTGTACATTTTTCATTGTATCTCGTAACAAAGAAATCGTTCGTAATCCTAGGTTGTGGCGTTCGAAAGTAGATACTTCGCGCTTTAGAACGAGCCCGGGCAGACCGTCGTACGATGGTTTTCCACGAAGGTGCAGCGTTTCGAAGATCGCTCCTCTCGTCGCCGCGTTCGTTGCGCTCTAATCGAGCTGATAAAATATCAGGAATTTCTCGAGCGTCCCGCTCGCGGATCGTAAATTCATCATCGCGGGTCTACATTGAAAGCATCCCGGCCCGTTAATTGTCCTCTAATTCCTGATTAAAACGCGAGAGTTAAATGCCAGCCGCGTGACAAAACATCTCGACCGTTAATGACGAAGTTAAGCGTTGCCGACGTCGTCGCGCCGCGTCGAGAGGATGTAACGCGGCGGGCACGGTATCGGCGCTTCATCATAAACTCCATCGATTATCGCGATCCTCGCGAGGCAATTAACGCTCGATCATCGAGGGTGAGAGAGCGAGAGAGAAAGAGAGAGTGAGAGAGAGGGAAAGTGGACCCGCGTTGCATATCGTCGGCAACGATCGATTTCCCTCGGCCCGGCTTAATAAACCGATCGACGCAGGATCGTTGCTCGAAGAATCGCCTACGCGGGACGCAGCGCCGCGTCGCGCCGCGATAAATTGCAATAACGGGAAGGTCCAACAATGATCGATCGCCTCGCGCGATGAATCACAATGGGCACCGCGTCGGGGCCCCCTCGGTGAAAGGTCCGCTGCGAACCTGTCCCTCCGCACCGTTTAAGATATATTTATTTATTTATTTATTTATTTCATTATTTATGTGCACGGGTAAATACCAATTTATACAACAAAAGAAAAAGAAAATAACGTCGATATCGCAATATTGCAATATTGCAATGAAAGAGAAACAAAGAATTAATATTGATGTCAATACAGAATCAGCTGTTCTAGTGAACAGTTTTGAATTTTTTGTAATATCATCTGCAAATACCTCTGGTAAAACAACTAACGTCAATATCGCAATATTGCAATATTGCAATGAAAGAGAAACAAAGAAATTAATATTGATATCAATACAGAATCAGCTGTTCAAAGGAACAGTTTTGATATTTTTGTGATATCATCTGTAAATATCTCTGTTAAAACAACTAACGGCAATATCGCAATATTGCAATATTGCAATGAAAGAGAAACAAAGAAATTAATATTGATATCAATACAGAATCAGCTGTTCAAAGGAACAGTTTTGAATTTTTTGTGATATCATCTGCAAATATCTCTGTTAAAACAACTAACGGCAATATCGCAATATTGTAATATTGCAATGAAAGAGAAACAAAGAAATTAATATCGATATCAATACAGAATCAGCTGTTCAAAGGAACAGTTTTGAATTTTTTGTGATATCATCTATAAATATCTCTGTTTCGTCGCTGTTGTCGTTAACAATTCGAAGTGTCCTGTTGAAAGGGTCGATCGATGATTTATGCTCGTTACACGATTTATGCAGATTCTTCGGAAAGCGATTTCTAGCGAGATCGAAAATCCGCGGAAGCGAGTTACAGTAATGTCTCCCTAACTGGTGCTCGGATCGCCCACGAAAATGGTCAATTTGAGAAGAGGAGACACGATAATTCGAGCCATGCAGCTCGTTTCTATAGTTCCTGACGATTCGTAACTATGAAAACGAACTGCAAGGCTCGAATAATCGTATCTCCTCTTCCCAAATTGTCTATTTCCGTGAACAATCGGGGCGTCAATTAGAGAGACATTACTGTACTTGCAATTTCAACAGCTTTCTTTTTTCAAATATAAAGAATACGATTATCCGAGCCTTGCGGTTCGTTTTTATAGTTACGAATTGTGAAGAGATTATGTCAAGGTTATGCAAGGCTCGAATAATCGTATTCTCTTTTTCCCAAATCGTCCATTTTCGTGTACAATCTGAGCGTCAATTGGAGAGAATTTACTGTAGATCGATTCGCATCGAACTTCGTACAACTCTGGGGAATTCGAACAATTTTTTTTCGCGCTGGTCTCATCGTGTTCTCGCAGGGATCAGTCTCTCTGCTTGGCAACGTCACCTCGGAAGATTCATCTGCAATTTTTCTTCGCGACCTTGTCGCACGTTGAACGAAAAGTGCATCGCCCGTGTCTTGCTCGCGTTTCCCGGTGCTTTTCTCGGCCCTTTTCGTTGGAACAAAGGTTCCGTGGCAAAATTCGATTCAAGAGTGTCGATGAGGAGACTTCCCTCTTTGAAACGAGTCCGGTAAAGATAAGATTTTTCGCAGACAAAGTAACAGGACTTCGAACGTTCTCAATTTATTCCAGCATAATTTGAGCCGTTTATTTTGAAAGTGGCATAAGTCACTTTTTCGAAAAAAATCGAGTTAATGGTAACGCTAATTACAATTGAACGGTATCTTCTCATTTAAAAAAACAGAAGTGACTTATGCCACTTTCAAAATGAACGGCTCATTTATCGATTCTTCGAGCTTGCGTCCGCGAGTATCTGGCAATTTTCGCATTTACATTCATCGCGTTTTATCGTCTCGTTGCCCAACACACTTATCTACTCGGCGCATCATTAACGCGTTCTCCCCTAATTAGTCCCGTCTCTATTTCGATCGACTCTCTGTTTCCATTTCGAATTCCAGTTCCAAGTCCGCCGCGTCCCTTCTTCGACGCCGTTTCACCGGTCAAAGCCAACTTTGTCGGCGCTCCCCTCGGCAAAAGACCGGCTCTCTGCCGCTCTCCGCAAAGAGATTTCCAACTTCCCGGTCGACTTTCGACTTCGTTAGCGCGAGTGGGCGGCCGCGGCAAAGAGCGCGGGCGGCGGCGCCCATCGAGTCGAAAATTAATAAAAAATAGCGGGAGCGCGTTCTATCGCGCGAAGGCTTAAAGCGTGTTCCGTTTTCAGCGAGACCGGGCATTCGTGGAATGAAACCCGGGTGCGGAGGAGGGGAGAGGGAGAGGCGCCTTTCGGCCGCGGGGTTCGAAGGTAAAACTAGGCTTTTCGACGGCGAGGGGCGGCGAGAAGGGGTTGAGAAAAGGGGTCCGCGCAGGACCGGCGCGTTGGGCGGGCGAAAAATATTACGGTTTCGGTGAAAGAGGCTTTGTTTGTTGTGCCGGTGGAAAGCCGAGGGGGCTGAAAAACTAAAATACGACTCCGAAGTCGTCGGGCCGGCAGGGGCGAGAGACCGAAAAAACGGAGACGGCGGGCCGGGAAAGCGCGAATCGAGCGGAGGCTCGCGCAATGGAATCAAAGGTCCCCGGGAAAATCGGTAGAGTGACGAGTGCGCGCATTCAGCCGCCTCGGCGCGGCTCGGCGCGGCGCCGCGCGAGTCGTTCGGAGTCATTCAGCCACGATGCCATTCAGCACGAGTGTGTTCGAATGATCGAATACCTTGAAAATTAAACGGGGCATGGCATCGCCGATATTATTTCATCCCGAGAGCCTTCGATCTCCACGGCCCGCTCCTCTGCCCGCGCGTGAAACCGTTTCGGCCGACTCTATCGGGCCGCGGATTTTTCTCCGAAATCGAAATCGTCTCCTCTCTCTCTTTTTCTGTAGGATGCGAAAGCAGGCATTTATCTTCGAAAACATTTACAGGGAGTAATTACAGACTCGAAGTAACTTTTGCGTTCTCGACGGTATTTGCAGATGAATTTTCTGAGACGACGTTGCGATAATTTAAACAGTTAATTGAGGCGCCTCCCTCACATCGAACACAGCTAATTGGTTGAACAAGAACGTAACAACGCATCGTATCTGTGCATTTCAACATTGAAAATAATTAAAAATAGGAATACTCAAATACTGTATTTTGTTAAGTTTTCGTTTAGATATGAGCCGTTTATTTTGAAAGTGGCATACGTCACTTTTTCAAAAAAGTCGAGTTTATGGTAACACTGATTACAATTGAACGGTATCTTTTCATTTAAAAAAAAAAAGAAAAGTGACTTACATATATATATAATAATATATATATTATATTATTAATATAATTATATAATAATAATAATAATTATATTATAATAATATAATATATTATATTAATAAACGGCTCATATCGGAAACGATGCGAAGATTTAGATTTCGAGTCTATAATTGCGCACACCGCGGCGTGTCCCGGTTTAGTAATTTATCGCTCCGTGTATCGGGCCGAAATAAAAGTCCCAGCACGTCGAATAATGATTTTGGAATCGGGATAATTTACCGTCTTCCTTCATCGAACGAGAGATTGTATGCTTCGAGCCAGGTTTGCGTTGCTAGAAATTAACTAGGAATCACAGCTCTCTCCGCCAACACTGCGGCTCGTTCAGAGTCGGCCGAAAATTAATTTGCTTAATTACATCGAAACAGCAATCCCCGAGCATTAATTGTGTTTCGTTCGACCGACACTCGTGCATCAAATTGGGGACTTCGACGAGTAGAACCGCGGAATTTGTTCGAACTTTCGTACAGTCTGGAACGATATGACGATCGAATATCCGAAAAATAGAAAGTCGAATCGACAAGCAAAAAATTGGAGAGAATTCACCGTAATAATTATTAACCGTTGATATTGAAACCAACGAAAGGATCAGCTACGCTCTCGACAAAGAGGTTTCAATGAGGTACGAATGAAAATCGACCGTAAAGATTCGATCCGTCCGTGACTGGCATAAACTGGCTGAAAAATGTCCGCCGTCCGAAGATTAGAAGCTCGGGCTGTTCCTTTTCTGCGGTGGACGGTGTCCGGATCGAGACTAATTCGAGACGCGGGAGGGATCACGGCCGGCCACACGGGCTCCCCTGAACGACCGGTCGGGATTTTAGGGCAGGCGTTACGGTCCGCGACCTTCGAATTTGATTTTTCATTCGGCCGCTGAGTCGACGCGCGGAGAGCCGAGAGCCGAGAGCGGCCGGCCGCGAGGAGAGGAGAGAAAAGGCTCGCGAGGAGAATGAAATAGTATAATGGCGGAATGAGGTCGACTAGTAGGTTGGAATGCGGGTAGAGGCTGGCTGCGAACCTGGCGTGGTATGCAAGTCGACTGGTCCGGCCGGCTGGCTTCGGCCTCCGTGGAACACTTAAAGCGCGGCGCAGCCTCTTGCCGCTCGGGCCGCGACGCGTTGCTTTCGAACTATCTCTTTTGAAATACGATCGATGCGCCGGGGGATCCGGCCGGGCCTCCGAAAAGGGAAGAAGGACGGGACCGAGAGGACCGGGATGGGCCGGCCGGGCCCCGGGGCAACCGGATATTTTTCGCGAGATCCCCGAGGATCGGGCCGACGGAGGCAACCTGTTCCAGAGGCGTCCGCGCGCGCCGACAGGATGTTTCTCGGCCGAGGATCGACGTGTCCCAGAGACGCTCCGCGGATCTCACGATCCTCGAGATCGCTCCGCCGATACGGCCGAGCCACGATTAAGCTTCCGGTAGTTCGACGGTGCCCCACGGGGAACGCCGGGTGCCCTCTTTTTTTACCATTTCTCGGTTTCCTCTCCCCGGTTGTTTCCTCCGCGGGATCGTTCGTTACCGCGGCGAGATTCGAGAGGAATTCGAAGGGAAAAGAAAAGAACCCGACTCCGAGGCTCTTCCAACGTCGCGTTAAACCGTATCGCGTCGGAAATGTTTTCTGGAGGCCGCGAATTAATTCGTAAATTGAAATTGACGAGGGTAGAGCCGGGTCGAGCGAAGTAGCCGATGCACAATAGGAAATTCGAAGATATCTCGACGCGCGCGCCGCATCGATTTACGTCGACTGTTTCTAGACTTAATTTCTCGTAATTTCCTTTTCTTCATTTTTCATTTTCTTTGCGATTACGGTGACGAGCAGTTTTTCGATCGCAATGATTTCTAAGAAGAAAAAAGACGATTTATATCTATCGCGTTCGCGTTTTTTCTCAAATATTTAAATAGCGATGCACGAGGTACAGTAATGTCTCCCTAACTGACGCACAGATTGTGCACAGAAATGAACAATTTGAGAAGAGGAGATGCGATTATTCGAGCCTTGCGATTCGTTTTTATAGTTATAGATTGCCAACGACTGTAAAAACGAGCCACAAGGCTCGAATATCTCTCTAATTGACGCTTAGATTGTCCACGAAAGTCGACAATTTGGGGAGAGGAGACGCGATTACTCGAGCCTTGCGATTCGTTTTTATAGTCATAGATTGCCAACGACTGTAAAAACGAGCCGCAAGGCTCGAATAATCGTATCTCCTCTCCCCAAATTGTCGACTTTCGTGGACAATCTGAGCGTCAATTGGAGAGACATTACTATATCTTCAGTCATTTTTATATACCGAAAAGATTGGAATAACGCGTTCATACTTAACACTTCCACGACCGCGCTAGAAACCGAAAAAATGTTCGTAAAACTAAAATATTTCACTCGATTAAACAAAAATTACGAAGCACACTTCTGCAGCATTCGTGCCTCTTGCAGATCTTGATAAAATGAAGCGATCATTTTTAATTTTTCATTGATCATCCATTCGGTCACCGATCGACTGAATTTAAAGCGGGGAGATCTCCCCGTTCGGTTGGCTAAGTGTTAACAGAAAATATTCTGTATAATAAATAATAATAATTAGAGATCGCCGGCACGAGTCGGACTCGTCGAAGTGCGGCAACGGGTTAAGGGTGTCGAGCCTGGTTACCGAGCGAAAGATTTCTTCTTTCGCGAGCTAGTTCTTCTTTTTTAATCGATCGTAGACCGCGCGAGATATCTTCGTTGTCGTACGAAGGGAACGAACGAGGAGACCGAGAAAGCGGAAGATTATGGATCCGAAGAGAAGTCCGCGAGACTCGGGGAACAATAGCGGAAGGTTCTCGACGGAAGGGAAAAATCCGAGAAGGGATTTTCGAAGGGCGGATCGAAGGTTCGCCGACGGAGGCGAGCGCAATTAATCGGTCGGTAATTCGGCGAATAATCGGGCGGGGCCGGGCCGGGGGGCAGGAATGTCTGTTCGTTCGCCGTTTCGTCAACAAAAGCGAGCCCCGGAAGCGGACGGTCCGCCATTGTGTCGGCCCCCTGGTCCCGAGGAAGTTTCGAGCCCGTCAAGCGCCGTAAATTAGCCTCCCGGTTTATTAAGGCCAGCTACTTTCGTCACGGTACCACGACATCGTTCGGATTCTTCCTCGGTCAGCTCCGCCTCCGTTTTTACCCTTTCCCCTCTGCCCTCTGTCTTCGCGATTTTCCTTTTTTCTTTCCCTCCCGGTTTCTCTTTTTCCCGCGTCATTTCGACGGATTAACTCCCGCGAAGCCGACGAGAGGTATCCATTAAGTCGTCGTCGTCGTCGGGCCGAGGTTTCGCCGTCGACGCGCCGACTCGTTTCGATCGATCGATCGCGCGACGAGCCGACGATTTCGATTCGCGCTGTCGCGATCCGATTAAACGACTCGGAAAAATGGATTTGACACGTGCCGCAGTATTTCTCGCGGCAGTCCTTCGCACGCGAACGTCGGAACCTGTTGTCCCAGTTCGAACTGAGAGAACTACGGTAATGTTTCCCTAACTGACGCTCAGATTTTGGAGAAAAATGGACAATTTGGGCAGAGGAGCCTTGCGAATTCGAGCCTTGCAACTCGTTTTTATAGTCACTGATTTTCAATAATTATAAAAACGAGACGTCCTTTTCTATGTACAATCTGAGCGTCAATTAGAGAGACATTACTGTATTTAGCTTTCCCTTGGCCACGGAACATTTTTGTGCGCAATCTGGGCGTCAGTTAGAGAGACATTACTGTACCTTTTGGAGTCTCGATGTTTCTACTCTATTCGAACAATTGTATCGGCTAACAACACTAGAAGAACACGCGCCGTTTCATTCGTCGAACGAAGAACAATTTACTTTCATTGCCTAAAACAGTAAATTTAACCCCGAATTTATTTTCAACTTGTAAACGAAAATGGACAACTTGGGAAGAGGAGATACGATTATCCGAGCCTCGCGCCTCGTTTTATAATAGTTGACAATCTGCAAAAATGAAGCATCTCCTTTCCCGAAATTGTTCATTTTTGTTTAGAAGCTGCAGAAAAATTGGGGAGAATTTTACGAATTTAATACGCGTCGATCCTTGTTGAGACAGAGAGAAAATCAGCTGGACGCGGTCGTCGTCCTACGGCGAACGATTTCTGTAAACCGGTTAATAACAAATTCCTTAACGATTCATTCGAATAGATACGTGATCACGGAGCTGCTTCAAAGCGATCTGCACAAGATCATCGTTAGTCCGCAGCATCTCAGCCCGGACCACATCAAGGTCTTCCTGTACCAGATATTACGAGGTGAGTGAAAGCAATTCTTCGGTAGCTCGTTAACCCTGGAACTAGGTCCGCTCCGACAAATTCGAGTGCCGTATCCGGCGAACCGATCGCGATCGTCTCGCATTTGTCTCCCGCCGCGCGGACCCACAGCATTTCGTTTCTCGTCGCCCTCGGTTAAATGTTCGAGCGAAAACGTGCCAGAACGGACTTCTCTCGCGCTTTATTAACTCTATTTTTACCCGAAAGGTCAAGAGACACCTTTCCGAACCTTCGTTTAATCCGTCGAAGATACCTCGGAAGATATCTTCCGAAATTTCAATTAATTCTACGAATCGGGTCGGAAGATGCGTTCGAACGTTTTAATCGAGAATTATTTTCCATGTTTTATCTTCGAAGCATTTTATTTTCCCGTTGTAAAGTTAATTCGATGAAAATTGCTGGACATAGAAAATCGTAAAAATTGCTATAAAAAGCTTACAAATTTTGAAGATCGAGTTACTATATACAGGGTGTCCCGAAAATGTCTCGCAATCCGGGAATGGGTGGTTCCTGAGGTCATTCGAAGCAACTTTTTCCTTTGCGAAAATTTTCTCCGAGGCTTCGTTTACGAGTTATCAACGAAAAACACTGACCAATAAGAGGCGAGCTCGGCTGGCGCGCGGCGGCCCAGTCAACGAGTGCGCGGTGCCCAGTTCCGCTCACTGGCTCGGCCGTCTCGCGCCAAATGATCTCGTCTCCGATTGGTCACTGTTTTTCGTTAATAACTCGTAAACGAAGCCGCGGATCGCATTTTCGTTAAGGAAAAAGTTGCTTCGAATGACCTCAGGAATCTCCCACTTTTGGATTGCGAGACATTCTTGAGACACCCTGTATATTTCCTACTAGACTTCCTTTTACATTAATAAATAAAATGGAGTATCGGCATACAGTGAAATAAATCGTCGCGATCGCTTTAAACGGCTCGTTCCGTGCAGTTCGCGTTGTTCGTCTTCCGCGGTATGTTTCGCATTGTTCGACTCGTTATCCGCGAGAACACGGCTACAGCCGGTAACAATAATATCGAACGCGACGCTCGGAATACGTAACTGCCTTTTGAAGTTAAACGACGCCGCTGCACCGACGGCATAACCGCACAATAACACCCGTTTACAACTTTCATCTCGGGGCCGCGTTCGTCCCCGAAATCTCTAGATTTATCCACAAAACCACCGGCAATCCATTAACGTTGCGCCGCCACGCAACGCTTCCATAGAACCGGGCCACAATGCCCGGTTTTCTATCGCGCTCGCCATAACTTCTGGCTTCGACTTCGCTCGTCGAGGATCGCGACCACCTGCCGCAACATTAAATAATGCACCGAGCACGCTCGAATCGTACTTAATTCGATTTCGTAGATCGAAAGCCGAACGCTCTGTCGGTGATCGTTTGAAAATGATCGACCGATCCGAAGAGTCGAAGAAATCGACTTTCAGCGTTCGCTTGAAAAACAACAATGTTTCAAGAATACATTCGCAAAATGATAATGCAAAATCATCGAAATTGTCGCAGATGCAGCGCTCTGAATGAGAGAAGCACGCTTTGTCGGTCTTTCGGATTTCTTGATCGAGGACGCGCATGATCGCGTATATAGCAAGCACGAATTTCATTTTTCCGGGATAAAAAAATTTGAGGTGAAAGCTGAGGCATCGGAGAAGGTGTTCGCAACGGTCCGATAATAAAATATTCCGCAATTCTCTGGTCAGAAAATGCCAAAGTCTATTATCTCGTAGAACAGATTCACATTTTGGCAAGCGTAAAATACTCGTCTTTATCAATTTTTCTATAAAGATCCAACGGATATCGTTCGGCGAATTTTTATTTGCTAAAACAGGAAATCTTGAAGATTGTAAATTTTCCTACAAAAATTCGCCGATCGTTCGGACGCGTTCCCGCGGGAACTCAGAGAAGAAGATATCGTTGGAACATTTTCGATCGCGATTTTCCCGGACTGTGTGTTTTCAGGCTCGCCCTTCCGTTACGTTTCCATCGAATCGTCGCTCCCGTAACAGTAGTTTTAAAGCGGCACCGGGGAGGGGGGGAAAAAAAAGAAGAGAAGAGAATGGAAAACGCCGCGCGAACTGCGAATTAATACGTTTCATACGGGTTATTTCAGGCCGCGACGCGATCCCGTTTCCAGTGGCGAAAAGGCACGAATTTAATTGCACGGCGGATCGATCGTTACCTAAATCAATCCAGGAATTTCCAGCCCTTCGCTTTAATCCCCGCCGAGCGAGATAGACGAGATAACTCGACGTTTCGATCGTTTCGATCCTTTGTCGGGACCCTCGTGTTTTGCGATTCAACTTTCGCTGGCAAAACGCGATTCGCTAAATAGTCGATGGATCGGCCCGATTGCGCAACTCGTTCGGCTATCGAAACTAATTGCACGACTCCGGGAAATATTCCGCAGCGGAATTAATCAATTTCGAGCGATCAAATATTTTTTTTTCCAACCGCCGACGATCCAATGCAGAAATGTTGCAACGCTTGCGAAGACTCGTTTCTCTATTGTCGTTGCTAGAGATAGGAAATAATCGTGCGTTGACTTATTTAGTAATCGCATCGAAGATCTTTTCGATAAACATTTTCTGCATCGATTGTAAGAACTCGAAGGAAAATAGAAAATTTGATTCTTCCCTCGATAATTTTAGCAAGATGAAAATGATCGATTTATGTTCTTGAATTATTTCAGTCTCTTCCGATACTTTTGATTCGATTTTTAATCCGATAAATAATTTTCAAACGATCGACCAATTCCGTCGAAATTTTTGTGTCTTTTCTGCGTCCAAAATTTTTGTGCCTATATCAAAACTTTCACTCAACTTCAACCTCGCAAAAATTATTCGACGGAAGCGCTAAATTATTTTCTAAATCCACAAGATATATCCAAAACGCGACACACACAAAATTGTTGAAACAAAAGAACTAATTTCTTGAGTCTTGGAAAGCCTCCACATCCTGAAGTGCAGGCTTTCCATATACCTGAGAGTACACAGGTATAATTACACAGTAATTCTCATACTGTGCGCTTGTTCACCGTGTCTCCTTCACTTCTTTCTTAAATACATTGGGTTGTCCGGAAAGTTCGTGCCGATTTTGTAGGAAAATTAAAACGCAGCTCATTAAAATATTGGAGCCAAGCTTCACAGTATGATCGCGGATGGTTGATTTTGATTTATTTAGCATTCCTGCTAATTGACGTAATGTCGAGCGTGGGTTATTCTCGATTTCTGTTCTAATCGTATCCTCGTCTGTGGTGGACGGCCTACCTGGGCGTTCTTCATCTTCAAGGTCGAAATTTCCAGCTTTAAACCGAGAAAACCACTTCCGCACAGTTCTTTCGGCTACAGCATCCTCGCCATAAACAGCGCATATCTTATTCGCCGCTTGTGTGGCATTTTTGCCCTTTCGGAGAAAGAAAAGCATTAAATGCCTATAATGCACTTTATTCGCCACCATATTCTAAGGCGTGCAAAACTGATAAAAATTAACGAATCGTAACCAAACTTTTTTCCAAATATGGCTGAAGTTATCTCTTTTAGAATATGTACACGTGTCATTTGTTATCAATAATTGTGACATATTCAGTCGGGTCTCTCACGCTACCTACCGAAAATCGGCACGAACTTTCCGGACAACCCAATAGTTATTTACGTGTGTCTCATTCTACACCCTTTTATTTCAAATAACCCCCGCAACAAAAATTGACAACGATCGAACCCAGAAAAACGAAAAAGGAGAATCTTACCTGGTAGATTCAGCTCGCTGTCAATTTCCGGCCCGACCCTCGAACTTCCTCCTCCTCCACTCGGACTCCAGATTATCTTGCTCCTTTGACGAATGACGAGGCTGCCGCTTTAATTGGTCCTCCAAGTTTTTCCAGGGGCAGGGGGCGGGGGAGCGGGAGGCCGCGCGTTGTTCATTCATTCGATACAGTCGGGGAGATCCTCGGATCGCTGAAAAATTCATTCGCTCCGAGCCTTTCAGCCCCCGAGCCCTTCGATATCTCTCTTTCCGTATTTCTTCGCGCAGAGCACGCCACCGCGGAACGAACTTTCAATATTCCCGTCGCCCTTCGCCCTTCTCGCCACCACCCCCGGCCTTGTAATATCGAGATTGTACGAACTCCGCGAATTCTTTCATCCGATACTTCGGTAAGGAGCTCGATCGCGAATCGGCGCCGTCTTTGTGAAATTAAGAAGCCAAGTTTCGCTCTGCTCCGTTCACCGATCCTCATTATCCGTTAATACGTTTCGACTCGGTGTTTTCTTCCCTCCACTTCGCGATTTTACGAGCAACGGGTAACTTCCCGCAAATACTCGATAAATAAATAAATAAATAAATAAATACTACGAAATGAGAAATCGACCGACCAAATCAGCATTTTTATTTTGTATTCCAGTTCCGCGTGGATGAAAGTTGAAGACTTTCGAATCTTCGACTTTTAAACTGTTCCTTCAAACGCGCGAAAGTCGGCTCTTAGAACTTTTCCAAAATCTCAGCCATCGTCTGATTTCGTTAGAAAGTTCTTCCATAAAATTCCACGTATTTCTGCGGGAAAAGAGGTCTGCGCGAGCCCGGAGAAGGTCGAGAAACTATGTCGCGACGTCGCGGTGTCGCCGAAATTTTTACGGACTGTCCAACGGCGGTCCGTTAATAAGCCGGTAATTTCTTTTTTTATTTTTTCGCGAGGAAGCTGCTCCCGTTGCCGCGACAGCTCTCGAGACACTCGAGAAGCCTTCGTTGGCCTTTCCGACCGCGAGAGATTGATGCTCTTTTCGACGGGCGTCCACTTCGTTAAGGCTTTCGGTCGGGCCCCTTCTCCTCCTCCTCCTCCTCCTCGTCGGCCCCCTTCGCTCGACTTTTCCCAGCCAGGTGCTACATCCGAACGTGATCGCGAAACTTCGCTGACCCGGGACACGTGTAATTTCTGCCGTTCATTAAATTTTAACTCGCAGACGATCCTTCAAAGTGGATTTTAAAAGTACCGTAACTCGATTAACTTTCCCGGGCCGCGGAATCTCGGGCTCGCATCAGCACGCGTTAAACAATTACTCTTAAACCGACCGGTCGGCCGATTCGCTTACGAACTTCGCCACATTTTAGTCGGATTAATCCACGGCTGGTACAATTCGTTTAACCGCGAACTTTGCGTGCACGGGCGAGAAGCGCGGCATCGTTTTGCCCGCGCCGTTTATTTTAACGCTGGGTTTCACGTCGGAATGACGGGTTCAACGTTTTCTGAAACGTTCAGAAACGTTCGCATAGATTTAAGGAGAATCGATTTAATATATCTGTCTCTAAAGTCTACACAGGCTGTCCCAAAAATGTCTCGCAATCCGGAAATGGCGGGTTCCTCGGATCATTTGAAGCAACTTCTTCCTTTACAAAAATTTTCTTCGAGGCACCGTTGACGAGTTATCAACGAAAAACAGTGCGCCAATAAGAATCGAGTACGGCTGACGCGAGGCGGCCAGGTAAACCAGCGCGCGAAGCCCAGGTCCGCTCATTGGCTCGGTCGCCTCGCGCCAGCCGAGCTCGCCTCTCATTGGTCACTGTTTTTCGGTGATAACTCGTTAACGGTGTCTCGGAGAAAATCTTTGTAAAGGAAAAAGTTGCTTCGAATGACCCGAGGAACCCGCCACTTTCGGATTGCGAGACATTTTTCGGACACCCTGCATAAACGTATTTTTATGTAGAAAACTTGGAGTTGATTCATTTTGTAAAAGAAGCATCGACGAGCTCGATATTTCAAGCAGACAACTTCGGAGAAAAATGACAAAGAAGCTGCAAATCGTCGTTTTATAAGACGCGTGTAACGTTTCTTCTTCGAACTAGAAAATGTTTTACGTTCAAACCTAATAAGAAAATACTATTAAAAATTGTTAATACACAGATCGCGATGTCCAAGAAATATGTGTACACAAACATGGAAAGGTCGTAGTCCATGATTAAATAAATAAATAAATTTCCCAAGATAAAAAGTCGAAAATCACGAGGCGCGATTTTCATTACGGAATTATTGGCGTGACAAAATAAATAAACGATCGAACTGTAAAATAATTTGAAAAAATCCTCGAGCGATCGAGTCTGCCGCTGCTCCCCTTTCGGTTAATTAAACCGCGGTCCGCGCTTTTCCCGAAGCGGCCGCTCGAAAGCATTACTCGAGAAGTCTTACTTGAAAGCGGTCGCGATTCTTTGTTGTCTGCGCGTCCCACAGCGGCACCCCCGCGTTCCGGGCGGCGCACCCCGCGCTCCCCGGCGACGGGTTTTACGCGCCCCCTAACCGCTGGAAATGCAAATAACAGCGGAATTTCGCGTCGCCGCGCCGCCTCGGCGCTCGTCGAAGGAACGTGCTCGCGGAGTAATAATTATCGACCGTCGTGTCCCCACTGGCCTGTCCCGTCTCTCACACCCCCGCGGGCCCTGCGAAGAAGCCGCGGGAAAAAGGGCTGGCGAAATGTTTACATCGGAGAATTCGTTATTTCGCGCGACGACGCTCTGCAATTTCTCCGATTGTTCGCGGATCGAACGCGTTCGACTCGCGAGAAACGCGCAGAGTCTCCGGGGGCGAGTTCCGGTTTCGCGAACAATCGACCACCCTTGCGGCGAAAATCTGCGTTTTCTTGTTCGCGCTCGTTCAAGGCAGAGCTTTGTTATCGTTCGTTATCATTCGCGGTCATTAATTATTATTCGGTCAAGAGGAAGCGAACGTTGCCACGAACGACTGCTTTCGAACGTGTTAATCCTTTGCAGTCGGAGTTATTCGAACTCGAAATCCAAAATAATTTTCCAGGTCTATTTTTGACACTTCAATTTCATATAATCTGATTATATAATCATTCGAAATTTCATAAGTCATTCGAACTCGAAATCCAAAATAATTTTCCAGGCCTATTTTTGACACTTCAATTTCATATAATCTGATTATATGAAATTCTGATTATATAATCTTCTGATTATATAATCTTCTGATTATATAATAATCTGATTATATAATAATCTGATTATATAATCAGATTATATGAAATTGAAGTGTCAAAAATAGGCCTGGAAAATTATTTTGGATTTCGAGTTCGAATGACTCCGTCTGCAAAGGGTTGTAGATATGAGATTGAATTTCGTGACTCGTGCAACAGTCGCGCATTTAACAGTTCTTCTAAATGCAAAAAAACATTTGACAATATTAAAGTTATTTCGTAAACGCGATAGGACAATATCTAGTACAAGGCCTTGGAGTCGTCATTCGACTGCAAAGGGTTAATTCGCGAAGCGATACATTATGCGATAATTAACCCTTTGCACTCGAAGCTGTTTCATTTGTTTTATATGATTTATTGCGATTTATGAATATGAAGCTTATTGGCAAGTACAAAACTTGCAATTTTAACAGTCTTTTATATACAAACGCGTCTGACACTATTATAGTTATTTTGAAAATAGTATAGCAATTTTTAGTGGCGCCTCGGAGTCGCGACTCGAGTGCAAAGGGTTAAGCTCTTCGCTCTAATATTTCTATGAGATAAACGTAAATCGAAAATGTCACAAATTACACCAAAACTGCAGCATTCTCTCGTGATACAGATTCCCTTACGTTACAAGAATTACGCGAAGATCGGCGAACGCGAAAGTAAAACGAAACCGTTTCCCGTCGCGAGGAATGGTTCACCGGCTGCGCAACGTTCTCCGCAAATTTAGAATTCCGTGGCGACAGGCCGCAGCGAACAGATCGATACCGAAAGTGGCAAAGGAAGCCGGGGAGGTAGCTGAAAAAAATCATTTACCAAAACAGAGAGAAGCAAAGCGAAATGGGGTGCGCTGTCAGGGGGTTCTCGGGGGTGGGAACGCCATGAGCCAGGAACCAGGAGCCAAGGGACGGGGGAAGACTCCCGGGTTTTGATCTCGCTGAGACGCGACTTTGATTCTCGGTCGGGATAAAAAGGGTTGAAGGACCGACACGAGTGGTGTCGTTACTACTTCCAGCATCCCCACGGAATTTAATTTCAAAAGGCGGCGGCCGAGGGGGGCGCGCGGAGCGACACGACGCAGTTCCTCGATATATTCCGCGAGTGGAAGTTGTCGAGCGAGAGACGCGCGTATTCACGAATCCGCGTTTAATTACTCCTCGATCGAGGAAAACCACCCCCTCCTGTAGTAAGGCGACGTTTACGGAGCCTTCTGCGACAGATTCGCGGCTCCTCGACGCACCGGTGTCGTCTCCTGAGTTTATCGTCATCAGCGTTGCCAGAGACAAATTTCGAACGAGTCGAAGAGTTTTACGAATCGAGAATCTGAATTCGATTGGAACGATGACAGAGTCTTTCGCGATTATTATAGTCTTCCGCGAGAATTTCACGAGACCGAAGATTACAGTAATGTCTCTCTAATTGACGCTCGGATTACAGTAATGTCTCTCTAACTGACGCTAAGATTACAGTAATGTCTCCCTTACTGACGCTCAGATTACAGTAATGTCTCTCTAATTGACGCTTAGGTTTCAGTAATGTCTCTCTAACTGACGCTAAGATTACAGTAATGTCTCCCTTACTGACGCTCAGATTACAGTAATGTCTCTCTAATTGACGCTTAGGTTTCAGTAATGTCTCTCTAACTGACGCTTAGGTTTCAGTAACGTCTCTCTAACTGACGCTCGGATTGTGCAGAAAAATGGACAATTTGGTAAGAGGAGATACGATTGTTCGAGCTTTGTAGCTCGTTTTAATAGCTGTTGACGATTCGGGACTATAAAAATGAACCGCAATGCTCGAATAAATATGATAAACATCTAAGCGTCAGTTAGGGAGACATAACCGTAATCTGAGCGTCAATTAGAGAGACATTACTGAAATCTTCGGTCTCGTGAAATTCTCGCGAAAGATTCTCGTCGAAAGATTTAAAAAATTGCAGATTTCTTGCACACAGCTATTGGTCGATATCATCATAAAACCGCGATCTTTGTCATCTTTAATTTGTTATAACTCATAACAGAGCGTCGACCGATTTCGATCAAATTTTCAGCATCTTTTAAATTTTATAGTATTATATAATAATAATAATATATTAATATATTAAATAATAATTATATAATAAATAAAAAGAATATTAATATATTAAATAATAATATATTTTATATAATTATAATATTATAGTTATAGCCTCGGATGAGAATTAAAAAAGAAAACGAGAGTTTCTTATCCTTTTCTTGTCATCCCAAATAATAGGAAAATTTAAAAAAAGGCACTTTAGTCGAATCATTTGGTCGAGTTTCGAAAAAGCCATTACGTTTTCGGAGGTGTAGAAACGCTTTCGTGGGCCGTCTATTCCAGCAGAGTCTGTTCGTCGCTGTAACGGTCGACGCGTTACCGTGTCAGGGCTATAGCAATTAGCACAGAAAATTCCGATGGAGAAGTTTTCTCTCCGCGGTGCCGTCGGGAACGGGTTCGACCGGATAGCGGAAGAAAGAAGGACCGCGGGGCTTAGGGTAACGGCGACAGAGCAACCGGTGTCTCCTTGTCGCCGGAAAGCGTGGAAGGCCTGGTCGCGTTAATACATCATCCGGATTCTGTCTATAGTTTCGCGAACTCTTTTCGGCCGGCGGTTTTCGAGGGTAATTTGTCACGCCGGGTTTCTCCCCGTTGTTCCCGCGTGTCGTTGGCCGCCGAGCCGCGCCGAGCCGAGTCGAGACGAGCCCCGGCAAACCGCGACGGATAGGACGCGGTGCGGTGCCGCAATCGCGGCACAAAAGGGAGCACGCGCTAACCACTCTCCGCCCGACCACCCCGGAAGAAGGTCTGCGGCCCGACAACCGCGCGGAATCATTATGCACACTCCGATGAAGATGCTTCTCTGAATAATAATTTCTTTTTTCCTTCCCCCTGGTTCGTTCCCTCTGTCTCCCTCCGCCCCCCTCCTCTGCCACCCTCCTCTCTCTCCCCCTCCACTCTACCCCTTTTTCTCTCGTTTGCTTTTATTTCTATCTGTCTCCTCTTTTTCGTTTCGTTGTCAGGCATGTCGTCATTAAAGCTCCTTTTTCTCCACCCCCGCGTCGACGTTCCTTCATAGGGGAATGAAAGGAGCACACATAGAGACACACACGTACACAGAAAGAGAGAGAGAGAGAGAGAGAGAGAGGCAGCGCCCGATTTTCGTTCGCTTTTGCCACCGTCCGCGTTTCAATACCACGAAAAATTACCGTGTTCCCCATGACTCGTTGGCTTTCAAAGACGCGGACGCCTTCTGCCTGTCGCTTATTCCGCGTTCCACCCCCGCGCATCGGATTACCAAGGGTTCCGCGAGCCTCGCCGGCTCCCTCCCTCGGCCTCCATTGTCGGCGAATTTTCGACCGTCTCGCGATATCGTCGCGGGCTCGCCTTCGATGATAATTTGTTTCGCCGACTATAAAACCGGCGAGAAGGGTGCCGCTGCCGCGGACACCTCGGCAACACGCGACTACTCCTCGCTTTCTTCGAGGCCTCCTCCGAAGTAAACGCGACCGAAATCCAGTTTCTCTCGTCCCGATTCGTTAACCGCGCTTGTAGTCTCCATTCGCAGTTTGTCTTCGCCGGCTCTGCCCCGTGTAGACTATTTTCAGTCGCGATAGCTCCAAGATTGTCTTCCGGACAGCTACATCGCGCCTTCGTTAAAATACAATTGAAACCGAAATGACGTTCGATAGTCGGCTCGTCGCGTTTCCCAGCATTTCATTTCGCCTCGTAAGCGAGCAACCCTGCCGCGTCCTTTAGGTTCCTTTCTGTTCGAGCACGGTTTCCTTTATTTTGAGATTATTAGAATTTTATATTCGCACGCATCGACTTAAACCTTAACGGTCCAATGCCAATGCCATACACGCGGCAGAAATCAATAAAACCGTAAAATCTGGCAGGAAACGTTGCAAGAATAGGCACGATTGTTTCGATGAAAATATGAGCCATTTATTTTGAAAGTGGCATAAGCCACTTTTTTTCTTTTTTTAATTTTTTGAGTCCTGAATACTCCTGGCCGAAACGGTTCGTAGGGACGGAGCGTGGCTATCGCTGACCATCGCTAGGGGCGGAATACTTTTTTGCCACACTGAAGTGACTATTCAAAGCGCAAACAGTAATAAATTATAGTAATAAATTATACAAGACGATACTCTGCTGACTGAGTCGTTCTGAGTGCTTTGAGTCGCGAAAAGGTGACAGTGCAGGTAATTATTTTGAAATCTAATTGGTTAGAGAATGGGACATAAAATGGGATTTCCGTTTCGGAAATTCCTGGGGATTTTTATGACCCTAATATTGCCCAACCGCTACCTAAGGAAGGCAAATTACTAACGAGTGTCCCTGTATTAATTTTTCACGAAAATAACTGCATATCGATTGAAAAAATCGACAAACGCATATATGCGCCCTTAGACCAGGCCGATGACTTAGAGAGAACACATAAATGCGGCCTTAGGCTACACGGATGACTTTCGCCAAACGCATATATGCGTCCATAGAGCTCTAAGGGTTAAATGATAAGATACCGTTCAATTGTAATTAGTGTTACCATTAACTCGATTTTTTTCAAAAAGTGACTTATGCCACTTTCAAAACAAACGGCTCATATATCAACGCAGTTTTATTTAAAAAATGAATATCTCTTCTCTATATTCGACACAAAAATTTCCAGTACAAAATTTCTCCTTGTCTGAAAAACGGTCTGGACTTGGCACTGTGTAAACTGGAAATAAATAGTTCTGGCCCCCTAAGGATTAATAAATTACACTCCGAATGTTTAAAGAATGATTCCGTTTTACGAAAAATAGACAAACGCAGTCGCAGGATCTTCGTTCTCTCCATCGTTGTTCCGAGTACACGGTTCGCTCGCAGCTGGTGCCACGACTCGCCAGTGTATGTCTTCTGTGACGCCACCGTGGCGTCAACGGTCAGGATGGCGCCAAGCAAAAATCCACCGAGGATGGAAACAATTGAAATCGATCGAGCAACGTCCGCGCGTCGACGTTGCAACGTCCGATCTCGTGAATTCCACGGATCCGAAGGATCCCGGGAACGCTGCGAGGGTCCCGGCACGCCTGAAAACTTTCAATCGACAGACTCGTTCATTAGGAGAGACATTTTTTGCCCGTCTTGGTTGTTCGTCGAACGGTCTCCGACAGCGAGGATTAGCATAAACATCGCACGGGCGGCGCTTTCATTTGAATTTAGTCGCGTCGCTTGTAAACAACGAGCGACAAGGAGTCGCGACGCGAGAACGAACGTCGTCGTCGTCGCGATAGGAACGGTCGCTGAACGTTGCACGCGCGCTGCTCTTTCGGCGTGTGTATAGAGTTCTTCGGCTTTTTTCGAGGAGGGTCTTTCGTGCGGCACGGATAATTCTTCACAGTTTATCTCGGCTTTTCCAGGAGCCTGATTTCGCCCGGGGCGAACGAGAAAGGAGACGGGAAGTGTTTGCGCGCGCGTCGGGACAACCGGCCGCCCCTCCGGTGAATTATGAGATTTAATTTAGAAGAGAGGAAACACCTTTTATCTTCCTCGGACGTTTCCGAGTTCGGGGACGACGGGGGAGATGGCCTCTCTGGCTCGAAACGGTCATTGGTTTCCGGAGGCTCGCCGGTGTGTGTGCGTGCGTGCAGAGATCGATCGTCGACAAAGTGCCGCGAGCCGGACGGCGGACTTTTCTCGATTAAAACGCCGAAAGAAGCACCGCGATCGGTCATCGCGTAATCATCCCGATGGCCGTCGGTAGATTGCGGATCTTCGTGCGAAATAAAAACTGTCCCACTTGGTCGCAAGAGTCGCGAGTGGGATAAAAATGTCTTTTCTCTTTTGGTCAACTTTATACGTTGCACACAAACACAAAAATACTCTCAAATTCTTCTCGCGTCTTTAGAATTTTGTTTTTGACCTAATCGTAGTTGTAAAACGCGGGTGTCAAACTCGCTGCCCGCGGGCCGCATGTGGCCCGAGATGAACATTTTTGATGTCAAATATCAGGACGTAAACAATAATTTAACTTTATATATGTTTATTACAATGTACTTAGTACTTAGTATTTAATTATAATTTAACTTTATATATGTTTATTACAATGTACTAAGTACTAAGTACTTATATAGGTACATATATAAGTATATATAAAAGTTATAATACAAAAAAAAGTTATAATATAGCTAAATACATATATAAAGTTAAATTATTGTTTACGTCCTGATACTTGACATCAAAAATGTTCATCTCGGGCCGCGAGTTTGACACACCCTGTTATAAAAGATGCATAAAACCCGTGGTCTAGACATTGGTCGGAGATCAACCGAGAAAAGATTGATCGATAGACGACGATTCTACGATCGAAAGGCGTCTTCGCCGGTTGGGAAATATCTGACGCTGATTATCGATCTTCTGGATCCGAATCGTTCCTCGGACATCGCCGAAGCAAGAGAATTCGCTGAAACTAATTTCGTTCGGTGCAGATGTTTACCCAGCATCCTCCCAAGAAGCCATAAGCGCGCAAAAACGACGCTGTAGCAGACATTAAGGACTCGGATTACCATGAAAATCCCACAGCTCCTCGAGCTTTCAAGCAGCTTTTCTCTCCATCGGGAAGCTTCCCCGGATCCTAAGAGCGTCGAATGCATCGCGATGCACCGAATAACAAAGAGAAAAATCGGCCCGGCCCGAGGCGGATGCGACGGGACAACGAGAGATCCCTCTCTTTCTCCGCGGCATCTCTCCCCGGGATACATCGAATCTTCGTCGCAGGCCGGGAGATTCGGGCTCGTTCGAACGTTCCCACCCGGTAGAACGTGGCACGTAAAACCCGGACAGATAGAGCAGAGAGCAGAGAGCTCCTCTTCTTCTCTTGACTGGTCCGAAACCAGTCCTGCCACCGCCCATCCGTGACCCCAGACCCCGTCATCCGGTCGCTTGCTCGCAGCCGCGCCACGCCGCTCTCCTCCGCCTCGCTTAACCTCGCTCCTCCTCCTCCTCCTCATCCTCCTCTCTCTCTCCCTCTCTCTCTCTTTTTCTCTCTTCTTCTCTCTCCCCAACCTGGCTCCACGCTCGCTCGCTATCCTCCTCCATGATGTTTTAATTAAGTCGGTCCCTATTCGATAGAGAGCCTATCCGACCTCCACCTTCGCGTGTCAAACCTTTTTTCCTTGCTTATTATCCGGCCGATTGTTTGCCAACTGTTCTTCGCTGTTTAACACCTTGTCCGCTCATCCTTCGGCTCGTCCCGGGCTCTCCTTGTCGCGTTGATTCGGGGTTAGGGGTGAACGAAGGGGAGAGCCCTCTCGGTACGAGAGTAGTCGGATAGATTGTTTGTTGATCGTGCGCGTTCACCGAACGCGCCTTGTTCTCGGCATGAATATCCTTTCGGTGTAATTGTTGGTCTTGGTTGAGACGGCCGAACACGTTCGAGACGAAGTTGGGCTTCGGTATAACCGGGTAAACCGTGTCTTGTTCTTCGCCGAGTTCGGAGGGGAATCGGATTGTTTGGCAAATATATGTGCCCGAGTTGCGCATCTCGCTGCAGTCTCTAAACTGTTCCGCTTTCTCGTCTTCGTTGTTTCTATCGATCGAATGTTAAACGTTTCGCTAATTGAACGATCGGCTCGTTTTTGACCGGCGTGCTCGCCGCGGCACGAAACGTCGCCGTTTCTTCGCGACGAGTACGCTCGCTGCGAAACAGCTGACTGGTTCGGAAGGATCTATTATGCTTTAATATTCTTCGTTGAATTATATAACTCAACAAATAGTTAAATTTCGGTAAATCGCGCTCTTTTCAAAGGAACTGGCATGTCGATGACTGGTCGAGAAGAAAGTCGAAAGGAAAGAATTCATCGGGGAAAATGACACCGGGCTGAGATTCCGGGAACGGCACGCGCGGAAAGCGAAACAATTTGTGTCGGGTACTTGCGAGCGAAAGCTCGGGGGCTAGAAACACCGAAGGAAAGCGAACTTCCCGATGGAAGTTGATCGATTTTCGCGGAGCCGCGCGGTTCCCCGGAACGCGAGTTCCCGGGACTTTCGAGCGACGCAGCGCCTAAAACAGTACCATTCCGCAGCGCCTTCGGAACCCGGCCGCGTTGACTTGGCCGCGTTCGCGTCCTTTTTATTCGCGATTTTCGCGGCCGCGGCCGGTGTCCCGGCGGGGTGTCCCGTGCTTTTAATTAAGCCGGGAAGCTTGATAATTTCCAAACGAGACGTCACGACGTTTTCCTGCGTCGGTTGCGCGCGAAAGGCGAGGCCAAGAAACGGGATTAACGCGCCGCGAGACCGCGCGGCAACCCTTTGAGAGGTCTCGCTCGAAAACTGAAAGAAACCACGCTCCGTCTGCCGGCTAAACTTCTGGCCGCGACAGTCGACGCCTTTCCGGATTCACCGGCGCCGCCGCCGCCGCCTTCGTCGCCGCGAGAGCCTCGCGACAATAACCCGGATTATTTCTTTTCTCGGCCGCGCCGCTCGTACCTTTTAATTAACCCTGTTTGCGGCGCACGTGTTAACCCTTTGCCCCGCCGTAATTTCACTTTTGCGCCGGCTCTCCTCTTTTATCATTCTACCGCCTCGGATGTTTTCTTTTGTGTACCGGAACGAGCCGGCTAAAGATGTTCTAATGGGTTAATTAGGATCGTACGAAAGCGCGCGGCCATTGTCACGGGTGTGGAAAGAACGGGAGAACGATTCGTTCGCGAACAAGATTGTTGCCGAAAGGATGATCGCGTTCGCCGTGCCGCGTCGTTGTCGCCGCGTTTGTCTAAGTCGTCGATTCGCCTCGTCCGACTATCGCACGATTGTACTACTTGCCGGTGGTCCGGGTCAACGACTGCACCGACGAACGTTAACGACCATAAACCAACGGTTTCAGCCTACTCGATCACCACTCGTTCGCGTTATCCGCGTTCGCGGGTATCGCGACGATATCGACGAATTTGTTCTCGTTGTTCGTTTGCACGCTGCCCTGGTATTATTAACTCATTGACTGCCAGCTACGAGATATCTTGTAGTGGGTGCTGCGAGTTTAGATTCGCTACAAATGGCTATTCGAGTTAGGAACTATTAGAAAGGATGAATGAAAAATGTATACAGTGTAGAGAACGTATTGATTATCAATAAAAAAATACTGTAAATGTCATTGCAATATTATATCGGTAACTTAACCCATTGCACTCGAAGCTATTTCAACTGAAAATATAAAATCATTTTTCTAACTTACAGTGCTTCTATTTTATATGAGAAAATGCATTTTATGCTTATATGAAAATTGGCTCTTGGGACTCGCGCGATAGTTACACTCTTAACAATTTTTCAAATGTAAACTTTGTTAATATCAAAATTATCCTAAAAGGTGATATAACAAATATTAGCGGTGCCTCAGAGTCGCCACTCGAGTGCAAAGAGTTATTATCGCAAGCAAAGGGTTAGTATTGATTATCCACAAAAAATACTGTAAATGCCATTGCAATATTATGTCGGTAACTTAATATTATTATATTTGGTAAAACTTCGTGTTTTCTTTGAAATAACACCGTGGCACCCAGGGCAAGACGCGCTAAATCTGCGTGGCAGTCAATGGGTAAACCCCTTGAGCTACAATCGGAGAATTCTGACGGAGATTTCGTGCACAATCTGCTAAGCACGGACGTTGTTCGTTTCTTCTAAATTGAAACAAGATTCTACCATTCCTTTGCCATAGTCTAGGAACGAAAGCGAGTGGAGACAAGCGAGAAATAAAAATTGTCTCGTATCTCAGGGATTTCGTTAACCCCTTAACTTGTACGCTCGAGTTAATTCGAGCGCGCCAAACAGGCCAAACTGTGCACACTCGGGATAATTCCAACGGCGTTGTATTTTACTACTTGCTACAATTTTCCACACTCGAATATAATCGAGAATCGAAAATAACAATGTGAGAGCAAAGAAAAAAAAATCGTTTTATTGATATTTATCATTTACATGGGATTGTAAGCTATAGCACTTATTTATTCAAGAATAAAATATAGCCTTTTTCCATGGGACAAATGTATATCAAAATTCTTCAAAAATTCTTCAAAAAATTGATTATTGTTGGCCGCTTTTTTCCAAAAAACTGTGCGTTAAGGGGTTTAGATCGGAGAAGCACCGATTGCGAATGACTGTGAAAGAAATCGTAGCGCGAGCGATTAAAGGAAACGTCCTCTTCGCAAAGAACGAACGAAATACAGCGTCCACCGCGTCCGACAAACGGTTCGTTAACTTTCAATCTTCTAAATACGAAGATTAAAATCCCATTAAAGCGACCGAATCGGTTTCCAACAAATTATAGACTTTCTGGCGGCGTCGCCAGTCGTTACGACGCCCAGCAGAAACAAACAAAAACTAACAACACAGATGAAAACAATCAGGATCGATCGGATACAGGCAACTGGTTAAACGAAGCGCGAGCTTGCACCCTGGTAACGTCGAATGTCGCGAATTTCGAGCGAACTCGTGCCGATGTTTCGTGCAACAGATCGAGCAGTAATTCCAGCTTGTTCGAACTTCCAACGAGCAACGGTATCGGGCGCCGCCGTTTCCAGCGTCCGATGCAGCGAGATTGAAAACGCGGAATCCGCGCGAGCTTTTTAACAGCAAAAAATCCCGCGAAGCAAATCCCAATAACGTCGCGCGCGGCTTTGCGTACACGCTGCCTCGTTAACGTTACAAAAACCGGATCGCGGCGTTTCGCGTTTCGCTCGCCGCCGGCGCGGCGCTCCCGTTTCCAACGAAATTCCGGTCGCCCGATGTAAACAGCTACGGTAACAAAGGGTTAATTAACACCGATGCGCCGGCCCTGGGAAACCGAGACCGTTCGCGGGCACGCGAGCCACGCGTGCCTCGATTTTTTTTTCCTTTTTTCTTTTTAAACGACGATCTTTCCCGCGCCGTTCGATCGAATCGTCCCGCGACCGAAAAATAAAATCCGCCGGGCGTCGATCGAACCGAAGTTCCCCGACGTCGTTCCACAAGCCGTTCGGTCATCCTAGAAAATGAATTCGTGCTCCCGAGTTCGCCGTTTCACCGTTCGTTCGCACACGCTGCAAGCGCTAAACCGGTCATAACTCCCGCATAAAAGCGTTAACTGCGGAAGCATTGTTCGGGCCGACGGAAATAAAGCTTCGCGGGCCGGAACAAAAAATATTTTCATACGCTCCAGCGTTCGTGTAACGGATCTCCGATAAAAAGACTCGGACGTTCTCGGAAATAAATCCGAGGCGCGGGCGTTATTTTTAGCGCAAATGTCTGGCATTTTCGATGCTATTGAAAATGGGTACTTCGTACGTTTCACGGCCTTGTCCGTTTTTTCAGGTAAGACGGCCCTTGCGGCCCGTCTGCAGAGCGCGTGAGCGCCGAACGCGCGTCGACTCGAGTCGAGCAAATTTTCACTCGAAAGTCCGTTACACGCGGCGAGAGAGCGGATCGGTTATTTATGACCACTAAGGATTTTCCGACCCACAGTTTGCGGGTCTTCCGCGGTTTTTTAGTCAGTCGTCTGTGAGCAGCTTACGAGTACACTCGTCTCTAAGCTCTTACGAGCAAGCCTGTATATTAGATCTTGCGTTTCCGTGTGTTCAATAAATATGCTTTTACCTAAAACTCTGCCTTGAATTGTTTGCAAGCAAATAATCAACATTTAGACAGCGCGCGATCCTCGGCGAGGTCCTCGAACGACCGAACAATGATTATCGCGCGAAGGAAAAAGAGGGGAGCCCGGCGAATTAAATCGGCGCGACCGGTCGAAGCGTCCGTAACAACACGCGGTTAATTAAAAGGCGGAGTTAAACAAACACCGCGGTTTATAAACGCGATTTTGCCGCGTCGCGTTGCGGTACACGGACGCGGGGGCCGCGCCGCGCCGCGCTTTCAAATTGAATTATTCCCGTTCCGAGCGGACAGTGCACGCGTCGGAATCGACTTTTATAGACTGACCCGGTTTCCCTGTTTCAGCCACCCTTCTTCTTCCTTTTTTTTCCGTTTTTGCTTTCTGTTTTTACTCCCTCCATTCCCGGCCGCGAGGTGTACGCGTGTCGCCGCGGTTGCTCTTTATTCGCCGAGCCGAGCCGAGCGGAGCCGCGCCGGCTCGCTGTCCGATACGCGGTGTTTTCCATTCCGCAAATAATGCAACGTTTGCTGTTCCGCTTCGCGGAAACACGACCGCGTTTCGGTCGACGCTCCGTTCATCGCCGATTGTGTTCCTTAACAAATTGCCCCGCGGTTTGTAAACCGCGTTTCTGTAGAAACGACGCGCGAAACGAAAAGCTTCTCGGTCGCGGGCGAACTTGGGGAATTTTTTTTCGGAACTCCAGTCGGTCGCAGAAATTCGAAATTCGCTGGTTTCGTTGACGTGATCGCGAAGAATGTACGGTAAATTTTTCAGGCGAAAGTATCGACTCCGCGTGGGAAGTCGCGGCGAATTTAGAAGCGAATGCATGTACGAAATAAGAACTTGTTTATAATATTCGAGAGCGCGGAGTTGATTGCTCGATCGAAATGAAAATTGCTGTAACACACCGAACAGTCTCGATGAAAATGCGAATATGCTCGATCGATGATTCTCGACGGAACGATTCGTAAGCGCGATCCGATTTCGCCCGCGCTTTTTAACGCCAGACGCGCGAAAATTCCAGGTTATATTCGCAAGTTTGTATCTCGTAAACGAACCGGAGTACAGGAAAACGATGACACAAACTGCCCCTAATTTCGCGCGCGCTATTCTATCCCTGATTTTCGGCAAAATCCACGGTCTATTTGTCGTAGAAACGAGCCATTGTAAAACCGTATTCGCGTGTCACGTGGGACCGTGGTAGCGTTCGCCGCTGTCGCGTTCGATTAAAATATCGTCGGCCCGACGAGGAACGCAATTAACCGTCCGGGGAGGAAGGAGCATCGTCACGGAAGCCTTTCAACGTCGACGTCGAGGCTAACGAGCTTGCAAGCTGCGCGAGTGTCGCGTGATCGCGATATGTCGTTCCTCTTTTTCCCTCTTTTCTCCTCTTTTTGCAGGTCACGTATCCTCCGCGGACGTTCTCTGTTTCGGGGAAACGAGAGAGTGTAAGAGAGAAAGAAAGAGAGAGAGAGAGAGAGAGAGAGAGAGACTGGGAGCAGTTTGGATTTTTGTTCCAATTTGCGAAATTGCCGGCGAGATTCCGGCCAGACGACGCAGGAGCATTAATTGGTCCCCAGCGTCCTTGAATCGAGTCGCGCCACGGTAGCTTCAACTTGGAATCGGATTATGGGAATCGTCTACTCCACCTGTAAGGAGATTCCGGCGTCTGGAAACTATTGTTATTCCGTTAATTTGGAAAGTTGCGCGACGCCGAGGCTGATCAACGATTCGGATTCGGTCGCGCGTCTCAGTGCTCGCGAACATTTTTCGGCTCGGAAACCGAACCGAAACTCCGAGTCCCTTTTTGCCGATTCTCAGCCTTCGCATCATGCTTCGTTGCATGTTCGCGCGTTCATTCGCGCTATCGCACACCGGAACACTGGATGCCGTTGCGAGACGAAGAGAAATTCTGATCGCGATTTTCTCGGGAATTATTTCTGAAATCTTAAGCGGCTTCGCGAGAAGGTACGCGTTTTGCTATTTTCTTCATCGGCCAAAGCCGTAAACGCTACGATAGTTGCCTGTAGCGTCGAATCATGCTCGCAGACACGCCGAATTTTCCGCATTCATTTTCTAAAGATTGCCAAACGTTTCCACGATTCTTTAAGTCGAGGTTCTTGTAACGTCGATTGGCGTATCATCGATGGCCGGCGCGATTCTTCGTCGAGGATCACGAGCGTATTTTTGTCAAGGTTATGCCAAGGTTATGTTGATTTCTGATTTTTGATATTTATGTTGATTTTTCATTTCGATATTTAACCTTGACATAGCCTTGACATATCAGCTCGAATCGACTATCGTTAATCTTCGAACGATCTAAAACAGGGTTGTCAAACTCAAAAGCTAACTTGGGCCATAATAATAAATAAACAATGCTTAACTTTAGGTGGGCCGCAAAATAAAAAGAAAATCAATGTTCATAGAAACAAATATTTTTATTTCGACTAGTACATTGTAATAAACATATATAAAGTTAAATTATAATTTACGTCCTGATACTTCACACGAAAAATGTTCATCTCGGGCCGCGAGTTCGACACCCCTGATGTAAAATAATCGACGAAGGAATGCGCTGCAACGACAAACTTCGATTATCCAGCCTCCTTTTGTCCTGCGAGCGATCGAGTTCCGGCGACTTTACCGATCGTTTTACGGAGCTACGGTCGATTTCGAGGGGATTTTCGGAGGGTCGAGAAGTCGTTGGGAAACGTGGAAATCGCGAACGGCGTGGAAACAGGTGCGACACGCGGAGAGGAGCCGGCCGGTTCGCGGAACAGCGGCCGCTGGTAGGAGAAACGATCGAAGATACCGATGACCTTGGTGTTAATACCCGAGGCGGCCGGTCCTTCGTCCTTGACTTTCGTGCGATCCTCCCGTAGCTCGGTAGTGAGCCGGTTGGTAGTCCCAGTCGACCTCATCGGCCGTCCCTGGGGAGAAGAAATGAGGAATCGACCGGCCGCGGCTCTGCAGCCGCAGCCGCCGGGAATCGCACGCATACCCCGGGTAGGTTCGGGTGCGATGAACCCGATAATGCCGGCCTGGCCCGACGTAAAATCGTCCTGCCGTGACGTATTCCACGCTCGCCGTGTCCCTCCTCTTCGTCCTCCTCCTCCGTGTCCTCCTCCTCCCCCTCCTCCTCCGTGTCCTCCTTGTCCTGCTGCTCCTCCTCGTCCTTCTCCTCTCGCGCGCTTTCTGCGAATCTTGCCGTTATTATTGCCGTCTCTGGCTGGCGAGCTGATCGCCAGACACGGCCGATTCTCTTTCTTTCTTTCTTTCTCTCTCTCTCTCTTCTCTCTCCCTTCTCCTCTCCTCTCATCTCCGCGGCGTACAGAGCCCCCTGTCCACCGTGTGGGTGGGAATACTTGAATATCTGCGGGTTCGGCGTCTTTCCTCCTTTGTACATACTTTCCGAGGCCACTTCGCGATTGCTCCGTAATAGATTTCTGCGAATTTTCTTCCGCGACTTCCACGGCTCGATTCTGCACGGGCTATATCCTCGACGGGGCCTGCGAAATGCTTTCAGGCTTTCGGATCGAGACGCGATTCCTTGATTTTCTGAGAGCCGGGCGGGGCAAAGGTCGCGTTGCGCGGGGTTAATTTTATCCTGGACAACGCTGGAAATACCGAAGCAGTTAAAATGACTGGTTCCTGATCTTCTTCTTTTACAATTCTTGACATTGTGACAATATTTCTAGACGAAATGTTCAGGAACCTTTACTGAAGTATACAGGGTGTCCCGAAAATGTCCCGCAATCTGAGAGAGGATGATTCCTGAGAAGATTTGAAGCAACTTTTTCCTTTGCGAGGATTTTCTCCGAGGCACCGTTAACGAGTTATTAGCGAAAAACGGTGGCCAATGAGAGGCGAGCTCGGCTGGCGCGCGATGGCCCCACCAACGAGCGCACGGAGCTCGGTTTCGCTCGGCCGTCCCGCGCTAACCGATCTCGCGTCTCATTGGTCACCGTTTTTCGCTAATAACTCGTAAACGAAGCCGCGGATCGCATTTTCGCTAAGGAAAAAGTTGCTTCGAATAACCCCAGGAACCTCTGACTTCCGGATTACGAGACATTTTTGGGACATCCTGTATATTATAATATAAATCGTACGAAGTTCAAATTGATCCAATTTCGGCATCGTTGGTTCCAGCGTTGAATCGTTTATGGTAAGCCGGAGAATCGGAATAAAATATGATCGTCCTCGAACGTTCGTTATCTTCGCGAAGAAAAATCGTACGATCGTCTCTCCGAGATCGTTTTAAAGGGCGAAGAATCCGCTCCAATTAGGATAATTTTTTGAACGGTCTCCGTAAAGAATTCGCGGGCGATCGAACTCGAATTGCGAGGCGATCGGTATCAAATCTTTCGAGAAGCAGAAGCGATTTTCGGCGACGATTTCGAGGCGGCCGCAGCTGTTGGGCCGCGGTTCGCCGGCTCGTAAATTTCCGTGTACCCATTAGAACTGGTTTTCATCGTCCCGTGACCCGGTGCGCGGTCGAGCCCTCGCCGTCGGGCCGTGCCCGAACGAACGCGCTCTCTCGCGCGCGCCCGGTCCTCGCGTCGAACTTCTCGCGCGAAGCGCTTTAATCCAGCGGAGAGCACGTGCTCTCGGCGTCCGATCGTCACTCGCGCGATTAATCACTCTATTACATTAATCCGCCGGCGCAATTTATCTCGTGGGACGCGCCGGCCGCACGCATAATGGCTGAAATCCTGCGGCTCCCGGCGCGTCCTTCCCCTACCTTTGCTCTCCATCAACGGACCCAGTCCGGTCCGAGAGTGGTAGCAGCACTGGCTTTCATCCTATCCGCAGGGCCAGCTCGCTCCTAATTTACCTATCAACGTTTTCGGCCGTGGCATCGCGGCGATTGCCCTCGAAACGTCATTGCCGCGCACCTTTTCTCCCCCGGGTTTTCGAAAATCTGCGAATAATTCGTTCGCCACGTCGAATCGATTCTTAGGACGTTCGAAAATGTCCGAAATAGCACGTTGAATTTATAGAGTAATTTTCGCTTCGTTTTCAAGGGTAAGGAATTTGCCTCCCCTTCCTTTTTGCAGTTTGGAAACTCGTCGATCGGAACGACCGAGTTCCGCAGAAAGCGTTGAACAGTCGAACGATATATTTTCTTTCGTTGAGAACCTTTATCGTCGTTGGTTTCATTTCTTCGTTGCTGTTGTTATCCCTTTCTCGTTGTTGTTACATCGTTAATTAGTTTATCGTTATCATTGCTTTACAGATACATGTATTATTTGTTATACATTACACGCATACATATAATATATGTATAAATATAAATATATATATATAAATAATATAATAATAATAATATAATAATATATATATATATATAAATATATAATATATAATATAAAATTATTCGCACACGTCTTTACCTTATACCATTGTAATTCATACTAATCGAGTAGGCACAAACTGACGAAGCACGAAGGTTATCGAAAATTAGAATATTATATAATTTAAATCGACAAAGTGCAAAGTTCGCGGAAAAATGTCCCCACCGCAAAGGAATCTCGAAATAACGCAACGAAGCAGGCGGGAAATTGCAGCTTCGAGATCGCGATTTAGGATCGTTTTGAACGGTTAACCGAAGTCGTTCGTTTAATCGGACGATCGCGGCACGGCGGCGGCAGCCTCGCGGAGCGACGACGAAATTGCGTCCGCTAATGATAAAGTTGCGGCGTGACTTTCGGCGGAGGCTGTTCGTTCAAGATATCCGTTCGGATCGGGGGGCGACGCAATTTGCAAGTCTCGCCCCGCGCGTATCCTCGGGGCCGGTTGCGTTTTATTTTCGCAGACGCGCGGGTGATGAATGCGCCCGTCGCCGCGGCGAACGAAGCAGGTGTTACATAATGCAGGAGACAATCCGAAATATATACGCGATACATGTCTATAGAAGCGCGGTATATATGTGTATATCTATACATATAGACATTATCGTCAAGGATCCTCTGTGCCCGACGTCGACAAATTTTTCTTGGTTTCCGCCGTCCTCGAGTTCATTTGGCTTCGCGTCGTTTTCTCTCGTCTCTCTTCCCTCCAATCTCGCGGTAATTGGAGGATTTCACCGTCGCAGCGGCCGACGCAGTTTTCGTCAACCGGCCCTCGCCCCCGCCGTTGTTTAATTAAGACTTTCGTCGATTAGTCGCCTCGTTATTCTTCCGCCGTCGCGTCGGCGTTCTCGTCCTCGTCGCCGACGCTTGTCCCGTAAAAAATGATACACCGGAAAACAAACGGTCCTGATTGCGCCTCTCGATAATACGGCTCCGCCGGCCGAAGCCGCCGTTCCGTTCGAAGCGGCGTTCGCTTTTCGACGGGAGACTAAACATAATAAAACAGACGATAAACAGGCGGCAGATACGCGGAACGTTCGACGATGGAAAAAGTCACGGCACATACGCGGAAACGCGGCGAACAAACGGTCCTGATTGCGCCGCGCCTCCACGATATTCCTCCGAGCTCTTATTAGCTCCGAACGCGCGCTCGCTTCTCGGCAAAGGGAGAAACGCGACCGAACGAACAACGAACGGAAGCCCCGGCCCCGTGCAAGATATTTCGCAGATCGAGCATGTCTCCCAGGCGTGTTCTCCGAATATTCGCGCGTCGGCCCGACGACGAAGCAGGGCGACGGAAGCGGGTTCCGCTCGATTACGCTCGCGCGCAGAAACGGATCCATCGCCAGATATCGGCGGCATCTCGAGACGGACGGCGCTCCGAGCGGGATATCGTTTTCAAGTATTAGGGCCGACAGCACTAATTAACAGTAAATCCGCGCGCGAGAACGTCCGCGGTCCGGCCGGCCATCAAGGATCTTCCTGGCTCGTCCAGCGAGCCGTCTTCGAGCCGATCGATGACCGATCGACCTCGTTTCGCAGCCTCGTGGCCAAGCCTCGATTGATTTTTCCTGGTGTTCACCTGCTAGCGCCGCGAGTATCGGAATTCCGCCTTTCTCTCCCCTTCCAGGTGACCCTCCCCCCGCCGACCCCCGGCCCCTTCCGCGTTTAATTACGACACCTCGCGCCGCTTGATCAATTAACGCGACTCGAGCCGAGAGCCGCGGCAGTCGCTCGCTCGGAGACGTTGCCCGCGCGAATAATTCGAGCCTCGCGGCGCGTAAGGCCCCGCGAACTCGATGGCAGACTTCGGTGATCGTCGCTGGACACCTTTTCGCGGGATTAGAATTCGCAAGACCCGGGAAATTAGGCATCGATATTTAAATAGTTTGCTTGCGATCGTATATTCGTCTCGTTCGCGAAATTAACCGTTTGGCTGCCGACGTATTTTTTCATAATAAGAAGAGCAACATAAGAAGAGCGCGATAGCGTTCCTCAGCAGTCAAACGGTTAATTCTTTTTATACACATTGCGCTTGCGACAGCCGCATCCTTCCTTAACGCTGAAACCATCGAGTTCTTCGAAGCGACCGGTTTCGCAATTTTTGTCCCAAATTCGCTGATATCGTTGAGATTTATTGTATCTTTCGTAGAACATGTAGCGAATAAATTAATTTAATAATAATAATAATAATATAATATAATAATAATAATAATAATAATAATAATAATTTAATAATTAATAAATTTTATTAATCGAAGCAATGCATTGGAATAAAAATAATTACCGGATGGTCTAAATAGAATAAAGATTTAGAACAATAATCTTTGGCCAACTCTATCGAATTCTACGATGTTTCGTGCCTCTGTTTTCCTCGCATTGCCTCATTGCCGAAATGAGAATTTCCGTTCGCGTGCAATCGTAATTTTATCGCAATTTTTGACGTAGAATCGTCGATGTTATAAAGACGCTTCTTTGTAAGGTCCGAAGAAATGCAGTCCGTAATTCTGATATCGCCGCGCGAGATCCAATTGCTTTCCGTGTCCGGCAGCATTCGTTAACGTTTCGAGAACGCTTCGAGCAAAGCGTCGAGCGACTTAACGGGGACACACCGTGCGTCTGATCACACACCGTCCCAATCCCCTGCGACCCATTCCGCTCGAATCCGTGCGGATCACGGCTGATCCAACAATAACAGAAACGGTGGAGCGGCATACATCGGACGTCGGCACTGCCGTGGAAATCGGTTCTGCTTCGGGAGAACGGAGATTCCGTTTAATTTCTCACGGTAATTAAGCCGACGAACGCGCGTCGTCGTCGATGATAACACGGCCGGCGAGCGACCGGACCTACAAAAATTAATTAACCGTGCTTCTTCGGTCACTCTGCGATGTGAACCTTCCTTTCGCTTCGACGAAGTCTGCGAAGGAACTGTTAATTTATTAGTCTGCGGGTCTTTGTGCAACATGAAAATTCGTCTTATCGATGTACGGTAACGTCTCTCTAATTGACGCTCAGATTGTCCACGAGAATGGACAATTTTGGAAAAGGAGATGCGATTATTCGAGCCTCGCGCCTTTCGATACCCTATTTTTATAGTTGCCGATGGCCAACGATTATTCGCGCAATCTGAGCGCGAATTAGGGAGAATAGTACATAAATTGTATAGAAAATATACAGTAATGTCTCTGTAATTGACGCTCGGGTTGTCCACGAGAATGGACAATTTTGGAAAAGGAGATGCGATTATTCGAGGCTCGCGCCTTTCGATACCCTATTTTTATAGTTGCCGATAGCCAACGATTATTCGCGCAATCTGAGCGCGAATTAGGGAGAATAGTACATAAATTGTATAGAAAATATACAGTTAATGTCTCCCTAACTGACGCTCGGATTGTCCACAAAAATGGACAATTTTGGAAGAGGAGATGCGATTATTCGAGAGTCTCGTGGCTCGTTTTCGATTGTCAACAACTACAAAAAGAAGCTGTAAGTCTCGAATAATCGTATCTCCTCTTCCCAAATTGTCCATTTTTTCCTGCACAATCTGAGCGTCAGTTAGGGAGACATTACAATAGCATAACGGAGGAGTTAAATGACAACGTATTGTGTTGGCCAACGCGTCGTTGCGTTTTATTGCCCAATAGATGGCAATGACTTGATGAAAATTGATGACGCCAATGATGAAAAACGCAGTGACTTATTGACCGATCCAATACCTTTTTCTTCGAATACCGTTTTGTCGAAGCGAAAATGACGTGTCAGTATCCTCGACCCTTTTCGTGTCGGTCGAAAACGTATCGAAATGATACCAAAATCATGCTGGAACAGGTCGACGTGATTCGGCGAGGTTTAACATAAACGTTAAAAATACTTCGTGTAACGATTAATAATTATATTTTCACATATATTATAATCGATACAAACAATTCTCGAATGTGGCACCGTTCGATAAAGATTTAATCCAACCGAATCGTCGCGAAGCGATCGTTCTGTTATCCGAGGAGCCGCGTAACCTATTCATCTACCGTAGAATTTTATTGCCGGTATTCTCGTGCCTCCACGATCGATTCGAGAAAGTAATATCCGATCATCGGTTTAGGATAGCCGCTCGCGCAAGTAAAGATCGCGTCTGCTTTCCTGGACCGGTTCGACCGGAGGAGAGGGTGGAAGAGCTGGAAACGGCCAGGCCTCGGTGACAGAGCAAGAGCCCCGAAAGGGTGGCGAGACTAGCGACAGGGGGTGCAAAGAGATCCGGGGCGGCGAAGAAGGGAGAGAAGGAATAGAATGGGGTGGGAAGAGAGGGATTCCGCGGGAAGAGAAACAGGCGTGACAGGGGAGCTAGTGGGAGAGAGCGGGAGAACAAGAGAGCGAAAGAGAGAACAAGAGAGCGAGAGAGAGAGAGAGAATAAGAGAGGGGGAGGGAGCGGCTGCAATAAGAGCAGAAACATCGGTGCCAGATGAGTGTGCCGTGCCGTGAGTCATGCCGCATTCAGTCCTCGACTTTTCTCTCCCCGCAATAAAACTCGGTAATATTACCGGGGTAATCTGCCCCGTGGGTGCGTCCGGTTGCGAATTCACCCGCCGGTAATTAAAGTCTCTCTCCTCCTCCCTCCTTCTTCCAGCAGTCTTCTTCTCTCCCGTTCTCTCTCTCTCTCTCTTTCTCCCTCTCTCTCTTATCCTCCGTCTCGTCCTCCCGGCCCTCCCACGGTCCTTCAGGGTTCCAGCCGATACGCGATAGGAGGACGCGTCGCCGGAAGTTCTTCCATGCAGCCCTGTATCGTCGCACGGCGAAATGAACTTTTTCTTCCTCATCCTCGGCTCGATGAACAGCCTCGTCTCCTCCGGCTCTACGACGGGGATGTCGGCTGCGGTGCCCGGGTTCGCCGCGACCCGCAGTGTTATTTTATCAATTATGTACAATTATTCTGTGCCGATGTTATAGGCTGAATTGCTGAACTTGCGAATAAATGTTGTTCGATCGAGGAGAGGAGATTCTCCGGGAATTCTTTTCGGAAAAATTGGTGGATCTTCGTTAGACGCGGACGCGTTTATTTTACGGCTGGCGGAGGAGACTTCGTTGCTCGGGTATTTTTCAAGATTTTCCCTTGGAAAAAATAGAGTACATTCTGTAAAGTATGCACTTTTAAGCGAGACGCTGCTCCAGGGAAAAGCACCGTTCATTTCTTCGGGAAAAAATCCTAACGCGCGCTTCGAAATAATGGGCTTATTTGGGAGCAAAGTCTATGCAATTTATCAGGGAAAATTCCGAGAAATCTGGTTTCTTTTGGAGTCATTAATCGGACACTATGCTACTAAAATATTAACCCCGTAACACCGTAGCGGACGGGCCGAATCGGTAATTTTAATAACGCGAGATTAAACCGGTGGCGGTTCTCGTCCGCTCGCGTTCGCATCGGAATACGAAATGTTTCGCAGCGTTCCGCGAGCGGAATGGCGACCGTCGCGGTACCAGACGCATTACCGCGAGATATTAGTGTAAAACGGTGTCGACTGTTCAAGCACCCTTTCCAGTAATTATTCCGTCGCGCCCTTTCACGGCGATTCGCCCGCGACGGCGGCGGAACGCGCCGCGGACGATCGAACGTCCGCGTTATTCACGCTCTCCGACGATGCTCTCTCTCTCTCGGCAACCATAACCGTTCGGGCTCCTGTTCTTCCGACAGCTTATGCGACGTGTCTATCGCACGCTGCTTTCCTGGATTCGTCTCGAAAATTGCCGAACAACGCTCGGTTAGGCCGAACTACGATAATGCCTCCCTAATTGACGCTCAGATTGTGCACCAAATTGGACAATTTGGGAAGAGGAGATACGATTTTCCAAGCGCTCCATCTAGTTTCTATAATCGTTGACAATCGGTAACTATAAAAATGAGTGGCAAGGCTCGAATAATCGTATCTCCTCTTACCAAATTGTCCAATTTTGTGGACAATCCGAGCGTCAATTAGAGGGACGTTATTGTGTACTTCGTCGATTTGTTTTCCAACGAATGACCGAGACATTTTTGTTCTTTGTTTCCCGAGGTTCGTTTTCCGTCCACGATTGTTGCCACAAGGATCTTCATTCTCCAGAAAGTCGAGTTTGAAAATTCATCGGATACGCGCGCATTTGGACGCGGTTTGATTCGCTTTCCCGGTCTGTGAAATCGCGTCCAAGTGCGCGCGGATTTTCAGCCTCGATTCTCCAGGAAACGAAGCTCTGTACGAAGACAAATTTTATTCCACGCATCCGGCACAGTTTCATATAAGAAAGCACTCTCTTCTCGGTTGCGCCACGATTTCCCGAGCACCCTGTACAGGGTCCCAAAAATGTCTCGCAATCCGAAAGTGGCGGGTTCCTCGAGTCATTCGAAGCAACTTTTTCCTTTACAAAAATTTTCTCCGAGGCACTATTAAGGAGTTATTAACGAAAAACAGTGACCAATGAGAGACGAGCTCGGCTGGCGCGAGGCGACCGAGCCAACGAGCGGAACTGGGCTTCGCGCGCTGGTTGGCTGGGCCGCCTCGCGTCGGCCGTACTCGATTCTTATTGGTCACCGTTTTTTGTTGATAACTCGTTAACGGTGCCTCGGAGAATATTTGTGTAAAGGAAGAAGTTGTTTCAAATGTTCCGTGGAACCCGCCATTTCCGGATTGCGAGACATTTTTTGGATAATAAGTATCCTAGAAAAGTACGTCTCTCCGACGCTCGAAAAGAACACGCGGGAATACGAAAAATCCTTGGAATAATTATCGTGTACGCTGGAAAATTAGCGGATCCGCGCTAATGATCGACGAAGTAACCGATTCTCTTCTCCCCACGGCGCTTTATTTGGCGCGGCCATCTTTAATCCTCCGCGGTCGTAAATGTATTTAAATGCGCGGGCTTCGCGGCCGTGAACGGCGCGCGTGAAAAACGTAATTACCGCGTCGTCGAACGGTTTATCCGGGACGAAATCTCCGCGAAGCGGAACGCGTGTCCATTCAGAAGGGATTACACGAGCGTTTAGCGACAGCACCGCGACGCTAGTCGGCCGTTAGTCAAGCCCGGGCCACCCCTTTCGCGGAGCCGAATTGCACTTCGACGAGAGGGCTGGCCCAGTAATCTGCCCCTATTCAGTTCGCACCCCTAAAACCCAAAGCCCCGCGTGCCCCTCGCGCCGACCCGCCCGACGACGCCCCTATTGCTGCTTCGGCCGCCGTATCATCTCGCTCGCCGTTTTTACAAATAAATTCGGAACGCCCGAGAAGAGACGGCTCTCGTAAATTACCGACGGAGACAAAGAACCCGGCCGCCGAATTTCGTTGGAAATTATTTCCGAAACGATCTCGCACCGTGACGAACGGTCTTCTTCGCGCTCTAAGCGTTCCCAGCGAGGCCGCGCGTTTTTTGCACGAATTATCCGCAAAATCTTGGCGACATTATACGCGACGATTCGGGCGGGTCGTTTAGGCCGAGGACAACGGAATTACAACTTTTTGTTGCGCCGCGAGCATCGTGGGAAACGTTGCGGATCTTTTTGCGCATGGCGGTGTATAGTTCCATGATTCGTTTTTAGGTTATCAGATATTTATTTTGCTGTATTTTATTTACTTTTTCGTTTTTGTCTTTTACTTCATTCGAGAACGAATTTTATGTGGAAGCAGAAACTCGTTTGTTCCTAATACATTAAAACGTATAAGTAGAAAAGATCGTAGCTAATTTAAGGATGCCTTTGGAAAAATTCTGAGACGCTGAAATTATTATCGGAACAAATGGATCGTCGTCGAAAAATGTCTGACGCGTGAAAGGCGTTCTAGGAATAATTGTAATCAAGCGAAAGACGCTGCAAACAAAATTCTTTGTTCGTTAAGAATACTTTAAAAAAAGAATCCTAAAGCACTGAAATCGCAACGGAGATTAATATTAGCCGCTCTGATGGCACTATGGGAATAATTGGAGTGCAACGGGAGCACGGAAAAATGTGTACAAACAATGGTAAAAATTCAAATACCAAAGAAAGGAATTCCAAGCTCTGCGAAATTCCTCGCGGGACGATCTTCGATGCGGAAAAAGGTGTTTCAGGAAAAATTCTGACGCTTCGCGGACGTCGCGGATAGAAAATATGGACGCCTAGAGGGAGATTGGGAGCCGCTGGCCTAGATCGCGGCAGATTATACGGCTTTTAAATCTGCATACGCATCGAAACGTCGATTCTCATAATTCTCCTCGGTCAAATTGAATAGAAAGGCACCGGTGTCTCGGGCCGGCCGTGGCGATCGACGGTGTGACCACCTCTTCCCTTTTTCTCTCGAATACAGGACAGGTTCCCCGCTCGTCCGAAGTTTCATTTAAAACAGGTTCCGGAGCGCCGTTGGCCTTATTATTAACCATCGACGCGACGGCGAGCGTGCGGGGCACACCGCGATGCAATTTGTCGTCGGCGACGGCCGTTCGCGGTTTAATGTCCCGCTCGATCCGTTTAATAAAATCTTAATAGCGTTTCAATCGGCCGGTGCCCACCGGTCCGACCCCTCCCGCGAAATTCCCATAGTCGCGTTCGCGCGGACGGACTCGCGTGAAAATTAAGCGGCCCATACGTATGTACGTTTTGCACGGGAAAAAAGACACGATCGCTTCTCCGGACACTTTTAGAGCAATTTACGGCGTCGTCGACACGTCGGCAGACAAATTTTTCGAAACGAAGAAGCGCTCGACGATTTCACTGTCGCGCCGACGACCTCCAAAATTCCATCGAATTGATATAATTTGTCGAAAGAATTTTTAACGTGAAAACTAACCAATCCGTAAAACCAAGGAATTCAATTAAATTTTAAATTCGATCGAAATTAACCGTTTTACTGCTGAGGAGCGCTATCGCGCTTTTCTTATGTTGTGCCAAAAATGCGAAGAACGCGATAACGCTCCTGTTTCTTTTTAATGCCAAGATTGCGGAGAGCGAAATAACGCTGCTCTAAATCGCTAGAATTTGTGCTTACTACCAATTTTATTCGCAAAATTAATGAAAACAAATTTATGTAAATAAGTGGTAACTTTTAATTCTTGTTGTTGCAAAGCGATACAAGTGAGTTTATCGTATGAAAAGTGTATTTTTTCCCATACACGCGAAATTAGTGCCGCAGTTTTGGCATATGTCCGAAAAAATAGGTCAGCAGCCAAACGGTTAATCGAACGTAATAGATCGTCGTAAGAATTGCTTTTCGAATCTGAGCAAATAACTCGATGTTGCGAACGATGAAAGCACAGCTTTGCAATCGGGGAATATTTTCGCGAGAAAATACGCGAATCGTGATATAAAAGGTACCGGGATGATCTGTGGTGATTGCGATTCGGCAGAGATTTCCGGTATAATTTCCCGCGAATCATCGTTCATCTCCGTCGAAAGAATATGCTCCGCTAACGACGCGAATATTTAGTCGGAACCGCGGCGGCGACGGCTCCGCGATTAGAATTCCTTTTCAGTTTCTCGGTTTTCCATTTTTCTTGGACGCGAACGCTTTCTTTCCTTGGCACTCGTGCTCGGCAACTTTTGATCGTCCCGACGAAATTTGAATATGTTTGCGAGTTCGCACGATTTACGGGGCCTTGTTCCCACCGTCTATTTTCCAGGTCTGAAGTACCTTCATTCCGCCCGGATTTTGCACAGGGACATCAAGCCGGGAAACTTATTAGTGAACAGCAACTGTGTACTTAAGGTAACTATTTCACCCGTTCCAGATTTTTTAACTTTGACATAATTGCGACTTGCTTTTCCAACCGATTCCGATCATGCTGAAAAATCTATCGTCGCCCGAACTCGGTTACGAAGACTTGCAAAATTAGACCCGCGTGCCTAAATACAGTAATGTCTCCCTTACTGACGCGCTCAGATTGTCCACTAAAATGGATAATTAAGAGGAGATACGAATATTCGAGCGTTGCGGCTCGTTTTTATCATTGTGGACAATTTATAGCTATAAAAATAAACCGCAAGACTCGAACAATCGGATCTCCCCTTCTCATATTGTCCAATTTTGTGGTCAATCCGGGCGTCAATTAGAGAGACATTACTGTAAGCGCGGAAACTCGCGGCAATACGATGAAACACCGCGATCTAATTTGGAAAAATTGAACGCGTCGAACCGCTAAAAATCAAAGCTGCAGATTGCGAGCAAATTCGCAAGCTTTCTCGCGACGCGGCAGATCGACGATTCGATCGAGAAATCGTCGATCTAGCCGCAACGTTTCGCACAGTTTCGCCGAAGAGTCAACGATCGGCCGAGTTTTCGAAAAGACGCCCGATCGAAGACTGGCTCGCAGCGCGAATAATTCGTTTGTGGCCCAGATCTGCGACTTCGGACTGGCCCGAGTGGAGGAAACGGACCAGAACAGGCCCATGACCCAGGAAGTGGTGACGCAGTATTATCGCGCGCCGGAAATCCTGATGGGAGCGCGATACTACACGGACGCCGTGGACGTTTGGAGCGTCGGCTGTATTTTCGGCGAACTCCTTCGCCGGAGGATCCTCTTCCAGGCACAGAGTCCCGTGCAACAGGTTAGTCCTTTCCATGGTTGAATCATTAACAAGTCTATTATCGTCCCGCCACGTGTCCCCGCCAACGATGAGAGATTCATGAAACACCCGGGACAATTTCTTTCGCTGTCGCCGCGTGAAAATCGCTGACGAGACTCGAAGGATTTCCGCCGCGACGCCCGGCGACTCTCGGGATTTCTGTCGCGCTTCCAAGACGGATCCCCGTCCTACGAGTGTTTTACCTTGGTTCCGTTCGAAACCGCTCGTACATTCGCCGGGCTAAATGGAAATCTACGCGTTGAAATACAGGGTGTCTCAAAAATGTCTCGCGATCCGAAAGTGGCGGGTTCCTCGGGTCATTCGAAGTAACTTTTCCCTTTACAAAAATTTTCTCCGAGACATCGTTAACGAATTATTAACGAAAAACAGTGACCAATGAGAGGCGAGCTCGGCTGGCGCGAGGCGGCCGAGCCAATGAGCGGAACTGGGCTTCGCGCGCTGGTCGGCTGGGCCGCCTCGCGTCAGCCGTACTCGATTCTTATTGGTCACTGTTTTTTGTTGATAACTCGTTAACGGTGCCTCGGAGAACATTTTTGTAAAGGAAGAAGTTGCTTCGAATGATCCGAGGAATCCGCCATTTCCGGATTGCGAGACATTTTTGGGACACCCTGTATAAAAAATAAATCCTGCATCGCGGCGATTTCTATAAATCGCGAAGTTCTATAAAAATCGGGTCGGAAGTGCATGCTTAATTTCATGCTCTTCGATGTATGTAAGTCGGTCGTAAAGCCTGGTTATAGCATTCGAGAATAGTCTGGAAATGAAATCGATCCGGTCGTATAACTCGCCGCCATTAATATTTCTGACATAACGACGCCGGGAAGAACATTGGGGCAATAAATTCGATTCGGCGATTAATTTCATCGAGATCTCGGCTGTATAATTTTGGGAATTGAATTAAGGAAAATTCGACGCGGCGGAAATCACGGTAGGATCGTTTCAGAAAATCCCGACAAAATCGAATTAACGATTAATGTAAGAGACGGTCGCGGGAAGGGTTGATACTCGCGATTAACCTAGCCGGACCTAAGCGATGAACCTTAACGTCGCGATAATGAAAAAAATTGTTAAGCGAGGGCCGATACGATAGTATAGCAATATTTTTGTTATATTCTATTTTATTCTATTTTGTAATGTATTATATTCTCTACAATATTGCAGTCGTTACTGATATGATAGTATAGCAATATTTCTATTATATTCGATTTTATAATCTATTATATTCTACAATATTGCAGTCGTTACTGATATGATAGTATAGCAATATTTCTATTATATTCTATTTTATTCACAATTTTACAATCCACTATATTTTACGATGTTGCAGTCGTGTTACAAATCACATACGGGATGTCCCAAAAGTGTCTCGCAATTTAAAATTGTGGGTTTCTGAGGTTATTCAAAGTTACTTTTCCCTCGGCAAAAATGCAATCCGCGGCTAACCTAACCTCGTAGAAACGATGTCGGGCCAAACGGCCGTTAATATCAGAAATCAAACATTAGAAACGGGTTAATTATCGCGGAGTCTCCGTTTGAAAATTGTCCCGGCAAAGGTTTCCGGAATCAATTGCAGGAAAATCGAGGCCGGTACAAGACCAGTTCGGAAAAGTGCCGGGTGAAGTCGCGTCAGCGATCAAAGCCTGGGCTCGGAAGAGAGAGAGAGAGAGGGGGTTGGTTGACTTTCACGATTCGTTTTCCGCCGGTGGCCGTCGTAAAACTGTTTTCAGGATCTCCTTGGCGTCGCCCGTGGGTCGGTAGCCGGCATCCAGCGCCCAGCCCCCGGCACCCTCTCCGATCCCGGCAGGCTCTCCCCGCCGATCCCCCTCGATCCCCGCGGCTCCCCACGGAAAATGACCGCGTTATAAACTCTCGCACGTACACGTTCGCTTGCAGCTGGAGCTGATCACGGAATTGCTGGGCACGCCGAGCCCCGAGGACATGAGGTACGCGTGCGAGGGTGCGAGATCCCACATGCTGAGGCGTGCACCGAAGCCGCCCTCGCTGACGGCCCTCTACACCCTCAGCAGCCAGGCGACGCACGAGGCCGTCCATTTGCTCTGCCAGATGCTAGTCTTCGATCCCGTAAGTTTCTACCGCCGGCACACGCACACACCCTCGCCCTCTTAAGACCGTGGATTCGCGGTGCCGACGACAGTCCTCTCTCCCCCCCGTCGACACCCATCCACGAGTCCCCCCGCGGGTCCACCCGCGAGTCTCGCGTCTCGCAGAGGGGTCGACGGGCAACAAGATTTCGAGCCTCTCTCGAATTCTGCTCCGAGGAGACCTTTCACGGCCGGAATCCTTTATCGGTCTTCTCGCGCTCTATCTTTTCACACTCTTTGCTCGTACTGTTCCGCTTTATAAGAATCTTAGCATGTTTTATTCCGTTCTATTTGCGTGTCTCGCGCGCTGCTGTCTTCTCCATTTTTACAGATTCACGGTTACTTCGCTTCTTTTTCCCGTAGCGAAAACGATATTTTGTAAGGTATCGACGGAGACTGTCGTGATCAGGTAAAGATATTCCAGCGAAAAATCCAAGAAAGATTCCGCGTTGTCGAATTGACGGAGGGTACGTCTCGTTCGAAGCTCGATAAAACGATGCAGAAAAATCGTGGATCAATTTCTGTCGGGTCGTTGCAAAGCGGAAGCTTCGATCTTCGAATCCACGGGAAACGCGATCGCGAACAAAATTCGTCGATGGTTTTGGAGACATTTCAATCTCACGGTATCTCTCGGACAGAAATGTGCCTCCAGTCTTCTGTCCGCTGTACGACGAACAAACTTAACGTTTTCATGTAAAAAAGTTCGTATATTTTTCGCGGATGAATTACCAGCGAGTAGACAAATTTAAACAGCCCCGATTTTCTCTGATCGGTGAATCGATTACGAAGGAGAATCAACGTAACAAGACGTTTCTGCGACATTCGGGCTAAAAACTGTGACACGAACGAGTTACGTCGAGCCAGCGAGAGTCGAAACGAGCCCGTGACGATCGCAAATTAACACTATGCCGTCCGCAGATCTTAGATATGATTCTTTCGTTCGACGCATAATGGCATAATAGCTTGGAAATTTTAGATTTTAAAAAAATGTCGAAGATGGCGGTAATACAAATTCCTAAAATTAAGATACGTCGTCCAAGAATTTTCATGCTTAATTCTTAGTTAAATAAGCACAATGCTATAGTTAGTTTGCTGCCTTTTAACACCCAAGAAATATAGTTCAAATGTTACTTCGGTTTTTTGAAAATGGCACCTGTTGATTATTTGTTTGCGACAAACGTTGCAGCTTGCAACAACGCGTTGTTTTCGTCTAATTGAATCTTCGAGGCGTTCTCGTGCCAGCGAGTCGGAACATTGACTTCCCTTTCGATCGTGCAATGTCTCCCTAACTGACGCTCGGATTGTCCACAGAAATGGACAATTTGGGAAGAGGAGATACGATTATTCGAGCCTTACAGCTCGTTTTTATAACTGTTGAAAATCGGTAACTATAAAAACGAGTTGCAAGGCTCGAATTCGCAAGGCTCCTCTTCTCAAATTGTCGATTTTTCTGGACAATGTGAGCGTCAATTAGGGAGACATTACTGTACGCGTCCGACGTTTCGTGTCCGAAGTGGAAAAGTCGACGCGAGCGCAACATTTTGCACGCAAAATCGCCGAGGGTGAAACGCTTCTATTGGTCGCTCTTACGAATTTAATCGTCTCGGGATCCTTTCCTTCGATTCGTCGCGGTATGAAAATATTCCGTCCGTAAATTTCGAGCTGTTGATTATTTGCTTGCAAATAATTAAAGGCAGTTTTAGGTAAAAGCATATTTATTGAACACACGGAAACACAAGATCTAATATACAGGCTTGCTCGTAAGAGCTTAGAGACAACGAGTGTACTCGTAAGCTGCTCACAGACGACTGACTAAAAAACGCGGAAGACACGCAAACTGTGGGTCGGAAAATCCTTAGTGGTCATAAATAACCGATCCGCTCTCACGCCGCGTGTAACGGACTTTCGAGTCAAAATTTGCTCGACTCGAGTCGACGCGCGTTTAGCGCTCACGCGCCTTGCAGATGGACCGCAAGGGCCATCTTACCTGAAAAAAACGGACAAGGCCGTAAAACATACAAAGTACCCATTTTCAGTAGCATCGAAAATGCCAGACATTTACACAAACGCTGTTTCGAGGAGGGCGACTTCGCGATTTCGCGATTTTTTACGGCAAATCTCGGAGAGCGAGCTTAATTGATCCAGACATTTACAGCACCAAAGTGGTACCACCGGCATACAACGGATAGTTTTTGCATGGCACCAGCGTGGTGCCACCGGACGGCATAGTGTTAAGAAGCTTTATAGACAGTCGAAAGATGGACAACTTCGGCGAAAAAAAAAGAAAATCCATATCGTTGGTAGAAAGTAGCGCGGCGAGGTTCGAAAGTCGGAGATTCGGAAATCCCTGGTGGTCCGAACGATCGAATCCACGACCCAGGTGACCTACAGAGCGTCCGCGTCCCGTTGAATTTATTAATCGATAATTCATCGGTCGGACGAAGGGAGCAATCGCGGTGCCGGTCGTTAATCCAAATCCGTCGGATCGATCGCCGGGAGAACGAGAGAGCGTCCCGTCGAATTTATACGTCCCGGTCCCGGCACCGGCAAGCTCGCGCGCTTTTTCTCCCCCGTGTCCCCCTCCGTTGCCGTCGCACAGCAGCAGCAGCAGCCCCCCTTGGCTGCAGGGAGAGTAACACGGTTAACTAGCCTCATAAATAGCGAGGACCCCGGGTCGGGTCTCTCTCGGGCCGCCGCTCCGCGCCGCGCCTCGCCGAGCCGCGCCGTTTTCGACCGGGCTCTATCGATCGTTCGTTGACCCCGTTCCATGAACTTCCCGCAGGACAAGAGGATCACCGTGGTGGACGCCCTGGCGCATCCTTACCTCGACGAAGGAAGGCTCAGATATCATTCGTGCATGTGCACGTGCTGTTACACGACTAGCGGTGGCATGAGACAGTACACCGGTGACTTCGAGCCGGACTCCTCTCACCTGTTCAACGATCTCTGGGAACGGAGACTCACCACCGTGCAGCAAGTGAAAGGTGAGCGACCCCGTTGCTTTTTTTGGGAATTCGATCCCTTTGACGCACCCGCTGCCGCGTCGACCTCGTGTCGATCGTTTCGGAAAATTCGAGCACTTTGTTCCAGCGAATTCACGTTGGAAAGTCGTGGTTGCACGACGTTGATTATTATTACTGTTCCCGACGTTTCTTTCTTCGTTTCGAGCGGTCCGATCAGAATAGGGAGACGCGGTAGATTCGTTGCGCTTCAAATCGGAGCCCACGCAGGGGTGGCGACGGTAAGGGGGAAAGCGTAGAGGGGGTATTTTGGTTTTAACCCATTGACTGGCAACTACGAGATATCTCGTAGTAAGCGTGTGTACCAAAACTGCCAGCTACGAGATATCTCGTAGCGGGTGCTGCGAGTTTAGATTGGCTACAAATGGCTATTTGAGTTAGGAACTATTAGAAAGGATGAATGAAAAATGCATATAGCGTAGAGAACGTATTGATTATCAATAAAAAGATACTGTAAATGCCATTGCAATACTATATCGGTAACTTAACCCTTTGCTATTTATTCGAAGCTATTTCAACTGAAAATATAAAATTATTTTTCTAACTTATAGTGTTTCTATTTTATATGAGAAAATGCATTTTATGCATATATGAAAATTGACTCTTGGGACTCGCGCAATAGTTACACTCTTGACAATTTTTCAAATGTAAACTTTGTTAATATCAAAATTATCCTAAAAGGTGATATAACAAATATTAGCGGTGCCTCAGAGTCGCCACTCGAGTGCAAAGGGTTATTATCGCAAGCAAAGGGTTAGTATTGATTATCAATTTAAAAAATACTGTAAATGCCATTGCAATATTATATCGGTAACTTAATATTATTATATTTGGTAAAACTTCATGTTTTTTCTTTGAAATAAAACCGCGGCACCCAGGGCAAGACGCGCTAAATTTGCGTGGCAGTCAATGGGTTAACCTTTATAAAGTCTTGGTATTTAACACGTTGAGCGCCGCGTCAGTCACATATGGGTGACACTAATTTTTCACCAATTTTGAAAATTCATTTTCATTGTAACATATTGGAACAAACTGAATTTGACTAGGACCTTTCGGATGCGAAAGAGTTCTAATGTCATCCACTATGATAAACATTAACTTTCTAGTTTCGGTTTAATTCATTAAATCGCTTTGACCTCGTGGGAATTGTAGTAGTTGATTGTAGGCGCTGAACATGTTAATGGAGCAAGAAACGTGCCGAACAAATTTATAAAGGAAAATACAAAAGGATTGATAGTTTTTTTTTTAGACAAGATTCGCATAAGTTGTTTCAAATATCGCGATCGAAACCGGAATACCCCCCTTAGTCGCCGATAAAAAAAGTGCGAAGATCTCTAATCGGTTAGATCATCTTCGAGGTCCAACATCATTTAGTTGTCATCTTCAAAATCCTTTTGGAAAGACGATCGAGAGAATTGGAAATTTTGTTCTTATACTCTGCAAAGCTTCGAGAGCACCGACGCATGTAATTTGTCATTTTTCAAATTGATTCATTACTATTTTCGCAAGAAATTATGGTTTATTGATTTATTAGTTTCGTTATTGTTATTATATACTCTTGCTCGTGTACTAGCTGTTGTTTTAACATTGTCTCTCGCATTCTATAACAAAAAGTTCATTCTGTTCAAGAATAAACATTATTATTATTATTATTATTATTATTATTATTATTATATGCGGTTTCGGAAATGAGACATGTGCGTGTTCCATTTCGCGAAATGATTCACGGTTCTTTTTATAAAGTTCGCTCGAAGCACCGAACAAGAAAGCATCGCTCCAGAAATATTTGAGATTTTCTTGTTTTTTTAGGGAAAATGATGAGCGCGCAAAAGAAATGTTCGATCTCATTCTGCGAAGCTTCCAGAGAAAGAGAGAGAGAGAGTACGAAAATACATTCGTTTTCCAAAACAATCGGCCGTCTTCCCGAAATTCCCCGAAGTTCGCTGTACTTTCCGATGCGCGAGAGGTCTCGCTCGCCTCGCCCACCGACAATAAGATCCTACGACGAAGATAGTTCCCGGGCGAGAATAGAAAATTAATTAGCCGCGAGAATAGGGAAAAGGTAGAAAAGAAATGTTGGTAGTGAGTCAGAGGCTTATTATTAATAGCGTTGCGTCCCGGACACACGTGGCACGTCGCGCGGCGACGAGAACAATGATGCGATAGACTCTCGCGTGTGCTTAGAACGAACGGCTCCAACGCTACGATAACCCATAATTTATCACCTGACCAGGGGACCGTGAAGTTAACGTATGCCTTTTTTCCCCCGCCCCCCGTAATCGCCACGAAACTGGGTAACTAATATCGCGGTTAAAAATTGCGGCCCGCGTCCGCGCCCGCGCGAGCGCGCGCGCGTACACGTTCCTAGGGGGTTGCTAAGGCCGGATCGAACGGTTTCCCCGCGAAAAAAAAAGAAAAGAAAATAGGTTTGGACCTCGGAGAATTATGCTAGGGCGTTCCGGGAAATATCGCCGACTTCGGAACTGTAATGTACCGTCGGCGATAATATTTTTCAGCGAATTATTTATATCCGAGATCGCAAGCTTCGCGTCGTCCATCGCGCGCTCCACCGAGATCAAGTCTTTACACATTTATTCGATCGGATCGATCTATAATGCCGGTGCTATTACGACAGGGGAGAAAGCACCGTTCGGAATCATAGTAATTAGGCTTGCGGATCTATCGCATTCGCGATAAGAGCGAGTAAGTGGAATCTGAAACGAGTAGGTGCGGGAATTAAGTCATTTTTGTGGAACATTCGTGTACGATTTTCAAGCGATACAAATAATTGTAAAAGATCGTCGAAGGAAACGGTAATTATATGTACGATAAATTTGTTCTTAATCGACGCTCAGATTCTGCACAAAAATGGACGATTTGCCGCGAGGCTCGAACGATCGTATCCTCTTTTCCCAAATTGTCCATTTTCGCGCAAAATCTGAACGTCGATTAAGTTTATCTTCGGCTAAACTTTCGTTTTGCATAAAGATCCGCAGTCAGGCTGTTTGAACATTTTATGAAATTGTTGTAAAGCGTTGCTGATAACACGGTAAATTCTCCCTAATTTTCCTCCGGCTTGCAAACAGAAATGGACAATTTGGGAAGAGCGGATACGTTTTCATAACTAGCGGCAATCGGCGAGTATAAAAATTGTGCACTTTTGTTTACAAGCTGAAGACAAAATTGTGGAGAATCGACTGTACTTCTCTGCAAGATCTGTTGCAGCCGACCGAAGCGGAGCTCCCGACGAACAGCTCGCCGCGATCGGGAGCTCGTCTTCGATCGGACGGAACGATCGGGAGCCGCTGCCTGTGCAGCCAGTTTCTCACCCTAAAATCGACGGTTGTCTGTTTCAGAGGAAATGCATAAATTTATAGCGGAACAACTGAATACATCGCGCGTGCCGCTCTGCATAAATCCGCAGTCCGCGGCGTTCAAGAGCTTCGCAAGGTAAGCCGTAGGTGGCGGATCGTTCGGGTTTCCTAAAACGATCGATCAATGAAATCTAGAGCCGGTAGCCGAAACGACAATGTCACCGATAGAGACTCGGAGAGAAAGAGAGAGAGAGTGTGAGAGAGAGAGTGAGCGCGCGCGCGAGAGAGGGAGAGGCGGTTCGAGATCGCTCCGGGGGACGAACATTTTGCGGATGCGAACGATCATCGCAATATAATAATCCGCGGTAGTCGAAGCCTCTCTTCGCGGACTTTTCAACCCCTTCACCCCTCCGTCCGCCCTCTCCTGCTCGTCCTTCCAGCAACACGCAACCCTCGTCGTCGTCATCGTCATTTTCCTCTTGATCGCGCGCGATTCACCTTCGCCGACTCCTTCTCGCGCGCGCGAATATTCCGGCGCGGATATCGAGAGGATCGTGTTTCTGAACGATTTTTTTGGTGGCCGGGGTGTTTCCGCTGCAGCGAATCACGCGATCTCGGCGATAGGGGTGGCGGATCGAGCCAAAATGGGTGAGCAGTCGATCGTGAGAATCTTTTAATTTTTGAAACTATCTCCGAGGCACGTGCGAGAGCAGAATTTAGCGAACCGAGATTTGGTTTTATATTTTTGAGTTCGAAATTATCGAAATTACGTGTTATTATATTATTTATTATGTTATAATATATATACAAAAATTTTATATATAATCCAGAAATTATAATTATAATATATATATATTTTATTGTATTAAATTTATATATAAAAAAATTTTATATATAATCCAGAAATTATAATTATAATTATTATATTAAAATTATAATTATATATTATTATATTACATTTCCCCTGTCGGGAAGGATCGAATAAATTTCTTAATTCGAGCATACAATATCGTAAATTAAATTATAAGATGCAGTATTGTTTTCGTTAAATTGATCGTGAAAAAGATAGGAATATTCGCGTAATCGACGTATCCTACAACGAACGCGGATAACTTTTTAACCGACTTAAAGGGGACGAACGAGACGCGTTCTATTAACAAGTTTCATAATTAAAGCGTACCTCGAAAGATCTGCGGTAATGGAAACAATTCGAATCCTCGGCGTTTTTATTCGTTCTAACCAACATTCCGGATGAAACAAGAGCGAATCGCGACGGCTCACCCATTAATCACGCCTCACCCCTTGACTCGATAATGATCGGAAGCCATCAATTTTTCTGAAAATTGATTGGCCAACGGTACAACGGCGATCGCATTTATTAAAGCCGAAAAACCAATCGCCGCCGGTTTGATTGACACCCGTAGGGTTGCCACGTGCGAAGCACCCCTCTTATGGCTGCGCGTGCACATAATCCTGAACACTGCCTCGATATCGGAGAGCCTCCATAGCCGCCACGGAATATTCGCGATGCTCCGTGGGAGCCGCAAACCCGGAGGAGAAAGAAAGAAAGAAAGGAAAAAAGAGCACATTTCGTCGCGCTTTGTAAATGGCAAAGAGGAAGCGAAAAGGTTCGCGGTTGGGGAGTGCGCACCCTTTTCTCTCTTTCTCTCTTCCCTCCCTCTCTCTCTCTCTCTGCTCTCTCTATATTCTCTCTCTTCTTCTCTCTGTGTCTGTCTCTCTGTCTTTCTCTCTCTCTCTCTCTCTTCTCTTTTCTCTGGTGACAGAGATAGGAGCCGTAAGGACGAGCCGGATTGAAAAGACGGCACAAATGAAATCGGAAATGGGGAGAGACGCGAGGGAACGGGGACAGAGAAAGAAACAGAGGGAGAGAGAGAGAGAGAGAGAGAGAGAAAGAGAGAAGTGGTCGAGCGTGTCGCGGACGGAAATTAAAAACCGCGGAGGAAACAGTACGCCGCGCCGCAGCGGAGAGGGGAAGGATCGACCAGGGGAGAGTCGAGGGCCGGAACGATCGAAACCAGACAGGAGAAACGATCCTTTTGTCCCGGACGACCCTAACCGGGATCATCATCCTTGCCGTTTCTCGGCTGCGGCCTCTCCTCCTCCCCCGGACACTTCCGTGGGAAAAACGATTATGAATGAACCGCGTATCCGGCTCTCGCGTTCCCGCGCGTGCAAGCCAACCGTGCCCTCGCGATCGATCCATCGATCGGCACGAGATTCTCACACCCTTCTCTCCCGATCGAGCCGACCGACGACGAGATGGTGGACTTTCTCGTACGAATCCGCAGAGAGCTGAAAATCTTGTCGCGAGTCGCGCGATCTATTCTTAACGGTCGTTCCGAAACGGGGCCGACGATCGAGGAGAATCGTCTCCTTGGAAACTCTTTGAAAATTGTTCCCGACGGCACCGGGAACAACGATCGACTGGCTCCGGCAGAAGATTGTTCTATTGTTTTTTTGTATTTTTTTTTCCTTTTTTTTTAAATAGTTTACTACGACAGTACTAAAAAGTACTATAACGCGATCGCTTCGATCGAGTCGGACACGTTTTTTGTTCACGATTTGATATTTTTAGCGAGCGTAAAAGCGCTCCAACTACGGACCCATAGAAGTCACTTTTCTCCACGGTTTCCACTGCCAAAGGCCAAAGCCCACCATCTCCAATCAAACCGAAGAAAGTACCGCGCTCCCTCCGCAACGTCGCCCGTTTTCTAGCGTTTTAGCCTCGATGGACCAGCTAACGGGAGAATCGTTTCGAGAATAATTTCCCCTCTCAAACTGCCGAACGCGACGTTACGGGGGGAACGCCGTTGAAGCCCACGAACTCTCGCAGCGAGAGAAAGAGCGAGAGCGAGAGAAAAAGAGAGAGAGAGAGAGAGAAGCATGGATAGCGATACGAGCCCTCGAGAGAGACAGAGAGAGAGAGAGAGAGGATCGTAGAAGAAAAAGAATTTGTCGACGGTTCGATTCCCCGAGCCCCGAAAAACAAGTTTAAAGAGAGAAAAAAAAGGTTCAAAGATTGCGCACGAAGTAGAACAAAAAGAAGGCTTATATATCACCATAATTATTTTGATGACTGATTATTGATAGATATGTAACAATAATGTCTCGTGTTGGTTATTGCCGTCAAGTTAGAGCAAGCCGATCGCCGACCCAGCGCCCTGCGCCGCGTATACGTACACGTTACCACTACCAGTACCGAATCAGCTATCTACTACCACTGTCAGCTACTATCGACTACTACCGCTATCGTCTACCACTACTACTACTACTACTGCTACTACTACTACTACTACTGCTACTACTACTACTACTACTACTGCTACTACTACTACTACTACTGCTACTACTACTACTACTACTAATACTATTACTACTACTACTACTGCTACTACTACTGCTACTACTACTACTACTACTACTACTACTACTACTACTACTACTACTACTACTACTACTACTACTACTACTACTACCACTACCGCTACTACTACTACTACTACTACTGCTACTACTACTACCAATCGTGTTACGTCTCCTCCTGAACGAACCGAACGAACCGAGAGTCAGCGCTAGTTCCGGACGCGACCTCGCTCGCAGAGGTACTTGAACAAACCATTTTAAGAAATCTCAAACAAGTAATGAAACAGTAAAAATTAGTTAACGAAATAGTGAAACAAATAAAGTTGAATTTAAAGAAAAGAAAAGATTAAAACTGCCGCCTTCTTCTTTACGTTTTGTATTCGATGATATACATATATGTATACATATATACATATATCTTTGCTTATAGTCTCTTTCGTTTGAGTTTCCTCGACCTGGTTTCGTCGCGTTTCTCACAATATTCTCTTTTCTTTTCTTTTCTCCATTTTACCTCTTATCGGGTTTTCGCCTTTCGTTCGTTTGTTTCTTCTTCGTTTGTCCGTTCGTCGTTTCTTCGTTTTATCTCTACGTTTATTTTGTTTTCACGTCGTACGATCGTCGTCATGACGCACGACACACGCGCCACCACGCTGTGTCGTCCTACCATACCTCTGCTTTCTTGTTGCAGTCTGTTGTTCGGAGGAACTGTGGTATGAGTGTGTGCCCGTGGCATCGCCGGTGTTTGTCCCCCTCGGACAGCTATAATTCGATCCGGGGAAATTCGCGGGAATTTCGACGACATATGAAATATTCGGTATTTTCCGTCGACGCGGAGAGAAGCGGACAGAGCTTCCGGCCGGCACAGTGTCCGCGCGCGCGCGCGCGCCACGTTCGCGACCGGAATACGATTTGCCGGCCGAGTGTGTACACTGTCGGCCGAAAGTTTCGAATCACCTCGCCTCGTCGAATAACCACGTTTAACGAACAAACGTTTACGAAAATCTACGCGGAAATTTTCCGCGCGGCAAAACGATCGCCGCGTTTCCGAGGAAAATTCGGGAAAGGACCGGCGGTGCACGGAATGCGTGCGCGCGCGCGCGCGCGCGGCGACGCGGACGTTTCTTCGCGGGGAATCTTTTTGTCACGGGGAGCGAAAAAGCGAGAGCGTTTCGCCGGCGAGGCCAACAGGCGAAGAGACGCGAGAGTCGCCGCGCGTGTGCCGCGTTCGCGATCATTCGCGGTACATACGTTACCGGACGCGCGCGCCAGCTTTCCCGCCGGAAACGGAACCGCAACCGTCGCCGGATAATCGGGTTTCTCGACCGAATCGATCCTCGAAGGTCCGCCAGACGCTTTCAATCTCCGCATCCTGCTACGCGCGATTCCCCGCGCCGCTTTCCGACCAATTCTCGTCCGTTAAACGATGGCCGCGCAACCGGAACGAAAGACGAAAAGCATTTTATCGTATTTTTTTTTTTTGAACATCATTTCGCTAGATCGAATTGTTCCTAAACGAATCGTTCGTACAGAATAAAAATTAACGAACCGTCGACTTCATTTGGAGCCTTTTTAACTGTTTATAGTTTGCGTTGCTCGAAAGAGCAAGCCCGAGACGCTCGTACAATTAAATCCATAGATTCGATGCATTAAAAGCTGAAAGAGTCCAGTCCATTAAAAGCTTAGAGTCCAGTTTATTCAAATATTTTCCCGCAATTCCTTCGCGCGAGGATTCTTCGCGCGCGAAACTATTTCAAAGCGATCGAGAGCGTGTGTTCCTTCGCGAAACAGCGTCGATCGAACGTCGGAAAATCGGGCGCCGCGGAATCGGTAGAACGGGGAGCCGCTTTCGAAACGGTAGCATCCATCGTTTCCAAGACGAGCGCGGCGGCTAATTAGCGCCGGTTTCGCGCTGCAGGCGATTAACGGAGTCTTTAGCCTGGTAATAAGTAATAACGCGCGCGATTAAACGCGGCGCGGCGGACTTCGAGCTCGGTGTTCCTCGAGCAATCAACAGCCCGGGGATTAAGATCGAGAAAACGTCCTTCTTCGAGGATCGAAGGAATCCGGACTGTGTGGACACCTTCGAGGATGCCCGTGAGATCCGTTCGCGTTTCGATGTCTCTCGGCGAAGAGCGAGAGACAGCCCCGCGAGTGCGCGCGAGTGAACGCTGGCGCGCGTGTAAGTAGCTTATACGAGTCTCTCTGTGAAAGTGGTACATGTAAATAATGCTGGACGAACGCCTGAGCAGAGCACTTTGGTCGTCACGACGAGTGTACGAGGGCCTGATCAACCATGCAGCCTTCAGCCGAGAGGGAACGGGTTCGGATGGAACGCGAGACCGTCCGCGACCGCGGCCCGATTCGTCGATACACGATCGATAGGCGAAAGGACGCGCACCTGCTCTCTTTCGGGGCCGTAGATCGCCGTGACCCCTGGGAAATTGCCCCGACGCCCACGCCGCGGTAGAACCTCGGTAGTTGTCGCGCGCTCGCCAACGAGCGAGCTTCTTTTAATCGAATTTAATCGAACTTATTTCTTCGTACGGTTAGAAACACGTTTCTTACAATACGGAACACCGAAAGCTAATGTTAATATAATACAGAAAGAACCTCGGTAGTTGTCGCTAACGAACGAGCTTCATTTAATCGAAGTTATTTCTTTATACGGATAAAAGCCTATTTCTTACAATACAGAACTAATGTTAATATAATACAGAATCCGCGAATCAGCGATTTAGACGAACTAATTCGTGCGAGCTCGCGTTGAATTTTGTGACATCGGATGCAAAAATATGAAGCGTCTTCTTATCCGCCTCGAAAAACGAGTTGCGCGAAATATGTCAAGCTTGGTTTTGCATACGTTTTAAAAGTACAACGTCCCGATTTTAATAAAATTATACATCCTATAACAGCGTAAAAATGCTCGAGCTACTAGTAAGTAATCAGCAATTTAGCTGCTCGCGTTTCAATGGACGAAGCGAAAAGTTACTAAAAGTCGCGAAAATGAAATTTGTCGATGAACTAGCGAGGTCTACCGCGCTCTCCTGGACCTTGTCCATCCACCGAAACGACCTTCCACCGCGATTGGACGTTCCCGCTGGCACAATAACCGCGATCATTCGCTAAGAAGAAACGTAATCCGTCAACGGCCCTCCCCTCGCTTTTTCGACGCGATTTTTCTGCCGGATCGTCCCGGAGATCGAGGAGATTGCGAGGCGAAAGGACCGTGGGTTTTTCTCCTGCGGAACCGGGACACGTTCGATCGTCGATTTCTATCGGATTCATTTCCCCCCGCCGCCTCTACCGCCATCGAAGACCTTCCAGATTATTTTTCATTTCTGTTCGTACGCCACCATCTGTCTGTTTTTGTCTCTGTCCAAAGCTTTTTCGTTGGTCCTGCGAAGGTTGTACGGTACAATGGTAGACGATATTACCGCCGGCACAGAAGAGAGTAGGCTCGGCGAGAATGATTTTTGCCCGGGGAGACGACGACTGCCGTCGCTCCGCTCCGCTCCGTCTCGCGCCGGGTCGCGGTTTTTCGACCACGGCTTGCAAAGCAGGCCGCCGTCATTCTCGCGCCTCCGCGACGCCTCGGGGCTTTTCGGTGGGAATTTCGCGATCGTCGGATTTGCTTTGCCGAGCGCGCGCAACCGAGGCCGGGAAAATCTTCGGTGACCCGGAAATTCGAGCCCCCGCGCCTATCCGACGCCCCTCGTCGCCGCGCCGGAAAAAGTTTGCTCGTTTGCGGAGGGCCGCGACGCGACTACGAGATCCGATAAGAGCGAGCCCGTTATTGGCTCCTTTCCTTGGTCAGTCCCGTCGGGTGGGCGCCACCCCGATACCACGGGAACACGAGTTCCCCGTCAAAAATCGAGGCACAAAACGCTCCCGGGCGAGCAGCAAAATTTCGCGTCACGCGCTTTCCGTTTCGACGCTGCCCTCGAGATCGCCGAGTATTTCGCGACGAAAGATGACGTAGCCGAGATCGTTCGATCATCGAAATGATTTTCGGTGAGATATACACGCGACCGAAACGAAACGGCGAAACGCGACGAACGTCGATGTCGTGCGAAACGAGAAGAGGTCGTTGCTCCGGTCGGCCGGAATAAATTGAGAACCGCTGGCCTTCAGACCTTGAACTTGCATCGCCGAAAACGTGACTCGCATAGTTCGCTCTCGGGACACCCGAACCGCCGCGGAGTTTTGTCCGGGAGGATCTCGCGTCGGGCCCTCGGTTCCCAGAATTAGCACGCCGCTGCAACCCCTTCGCAACGCCACCCCTTATTTCGAAAATATCGCGAGCTCGGGACAGACGCGTCCAGCCCCCCTCCGATCCCCTTTGATCTTCCATATTTATCTTCTATTTCTTCCTTGCCTCCGGGGCCGCGAATCCGCGAAAAGTGGGCGCGGGCGCGGAGGAATTCCCGCGCGCGCGTTTAAATTAACCGAAGGGGCTAACGACTCGCGCGGCCCTTTTTGTCTCGGTCGCGGCGGTCTCTCGAAGTCCCGAAATAATGTCGAGGGTCCGGGGGCGGTGCGTGGGGGCGGGGCCAGCGCGGCGGTCGGGCGGGACCGCGAGGGAGTGGGGAGCGCGTCGTTTTTTCGACCGGTTTCGCTCTATTTCCGCCGGAGCGCGATTTTTCTCGCGAACTTGCCGGAGAAAGTATCTCGCGAGAGAAGGTGGCCGGGCGGGCGACGCGCCGGCGGAGGTGGGACGGCGAGGAGAACCGAAAGAGAGACGCGACGAACGCGCAGCGCGCGAACCGAAGATGCACCGAGTCGGCTGTCACCGACGCTGACAGCTGCATGGAAATCAGACGAAGCGTTTTTCTTGTTTTTGTTCAGCTCCAGACCTGTCGGTCACGACCCCTTCCGGCAACGTAGCATTCGAAGAGTCGACGCGCGCGCGCTCCTCGGGCCGTCTGGTGGGAAGAAGAACGAGTTCGAAACGATTTCACGTCAGAAACGATTCTCTGGTTCTTTGTTTCACTCGATCCGACAACCGGGAGACGTACGCGCGGCTCTTCGAATCGATCGTCACGAGAACGCAGAGCGTTTCCTCGCTCGAGAATCGAAACGTCCGCGCGACGGTAGACACACTTAGTAGCTTGGAACCTGATTCTACAACGACTCGCTTGCCCGTCGAATTCGATCGGCCGATCGAGGCCGCTGCCCCCTCTCCCCAAGGTATTGCAAGGTGCGAGGGAGGGGCCGTGTGGGCGTGGGCGTGGCCCGGAGTCGCGGTGGAGCGCTCCGACTCCTCCCACCTTGAGCTCGAACGGCCGATCGACTTCGTTCTCGACGTTAGTCAACGATCGGACACCCGGTAGAGCTACCGATCGAGCCACGGCGATCGATCGTTCACCCCATTAGTCTGCCAATCCCGTAGGAATCTCCAATACACCCCGGCTCTTGGCCGAGGCTCCTCCGCCAACGACATTGACTCCGCCTGGTCCCAGTTGATTGCTCGTTCATGGACCCTATGCACACGTGTCTGTATCCCGTCCGGTTTGCGATATTCAGTTGCTTTTGTCCGTTGCCCCGCCCATCGCCACGCCTACTCTCCTCCACAGCCCCGTCTCATTCGCATTCGATTGCAATTCGACGCACTCGAGATGTAGCGCCGTCAGAGCTGGGTACACGTCGAACTGTATCGAAAATAGTAATTGAAATGCTTTCGTTCGACGCGCGTTTTTTAAGACGTAGGTGTTTTCCAAATGAGCAGAATAAACGATTTAATTGTTAAATTTAAATTTAATTCATTCAATTATAAAGGAGAGATACAAATGAGAGAACAAATTAATCGTAAAATTAGAAATAGTAATTATCTCCGGACCAAGGACGTTCTACGTCTATTCAATTTTTTTTCACCAAATTTGTTGGATTACGTTAACGTAGACCAGAATGTTTCAAGACTCGGTTCGTGCCTCTAGATTCGAGAATGTTTAAAAGTTCTTGGTTTCGAAAATGGGCGACTGTTTCAAACACTATTTTACCCAGCCCTGCGTATCAGAGCCCCGCCCCTGCCCCCACTCCTGGATTGTTTAGCCGGCGGAACTCGAAGTGCCGAGGCAAACGCTTTGCAAAGCTCGTCCACGGAAAGAAAGCCTGTCCGATAGCGAGGAGCACATTGCACTTTCGTCGTGTACAGTTTCTTTTAGTGTTCGAGCCTCCGAGCCGGTTCGTCGAGCCAACGGATCAACGTCAGGAATCCACCGACGTCAGGAATCGCCTTGAATCCGCGACCTTCGGGATTCGTTCGGCGGAGACACCCCGTTGACCTTGGCTCGAGGATCCCGCCGGAGGACCGCTGGACCCAGTAATCCGCACCGACCGAACGGACCAAAGAACAGCGACGGAACAATTTGGAAGAACGTCTCGAATGGTTTGAATCGTATCGAGGTATCGAAGAACGTGAAATGAAAACAATAAAAAAACAAAAAAACAGCGACTTTACTGGGTCCCCCGAGTCCTAAAGACGGCGTCGGAGGCTCGAAAGCGTAGCCATTTTATATACATATATTATATATACCCGGGTCTTTGACAAACCGTAAAGAATGACAAGAGCGTTTAGATAGAACAGAAAACAAAGCAAAAAAAAAGTATATAAAAAAAAAAAGTATACCAAAGAACAAATTTCCCCGCAACAAAAATAATCAGCCTCTAATGATCTCTTCGTACGACTTGCAGCTCCACGGTGGCTCATCCCTCGGAATTGCCACCCTCTCCTCACCAATGGGAATAAAAACCTCGTCCGAAATCACTATCACAGCCTACCTGAGAATATTCGCGTCACGCGAAGATGCGAAGATGCAAACTTAGAGGATTTCCGACAGCCTGAAGAGCGGGAGGGAGAGTGGGTGGGAGGGAGAGAGAAAGATATATATATGTAATATATATACATATATACACACACATGGAGAGAGAGGTGAGGTAGAAAGACTGTAGACAGGGAGAGGGAGAGGGAGAGAAAGAGAAAGAGAGTGAGAGAGGGAAATGTATTGGTAAAATGGTAAAGTATAGAGAAAGAAAGGAAACGGGGAAGAGGGATAAAGAGAACGAAAGGTGGAGGGGGAAGCGAAGGAGAGGCCCGGAAGTTGGACGACGAGGAAGACGGGGGACCGGAAGAGGAGCCGAAAGGCGAAGAAGCCGCGGAGAGAGAAGAGCCAAGAGAGACAATAGACTGCTGAGCACTGTAGCCTCATTTTCGACTAGCCGATATATATATACATAGACGTGTATGTATATAGATATCTCTATACATATATACATAAATATTATACATACCGTTGTATACATACGAAAGAGATGGAGGGGGAGCGAGAGGGAGAGAGAAGAGAGAGAGAGGAAGAGAGGAGTCTTATTTAGGAAGAATGGATGAAGTAGCCAATTACGAAGATTCGAAGAGCAGCCGACCTGCAACAGCGGAAGCGCCAGGCGATCAGAGCTTTTGAGGGTGATTGCAGCGAGCGAGAGAGAGAGAAAGAGAGCGAGAGAGAGAGAGAGAGTGAAAGAGAGATGCGAGAGAAAGGGAGACCGTGTAGTCTGTAAGAGAGAGCGTCGGAAAGACGGGCCAGTCGTTTATTATTTTCCTTTCCAAACTGTTTTTCTTTTTAGATTTTACACACTTCCTGTATGTATAACTTGTACCGAACACACACACGGTCGCGCGGACACATAACGGCGAGATCGATCGATCCTCACGGGAGAAAGCTGGCCTGAATCGTTCCTACGTTTCGTCCCCGAGATCGCGAAAATCCCGCGAAAGCTTCGAGTCCGGGGATCGAGAGAGCCTTCTATTGTGTTCGGGACTGCGAAATCGATCGCGGCGAGGTTTGTCCGTGATCTCTGCGATCGCGCTGCAACAAGAGAGGTAAACAGTCCATTTGTCCAAGAGGAACCGAACGGATATGTTCGTTCCTCGTTAGCTGATTTTCCTTCTGTCTCTTTCCTTTTTTTTTAATTCGTTCGTTCGAACGTAGATTCTTCGTAGCGATTTTAAGGTAACATTTACCGAGAAAGCAAGTGGCGATCAGATTCTTTGAACTAGAGTAAAAGAACGGAGCGGTTTTACGATTCCATTTTGTCTTAAGATTTTACGTTTCTATGCGTAGTTTTCGTTTTTAGCGAAAATGACTTTGAAGATGTTCGTTTTTTCTATCTTGCTAAATCGAGTCACATTTTTGCGCCGATCCTTGGACAGCGCGGGTGGGTGCAGTTTGATCCGAGGGAGGGGGGGAAGTCGTCGAAATTCTAATCAATCGAGGATCAGCTGGAATCATGATAAACGAATCGATCCGTTTAAGAGAACGCGGCAGTATATATATATATTCTGAAGTTTTATTAACATTGAGAGATCTCGCGCTTACCAATAAATAGAAGCGGAAAACGTTTACCTTGTCGAAATAAACCGATAGAAAATTGATCATCGATCGACTCGGGGTGAAACGTCCCTGACAGAAATTAATCTAACGATACGGTATCGGCTCGAACACAGTAAAAGGTCGCGACCGAGACGGGAAGGGAAAGGAATTTTCGCAGAGTTTATTTAACGCGGACATTTCTCTCCCCGTTGCGTCTCGCGACGCACGGATCTTCACGAGAGCGCGAATCGGAACGCGTTTCGATGTCGACGAAATTTTGCGTTCGAGAGAGCGTCGGATCGATGCGACCGACGACCGGGGAAAACGCGAGATCGAATCAGGAGCTAAACGAGAGGCCCCTTGCTCCCATTTTGCGGCCAGTGTCCCGCGACCCTAGCTTTTACAATCGGTTCGCGAGCGTTCTTAATTGGCGCGACCGTTTGGCGACGCGAGACACGACCGAGTCGGTTCGCCCAAGAAAGGAGAAGAAGCTGACCGGAGGAGATCGAACGGAAGAGATCGAACGGAAGAGATCTCCGGCGACCTCGAAGCCTCGGCCGACCTGAAACGAGGCCTCGAAGACGCGGCTTGCGCCTTCGACCGGCGTCATCAAGAACTTGGAATCCTCGTCCTTCGTCGAATAAAATGTAAGAGCCGTTGCTGTACGCGACACGAATTCTGTCACGAAGCTTACATTTTGTTGCTCGGGAGATTCCGGACCCCGCGCGGAGCTGAAAAGAGGATTGCTGGGTCCGATCGGTCGCCAGCGCAAGTATCCTTGGCCGCAAGAAGTCAAAACGCCGGAGGCTTCTTTCCAGCTGCGAACGGAGATTTCGTCCCTTCTCGAGAGCCAGGAGGCAAAGATCGACCGATCCGACCGTGGTGGATCCAGCGATCGATCGGATCCTCCGGGACTAGAATCCGGATCCTCGAATCAACGAGGAACGAATGCTGCGCGGGAGCAAACGGGAGCCGACCAATCAACAGTTTCTTCCTTCACCAGCCAACCGCTCGCTGCTTCGCGCATAGATCGTTCGATCGGCGGTCGGCTGGCGACCTCGACGGATCCTCGATGGATCCTCGAAGGCGATCCAAGGACCGAAGCGTCGCTCTCGGATCGAGAAACCGAGCAAATGAAAACCGTACGATCGACGGACGTCCGCGAAGCGTCTCGGTCGACGCCGCGAATAATATTCGACGAACGAAGAGGACCTGGAGCGACGCTTCTTCGTCTTCATCATCTCGAAGAAGATCGTTATATTCGCCGTCTTCTTCCCGAGGGAGCCCGAGAATCGCGCCGATTCTCGACACTCGCGCTTGGATCGCGTGATCTATTCCAATGAAAAATGCACTGCCGACAGATCGCGACCTGGAAGCGAACGTCCGCTTCGAATGTAAAGAGAGTGAGAGAGAGAGAGAGAGAGAGAGAGAGAATTGTTCGAATTGTCCGATATCGTCTGTACATAGCAAGCTTAGCTTCGTTTCTCCGATCACGAGTCGCGAAAACGATGCCGCGGCTTCGTTCTCTATTTAGCGGGATCGATCGTTACCGATCGAATCGATCTTTCCCCCAACCCCCCCGCGAGGATCGACGACGAGGATCGTTCTGCGCAACGTCGTTCGTCCATCTTCGATTTTTACCAGTAGATCATAGTTTACGATTATAGTATTCTTACCGGGGCTTGAGGACCGTTCTAACAACGCCGATCTCTAATTCCATTATAAACGCGTCTTTACGTTCTGTACGTATAACAGGCTCGTTCGTTCCGTTAAATATCCTTTTTTCGTCGCAAGTGAGAAAATCGGCGCGAAGGCCAAAACGTTCAACCGAAATATAGGCGATAGTAGAAAATCTTGGTTCGTAACGAAACAGTTGCTGGAATAAAATAAAATCGAAACCTAGACCGTCCGATCTCGACGCGGATCCTCGCGTTACGGAAAAAGACGTTATTTCCTTCCGTTTTCGAAATTTCCACGAGCCGCGATTCAACCGCGATCTATTCGCGACGCGACGAATCGGACCGTTTGTAAATGTTTGCAAGAGCAATCGTCGAGCCCCGATCGAGACGCGTCACGGAGCCGAACGAAGGACGCGCGGCGCCGTTAATTACGTTCCGAGTGTGATTTTAGTTTAAGGAACTTAGGTAGCCAGTAGTAGCTCGCGAGAGGACGCCGGGTTCTCCCAGGTGTCGGTCAGCGACTCGAATCTTCTTTCTTCGTCTTTCCTTTGTACCATTTCGCGCGACAACGAGACACCGGCTCGTTGTTCTTCGATCTCGACCGATCTGTCGGGCTTCGAAGCGTGTCCCTAGTTTAAACGATACCTTTATCGAGTACTTTTGTAAGCGACTCGTCGAGCGGAAAAAGACGAAGCCGATCGGACTTTTCCCTTCTCGGAATATCGTGAAGCACTTTCGAAGATTCGATCCGAGGACGTCGAGCGGCGAGGATCGATCGTTCTCCCGACGCGCGACGATCGATCGCGGTGTCCAGGATCCAATCGGGATCCACCCGCGCGCGCAGATCATCGAGACTCCTTCGGCGAGAACACCTTCCGCCTCGATGTCCTCCGTTGCTTGCTTTTTCACCCTTCGGTCCCGCAGTCGGTTCCTTCATCGTCTCGGCGTAGTTGACCGCTTCTCCCATCATTTGTAAATAAGTCATCGAGCGACCACCGTGTACATAACTTTTAGCATATACTCATGGAGACTCGAGTGCGCGATTCGCGAAACTCGCGCCGCTACAGTTTCTTCCCTCGTGTCCGATCGTTCCGGGACGAGGATTTTGTAATTTTCGCGCGGCAAACTTCGACGATCGGTTTTCCTTCCGCTTCGCGAAAATTCCAATACCGGTAAAGACTATCGCCGTGCCTTCCTTCTTTAGCTTCTTTCGAACACTTGAAATTTTTTAGTCCACGTACACGATTATTGTTATACCGTTTTTCTTATCGTTCAGAGTCGAATGCTTGATATCCGATCGAATCAATTATCAAAATTTCTTAAACGGTCAGAGGCAAAATCAGAGTTACCTGTACTAATCTTCTTTCAAGGGGTGACAATCTTTTTATTCGTTTACACGAATGTCTTTGTATTTTTTAGACACTCGCGTGCGCATCGTACACGCGAGGAGCATTCGATTTTTTAAAAATCAGATCAAAGACATCGTGCGCGTTTTAATCGTCGAACTTCCAGATTTTTACGTCGTGATTCGAGAAACTTTTTTATTTTTTGAACGGTCCTTCTTCCATGCTAGATGTATCGATCGGTTCTGCCTTGTAAATAAGATCCAAATTCGACTGTTTCTTTTTCTTTTTTTCCCGAATGAAAACCGGAACGAGATCGTCTGGAACGGGGATCGTCGAAGTTCCGCGGCCGATTATTCGCAGTTTAATCAATCCCCGCGGATTGCGAGGAATGAAAACGAAGTACGTAGATAGGAGTGCGTGCATGTGAGAGAGAAAGGAAGAGAGAGATAGAGAGAGAATGAAAGAAAGAGAGAAATGTAGCGTCGATGATCGATCGAGTACGTGTGATTAATGTTTCCTATTAAAACTGAGAGTAAAAACAAAAGATCGAGGTAACACGTAGACGATTACTTAACGCGAGGCGAAACTTGTAAATACATAGACTCATTTGTAGCTGGTCAGTTGGTAATTTAACGATGCGCGTACACACTGAGAACGAAAGAGAGAGAAAGAGAGAGAAAAAGAGAGAGAGCGTGTGCGAGTATACGTGTGTTTGTCCTATGCGGCGTGTGTATGCAACGAGAGCTGTTTCTCGAACGGAGAAAGCTAATGCGAGAAAGAGAGGAAAAATCGAAAACGTGACGAGCGCTTTTGGAGAGGACGCGTACGAGCGTGTGTACGCGAGCATTTCTTTTTTTCCTTCGACGTACGTTCACGTTTTCGCGAGCGAACGCACTCGCGCGCGCGAATGCGTCCGCGTGTGCATGTACGACGGTTTTGTTTGTTCCCGTCGACGTGTACCGACGGGACTGTAAGTGAATAATAACTGGAGGCTAGGTGATAATGCATTAAGTCGTGTAAGGTACCTACGTTTATAGATAATGAGTAATTAAGCGACAATTAAACAAAAGAGAAAAAAAAATAAAAAACTCCACGTATACTCCAAACACTAGCGAATATGCCTTCATTAATGGAAAGTGGCTGGCACGGGTTCCACCGAAACAATAAAAGTTGCGCTGCGGAAAACGACCGAGTGGGAGAGAGGAAGAGAGAGAGAGAGAGAGAGAAAGAGAGAGAGAGAGAAATGTAAAGAGACAACAAACGTGCGAGAGAAAGAGGAGAGATCGCGTTGTGAAAACGACTGGAAAACCAGTGGTTCTCTTGTCTCCGGTCACTGGCACCATCATTTACCGCCACCTCACACCCTTCCCAAAAGCTGTTTCTTTCTTCTCTTTCTTTCGATTATTTTTTTTTCTTTATTTTTGTTATGCTTCCCCCCGTGTTTCTTTCAGGTTTCTCGCGCGGCGATCTTTCCTTTCGCGGTTTCCTTGGTTCACGGCTTTCGGAGAGACAGATCTCGCGATCCGAAGCATCTTTCGACGAGATACGAAGCGAAACGTTGAAATTACAGGCTCGTTCTCGTGTTATCGAAGGTACACCGTGGACGGGGTCCTGGCGATTCGACGAGCAAACGATATCCGAAAACGATAGACCGCGGGCATTCAATTAATTCGACTACCCTGACGTAAATCGACGAAACGTTTCGACTGTATCTGTATTGCGAATCGACGAAGATTTCAAGAGAAAACGCCGTCCTACGATTCGTGGCAGGAGAAACTCGTTTGCAAAATCTGCTCAAAGTCGAGCAGTGCGAAATTTTCGTTCATTAAAATTCAAATGAAATATCTAGCGTAAGTAATAAAAAGACTAGGCACAAATAATTATACCAGGTAAAATCGTTGATTCGCCAACAAAACAGATCCAAGCTCTAATTGGCACGAAACACGACGAAATCGCAAGCACAAGGTCCACAATTCTGCCGAACATTCGAACGTTCTACCCTCAAAAACTACCCCTTAAAATTTCAAAAAGCGACAACACAATTACAATATCGAGCATCGCAGTCTGTCTCTCCGAGATTCGGTACGATTTCCGATCGATTCGCGGCGGCCAAGAATCGGGGCAAGAGGGAGAAGGGGGCACGCGAGTCTTCCTCGATCATCGATCCACGTCGATCCGGCGGATCGGTCGTCGATTTCCGCGCGCGCAGCGGAACGATTTGTGCAGCGCGTGATTCGCGACGGAGGACGACGTCGCGATGAGAAACATTCGTCGTCGGTGGAGAGCGAAAAAAAAAGGGAAGAGAAACGAAAAATGAGAAATGTCTAATTTGGAAGATACGCGAGGCGACCTGTCGTTAGCAACTAAGAGGCCTTAATATATTGATTTCTACGGCGGCGACACGCGTGTCGGTTCAACATTTAGTCGTAAAACACTTTAGCGTAGACGATATGCATACGATGCAACCGGGATTGCAACGGTTCGGCGCGAGTAATCGATAGTACGGGGCACGATCCACGAGATTAGATCAATTTAGCGAGTCCGGGGACCCTGCGATCCACTCCCGTGATCCTCCGCGGAACAATTAAGCCGCCGAAGCTCGGATAGCTTCCAGTTAGCAGCGATTATTCAATCTTTCAATTAGTTCTTTCGATGAAAGCGACCGTAATCTTCGTTGCACGCTCGGCAATCGTCGCGGACGATGGTTTAATCTTTTCGGCGAGTTTTAATGGTATTCGACAAATTCGGGACAGACGGTGAGGGGATTTCAGAGGGATCGTATAGGGCAGAGTTTAGTAGTTTCTCTCGGAATTTCTCGCTAGCGTTCCGACCCGATTTTCAGCTCTATTTTACAAAGTTCGAAAGTTCGATCAGAGAACGGCGCAGGATACGCTCGGATTCGAGAAAGCCGGAGCCGATCGAAGCGAAGGATATCGGGCGTCGATCGCAGGGTCCCAGAGTCGAACACCGAAATTAGGCGGTTCCCCCATTCTGCGACGATCTGGTCTCGAGTTGGGCCATTTTCGAGCTCGAATCGCCCTCGGTTCGTTAAAATGAAATAACAATAAAAGTGGAGGCGAAGCAAACGGTACGCCGTTCCACCGATTGTCATTCCTAATTGACGATTGCGAAACTGTCTTTGCCAGCAACTTGAGGGCCGAACAGACGAACCCTCGCGAGCCAAGGACCGATCTCTAACGATCCAACGAGAAAAACGATCGACCGATCGAACGTCGACGCGACTGCGGCGACGCTATTGTAAACGTTCGAAATGCCCGAACTCCGGGACCGGGTCGCCTAACTTCGACCAGCCGAAGGGACATCGGCGCGGAATGACGACGAGCCGCCCCATCTGTACAGAGACATCAGTTTTCCAGGCGTGTTTAGGCGTGTGCTCGGCAACGTCGAGAACAGAACAAACGAGACGAAGAAACCTAATAACCTAACTAATATCGTTCGCACGTGCCACGTTTACAGCGTATCTCATTCTAAAGAAGACTCTACCGGTCGTAGTTCTTCCCCTAAACGAAAAGAAGAAAAAAAAATTTGAAAACAGAAAAACAGTTTGCGTCAGCACTGCCAGTTTGTCGTTGTTAACCCGCGAGCGAGCGAGCGAGAGAGAGAGAGAGAGAGAGAAAGAGAGAAAGCCGCGTTCCATTCGATCTCTAACAGCGACGATCTATCAAAGAATCTTCTCACCGAAGCACTCCCGTTTTCTTTTCCCGATCTACTTCCAGCGATCCTTCGATCGAGATCCAGCTTCTTGGAGAGTCTAGCTCGCGTCCCTCTGGATCTGTACTGCTCGAGCTCGATTGATTGCTCAAGGCTGTTTCCCCCACTTCTCGGAGGAATCGAGGGCGGGGAGCCGGGAACGCTCCGCCCACTGACCTTGAGCCGGCAATTGGTTCGCTCAGGAAAGATATAGCGGAGAGAAAGAGAGAGGGAGCGCGCGCTCTCGGAAAACGCCCCTATAGTCTGCTTTCCAAAGGAAGAAACCGAGATAACGTCATCTCTTCTGAAAAGTTCTCATTTTCGCACTGGCAATTTTTAATTAGAGGATCTTTCTGCGGAATAGAGATTTTTTCAAGCAATTACAAAGAACAAGAATTTTCAATGTAAACGTATTTCCTCTTTTTAGTCACTTTAATAAGTCGAATATAGCGCCACGACATTTTCAAATGTATCGAACTCGACAATGTCCACGTTATGTGCGGCTTAATTAGACGCTGAAACATCCGAGTATACTTGTCGACGAGCCTGGTATTTTAATCGAGTTCGCACACGCGAGGCTTCAATTTATCGAGGGCAAAACTTCGGGACATTTCGTTAAGATGGTACGGAAAAATCCCAAAGATTTTGTCGCAGCTGATCAAATATTTACGAAGTTCCATTTTGGGAATCCTGCAGGAAAATGGGAATTCAACACACACACACAGAGCGAGATCTTGAACGAGTCCCCTTCCAGGGGAGGCAGACTACAGCGAGCGAGCCTGTATAAAGTCGAGAGTAGTCGGGTGGGGGGTGGAGTAGCGGTGTCAAGCACCATTGTTAACACTCGCGAGCGATGTAAATATTAGCGCGTAACCTCGAGATAATTCGCGTACCTTGAAAGTAGCCCGAAGCCTTTTCACAATTAGCGGTAACAAAGATATGGGGAGGGGAGGGAGTGCGAAAGAAATAGGAAGGAAGGGAGGGAGTGGGAGGGGGTGCGGGCGTACCCCGACGAATATAGCGAAGCGAAGAACCGAAAAAGGAGAAACGGGAGGGAGAAACGAAATCCGCGGTAGCCCGGGTGGCCAACCAGGCACAAAATGGAGGAGGAGGAGACAGACCTCACAGCTACAGTTGTACATATACATATAGCTAGGCTAGGTTTACCAAGCCGATTATGGTTCTAAGGTTTTACTCGTGTTAGCGAACTGTACTTAAAAAGGCGGGGAGAATGGCGAGCACGCGCGAGAACTGCTGCTCCGATCCGCGGGACACGCGCGTATTTTTTAGACTAGGATTCCGCGCGCGCGGCGGGTTTCGGATGCTCGCGTCAACTTTTCCTTTCTGTTGTTTCAAGGACACACGGTGTTCCCCCCTCCTCGCTAATCTTCCATTCTGTAGGACTTAAGAGAGAGAACCTTTACCACGAGACACAGACACACAGACACAGACGACGAACGATGCCTAGGGTTAAGGGGATCGACGCCCTCGACGAGGCATTTGCTCGATTCGGAACGGGTTTTCTTCTTAGGCGAGAGGGGTTAGGGATCTCTGGGTCCAGGCCCGACGATCCGCCGCGGCGCTTCTCGACCCGGGAAGACGATCCTAGGCCGCCCGCCCGCCGCCCAGGATCGAGCATATATTTTTTTCATTCGTACCGACGACACGGTTTTACTCGCAGAACCCTGTCGAGGACGCCCCAAGCTTAGACTGCCCCCTGAAGGAACAGAGATCGGGAGATGATCTAGAGTTTCTAGAGATCCAGAGATAATCGATCGAGAGAAGATCGCGCGTCGCGATCGCACGGGCCTCGATCGTCGATCGGCACCCTAAATCGTTCAAAAACGTCCTCCGCGCGTCCCTCTGTTCTCGCCGGTTGTTCAACCGAGCTGAGTCCTCGCGCCGCGATACCAAATAGTCCTCCCAACGAGCCGACTCAGCAGATGCAAACGCGTTCGCGATATCCGCGCGATCCGATGGAACGTTTACGCCTGCTGACTCGTCCGGTTGCTCGAGCAACCACAAAATTCCTCTGTGATAATGCTAAGAACACTGTCCAACCTCCGACGCCTCCTGGAACCGCTCGCGATCAGAAAAACTTTCGCGAGCCGTTCGACGGGAAGATTCGGAGGAGTTAGGGGAATGAATCCGGATCGAAAACGAACCTCGAGGACTCGTTCCGAGGCGACCCACGGCCGACGCGGCCGGGTTTCCTGCACAAGGATATCGGGAAACGGCGTGGACCCACCAGGTTTCCACCGAGCCGTTTTCACGAGCACGCGAATCGCGGATTCGTCGACCACTCGCGCGCGGCGACCTTAACAGGGGGCGGACCGGCGCGGCTCGAACCACTCGAAATTCACGGCCAAACTAACTCTTTAGGGGTGCTCGTATATATGCCTTCTACGCGCGTCCGATGCGTCGCCGCCACCCACGACCAATTTTCCTGGTTTCCGACTGCGGATTCGTCTGCGGAACTCTCCGCGCTCGAACTGCGGAGGACTGGTAACGAGGCGGAACATGATTTCGAACAGCGTCGATTCGTCTTCCTCGGATGAACGAGGACCTGTCGGTTTGTTACGATCGAAACCGCCGAACTTTAGCGCTACTCTCGAGGAACAATGTCTTCATTCTGTTAGGAGGCTATTCCGAAGGTAACAGAAGCCTCGTGGAACGGTTTTAGGCAGCGTGGGTGGTCACGCGTGTTGTTCCGCACGCACGAAATCCGCAGTCTTGTATTTTATCAAATTATTATCTGACGTAATTGGTTATTTGGACACGCGAAAGAAGCCGGTGGCAGCCGCCCCTGCTTTTACTGTTTGTAAAAGCACAAAGGAACGTTGCGTTTCAAGAGACAAATTAACGTTCCACAGGAGAGTGGGAACGTTTTTATTCGAACGGAATTGTTTTGTCATCGATGAAACAGGGAAACGGCGTCGAAATGATTCTGAACGCTTCGAAATGAAATAAAATGTGCGTTCATAAAATTTGCGTTTTGTCAAAGAAATAATCGAAGGTGGCCAAGTGCGGACGTTGCACGTTCCTCGGACGATTTAAAAAATTTCTCTTTAGAAATTAAGATGGAAATTCGTATTTTCAAAAGAAAAAAGAGAAAATGAAACAATCGTGGGTGGCAGGTACGGACACAAAAATTCTCATTGGGGATGAAAAGCCGACCCCGTGAGCAAGGCGCATGTTTCTCTCTCTTGCAGAGATGGTCTCGCCGGATCGGCGCGATCCCGCGCGGAGATCGACACAGATTTTCGACGATATCCCGCCAGAAGATCGTCGACACCACCGTGTGTATTTATCGAGGCACACCGGGCCCGGTACCGTGTATCATACTAACATGAGCCACGAACTCTAGGTGGCGAAACGTTGTTTACTTGTAGGCGAAATAGGGGGACGAAGTAGAGAGGCTGATCTCCGCCGTGTAATTTTTATAAATAATTGATTAATTGTAAACAGTACAAGTTCTTTGCGAACGCAGCGTTAATATTACAGTAGAGGACACACAAACACACACACACACCTTGTAATATATTATGCGAGTGACGAGCATGTGAGCGAACGAGCGCAAGAGAGAAAGAGAGAGAGAGAGAGAGAGAGAAATTGTGGGCGATTTCCTGGCGGGAGATTCGGATCGAGAGAGGATATTTTTTGACGAGATCCCGACGAAACAGACTACAGAAGCAAAGAGAGAAGATCGAACGATCGATCGTGGGATCGAGAGTTTCCGCGCGGATCGCGCCGGCTCGAGACCTAATTAGCAATCGAGCGCAGGTGATAATGACTCGTGGCCATCGCGGCGATGGCGGTGTACACGTTGTATATATAGGGAACCTTGTAGAGAAGACGATTACGGGAGAGAAGAAGAAGAAGCATACCGAAGAGATTACGCGTCGACGCCTAGATCTCTGTTTTAATCTACGTAACGAAATGAGAGCAACTATTGCTGATCACTATTAACTAATAACTAAACGCAGTTTATTCTATCTGTGTGTGTCGGTTTCGATTGGACATAGATTTTGTATCACCCTTTTTCTCCGTGTATGGTGTGTAGCCGGTGGTCGATCTCGGGGGAGACGCGCACGGTAGAACCAAGAAGAACCCACCCCACCCTCTCCCCATAGATTTTTCATGAGCAATTTAGACGAACGATCCGTAGACGACCTTCTCGAATTTTGTATACGAACCGCTACCACGAATCTTTCCGACCAAGAACAAGAAGCGGAAGACGAAGCGAGAAAACCCGTTCGAAGGACAAAAAAAGCGTTCGCGCGCGCAACAGAAACGCTTTTCCTTCTCTCTGTCTACCCGCGTAGAGCGTCGTCTCCATCGACATCGACCCCTTGGATCGTAGATTAAATCGTGTCTTTCACAACTACTATCGTAGTCCTTGTAAAATCGATTTGCGACAAACGGAATCGCGTTTCTTCGAAACTAGCTCCCATCATTTTAACGTACAACCCGGCGCGGCGGGCCGACGATCGGCGACCATGTCGGCCCGAAGCGGAATTTCAACAGACTATTCGATGTAAGCTTTCGATCAACGCGCGAACTTGATCGCAGTCGATATTTAAAAGATTTATCGTGCACATGTCGTAGATGTGTCTACGCACCGGGCGCTCGGGACCGGTTTCGCTAACGATCGAACGAAAAAAAAAAACGTTCGCGCATTTAAGGGCGAATATTTCTCAATAAAAGGATCTTCGGTTAAACGATTATCCTCGTGGCCGAGGATGAATTATCCAAGCCCCGGCGGCGGGATTGCACGCCTTCTAAACTAAACATTCAATTGTTCATCAAAGTCTGAATTTTTCCCTCTGCGATAAATCGCGGATCTTCGTCGGAAACGCTAATAAGCAGCGGCGCGTTCGCGAGACAAGCGTTTCGTACGCGATCTTTGACAGCCGTCGCAAGATCGACCGTTTCGTTTTCAAAGACTTTTTGTAAGTGTTTTAGAATAGAAAAATAGTTTAGTCGATCCTTAGCCAAAGTTCATCGTCGAGTAACAATCCCGAGAGAAACAGATCTTCGATCCGCGGATCGCGCGTTTTTTCGCAATACGTTTTCGCGGTCTTGTAAAATCTGCCAAAAAAGACGAGCCGCCGCGAAATCGGATCGACTTTCTTTCAGATGCGAACGTTGATTTCGAGCGAATGTTCGAAGACGCGAGAACGAAACTGGTCCCGAGCCTCTGTTTTCTCTGGTACTAGCTGTAAAAAAAAAATAAAATACGTTCGTGGATTATATAATTAAGCGCGCCGATGGTTCTCGAGCGAAGGACCGGGCGAGAGAGATAGAAGAAACGACGAAAGCTGTTCGTTTCGTTCTTCTCGCGAGATTCTTCGGCGAGAAGACGGAGGCGCGCGAGATCGATCGATACTTCTCGATGTATGGCACGCAGCAGTTATCGTCGTAGAGTCGTACCACACGGACAACAAAAGACAAAAAAGAGAGAGAGAGAGTACAGAGTTTTGTAGTCGATTCCAGCCTTTTTTCCGATTTCCGCGCGGCGTCCGATTGTCGCGCGGACAATTCGACGGATAATCAAACCGCGGGAACTCCGAATCAAAACGAATCACTGGATTACACGGGAAAAATAAAATGTATCACTCTCGCATGGATAATACACACGTACACACACGCGGTACACACTCACCACACGTTTCGAAAGTTAATGTTTAAGGCGAGACGATTAAACTTTCCCGACCAAATATCTCCGGCGAATGTACTATGATTTCGTCGTTCGCTCCGAACGGCGCGGAGAATCGGCGAGCGTTGCCGATTATCGCGGGGAATTCGTGAAAAAGTCTGCTCGAAAACGCGCTGGAAACTCGCTGTCGGCGAACAGGCGAGAGGCTAGTTCGAGTCGCGAACGTGAATCCCGCGGGCAGAATTTGATTTCCGGTTCGGCACGATCGCGATCTCGACTTCGTTCCTTTCCATTGCATTTATTTCGTGTGCACGATTCTGGACATCCGATCCGTCGATTCGGGACGCGATTCTGATTCGCGGACGGATTCACGTTCGGCATTCTTATCATCGAACCCTCGTCTATTATGCTTCTTACGCCATTTGAAACGCGCGAAAAGCTTGACTCTTCGATTCTCGATCGTTTCGCGGGATGTTCCAACGGTCCGGCGAGACCCGAAACCGGCGAAAGAGCACGGAGGACAATTTGTACACGCGTTGGTCGCGAGTCTGCGTACGATTTCCCCACTTCCGTCGACGAGCGAAAGACGAGTCGAATTTTTGCTATTGAAACCGTACGAATTTGTGACCTCGCGACCCTCGGAGATCGATCGTGCCTGGCTCGTTGGAACAGTCCTTGTCGTAACAAATCGTTCGAGCAGCTTCGGTTCGCGAGATTCTCCGGAGGATGTAGATCGTAAGAGAGGACACCGGCGTCGCCGAGAAATCGAGGCTTCGCCGACGATCGCGAAACTGCCGAATAGAAAACGAATCTCCGGAGCGAGGAATTCGCTCCGGAATTCGGCACGGTGTCTCGATTTCTCGCGACGTTCGAGATCCCGGCGTTGCGAACAGACGAAAAAAAGAACAAAACAAAAACAAAACGAAAGAAAGAAATAAACAGCCGACATTTGTATCGTGCAAGCACCCACACGGACCCGAAAGTTTAATCGGCCGGACACTCGAAATTTCGAAGGAGATCGGCGTTCGGACGAGGACGAGTTGTAGGAGGGAAGCGAACGACGATTAATAAGGACAAAAAGAAAACAAAAAATAAACCAGAGCATTGAAGACTGGCAATCAAAACTAACGTAGGCAGATTTAACGAAATGAACGCCGGGGATCGGCGATCGCGTCCGACGTAATCGCGCGCGGCCTTGTCGAGGAAAACAAAAATCGTTCGATGGAAAATTCTATTCGAAAAGAACGCGTGTAACAACGGTGTCTAGAATTTGTTCTTGTCGAGTGTAAAAAAAAAGGAAAAAAGAAAACAAGAAAGAAAGAAAGAAAGAGGGAGAAACAACCGAAATAACGTTCTGCCGATTCCAAGACGACGTCTAGAACAGTTCTGTGGATAGTCGAATATTTATTTTTTAATAAAAGAAAATTCTTAGCGACGATCCTGTCGGACGCGGACGCCGACCCGCGGCGAGAACTAATGCAATTCTATGCATCTCTTCTTCAGAACAAATAGATCGTACAGTTTTGCGAGTAAAATGCGCGTCTAATGTAACGCTAGTGAGTAGATAGGTAGGTACCTGCATTTCATGAAATTTAACATGCTTGAATAGCTCCTCAATAAATCGTTATACATGTTTTGATAAAGCTGTGTGGCTCGTTTCTTTATTCCTCTCTAGCGCGCATCGATCGTCCGACGAAATGTCCAGCGAGTTCTCCAATAAATTTACACGAGGTTTCTAAGGGCGTCTGTTTCATTTCATCACCCTCCACGTTCACCATAAGCGTATCGTTGCTCGCGAGGCGTTTCAGGTAAGTGACAAACTTTATGCATCTATGACGAAATATCTGCTGAAATTCTGCGCGATTAAACATTGTTCGCCGAGTCCCCGTCTTATTCGTTGATTGGCAAGCTACGAGACAGATTTAGATATTATAATATTATTAGATTAATAATTATTATATTAATTTAATAATAAAATATAAAATTATAATATTTATATTAATATAATATAAAATAATAATATTATATTAATAGATAGATATTAGACAGAGATTTAGATATTATAATATTAGATATACAGTGATGTCTCTCTAATTGACGCTCGAATTGTCCCCGAAAGTGGACGATTTTGGAAGAACAGATACGATTGTTCGAGCCTTGTTGCTCGTTTTTTATGGCAATCGATTGTCAACGATTATAAAGATGAGTTGCGAGGCTCGAATAATCGTATCTCCTCTTCCCAAATTGTCCAATTTAGTGGACAATCTGAGCGTCAGTAAGGGAGACATTACTGTATTGGGTGTACACATTTATTTAGGATTGCTGTAGAATAGCTATAACAGACCAGCTTCTGTAACAAATTCGTTCTCCTCTGTTTTCTTCGGTGACTCTTTTCCAGTTACTTCGACGAACGATTCAAAGCATTGCATTTCCCTTGAACTACAGTGTAGAAATCAGTATTGTTCTCTAGTACCTTATTTTCTTTGAACAAAAATTTAAGAATGCTTTCGTCCAGTTTAAAATTCAGCGATGAACGCGGTAAAAGTGTGCACGCAACTTTCTTCGATATGGAACAGAGAAACGAACGAATTCATTTTCGAATAATTTGCACTGCATGATAAATAAACTCGTGATTCAACAACGAAGACTTTGCAAAGTTCAAAGGAATTTTGCCGAGCGAACAAATGAACCTTTCGTAGATCAATTTACGGATTCGTCGAGCCGCCATTTAGCATTCGGGTCTTGCGCGTTTCTTGATCAGCCGTTTAGCATAAGCGATCGAGGAGTGGAGCACTGGAGCACTGGATCACTGGAGCGCTCGAGCCGAAAGCGTTTCGGAGCGGAGCGGAGCGGCGGTTCGGCCGCGGAAACGGGCGGATTCCAGAGCGCAGAAATCAGCGAACGAGTCCGGTGGAGGACGGCAGAAATTGTTTAGCCGCGGGTTCAAACGGGGCAATCGGAGTGCCGGACACCGATTGGCAGTTGGGACATTCGCGATAAATGCCAGCGGGACGTGAAATTGCAGCCAGGGAGATTCTAATCGGCCTGTCGGACGCCATAAGTTACGCTGTTAAGGAGCCACGGATAACAACCGAGAAACTAATAAGGCCTAATGAAACTGTTTGCAATGCTGATTAATGATAAAGGGAAGCGGCCTCTTAGGTTACACGTGGGCAGAGGCCTCGGGGCCTTCTTATTGTCTCTGTCACCGCGTTTCTTCTTCTCGCGAATCGTTTCTCCTCCCGGCGGCTGGCTCGAGAAGATCATCGTCGTTTCCTATCTGTCCCTCGAATTTGTCGGTTGAGAGACAAGTTAAAAACTCGTGGCTTCTTCCGGTCTCTTCTCGAATCTCTCGAAATTGATCGAGATCTCGGCGCGAGACGAGCGGACGATTCCGACGTTTCTTTCGGGAAATTATTCGACGATTCGATGCACCATTAATAGGTGGTAACGTTCGCCAATTTTAGAGAAAGAATTCTTACAGCGCAGCCTGAGCGACAGAATGCGAGTTGCGCAATGCTATGATAATCCTTTCGGAAAATGTCGAAGATTGCAGCAACATTCGCCGGTTGCTAAACAAGCTGCACAGCGCGATCCGTTCGAGAGCATTTAGCATCCGAACATTTCGTTCGGTTTCGATAATGTACAAACATTTCGCACGCGATTTGAATATTCTTGCGCAATCGTTTCCCGCACAATAGCGTACGCGATCGAATATATATTTTTTCCTTCCCGCATATTCCAGGCGATAAAAATGATAATTACGCGATAAGTGGTACGCGAACTCGCCGTACTCGAAATATTGAATAAATTCATTCAACGGCATTGCGCAACTGATCTATAATTCATATTAGGTGTATAACTTGTGTGTAACTGCGAAACAACTCGACGCTTCGGTTTCGAAGGAATTAACTCGAAATTATCGAATTCTCCCCGTAAATGCAGCGTCGATCGAGAAACGTTTACGTAGCTCGTCTTTTCGACGTATCGTCGACGCTGTCGGAGACCGGAATCCTTCTGGATTTCTCGAAGATCGGGCGTTCTCAACGAAATTTCGGGCGACCTCGTTTCCCCGGGCTCGAGAGTTCTGTTTCTGTCGGTGGGGGACGACAAACGTTTCGAAATTGTTGCGCCGCGACAGGTTCGACGGGCAGGAGGAAGCGGAGAGAAACGGATTTCTACGTCGGAACGACGCGACCTGCCTGCCGACGACACCGACGACGGTGATGTAAGCGAATGTTTACAGGCGGACGATAAGAAACGCGTTAGACGCGCGAAAAACCAGACACGCGAGACTTTCTTCAGTCTGATCTCGGCTCGCGCGCGCGCCTGTCTTCGACTCGCACGCGCGTCTCCTCGCGAATCCTCGCGGAATTCTCGCGAGTCCGGGCGACGCACGTGCTCGCCTCGCCGGCGAGGCTCGATTAACCTGCTCACCTGTCGCCGACACCCTTGACTTCTCTGCCGCCTCGACAAATAATTCTTCCGTCCCGTCCGAACTGCGAAAGTCCGCGCAAATTCGCGCTTTCGCCGCGACTTCGATCCCGCGGAAGATTCTTGGAGCAGAGAATCTCGCCTCTTTCGCGACGTTCTTATTAATTAATTTAACCGTCGAGTTGGGTGCTGGAACTTGGTTTTAGTGTGCGGTGCTCGGATTCGGTGGCAACAGTGGCCCGTGTTGCGAGTGCAATGTTCTAGGAAGTGCAGAAGTTTCGAAACGTCGTTTCAGATGCATCGTCGGTGCGGCTTTATTCTCCAGATTTCTTCGATATTCATTCTCTGCCTTTATTTTACAAAATAGACGATCGTCGTCGCGACGAACATCGATCCTCTCCGCATCGGTATTGCAAATTTGAAGTAGGAACGCGTTGATCGTGCACTCGACGACGTTCAACAACGCCCACAGTGTATCCACGTTAAAGGTAAATTTATAATTAGATTTTATGAAGTTATAGCAACAATGAATAAACGAAACTCGGAATAATGAAGACAAAGAAAGGATTCAAAAATACCGCAGCATTGTTTTCACCGTGCTAACATCAACAAAAGAAGAAACACATTTTTATGTAATTTCTGTTCAACGCGGGAGACGGCGACAATTTTTATTTTGCACAAAGATCCGCGGTCCGGTTGCAACAAAGTCGATCGGGACTCTGCTGTACGGCTAAAATTAACCGAGTTCGTCCAACACTCCGGAAAGATCCTAACTAAATGGGACGATAGCGTTCGCAGCCCTTCTTCGCCTCATCGAAAACAAGCGCGGCAAGAACAAACCGTTCGAATTTCTGGTTACAGTAATAATAATTGACGCTGAGATTGTGCAGAAAAATGGAAAATTTGGGAAGCGGAGATACGATTATTCGAGCCTTGCGGCTCGTTTTTATAGTATACTCGGTAACTATAAAAACGATGCGATGATTCCTGATTACTTTTTACCTCGAAAACATTGAGAAAAATAGTTTCATTGTCATTCGAGTCTTGCAGCTCGTTTTTATAGTCGTTGACAACCGGTAACCATAAAAAACGAGCCACAAAGCTCGAACAATCGTATCTCCTCTTCCAAAATTGTCAATATTTATAGACAATCTGAGCGTAGATTAGAGAGACATTACCGTACTTAGACTTTGCAGCGCGCAGAATATCAAGCGAGCGAAATGAGTCACGGAATTGTTCCGTCCGATCCGCTAGAGAATTCGAGCCGCGGTGTATCGGGTTGGCAACTAAGTAATTGCCGATTTCAGTTATAGATGTCTCTCACTCCCATTTTTATGATATCCGTAAATGTTATATTATAAAATTATTATTATTATTATTATGTTATTTTTTATTACCCGTGAATGTTAGCAACTGGGCAAATTGAATGCAGCGGTCGAGGAAAAGCGACCAGAATTGGTCGATCGTAAAGGTGTCATTTTCCAGCAGGACAATGCTAGGCCGCACGCGTCTTTGTCCACTCGGCAAAAATTAATGGATATTGCTTGGGAATCGATGTTACACCCACCATATAGCCCCGATCTCGCGCCATCGGATTACCACTTGTTTCGATCCCTGGACAACTCCCTTCGTGGTAAAACCTTTAACGACGACGACGCTGTAAAATCTCACTTAACTCAGTTTTCGGCCGAAAAGGATCGGACTTTCTACGAGCGTGGAATTTTCAAGTTGTCAGAGAGATGGCAAAAGGTCATCGAACAAAATGGAAAATACACATTACAGATTGAACTTCGTTCCAAGTAAAAAAAAATTTTTTATTTCATCGAACAAATCGGCAATTACTTAGTTGCCAACCCAATAGTTCGCGAGGCGGTCGCTTTGGAAATCGCGGTGGAAGTTCGGCATTGGGCGGTGTATCGCGAACGGCTAACGTTCTATAGATATCTCTCATAGTGGTTGGCCTATCGTTCCATTGACAAAACGAGTTTCCGCGGCCGCGTGCTGACGCAAGCGAGTGTTTACGATCGACACGTGCTCCGCGGATCGAAGAGCCGCGACTCTCTTGTCAGTAACGTTGCGAGCGTTTCGCGATCCGCGCGTCCTCGCATTCCGCGCCGCTCGAAAACCGCGTCGCGTCGAACCTAATCGCTTCGAAATATCTCGGAGACGGTTGCCGCCGAGATTCGCGCGATCCCCCGACCTCCCTCGTCTCGCCGACGTCTTCGCGAAATGTTCGGGACTCTCGTCGACGAAGGTTCGCTCTTCGGTAAATCTTCTTCGCACTTCGCGAAACTCGGCATCTCGGTGGCGTGCAGCTTATCAAGGAAGACGGCCTCGTTTAAAAGGATTCTAACATATTCGCGAATCGCGTGTCCTCCTCCGAAGTTGGCATTTCGTTTGCCGAAGGATCGGCTCTCTTCGCGATCGACGTTCGCGCTTGACAATTCGGTGTGGTTCGATCATCGAGGAAAATAGATCGCCGCTAGAGAGCTCTCGCGCGTTCGCGATCCTCGAACTTGGTAACCAGCTGTTTCGCAGAAGAAACCTTCAAATCGATGATCCGCCGAGCGTGGCAACAAGGTTTGCCATTTATCAAAGAAATTGTGCAACCGAAATGTTCTAAAAAACCTCTCGGACGATCCTCCGTTCCGACTCGGCGTCCAGTTTCTCCATTCGTCGAAGAAGCCAGGCTATAGGAGAGTGCTCGTTACAACCGGTTGCCCCATCCGTCAACGAAGACGCGTCCTCGTAGCCTCGAGAATCCTCTCTGGAACTCGGCGCGAGCCTGCTGGCCGCGTCTCGAAAATCCTGTTTCAAGGCTCGAACGTCGAGCACGAGGCATCGGCGAGAGGTGTCGGTCGGTGATTAGCGATTCCTTGACAGGAGTTAATCGCCGCCAAGGTGAAGGAACCCGGTTGGCGGGTGCCCGACGATATTCCGGTGGGTAATTTAGCGGCTGACGTACGCGCGGCGCGCGGATTCCTCTCTCGGCGATCGAAGGCTCTCGTCGCGGCTCTCGTTTTCTCGATCGCCTGCACCGCCGGCGCGCGCTATCGCGGACAGAAGGCGGCGAAACGCTGGCGACAGTGATGTAACGGTGGAAAATAAAGCGGTGACTCGCGTGGATATTGGTACCGTGTGCTGGCGCACGCGTAAACACGTGCTGCTAGCGGACGCTAGCTGGTCCGGTGTCCGGCGGCGGGCCTTCCGCGAATTTCGGAGGCAGTTTTTCGAAAACCTCCACCCGACCGCCAGCTCCCACCTTCCCGAGAAGGGAATAGATCTGGATCGCCGATCTCGATTTGTCCCGGAACGATACTCGATCGCTGGGACCTTCTAACGCGCGATCGCGATCGGACTTCGGCCTTGTGCGCGAACCGCGCTGCGTTCCGCTGGGAGATTCTGCCACCGAGGAAAGGCAAGTAGATCGTTGTCCGGGCCGACGTTGAAAAAAACATTCCCGGCGAACACGTCAGACTCTATTTCCGGCGCCGCAACCTCTCGACACTCATTAGCGTTTTCGAGTTGCCGCGCCGCCGCGGCGGGGGGGCTCTCGCCGTTATCGAGCGTGCGGATCGCGCGAACAGCGACGTGTCCTCGACGCTCCCAGCTGTTCGATCGCGATTTTACGGCCCGCGAACGCCCTGCGGCCGACCCCGCGGACTCTCAATCGCGAGTTCAAGCTCCGCGAGATTGCCAGGCGTCCGAGATTTTCGGGCCGAGATTTCTTCTTGCAGCTTCTCGAGCCGCTCGAACCTTCGCGCAACTTCCTGGCTGTTGCCGTCTTCGAGTAATTACACCGTGGATCTTTATGCGAATTCCAATTTTCCTTGGTCCCTTCGATGAAGGACAGAGGGACTGATTCTCTTTCGAAGGTTCGTTGTAGCTGCAGTCGACTCGCTGGATAAATTCGCATTTTCAAACCTTCGACGCTGGCTACGGTCTTTTCGTAATTAGATCGCGAATCTCCGTGCGAATTATCGCGGTTCTAGCTTCTTCCGAGATTCGAAACTCGCGCGAGAACAATCAGTTTGTTAGGATAAAGAAGTCTTGTCTTATGATCGACGCGCCGGTAAAAAAATAGTGGCTCGCTAATTAATTATAGCCGTTGTCACGGACAATGCGCAATTTATAAACCTCTTCTGTAAAACAACCATGACCCAGACGCAGGTCATGGAACCGCGAACGCGTCAATATTTGTCTTTGCTTGAGAAAATTATTACGAGAGACTTTTTCCTCTTGGCGATTATTCTACGACCTCTCGGCGTACGTACGTCGCCGTCGACGAATTTTACGACTCGAATGACTTTTTGCGAACATTACCAACACCGTACCATCGATTCCTACCGCACTCGATCGTGGCTCTTTTGTCCTTGAACAGCAAAATTCGCAAAATATTTAGGAGACGCGACGATGTACGCGTTCGCCTATGGCGTAAATATAATAATTTAACCAAAAAGTAGTATACCAAACGCGACGATCTCTGTACACAGAAATTACTCGTCGTTGTGACATGAGTCCGATTACGTTAGGAAATCGTGTTCGTCCCTTGGTAGACCAAAGACGTGAGTGAAAATTGATACGAGTAACAATCGTCTCTTTGCGAACGAGGCTTTTTAACACTAAACCTACCGCGGTCGAAGTGACCGCTTTCTTATTTTGCAAGTCTGCAAAGTTCCGAGACTCTTTCGTGGAATATATTATATTATTTATATATTATATATATATATATATATATATATATATATATATATATATATATTAATATTATATTATTATATTAATATATTATATTATATTTATTATTATTATATTATTAATTTAATTATTATTTATATATTGTATTATATTATATATAATATTATATTATTGGAGCAAGTCTTATAATAAAAGCTTTACAAATTCTAAATAAATTCGATCCTCTCACTTTTGTGAAGCAGTACATGCCAGTTAGTATTACTGCTTGGTAGATTTAGTGTTAAAGCCCGTAAAAACATATTCCCTTGACAACTAGATTGCCTATGAAAATCTCAAATAAGAAGAAAAATGAACAATATATCCTGATCTTTCGTTACTGCAATATAATTACACGTTCGCTGCTTTTGCAATAAAATACACGGCCTCGATACGTCTTCGCTGTGTCGTCACCTGTTCTCAAAGGGTTCAAAGTCGGTGCTCCCAATTGCTTCGAAATTCTACCGTTGATAATATCCCCCCAAAAAATCTGTCCGGCTATCTAACACTATCCGTGAATAATTCAATTGCCAAAAGTAAAAAAGGACGAAACTTCGCAGCCGCTTAATACGGAAAAATCTCAACAGTGGCGAGAAAAGAACCGGGAGCAGTTCACCGAGGACGTCCAATTTCCTGGAAGCTCCGAATTTACGTGAAAGATAGCCACGGAGAAAACCAAAAAGGAGCGGCGAAAATAAATAAGAGAGAGAGAAAAAGAGAGAGAGAGGGAAAAGCTCGAGGAGCAACGATACGGAACGGATTTGAACGGGATTCCTCCCGGGGCGAGGAACACTGTTCCCAGCGGAGAAATCATCCTCCGGGTGAACGAACTGCGAGTCCGATGAAACCTGGGACTCGGACTCGGACTCGCGAGCGTCAAGGCTCGATCATCGAGCCCGTCCGCGGGATGTTGCACGGCGAAACTTTATATTCGCCAGCCTGAGACGGTAATCCATATTACCGGGGCATTACTGTCAACTCGTCCGAGCCGGGGCTTCTTCAGTTTCCTGCGGTTTATTTCACCCGTCACTTATCGCCGCGTCCCGCGAGCCAGTTCGCGATCGTCCGCCCACGCGCCGCGGAAGAATCGAACGAGACGCGATCGTCGCCTCGACGACCCCGCCTCGCGTCGAATCGTTCTTTTTCCGGGGCACACAGAGGATCGCGACGTTTGTTGCGGGCTCGTTTCTTGCGGGCCGAGAGCGATCATCGGACCGCGCGAGCTGTAAAAATCAGAGAAACCCGCACGCCTGCCAATCACGCCGCGGAACGATTTCGAACGAGAGTCCGAACGAGTGGATAACGAACGTACGAAACGCGAAGAGGTCGTAAAAGAATCCTTTCGAGCGATAAAGTAGTACGCCAGGTTCCAGCGATGAAACGAGATCCGTGCGAATGATTTACGTCGTCATTGTCGCACAGCGATGTGGAAGGTTGACAAATATTAACGATTGCTCGATCGATCTCTTCGTACCCTGAGGAATATTCCGTTTGGCGCGAGGACCTTCTCTGTTCTTAAAAAATCGAATGATTCGTGAAATTGAGAATTTGCGCGAGGATCCACGGTCCGGGCTCTACCGTGGTATCGATCTCCTCGGTTTCGAGCAGAAATTTTCCGCATTGTTCCCAAGACGACAGTGGCAAGTGAAACCTCGCTCTGAATGACTAAAAGAAATTTCTTTCGAGAAAGCAGTCTATGCTCGAAGAAACTGCGATTACGAGCAACAAGCTTTCTCGAAAGAAAACGCTCCTCCTACTTTCACGGGGGAACAGTGTTAATTAACCCTTCGCCCTACAACCAGGTCTTGTGGTTTTCGTTTCTCTCCATTCAATTCAATTCTCTTCAATCAACAATATAATTATATTATATTATACTATATTAGTATTAATTAATTAATTAGTAATTATATTATACTACATTATTACTACTACTATAGTAACGCGTAAGATCTGTGCGATTGAATCGGCGCGCGACCGATCTTGTTCCTTGTGACCTTTGTTATTGAAACTTAAATCGTGGGGCAAGGGGTCGAAGGGTGCAAGTCGGCGCGTCGGGGTGTTACGATCGCGAACGAGCGATCACAGGTCGAGGCAACCGGGGCGAAATAACAGGATAAAAGTTCGAAGGATCGGTGTCCGGCAATTAAGCAAATCGGGCGGCTCGCGGAGGCGAGTGAACTTTCGATCGGGCCCCGGCGGGCCGCGCCGGCTGAAATACCAACGCGATAATAAACGGCAACTTTCTCGGAGCAGGTTTCGGCGCGACGATGACGAACGGAAGAGGAGCCGATTGCGAGGCGAAAATTCAGAAAGCGAGCCGACGCGACCGGGTGCTTGATCGCCGCTCGGCAACCAGCTAAAAGGAGACGTCGAGGACTTCCGGTAGCCATGGGGAACGGGCCCTCGTGCTGTCCGCATCGTAAAAAGGTGAGTCCCTCTCCTTTTTCGTCGCGTCTCGCGTTCTCCTTCTCTCGCGTTCGTCGCGTTTCGCGCCCCGCGCTTTCGCGCCGGGAACGATATCGGCGATCGATGCCGCAAATATTGATCGTCGTGTTCTCGAGTACGACGCGCTATAGAGCTGCGATGAGAGCACGGTTTTATAAATCTCGGTTCCGTTGGTACGGCAGATTGATTTCCGAGTGAGATACTGGCCTGCGAGGTGGCAGCACTCGCACAATGCGTGGGATGCGCGATCGTCGGCGTTTACACTCTCCTCCAAAAGTATTCGGACGCGCGCAGAAAATTGAATCGATTCGGGGGACCGATGGGAAATGGATATAATTTCTCTAATTTATTTCAATGTCGATCGGACGAATCTTTAACAAGTACTCTTGTGTCTACACTATATATTTTAATATATATATTTATAGACTATACAGAGTGTCCCAAAAATGTCTCGCAATCCGAGAATTGGAGGTTCCCGAGGTAATTTGAAGTAAGTTTGTCCTTGGCGAAAATGCGATCTACGGCTTTGTTTACGAGTTATTAACGAAAAAGAGTGACCAATGAGAGGTGAGATACGATGGCGCGAGGCGGCCGAGCGGAACTGGGCTTCGCGCGCTCGTTGGCTCGTCCGCCAAGCGCCAGGCGAGCTCGCCTCTCATTGGTCAGCGTTTTTCGTTAATAATTCGTAAACGAAGCCACGGGTTGCATTTTCGCTAAGGAAAAAGTTACTTCAAATGATCCCAGGAATCTCTCATTTCTGGTTTGCGAGAAATTTTTGGACACCCTGCATATTTAATATTACTATATCTTTTTTACATTATCATAAAAATAACGTGAATTTTATATATATATTATTTTGTATATCACCGCGTTGTCGACATATCCACTGCGATTTTTAATTACTTCTTGCACTAATTTCGGCATCCATTCGATCGGTCAGCCTACTATTTTCTATTTCATTTGGTTCCATGCACCCTTTTCCATCAAGCCGTATTTACTGGACCGTCAAACCGATGAAGATAAACTTTTGAATCAGATTAGAACACTCTCGTGTTCTAATAACGATAATTTTAGCGGGAAACGAATATCTTTGCTATCCTGTAATTGTTTCTGACAAATGCAACCGTTTTTACAGCAGAACTATTTTCGATCGATTGGCGTCTTTGATCTGGCACAACGAGGATGCGAGTGATGGATCGGTGATCTCTGAACTAGATCGCTTCCTTCTCTCGCTAATCGATCAGTGTCGCGGCAATCGAACCAAGAATCGCGTGTCCGATCGGTTGTATGTACATACGTATAAATAAATGCAGGCCGACGAACGTCGACTGGAACGAACGTCGCGAAATACCGTCGCGCGAAGCAAGGATCATTGCCAAGATACGTAATCTTGATCGATAATCGGCAGATGCCTGTGCACCGTTCGCATCGTTCCCGAACGGCTTCGAACAATTAGACGTATCAACGTCTTCGAATCTTTCGATCTCCCTGCTGTCCTCGATTTTATAATTCGCAGCGATACGCGCGGCGCGTCGATTTCGCGACGGGACGCGACGGGCAGCAAACAAAAACTGGAACCCGCGAAGAGAGCGATTCAACGATAGAATCGACGATCGTCTAGGATTATTTACGGCGGGTACGGCGTCCCATCGCGCCATATACGGGGCCCGGGTGATTTGTACGCGCATACCCTTTCCTTATTTTTAATAAACGGGCCGACAGAGGAATCTGCCTGCGAAACCTGTTACCGATCGCTTGCACAAGCGACGGTATCGGCGTCGTTAGATCTAACGACGTCGCCGCGGATAAAAACGGCCGAGGCTGAACGACGGGAAATTTCTATGGTACATCCATGGGAAAACCGCGGCTGGCCGAAGGGGGTGGACGGGAGCGAGACGGGGAGAGGCTACCCTGGGCCGGCGATAGACGCCGAGATAGACAGATTCGCAATTGTGCAATTGCGCGATGCGGAACGGGCACGCGGCCTTCGAGTCGAGAATAGCTCGGCTCCGAGTTATTTTCTGAAACCAATCCCGCGGCCGATATATCCGTTGGAAAAAAGAAAACGCGATTACGATCCTGGAGTTCTGGAATCCGTTTAGGTCCGCACGGCGCCCGTGGCGTCTCCGCGATCGCCCGTAACTTTCGAATCGGACGATGAACCGCGAGACAAAACGAATTCCTCTTTTCTTTCGCGCTGCTCGGGTTTCGCGGGATCCTCGAAAGAGATCCGAGATCGCGGCTGAATCGTGGTCGTGAGACGAGCAGAGACGCGAAACGGAAACGGAACGAAGGCTCTCGATCGGTCGGGTCGACTCGGGTCGAGGTCGAGAGCAGTTTCTGCGTTTCTGGCGCGCGAACTTGAGGAAAACATTCCAAGATGTTCGTGGTTGCGATCGGAAATTAGGATGTCTCTCGATTCGAACGCATAGCAGCCTTTTCGCTGTCGCGAAATATATTTTAACCGTAATCTTAACTGTTTTCGAACTGTACAATTCGAGCATGAGGAAACAACGAGTACGCGATTGTTGGCGATTAGGGTAAATTGATCCTTCGTTCGTCTATTCTTCCGAGATGTTCGCGTTGCGATCGGAAATTAGAATGTGTCTCGATTTGAACGTATAGCACCCTTTTCGCTGTCGCGAGATATATTTTAATTGTAATCTTAACTGTTTTCGAACTACAATTCGAGCCTGAGGAAACGACGAGTACGCGATTGTTGGCGATTAGGGCAAATTGATGCTTCGTTCGTCTATTTTTCCGAGATGTATCTTCGACGATACTTCTCCCAGACAGTTCGATCTCTTCGTTGTACCCAATGGAACGATCGTTAATTAAAATTATTCGCCAGAAATGTCGATTCGTGGCCTTGAAATTCAGAGAACACCTCGCATTCGAAGCTCGATAAGTCGGGTGAAAAAAAATCCTACATGAAATTTCGAGAAGTCGCTGGAAAAAGGAAGCTTCGATCTTGATATCCGCGGTAGTCTGAATCGTTGAAAAATATTCTCGAAGCTTTCGCAGCCATTTCAATCGAGCATTCTGAGAAAGTAATATGTCCCCGGTTTTGCGCCAATCGCGCCACGAAGAACCGTCTTCGCACCGTCGAAAGAAAGTGATCGATGGATCGGAAAAGTAAGAGCTCGGAGCTTCGAAACGGTGGAGAAGTTTCGTTCGGCTACCGTGTAAATTCGATCGAATATTTAAATTCCGTTTGTCGAAGACAAGATGAATAATTGTTGCGGGAAAGAAACTTGGAAATCGACAAATTTATGGAGAACAGGGAGCCGCCGGTCGAGAAAGTTGTCCACCGGCGGGCAGATAAGACGAGACAAAGTGCGGCGATCCGCGGCGTAACTTTCCGGCAACACCTGATACACCGTAATTACCGTTGTCATCCTTAATTGGGTTACGCGGCAATTGCGGCGCGGCGGTTTTTCATGTCGGTCGGCCCTTTTCATCCGGTCTCGCGTTACCGCGGTTAACGAACTCGCGGCCCGCTCGAAAATGATCGCCGTAATTTGCAAACTGCTCACCGGTTCAGAAATTATCATTACGCCCGGCCGTCTCGGCCGGAAGTTACGAGTTTGGCCTCGTTCTTTTATTATCTCACCCGCTCGTAATTACTCGAACAGCTGGGATTGCTCGCGTTCTTACCGAAAGAAATTCACCTTTCGGCCCGAGCAACGCGATTCCTCTCAGCGACAGCGATTCGACGGAATTTCTCTACGAATCGCCGCAATTTAATATCACTGTAGGCGAGAAGACTGTTCATTTTAAGACTTTTAAAACGGAGTATAAATCGAGCTCGTGCTTTATCGTCAAACTTAATCGCAAACGAAACATCCGTCCGCGTCTGCATAGACAATGAAACTATTTTTCTCAATGTTTCCGAGATAAAAAGTAATCAGGAATCATCGCATCGTTTTTATAGTTACCGAGTATACTATAAAAACGAGGCGCAAGGCTCGAATAATCGTATCTCGTCTTCCGAAATTGTCCATTTTCCTGCACAATCTCAGCGCGAATTAGGGAGAAATTATTGTAACACGTCGGAATATTAGAACCGATAAGAATCTGCTAAAGAATAACGTGGCCAGATTCTCCGTCGAAGATAACGAAACCGTGGATGCAGTCAGGTTAGAAAGTTTCCCCGACAATGACGATTTACGATCCTCTCGTCGAAGACGAAACGTTCCCGCGGAATTTACTGCGCCCGTTAAGTTTTTCCAGAATGCTACGCGGAATCAGAAACGTGAATCGATCGATTCTTCCCGGTGTGCTTCCACGAATTAAATCGTCCCCGTGCTCGATCATAAAAGCCCCGGGTCAGCAATCGCAGTTCGACTCGACGCGATAGATAATTTTCAAAAGTTCGACGACGCTGCGATTAAAATATCGCTGCACGAAGACGCGCAAACGCCGTGATCATTTTTCGGACATTTTATATATAACCTTGACATAAAACCTTGACATAACCTTGATATTTTCGACCGTACATCTTTCTGCGAACTCGTATTTCCATTATTCGTCTACGAACTTTTGTCACAAATGCGTAGAATCCGTGGTCCAAAAGTATCCTTTCGGAGCATTAAATAAATACGTAGACTATATTCTATATTATATAATAGTTATATACATACTATACTAGTATATAATAGTATATATAGTAGTATATAATAGTATATAATAGTATATAATAGTATATAATAGTATATAGTAGTATATAGTAGTATATAATAGTATATAATAGTATATAACAGTATATTAGTTATATACATACTAGTATATAATAGTATATTAGTTATATACATACTAGTATAGTATATTATATTATATAGTGTATTATATAGACTATATTATACGTAGACTAGATTCCCAGAAATTCAGAGAATCGATTCGAACGTTCTCGGAAAAGACGAACAAGAACCGGGTTCGTTTTCGCTAAAATTTCGGTCCCCTGGTCCTTGAGACGCCTACTGCGAGATTCCCCGCTAATTGTCCTAATTAATCGTGACTTCAGGAGGGGGTTCCGTTGGAATAATTACGGCAAACAACAGCGATACGTGCGAATTGTAGAACCGTGTAGGATAACACTGCCGAATAAACGGGGCCCGTTCTCGACCAGATACGGACAGCTGATCCGATGAATTAGATGCTCTCCCAGAGAAGCGAACGCGTCGCGCGAATGTCAAGGCTATGGTTTCGCATCGACTGCCGTCGGAGGCTGCAGCTTTTTATCGCCGCTTTTTCACCAGTCGCGACAATAGTCGAGGCATTATCGCGTGACTCGCATAATGTCAAGGCCGACCCAGAGCGTTATTAAATGGACGCGCAGGACGCCGATGGGACCGCGCAGCGAACGCCTATTAATTAGCGAGCCGCTAATCCTTTCCTCCGAACCAATTCTAGCGGACGTTCTAAAGAACCTTGTGTGCTCGAAAGATTCGATTTTTTGCAATCGTGAAAGCGAGAGCGTTCGTTGTCGATCGCTCAACGACGCGACTCGGCTTTCAGGACACGCCGATGCGAATGGATTTTGTCCGTTTGTCTCCCAAAGTTGGGAGAAAATTTTTCCTTGCACTTTTCCAACGTCTGTTAACAATTAAGATCGAGAAGCTCGGTCCGACGGGAAAGCAGATCGCAATCGCCGGCGACGAGCTCTCGCGGCGAAAGAATTAATCGGTCGGTGTTCGCGGAACGATAGCAGCCGCGATAACGCGAGGAACATTGTAGCGTTATTATTTATTACTTAATCGCAGCCGGCTGGGAATCGGCGTGCCCGATGTAGCCGGTCGACGGCGGCGATTAAACGTCGTCTCTATGCGCGGAAAAATTGTTTATTATCGTGACCGGTAGCCTTCATTTGCATCGGCTCTCCAATGCGAACGTGTTACGGGAATAGAGGAACGCCGTGGAAACCTTGCTCAACCATCTTTCGCGGTGCCATTGACGAGGACGCGCGGTGAAAGAGGAAAAACGATTATGCTCGCCGAGATTAGACGATAAAGATCGCCGAGAAAAATCGGCGGCGATTCGATGTAGAAAAGCGCGCGCGCGCGCGCGTTCGCAAAAGTCCGTAACACCGTCCGCGAAGATCGAGCCGGCAATTATGATAATACGATAACTATGCCGCGGCCGCGGTATCGACGGACCATTATCCTTAATTGTCGGCGTGATTAATGAAGACGCGTCGATTTTGACAACGGGCCCGAGCCATTTTTCACGAACCACGCAATATGATAATTACCGATAGATCGACGACCGCCGTGTCCCACTTTGCCAGGCAGCCCCGCCGATCGACCAGCTGGCATTACAGAAGCCTTTCCATATCTTTCTCGGGAAAATGGTACTTTCCTAAAGTATAATTACACCGAATGGTGCAGGCGTTGGGAGAATCGATCGATCATTTGGCCGACATTCGAGCGGTCGTTGTACAATTGTGTTGTTTTATTGCGCCGTGTCACTGCGAATGAAATGCCGGGACATGTTGTACAGATAGTTAAGGAAATTCGTAGCAATATTTTACCGGCATTCGACGTCCCTACCGGCAAAAATACCGGTAATAATACCGGCATATTGCCGCGAAGAATATCAACTCCCGAGATCGAATAAGAAACAGCGTTAAAATTGAAACGTAATTGGATGAAATAATGGAAATTATGTACGCATAATGAATCGAATGACGGACGACGATCTACCCCAGTGGACGGAGAAGCCTTGCCGCTGTGCCACGGCGATCGCGATCGAGATAATCGCGTGATTTACGGCGCGAGTTTGGGCGAGCAGCGGTTACAGACGGAGACTCTCGCGTCGCGAGGTAGCTTAGAGCGTCGGTGTCGCGATCTCGGTGCTCGATCGCGATCCAGTCACCTGGGATCGTGATTAACGAGACCGCGGCGCGGCTCGGCTCGGCTCGGCTCGGAGTCGCGATAACCCTCTCTGTCGATCACGATCTTTCGCTGCCCAATGTTACGCTGCGAGGCAGCCGTATCCCCGAAACGCGCTCGGTTTCTCTCTCGAACGCGAGTCGAGATGTTAATTAACGACGACGCGGCGCGCGTTGTCGCGGGATAATTTATCTTGTATCTTCGTGGAAACGTTCTGCACGCGCACGCGAGCTCTCTGTTCCGCTTGAAACAGTTCAATCCGCGAGGCTTTAACGATCGCGGGACGAGTTTTTCATTGCTCGGCGCGGTCGCCGCGGAATTGATTAATATTGAAACGAGCGTCGTTAGACAGAAGCCCGGCCGCGTTGTTCGCTAATTAACGGAGGAATCGCCGAGAGAGGACGAACGATCGCGCGCGCGGACGCGGAGCAAGCTGGTCGGGAGGCGCGCTTCTTTTTCCAGCCGGGCTTATTTACATTTATATTACACGATCGCTAATGCCACTTTATCGGCGGGAAGAGATCGTTTCGTGCCGCGATGCGCGAGCGTCGCCTAGAGTACCGAAATGATCCACGACTTGTACGTTAGATCGCGAGAAATTGCACGCGTCGCCGACGCGCGCGTTTGTGTGTGGTTTTTCTTTTAAAAGCCTCGCGATAATCGATGATTTCGAAACGTTGTCTGCATGCAGATTTCAACCTTCGACGGCTCGAAGATGGGAGATCGTACTTTTAATCGTGGAAATAAAAGTGACCGGACTTTCGAAGGAAACTTTGAATCGACTCGCGGTTGCATTCCTACGGGAATATTCGATCGTTCGAAAGCTCGGATTAAAGCCGAAGGTAGAAGCTCTTCGCGATAGGTCCATTCGAATCGCGAACAAAGTTCGAAATGGCGTCGAAAAATCGCTTCGACGACGAATTCCGATTTGAAACCGTTTGCCAGAAAAGCGAACCGAGCTAGGCAATTATCGACGACGAAAGCGTTAAAAAAGAAAAAAGCAATCTGAAAAGACAGTTCCCTGGATCGGCGCGCAGCTCGATCGACATTTTCTCTCGGCAGGCCGGCAACATCAGCGGTAGAGGCGGTTTAGGTCAAGGCGTTCGTCGAGCCGCATTGTTCTTCACCGTGCGCGGCGAAAGTGCGCATACAATTATCGTTTATTTATCGCAGCCGATGCGTGCACGCTCGCGTTCGATCGTTTCCCGCTAATGGATTCGTCGGGATCGAGAGGAATTCGAGAGTCATCGAGCCGGTGCCCGATGAAACGTATTAAAACGGGCCCGATCATTTTTTTCCGAGGTCGATGCACGTTAGCCGGCGCGGAATGCGCGCCGAGCGAATGCCTCGCGAATCCCTCGCGAATACCTCGCGAATGCCTCGCACCAAACGCACCGGAGAATTTTAAAGTCGAACAACTTCCTTACTACCCGGAGCCGATGGCCCCTCGCCCGGCCAAAGAAACTTCGTAACAATCGCTATCTTAATGTTTACGGTAGGCGCTCGTAAACCCTAGGTTTACGAGCCGGGTTGCTCTTTAGGTTCGCCGGGCTCGGGCTCGGGCCAGGCTCGGGCTGCTCCGGCATAGGCAGAGAGCGGCTTGCGCCGCCGGACAAATTCAGAGCATGGGAGCCACGCCTACCGAGGACATTTTACAACGACGAATAGAGATTGATAGCCACCTATCGCCGAACGTGATGTCTATCTTCGATGTCGCGTGTCCTGAAACGACGCTTTGAAGCAACCACGAGCAGACGTTGTAACTACAGGATAGAGTTTCGACTCCGCGGAGCGATCGGCCACGCCTATTTGGGGCGCTCGTTCAGCCGACGATTCAAGATCGATAGCCTCCTATCGCCGGTTATCTCTTTCTTTGGTATTATTATGTCTCGAAACGTTGCTTCGGAACGGCTACGGGCGGAGATTGCTCCGTACAACATTGTTTTCGCTGCGACGAAGTCGAGAGCAACGAAGTTAACGCCCACTTCGTGCATTTTACACCGGCAGATCAAGATGGATAGCTTTCCATCGCTATTTATCTTTCTCCTCGATACTGCGCGTCCTGAGAAAACGTATACGCGTGCAGAGACCGACCTATATGACACTGTCGGAGCTCCCTCGCAGTCTACAGAAACTAGGCCACGCCCACTTAGAGGATTTTACACCGGCAGATCGAGATAGATAACCTTCCATCGCAACCTATCTTTCACTTTGATATTCCATGTCTCGAGAGAGCAAGTGTGGGCACACGGATCGACCTATAGGACACTGTTACGGCTCCCTCAAAGTCAAGAGCAACGAGACCACGCCTTCCTCGGATCGCTCGTTTCGCGCTGGAACTATGAGAACAGATCCTTGAAACGTTCCACGAAGTATGCGCGAGTCTGCGCGCAGGTAATGGAACATTCTGCAACATTGGTCGCGCGAGCATTCGGAATAATCCACCGTGTACCGACTTGCTTTCTTCGGTGCATACGAAGTTGCAGCCGCGACAACCGTATCAGCGAAGTCAACCTCCAAGACGGATAAGCTCGCATTCCCGAGGATCCGGGGGGGAATTCCAACGACGAGGAGGAGTGATTCATCGGAACGAAAAGCCAGGATCGCGACCGCGAAAATTGGAAACCGGTTCGAGGGCGTCGAACGGAATGACATTGAAGATCGCGTTCGATCCGAGCCACGCAACAACAAATCACGGCGGATGATTGAATCGATTACGGCCGGGAATAGGTGCAGGAAGGAGACGGCGGCGTAACAAGACAAGCGATAGAAATCGCGGGTCGGCGGACACGCTGCCGGCAGCGTTCACAAATCAAACGGAGAGATCTAATTTGTTAGGAAAATAGGGGCACGCGGCTACACGGCATGGGAACGCGACGAACAGAGCTCTCTTGGATCGGCTCGATCGGTATTGCTTCCAGACAGCGACTCGGACAATCGATTTCTATCTAACGTACCGCAGTGGAAATCGCTCTTTGCGCAACCGATCGCTGCTTTATCGGGTTGTTTCTCGATTTTTATACGTGCCGGACTACCGATGTTGGATTTATCTACCGTGTCAGCGGTTTTATAGTTTAATGAAGATAACAGACCGGCTGTTAGGCTCGCCGAGACTACCGTCTCACCCGACGGAGACCGTGATGTGTGCATTAGTCTTAGGCTCTGCGACAATTTTGGAACTACGAAAAAGTTGACGACTCGAAGAATCGATCTTCGGGTCGGAGATGTTAATTTTAGCGATAGAAGATCCGACGTCTCTGAAATTATGCTCTGCTCGCTTCCGATCCCGACTTAACGATGCGAAAGATTCCACCGTAGGGATCGAGTTTTTTTTTCGAAACGCGAGTCGTCGTTTCGTTCGAGCATTTAGCGTCGTACGAAAGCCCTATCGGAACGAGCTTGCAGAAGAATGCATCGCGAAGAGATGCATTCGGAGGATCGCTGAGTGGATAAGTGCCCCCGGTGATAAACTCGGTGCATCTCGCAGCCTCGGCATATTACAGTGTTTAGAGACCACACGCGTCGACTCGGCCGTCTCGCAAATCGTCTCGCCTAATGCGAGAATAATTTCACCCGAGGACGCAACGGGATCCACGGGGATCGCCGTATCATTACGCATAAACAGGCTCGTTAATCGTCCGCTAAAAAGCATGATCGATCGTCGCGTTGCCAACGCGTTTCCTAGAAACGCGCGTAACATTCTTAAATTATGAATGTAGATTCCTCGAACCGTTTTGCAACGCGATTATTCTAAGCCGGTAACGTGTCTATTAACATAATACACACTGTTGCAACTTCGATCGAAGTTTGCGCGAATCGATTTAACTCCGTTGTTGCGTAACGTTGCGTGAGCTGGAGATCGCGTTGCGGCAAATTCATGGTTTTCGATGCGCAACTATGCTGTTATTTAGAAATGTTTAATCGCCGAGCTTTTTAACGGCTCCAGATGTTCCTTCGTGTAACAACATCGCGATGGAATCGAAATATATGTACTCTGTTTTCGCGAAATTTTGTCCTTTAACCTTTCAGGCACGACGCGCCACTATAGTGGCTTCCGCGGATGTCATCTCTCTGAACGACGCACCAATATAGTGGCTTACTCTACTAGCTCACTCGGTCATAGTTTGAATCAAATAATCGTCTTCATATGCATTGTCTCACACTTCTTTTGTCTTCGCATCGATTTACAACAGTCTACAGGGTGTCCCAAAAATATCTCGCAATCCGGAAATGGCGGGTTCCTCGGATCATTCGAAGCAACTTCTTCCTTTACAAAAATTTTCTTCGAGGCACCGTTAACGAGTTATTAACGAAAAACAGCGACCAATAAGAATCGAGTACGGCTGACGCGAGGCGGCCCAGCCAACCAGCGCGCGAAGCCCAGTTCCGCTCATTGGCTCGATCGCCTCGCGGCAGCCGAGCTCGCCTCTCATTGGTCACTGTTTTTCGTTAATAACTCGTTAACGGTGCCGCGGAGAAAATTTTTGTAAAGAAAAAAGTTGCTTCAAATGGCCTGAGGAATCCGCCACTTTCGGATTGCGAGACATTTTTGGGACACCCTGTGTATACCCTGTACAGTACACATCAGACTCTGCCGTCCAGAGAAATAGCCTCGCGCAGAATTCAGCCGTACCTAAAAGGTTAATAATAACCAGCTGACTCTGAAAGTCCTGCGCAGGGTGTACCGCCATTTTCTCGCTGAAGCGGTTCCCGCCAATTCGGACCAACATGGCCGCCGTCGCAAGCGATTAGCCCCCGCGCGCACCGCGAATGTAAATACAAGAAGACGGAAACCCGGCGTTTCCTGTACACTCCTTGGTGTATGCTAATGCCGGGTCCAAATACACGGCGTATTTCCCTGTCTACATGCTCGCGTGGGCGTACACGATGTAACAGAATACAACGTCTATCACTGTTCGACGAAAATGAAGCCATTCGCGTGCCGGTTACGATCGTAAAACCTCGCGGCGTCTCTGCCGGATATTAATTCTCAAAGAGCTAGTTAACAACCATCCGCGCGAGCATGTAACTTTCATCCAACGTGAATCAATGCGAAATACGATAATGGGAAAGATGACAACATCGCTGTCTTACGAGAACTGTACGCGTTCTTCCATCGTGCCGCCAAAACGGTCTTCCATGTTGGGTTACAGCCGTTAAGCGTCCAAATTCGAACCACAATTTTTCGGACAAATTTAGGATGGCAACCGTTCCCTATTATATATTCCGAATCAGCATGCAAGAAAATACAATCGCGGCGTATTTTTTCCTACCTTGCACGCCGTTTACCCGGGGAATTCAGCAAAATCGTCCAAGACACAGCGCGGGGAGCACTCGCGTTTCGCAACATCTTGGAGCACCACTAATTCAAAATGGCGCGGCCAGATGGCGCCCTGGTTGCGCACGCTGATCAGTGGAGCGCGCGGTTCTTTCGATCGCAGTCCGTTGAAAACACGTCGCAAGGTCATCGCACGAGCGTTCCACGGCGTTCGAAGGTAGCTCGAATCTCGATAGAAGAAACGCGATTCGCGAAAATAATTGCTCCGGCTTCGTCGAACCTACCTTGTCTTCGAGCTTTCGGGTGAACGGCACGCGAACTTTCGTTGGTACGCGATTTTCCCGCAGGAGCCGCGTTCGAACAGGTTCGAAACGGTCCGTCGGATCTGCGCAGGCGCGGCACTTTCGTCGGCCGACTCGCACCTCGAGCGTGTCGCCAGTTATCGCGACACATTTGCGAGAGCTGCCCGCGGTATGTAATTACCGTTTTCCCGTACGTTCAGATTCGGGTCGATCGCCGCGTCGATCGCGTTTGGAACGCGACACGGCTCGTCGTCGGAACCGTGCGGAACAGCTGTTTGGGCCACGTCTCGCGTCGCGACAGTTTCGACGCTTCGTTCATGTTGGCACGGGATCTCCAGCTCGTGCGTTCAAAACATCCGTTTCTTCGGCGAGGAACGCACGTGGGTGAACCGCAGTGAACGTCTCGATCCGACCAGTGACCTTTCAGGCGTGATGTAACTTCATCGCAGTGAAAGACACTCGATCGGTCGTGATCCGTAACGCGCGTGCGCAGCGCCGCTACTGGCGGGACGTCATTTTGAAACGCCACCTGATCGCGCGAGTCCGGCTGTCTCGCGACCGACGCGGAAGTTGTTTGGTTGACGTCTCGCGAAACAATCGATTCGACCAGTTTCGAATACGGTGATCGATTCAGTAGAGCCGTTGCGTCGGATTCACGCGAGGAGTGTCTCGGTTTCTCGCGCGGCCGGCGATGAGTTGAGTCCAGAGGCACCAGGAAAGTGAGGTTAAGTGGCAAAATGCAGTCTACGCTGCCGCAACGGGGGACCAAACAGCTTCGCAGGAACCTCGGACGCGACGCCAATCTGAATTACAGGAATCGATTGGTACGTTAATTACAAAATTAAGTGTGAATCGTTTGTTTATCTCTGCATGCCTTGCAGAGGATCTTTTTCCCGAGGACAATTGAATTTTCTAAGGCTCGGTGCAGGCGACACGACGCGAATTAGTCTTTCATAAGAGCCGGAGTAATTACGTCTGCGTCGTATATAATGTCTGCCGCGGTTCTTTTTTTTTTTTTTGACGCGTGGCAGTGATTGATGCCGATAATTGCCGAACACAATGGGAAAATAGTTCGTGCCGATTGTGGTTGGGTTGCTTATGATGGATGTAGCAGGAATTATTGTAATTGGCCGTTCGTACCGAGTCGAGGTGTTTTAATCGAGAGTGGCAGTACATAACTGTCGTGCTTTGAATGGTTCGGACGTCTTCGTTGCTGAAAAAAATACATTTCTACGCATATGGAACACAATCGTTACTATAGTATAGATATAGTATAGATATAGTATAGATATAGATATAGTATAGATATAGTATAGATATAGTATATATATAGATATAGATATAGTATAGATATAGTATAGATATAGTATAGATATAGTATATATATAGATATAGATATAGTATAGATATAGTATAGATATAGTATAGATATAGATATAGTATATAGATATAGATATAGTATAGATATAGTATAGATATAGTATAGATATAGATATAGTATAGATATAGTATAGATATAGATATAGTATAGATATAGATATAGTATAGATATAGTTACTAGACGTAGACTTTAAATGGTATAGGGAGTTGAGACAGGCGCCATCTTGGTTCTCCGTACCACGGAGGATCTCGTTCTACTTCCGGCCAATTTTTGGGTGAAAAATCTTCTGTCGTAAAAGCATCAAAATTTATTATTATTTGGTGCAATTCTGTTTACAATTGAATTTCTCGCGATTCTCCAGCAAGCTCGAGACGGAACAACGAGGGTTCGACGATCGAACGCGAATTGAAACCGGTTCCGTTCTTGCAAGAGCTTAAATCCAGTTTCCTTTCACCTTCGCGCGAGAATAGTCGGTGTCGTTTGAGTCGACAGAGGTCGAAATGCTTCGTCTAGGCGAGCACAACCAAATCTCTGGCCACTCGAAATCCGAAATCTTTAAACATCTGGCCACCGACCTCCTGTAGACATTCTACAGCAACAATGTCCTTAAACCTGCGAATTTTGGATCTTCAAAGGCTCTTAAATCGATGAGGAAGCATTTTAAATTCTTGCAGATGGTATAATTGTGCTATAAGATTCCATTGGGATCTTGCGAAGGTCCTAGATTTTTAAACCTTCGAATTTTGGATCTTTAAAGGTTCTTAAATCGATGAGGTAGCATTGTAAATGCTCGCATATGGTATAATTGCGCTATAAGATTCCATTGGGATCTTGCGAAGGTCCTAGATTTTTAAACCTCCGAATTTTGGATCTTTAAAGGCTCTTAAATCGATGAGGAAGCATTTTAAATGCTTGCAGATGGTATAATTGCGCTATAAGATTCCATTGGGATCTTGCAACGGTCCTAGATTTTTAACCCTTCTTTTAAATCTTTGATACCTTTAATTGGTGACTTACCGCGTATGCTACCTACATCGGATGAAGGTAATTAAGCAATTATTATATTAGGCAATTATTTTGCGAGGCAATTAGACTTTGCTGGTTCTACATTCGCGACTGAACAGCATATACACTGCAAATTAGTAATACATAGTTCATTCGTGGACGATTAGCGAAGGCTACTTCGTTGTCTCGATTCTGAAAAATCATTCTCTATGGCTCCACGATCTGCTGAAATGCGGGAAATCGTAATTTGATGGATTCCCTCGTAAAATACGGAAAGATCTAGAAAGATCGATTGCCCTCTCCAATTCCTGGCCTGACATTCTTATCTCGTCGACGTTACCAGACCGTAATCTCAGCCGATTTGTTTGTAGCCGGTCTGACAATGCATCGAGATCGCGCGGATAACGTCCCGACTCGATATCGAATTACGCTTACGGCTGCCACCGGTGATTTCAACGCTTGGCGGGCAAGGAATTCGCTTAGGATCATCCGAACGACGTTTCGTCGTCGATCTATTCCTTAGTTTCTCGGCAAATCTTTTTCCCCGCGAAGAGAACATATTTTCTAGGAAATATATTTTCCTTCAGAAATCCACCGATTGGATTGCGATTGTGTCTCGTGATCTCCGAGGCGATCGAAAGGGTGGAAAATCCAGTGACCTTGCGGTGTCCTCGAGACGACGCTACCTATCGGCGTTCCCTCCTCGAGATCCGGACGACTCCAACGCAATCGAGTTTTTCAACCGTTAGAATATCGCTGTCCGTAGGCGGTCTGGTACACTTCAAGGTCACTTATGTTTTTTCTCGGAAGCACTTAGCATACATTACGTCGATCTAGGTTAAGCACATGGTACGCCATCGATAGTGGTTAGATCATGAGCGGTCTTTGTTAGAGCCAGTCGAGAAGTCTCCAGCGAAAGTCCTATAAGATTCATGAGTCACATCCTGTCCGCCATCTTTTCTCATGGCTCGTTTTTCAAATAAATTACTTTGCTACGAAAACGTTTCCTCCTTCTAAATAGCTACTCGCTATTCAACACTCTCGTACGCTTTCATAGCGTTCAACCAGCGAAGTCCCATCGTCGAAGTTACCAAAATTCGTTTCAAACGTGATCATTATTTTTGGGCCATATTGTTCGATGGATCGTCCGGATCCATCCAATCCTACGGCGTAGATCCTGCAGGAGGATTCCACGGGGCATGGATCCGATCGAAATCGATCGTCCATGGTGCCCGGCCAGTAGAGAACGTCCGCCAATGATCAGACACGTCGTCGAGCGGCGCGACGCGTGCTTGTCTCGAGCATCGATGTAATTGCGTCTCGGTGAAAAATCCGTCGACATCATGCAAATCGAATTAGCCAACGGCTCCGCGTATCATTCAAATGATCGACTTCGCGCGAGTTTTCCATCGTTGCGACGACGACGTACCTCGCCCACGCGCCCAGGCGACCCTGACCTACCGACGCGGCGCGGAAAATCTAGCCTGTGCTTGTCAAACTCGCGTTTCGAACGCAAAAATCTTCTCAAAATTAGAGTCTGCATCATTCTGATGTACATCGACATGCGACTGGCACGATTACTCGATTCCTCGAAAAATGTGCAGGCTGTTGGTATATACAACGATACTCACACACACACGTGTCTACATAGGGGCAATAAATACAGGTACAAGCCCGATCTTCTCGAGGAAACACGTATGCATTAGGACTCTTTTTCACCTGGAATTTACCTAAACGAATAGTGGAGAGGGCAGCCTAATTGCATCTAAGGAACTCGGTATAAAAGGACCGCACGTTCCAGTTCGAGACACTTCCCAGAGGACTACAGAGGCGTTCATCAGCCTAGAAGACGATCGGTCGGGCAGTATCTCAGCGACTTCGCATACAGTTACTCTTCTTCGCATAAAATACATTTTGTATCACACATACACGTATTATACATTTTATATCCGCTCGGTGCTTTTTTAATCACTGTATTATATTTGTATTGTATTATTAGCAAATAAACAATTACAAATTACAACACAGGCTCTATATTTATCGTTAATTAAAAAAAAATGCAATGCATATGAAATCGTTTGTAAGACACCGATAGCCTGCGGAATATTATCGAACAAAATTCGTTAAAATCGAAGTTCGACAATTACCAATTCTATCAAATCGAAGCTCAACAATTACCAGTTCCATGAAATCGAGATTCCAGAAAACCTTGCGGCGTCGGCGCATCTCGCAGAATTTAAGCCGAGCATTTGAAAAATACAGCGAACGCATTGTCTTTCGGTGGCAGCCTTCGCGAAAGAAAACGGAACAAAGATGCGCGCGGAGCTCGTCTTCAGGGACAACGAAGACGATTTCCGCGGGACAAAAGCGGCCACCGTTTTGCAGGCATTCTCGGCGCCGCGGATTTGCCACGGTGCATTGTTGAGCAACGGTCTGTTATAGTCGGCGACGGTGATGCACGTTGCATACGAGGCGCTTCGGCACCGGGACGAATCGGTCGAGAACGATCTCGCCGTCGCCGTCGTTGTCGCTGTCGCCGTCGCCGACGGCACCGTCTCGTCGATCTAATCGCTCGCGAAATCACGACGTCGTCGACGCATGTGGAGTGTACCAACGACGATCGGATTCGCGTGCATCCGCCCACGCGTCCGACAGCCTTGGCCGACTGACGATGCTCGGACTGTTTTTATTTTTCCACGGCGCTGCGGCGCACGTCTTCTTTTTCACCTTAAACTATAAAAGATTCGCTGGCGCGAGCGCGACGCCACGTTGAATTATTTATGAGGATCGAGGCTGGGCACGGACGCCTCCTCCGACAGGGTTATCGCATAATATCCGACCATTAAACGCTAATAATAGTCGGCCGGCCCCCCCTCTCCTGACACCTCGCGACGCCGCCGGCGTAATTGCACGATGCACCCACATTCCGCCGGCTTTTTCATGCAACTGCAACCACCCTTCGCTGGTTCCACGCGGATGGGATCATCGACGACCGGCCGCTGCCCTTCTGGACACGTCGGGGAAACCGTCGGTCAGAATTTCCCGTCGTTGTTCCTTCGGTGTTTGCAGAATTCCGTTGACAATTGATTGCCGACGCGACGAGAACGAGCTCTGCTGTTCTACTAAGGCAACGGTTGTCGCATTTCTGGAGAGATTCGCGTTTCGATTAGCCTCGCCAAAGCCAAGGGCAACAAAGCCACGCCTACTCGGCAGCGACTCCGTACACCGTCGCCGTAGGGAGCAATTCAGGTCTTTTCGTCTTTATTTCATGTACATCCGTTCAACGGAGATTGAATAACCTATTTAATCCGGATCCATAAAAATCAGAAGCAACGAGACCACGTCGACGAGCGTAATTCAATCGGTCCTTTATTTTGAATTTACGTAAAATCAACCCTCCGATCACCTTGTCCGCGATCGACTCAACGCCGAAGGATAAACGCCCTATTCGGCCTGGCTCCGTTCAAATCGGGAGCACTTAGGCCACGCCCATAAATGCAATTCCATTATTCTCGCACGTTAATTTCACGTAAGTTCGTTCTTCGAATCGTTTCATCTACGAACAACCAAAGCCTGCGACATAAATTCGACCCAAGCGAATCGACCGCGAGACCACGCCCATTTTGCTCGCGGCTCTCGAATAGGAAAACTCGGGCAGCCGAGGCACGCGCGACCGTCATAGATCGAAGGTTCGCGTTACAACCGTGTCGATCTACTTTTCCGGCGATTTACCGTGGCCCGAACGATCCAGGGATCGATCGATCGATCCCGCCGCCGTTCGTAATCCTCTCGCGTTTCAGTCGCCGTTAACAAGGTTGCGATCGAGAATTTAGCGGGCCGGCTAGATCGCGCGTAATCCATAGAGAAGGTCGTAGGTTGCGGGCCCCGGTAATCGGCTTTCTTTCGATCGGCCGCTGCCATCAATGAAACGCCTAAGCCGCTTACGATTAATGCCGCGGCGATACTGCTCGCAATAAATTTCGATACGATCGGTACAAAGTGCGCCACCAGGCGGCTCATTGTACACCGATACGCGCCGATCGCCGCGGTATGCGAGACCCGGCCGACCGGCTGCTCTAATGCCGAAACGAATACCAACGCGCCCGATCGCAATTAGATCCCTGTCATTGTGTCTCGGATACCTTGCCATCCCCGTTGCGGAACAAAGCGCAGGAATCGTAGCTGTTTTATACCGTTGCTCCGCGGAGCGAGGTGCCGTAATCTCGCGTCGCGAACTCGTTAGCCGTTCTCCGTTTTCATTCTTCGATCGTCGTTTTCTCGTTGATGGTTCGTCGTCGGAAATGCGTTTCGACGCGACGTATCGCGATGGAACTGCTAAGAATTTTCTGTGCGCGAGATGCTCTTGCGAGACGTTTTCTGTAAACGCGAAGCGATCGGCGCGCATCGAAGAGTTCGGATACAATTTCTTTTCACCGCTTGCTCGTCTTTATCTCGATCGAGGAGTCCGATATTTTTAGCCAACGATCTGCAACGTTCGTCGATGCTGTCGAAACTGTAATCGTGCTCGCGGAGCCGAACCAATTGTCCCTCGATCCGTCGTAATGCGGACGCGTAATCGCACGGTGGACACTCGAGGAGGAAAAAGAGCCCGAGCCGCGGAGCTTCTCGAGCTAATGTTCAGGCCAGAAGTTGGTCTCTTGAACCGGCGAATTAGTTTTCATTAGCACCCAGCTGGCCGAACGAACGACGATTTCAACCGCGATGCGATATTGTGCAACTCGGTTCGAGTAGAAGCGCAGAAAAAGCCGCCAAAGGCGCGCCGTCTCGCCGTCGCTTGAACACACTCAGCCATAATAATGTCTGTCCCGGTGATAAGCACGGACGTGCGGCCATCATAAACAGTTCCTTTGAAAGCTTTATCGACGCAGCGTCTGTCGTTCGGTCCGGTGTCTCGTCCAATTTCAAAATGTATCTATTTATTCGACGGACAACGCGCTTTTTTGCCTCAGATAAATAAGGTATTTTACCTTAGATATTTTAGGTATTTTTTAAGTACTTTAAATATTTTAAATAAGGTATACACTTCGAGGATATTATCGTAATTGCGACTCGTCCACTCGTAGGTCCATCGATTTCGTAAGAAACGTTCCGTCTTTCGCAATCGTTTCGCGAGAGCACCGTTTCGCGAGTTTCGAGACTATCTCGACGGCGCGCGATTCGAAATCGCTAGATCTCCGCGACTGGTTTCAAACCGAAGCTATTTATTCCATCCAAATTCTCCTTTCGCGAGATTAGCATAAACATTCGCGACGCGTCGATGATGTACGCGTTAGCCTCTCGCTCGTCGACGGACGTTCATCAATTTCCTCCATATCGAATTCGCGGCGAAGCTCGACGCGAGAGAGCGATCCGCGGACAGATTTACGAGAAATCGTTGCGCGGATCGTCGAGATATTTATTCGAAACTCGGACAAATGGGTTTCGATTTTTCTACCGAGGCGAAGAGAGTTTCCACATTACGGCGATATCGAAGACCGATTACGCGTCGGCGCGGCCATTCTTCGGAGCTTGTTTCCACGAACCGAAACCCTGGTGCATTTATAACGTTCCCGGATTCCGTGTCGCAATAAAACATTTTCAGCCGCGAAACGGTCCGACGCGACGCGGCGCGGCGCAGCGTCTGGAGAACCATTAGCCGCATTAGCAATGCAAATCGTGCGGCGTTCGTCAGGAAATTAATTGGAAAGCGATTGAACAGATGTTCCCCGGGCTACACGATCGACGCGACGGATCGCTCAATAATCGTTCCCCGCGATAAAGATCGCCGCGACAGCCGCGTTTGCGAAACCGCTGCGCCGCCGCCGCGCTCGCAAAAATCACTTTCGACCGCGAATACCTCGACGACGCGACGCGCGCGGTCTCGCATCGATTCTCGATCGGCTCGGCTCGACTCGCTCGAATCGAAAACGATCTTACAGCGATCCAGGAATTCCCGGGATCCTTGGATAGATTATCGGCGATCGCGGGAGAATCGCGTGGAACGCGGGATCGGCGGCGTGCGGCGTCGATCGACAGGAAAATCGCGGACGAGTGACGCGAAAAATATTGAAATCGCGGATTGCCGCGGCTCGTTACGAAAGTCGAGGCCTCGAGCCGTTCTATCGCGATCGACGCACAGTCGCATACCATTCGTGGACCGCGCGTACGACTTAATTTGCCGGCGCGCGACGCAACAAACAAGGGGACGCGTAACGCCGGCTACCAACTATGTACATAGAATACTATGTACCGGCTAGCATCCTCCGGCGAGGCTGTATGTGTGTTGCTGCTGTTACATCACCGCGATCTATCCGATCGTCGGCGCGGCCTGATTTATCGGCGGCTAAATAGCTCCGTTCTTTTAGCGGATCCAGGGGAGGGGATCGCGTTCGCGGATCTTCCACGGGCTGGTGTTTCACAATCAGGAAATACCTGGCATACCGCGGCCCGATCGTATCGCACAACGGCGCAGAAAATGCGGGACATGTGTTGCCACTCGCCTGCTCGCACACATTTTTCTCGCGATCGCTTCGAGGCTGCTGGTTAGCTGTTTGGATAGCTGGACGGTTGGTCCATCTTGTCGATTAAGCCGGTTCGGCACGTTCGACGCGGGTTCTTCGCTCCGGAACAACCTGCTTGCGCACATTTTTCTTGCGATTGTCTCAATTTTAGCATTCGGTGTTCAAAGGGGCAACCCAATGGGACCCAAAAGCTGCTTCACGGAGCAGTTTGCGTCGTTTGCGATTCTAGAATGACGCTGAAACAGAAACAACATCATCTATATCTTTATGTGTCTACAGGGTATCCCAGAAATGTCTCGCAATCCGAAAGTGGCGGGTTCCTCGGGTCATTCGAAGCAACTTTTTCCTTTACAAAAATGTTCTCCGAGGCACCGTTAACGAGTTATTAACGAAAAACAGTGACCAATGAGAGGCGAGCTCGGCTGGCGCGAGGCGACCGAGCCAATGAGCGGAACTGGGCTTTGTGCGCTAGTTGACTGGGCCGCCTCGCATCGGCCGTACTCGATTCTTATTGGTCATTGTTTTTCGTTAATAACTCGTTAACGGTTCCTCGGAGGACATTTTTATAAAGGAAGAAGCTGCTTCGAACGATCCGAGGAACCCGCCATTTCCGGATTGCGAGACATTTTTGGGACACCCTGTATACGTAGAATGCTCCGAGGAGTATTAAATCCAGACTCTTAGAGGATCTAGAATGCTGTTACAAGATAAATGACGTAGAAGATATCGTTTCAGTGATCTGTTTCCTGTAAGTTTCGACCGCTGCGACGTGTACACGATGAAGCGCGGAGGCGCAAACTGTTCGAATAAATTTCCCAGCGGAAGAATGAATCTCTGCCAACGTTAGATCAATAATTTAGCGTCGGTGAAATATTACTTACAGCTTCCGGTATTCCGATTTATCCGCGCCGCAATCGGGCGGATAATTGACTCGAATTTCCCGAAGCCGCCAACAGCCTCGGTGACACGATAAATCCAATCAGCGTCAAGATAGTTGGCGAATAATAAGAGGTTGTCGAATCTGCTTCGACGATCTCGACGATTTTTCCCCGTTCGAAAAGGAAGAGGCGCGTTGCGTCGCGTCGCGCCGCGACGGGAAATCCGAGAGATCGCGACGAAAGATCTGCGCGATCGTTTAAATCGCGTCCGGTCGCCCACGCGGCTGCTGCGATCGTAGCAGCGACGGAGAGAGAGAGAGAGAGAGAGAGAGAGAGAGAGAGGCAGAGAAAGAAAAAGAGAGAGAGAGAAGGAGCGAGGAGAACGGAGCACGATTTCATTCATGCGCGACCCACTTAAATTTCATTCAACGATCGGCTCCGCCAGGAACCTTCAATAATACCGGTCCGCCTTTCTCTTGCCCTCGGAACCTGTCGCTCGAACGGGTTTCCACAACTTTTCCCCGCCTTTTTACGGCCCTGGCGAAAAATTGCCCCGGCGTGGCGCGACGTTTAACAGCGAGCCGAACGATGCTCGATTCATTTTTACGCGCGTCCGAAAGCGAAGGAAATGGAATCGACGGCTCGTCCCGCGATTTTATCGCGCGATAAAACGCGGGCCGCGCCGATTTTTAACGGCCACCGTAAAAGATCGTCCCTCCTTTCGTCGGGGAAATTTAATCTCTCGTTGATGGGGCCCGTCGGTGATTTAACGAGGCACGTTTAACGAACTGACGGACACCTGCGCTTCGTCGCTCGAGCGAGAGATCGGTCGTAGAAGCGAAAGAAATCGCGCTTCGATCGATCGATCGCTTTCGCTCGATCGAAAACTGATTCTTACCGAAACGACGCCGGTTTCTAGCGCTCGAAAATCTTGTCGCGAGTGCGCGGGCTCGTACAGCGCGGCGGATCGAAACGGATTGAAACGGTGCCCGGAAGAAATTCGCGAAAGAAATCGATTATCTCGCGAAGCGGATCGACCGTCGGCCGTTCGCCGGAGCGCTTTATTATTTAGGTTCGCGAGCGATAAATCGCTAATCCCGATCCCCTGCGCCGGGGCTCGACTTACTACTGGCCGGTTCAGAGATAAGCCGCTGAAACGGCTTAATATCGAGCGGCGGCCACGGCACCGGCGTCTTGTTCTCAAACAACCGGTTGCTGATACCGCAACAATATTCCAGCACGGAGACCGTGGTTTATCGGGTACACGACCGACTCGGGACGCGCGTTGTTCCTCGTCGAGCCACTTGCGAACGGAACGTTTATCGCGCGTCGAGCCACGGGAAATGGAATCTCGTGTTACGATATTCCGCGGCGATCATTGTTAGGCGGACTCGCGAATCTTTCGTTTCGTCGCGAGAGACGCTCCCATTAGTTATCTCGCTGAGCGGCCTAACGGGTTTCGTATGCGTTACTTGCATTATTATAATAGGGGGAATGAAATTTTTTAAGGAACGTCACGATTATCCGATTGCCGCGTCTGTAACATTAGTGTCTAGCAAACGACTTTGTCTAGTATCAGATAATTAATAAAAGCTCTTGACTGGAGCTTGCTATTATTTTGTTCTTTGAGCACTCATTTTTGTCTTAATTTCTCCAAGTCCGCAGTTAAAATATTCATTTCAAATAAAACTTAATTCTCAGGGGAAACTTATTATTATTATTATATACTCGAAGCACTCGTTGCACGAGCTTGCTATTATTTTATTCTTTGAGCACTCTTTTTTGTCTTAATTCTCCAAGTCCGCAGTTAAAATATTCATTTCAAATAAAACTTAATTCTCAGGGGAAGCTTATTATTATTTACTCGAAGCACTCGTTGCACGGAAACCGCAGTCGAAATCTGAATAATAAAACGAAACGCTGTGTTTAATCTCCAGAAAATGATCTCCGACCTAAAATAAATCTCTTTCCAGATCTTGTCGCTTGATACGGGCAAACAAATTCCGAGCAATCTAATATCTTTGACAATGCAATGGTCGGAGCCGACATTAGGCGAATAAAAGAGCATAACGCGGCTCGCGTCAGCGAGCAACGGCGCCAAAGCTCGCTTAATTCGAGCCCGGCCCATTATATCTCGTTAAGGGAGAAACTTTGATCGTCCGGCGTCGCATAAATTACGATTACGGCGCTTTTCGACGAAAATCCGCGGCTCGGTTAGGTATGCGAACGCGCCGGAAAGTAGGCTGCGGCACCGCGGCCGCAATAACCGCGCATAAATGCAGATTAGGGGCGAGACCGATCCCAGGTCCCGTGTCCCGATACTCCCGATACAATCTGCATTGTAATTAAATGCCAGCTCGTGTCGTTCGTCGATCATTTTTCGAGCATTCGAACCGGTTCCCGTCGCGGCTTTTCCTTCTTTCCGCCGAGCGGAGGCTCGCCGAGCCTCGATAACGTTGCTTATGGAAGAAAAAAATGCGAACTTAAAATCAATTACCATAAAATTTTCACATAGCTTTCGACTTCTCCCTTTCCTTTCTCTCCGACTGCGGTGTAAATTATGTCAGAGAATCTAGCCGAATTAATAATGTTTGGACTAACTGAGAAAGTATAGTAAATTCGAGCAGTTGAACGACGTTTGCAACGAATCTTGCGAGAACACTGTGCACAGACGCGTCTATAACGCACGGTTTCCAGAAAATAGTTATTTACATCCGACAGGAATGTCGCACGAATTCATTTGCGATTCAAGATCGTAGAACCCATTGCAAAAATGTGAAATAATGTGATTGTTTCGTCCTGGACAGGGACAAACCTATAAAATCGGTGCACCGTCGCGCGTACGATGTTTACGGGCACCTGCACGCGCCCGTACACATCCAGAACCAGACACAAAGCCAATTTGAATAATTGTTATCGGCCGGTGCACGGCGTTGCGTGGGCGAGCCGAGGATTTATTCGGCGACGATTAAAAATCGCGCGATCGATCCAGATTTCGACGTCTGGTGCGTGCTCGAACGAATAAGAAAACCAAAAACATAAAGGCCAATCGAATCAGAATCGAAGACAGAAAGTTTATCGTACGAGTGGTTCGCAATTTCTCATCTTGAAAATCTTCAAATATTACTTTTATAAATTTTATAAAATTCAGAAGTTTATACGTTTATAAGTTTCGGTTGCAGTGTACGTGTCTTGCACTCTGTAACCAGAAATAGTGCAAAACTTTCAATGATTTTTGCATATTGAATATTATATTATATACAAGGCGTCCCAAAAATGTGTCGTAATCTGGAAATGGGGGAATCCTGAGGTTATTCGAAGCTACTTTTTCCTGAGAGAAAATGCAGCCCGTGGCTTCGTTTACGAGTTATTAACGAAAAACACTGACCAATGAGAGGCGAGCTCGCCTAGCGCTTGGCGGCCGAGCCAATGAGCGCGCGAAGCCCAGTTCCGCTCGTTGGCTCGGCCGCCTCGCGCCAGCATATCTCTCCTCTCATTGGTCACTCTTTTTTCATTAATAACTCGTAAACAAAGCCGTGGATTGCATTTTCGCCAAGGACAAACTTACTTCAAATTACTTCAGGAACCTCCTATTCTCGGATTGCGAGACATTTTTAGAACACCCTGCACACATAATATATTCAATATATCGAATATTTTGAATGGTTGCTGTGCCAGCCAGCAGCAGTGCACTGAAATTGAAGTTAAAACGAGCAGCGTCTCTATGGAAGAATGCAATTTCCGTGTCAACCGTTGCAATTAGACGAATCGCAGGCCGCAGAGACCGCGATCGCTCCGAAGGTCCGCCGGACAAAAGCCGAAAGAAAAATTCATGGCCCCGCTGGGATTGATAAATTCACGGTTCCGCGAAGCCGACACGGAAATCCAATTAAAGGTGGAAGCTTCGACTGTGGTGGAATATGGGTCTCCGGTGAAACGTGCGTACACGGACGACGGTCTTCCTTTCGCGGCGATCGTTCGTCCGGCATTGTCCCGTCGGGGTTCCCTCATTGTCTGGCGTTCGTTAGACACCGGAACACGTGACCAGGACTGCGTAACCGAGTCACGGCGCAAACACGGCGGGATTGTGTTTGCTTGGCGGCCACCTACACCAAACAAAGGGGAATGAGTCACGGATTTTATTTCGAGACACCGAGTGGTCCTGAAATAGACCGCGTCCCACGACGAGAAAAGGCGGGACTGTCTATTTAAAGGGCGGGCTCGGACACTTCGCAGAGACTGTCGGCCGATTACGAATTGCGACACCAGCCGGCTACCTTTCGCACGTGGGCCGCGCCCGGCCGCTTCCGGTTCCAGGTGGGCCCGGTCCCTTCTGCGGACCAACGAAAAAAGCGCTCGGTTAACCGGTGGATTAGACTCTCGGTGCTTCGGACTTCCGACTCCTTGGTCTGCCGGTGCTTTAGACGCCTTGGTGATTTAGACTTTAGAGCTCCGATTAATTCTTTTTCGCGCGTAGGCCACTTCCGGTTCCAGGTGGGCCCGGTCCCTTCTCTGGGCCAACGAAAGAAGCGCTCGGTTAACCGGTGGATTAGACTCTCGGTGCTCCGGACTTCCGACTCCTTGGTCTCCCGGTGCTTTAGTCGCCTTGGTGGTTTAGACTTTAGAGCTCCGATTAATTTTTTTTCGCACGTAGGCCACTTCCGGTTCCAGGTGGGCCCGGTCCCTTCTGCGGACCAACGAAAAAAGCGCTCGGTTAACCGGTGGATTAGACTCTCGGTGCTCCGGACTTCCAACTCCTTGGTCTCCCGGTGCTTTAGTCGCCTTGGTGATTTAGACTTTAGAGCTCCGATTAATTCTTTTTGCTAATTAGATCGAGAATTAGATTCGATATTAGACGAAGATCGTCGAGACGATGATTGTCGATTGTTAAAACCTCCCAGTAGAAACAAGCAACTCTTACAAAAACATTTGACATCTGTTCTTACTGGACTGCGGAATTTACGCATTTATGATAATTGGTTGATAATTGGTAGGCGTAATTTGAAACGATAAGAAGACTAGAAGAGTTCTATAGTGTCAATATATTAAATTGGTCTTCGCTGAAATGATTTAACCCCGCGCTGTCACATTGGATCAGTATGATAAACATGTATTTTTTCGATAAAGCGATGTTATCCGAGGAGAATGAAATTAACAATTAATTCGGTATACTTGATAGCGACATATCGAACCGGATCCGAGCGATTCAGTGCGGTAATAAACGTTTATCTTCTACGACATATTTAGAATGCGACTCTTTTATTAGAAACGAATCTCGGAAAGAGAAAATAAAGAGCCCAGCATCCGTCTAATTCGAACCGGTTTCGATTTTCCTCTCGTCGAAATAGCCGTCCAGCAATTCCGAGGATCTCGTCTCAGAAGTGCTCAAAGGCTCTCGTCGCTTTGTCGGTAATTAAGAAGGGGGTTCGCTAGGATGGCCGAGCGAGAGCTTTTGTGGCCGTGCCAGTGGCGGGCTTGATTATTTGAACGCCGAAACGGTGCTTGCTCCGCGAAGCGGTTGGTAAACACGAACACGAGCCGAGCCGAGGCTAGACGAGGCGAGGCGAGGCGAGGCGAGGCGAGGCGAGGCGAGGCGAGGCGAGGCGAGGCGAGGCGAGGCGAGGCGAGGCGAGGCGAGGCGAGGCGAGGCGAGGCGAGGCGAGGCGAGCCAGTTCCCTCGAAACGAGGCAAAAACGTACCGGAAGTGGACGCGTGGCCGGCAAATCTTTTAGGAATCCGTGGCGGGGCGAGTTCAAACGGGCCGTCGTTAAGATAAGATCGTCTGTGGAACACGTACCCTTCCCAGCGACCCGCTGGATATCGGCCGAATCCGGCCCTCGGATCGTCAGAATCGCCCACCGTCGATGATGAAGATGAAGGGAATTCTTCCCGGGGAATGCAGACGAGGATTCTGAGGAGACTCGAGCGCAACCCGCGCGAGGAATCCTTCGTCGTCGACGCGCACTCCGCTTCGAGCGGGCCCCGTTATCCGTTATTCGTCTGAGAACATTTCCGCGTATCGTAGGACGACGATTTTCCTTTCAAATTGAAGCTCGAAATCTCTGCTTCGAGACAATGTTTCCGGATTTCAAGTTCGATGCACCCTTTGAACGCGAGGCCATGTTTGTCATATAGAGAATTCGCCATGTTCGACGAGATGCACGGGCTTGGTAAAATTTTTTTCAGAGACGCCGTTTACGAGAGAATAAAGTTCCATTCTTCTCCTTTAATTTAAAAAAAGAGGAACTTGGCTGCGATTTTTTTTCGCAAAGTTACAGCTCTTCAAAGTAACCCTTGCATTTTCGGCACATAGCACCGGCATCGCCGTCAACGGACGCGCACCTCGGGCAGGTTTCCGATCGGATTTTGCAAAATTGCGCTGATTTGCGTGACACTGTCTTAAAGCAGAGGTTTCGAGCTTTAATTTAAAGAAAGAGTCATCGCTCTACCATGATTTTTCGCGGAGTTATCGTCGGTCAAAGTTGGCCAATATTTCTCCAAAATTGTTCTACGCTATAATCTCGTTGGTCGGTGCATTTGTATGCAACTAGACTTCGTAGCGGATACTATCTTAAAGTAGAGGTTTCAAGCTTTAGTTTAAAAGAAGAGTCATCGTTCTACGTTGATTTCCCGCGGAGTTATCGTCGCTCGAAGTTGACCAATTTCTACCCGTTTCGACGCGATCGTTTCGTCGAGGAAGGATACTGTTGCCTGCGCGATATACGATCACTCGAACGTTCTTCGCTCCACTTTCCGCAAGATTTAACGCGGACCCGGAGACCTTCTCGCTTCTAAAAATCGCGGCTCTCCTTCCGATAATCCTCGATTTCACACGGCTGCCAGTTGGTTTATCACTTTGTAGGCTGCACGAGTGTCCGAGGAGGAAAAGAACTCTTGCCTCCTGGTATCCTGCGCGACCTCCTATTTCGAGCGAGCGTAGGCTAAGTCCTTGAACGCGCGCGTAAAAATCGCGATAATTCCGCGGAGAAGCCAATAAGTCAGCGGCGTCGCCGCGTCGGAAATCCGCCTACCTTGAAGAGAGGCCTCGATAAAATCCCCCGGGCGAGCTCTCCCCGGAGGAACGGGTCTCCGTAGATAAGGAGCGAGACCGGGGCTGTCTGTAAAAGTGATCGAACGAGAGACGATTGTCCATTCGCGGCGGTTCCCACGATCCCCGGTCACCAAACGGGGACGACGTTCGTTTTCAGGTTTCATTAGCCTTACACAGCTAACGACCGTATAATTGAGATCGCGGAGATCGCCGAACCGCGCGGGCCCGTGGATCGTAATTTGCGGAGCTGCTCTCTCTCTCTCTCTCTCTCTCTCTCTCTCTCTCTCTGCCGCGGCTCTCGGGATATGTACCTGGCGGGATCGCCGAGGCGATCCGGAGACGCGGTTCGATGGTTTCGGGGCGCGGAGAGATTCCGCGTGAGAACGCGGCGTCTCGCGGCGCGACGCGCCGCGGAAACCACTCGACTGCTCGACGGCATTTCAACGGGCGCACGTGCAAGAATGCGCCACGAGACCGCAATCGAATCCTCGATACAGAGCGACGCGCGACCGGTTTCGCTTTCCACGTTTTGTCTCTGAATTCTCGCCGCGGATTCTTTATTCCGACGCGCGGATCGCGTCCAGGCCGATGAACCGGCTTCGAGGAAATTAGGAGCAACGAAGCCACGCCCCTGGCTGCGAGATTCGCGCTCATATTCAGCTTCGTACGTACGTAATTTTGCCACGAGACGTCGTCGCGCGACGAAACCTCGGTGTCTTTATTCCCCGGCGTATCGTACAGACTCTGTCGAAGCCGAGAACCGCTAAGCCATGCCCATTTGGAACGCTTTATGCAAAGTGAAAGCCGTAGGAGACATTTCCTGTATCTCTCTGTTTGACTTTGGTTCTATCGGAACGTTGCGCGAAAGAAGACTCGGGCGAAGACACCAACGCACAACGATAGATTCGTCTTGGCGTCTTCTCGATGGGTTTTCCGCTTAGATCGATTATCTACGGGTTAACGATGCGCAACGTATCATACGAGAAACTCCAATTGTACGCGGCATCGAATAAATCGCAATTTCGTTGGAATATTTCGAGTTTAACACAAATTTCAATCTCTAATTGCGTTTATGATAATTCTGTAAATACAAATGCAAAAATATTAAATGAACCTATACAGGGTGTCCCGAAAATGTCTCGCGATCTGGAAATGGGAGGTTCCTGAGGTCATTCGAAGCAACTTTTTCCTTTGCGAAAATTTTCTCCGAGGCTTCGTTTACGAGTTATTAACGAAAAACACTGACCAATAAGAGGCGAGCTCTCCTGGCGCGCGGCGACCCAGCCAACGAGTGCGCGGAGCCCAGTTCCGCTTATTGGCTCGGCCGTCACGCGCCAAATGATCTCGCCTCTGATTGGTCACTGTTTTTCGTTAATAACTCGTTAACGGTACCTCGGAGAAAATTTTTGTAAAGGAAAAAGTTGCTTCAAACGACCTCAGAAATCCCCTACTTTCGGATTGCGAGACATTTTTGGGACAGCCCGTATATATTTCGCAGAAAATTCTTCAAATTGCTGTTTCCTTATTCCGCAATTAGAAACAGTTCAGGAAAGTGGACGCAACTAAGTAGAATTCAAATAAAACAATAGGCCCGCGTTCCCGGTGACGATTTCATCCGCATAGTTGTGAAGAAGCGGGCCAATTATGATATCGCAGCAACGAAATGCGCGGATTCGATTTTCCTTGGCAATGTTGCGCGGGTACGCGCGCGCACGTCCGTCGACCGCGCATCTTGGCCGATGCAAATCGGCCGATTTTTCGCGTTGTCGGATCACGGCGAAGGCTCGATTCTGAAATCTGACTTGCTAATATCCGGACCCTGCGCGCACGCACCGCTTCCATCGACGTCCGACTGGCCGCGGACAAGCTGGCGCTTTTGCAAGTCTAATTCGGAAGCGTGCATCACCTTCCTCGCCGGCAATTAATTGCGATCCTGTCGTTACTCTTCGGTTCGTGCGATCGGACACCGCTCTTTCTTGCCTCTCCATCTTTGTTCCGTGTTTTCTTGCGGCTCGATCCGAATCGGGTCGATCTCGCCGCTCGTACGGTCCTCGTTCTTGCTAATCTTTGTGCAAATTCAAGAATTCCCGGCCGACACGTTCCCAGCCGATGCAAAATTCGTACACCGTTCATTTTTGTTATCATATATGTGCATACATGTACGGTAAATTCTCCTTAATTTTTCTTCGGCTCGCGAACAAAAATGGAGAATTTTGGAAGAGACGCGATTACACGAGTCTCGCGCCTCGTTTTTATGATTGTTGACGATCGGCGACTATAAGAATGAGCCGCCAGGCTCGAATAATCGTATTTCCTCTTCTCAAATTGCCAATTTCTGTTTACAAACTGCAGAAAAATCCTAGAAAATTTACCGTACCATCGTCCATTCGGTTCTGCCCCGGGGACAATTGCGAAACGCGACCGCGCTCCGTCCGTTCCCGTCTCCGTCCGTTCCCGTCTCCGTCCGACAGAGCCGCAGGTATTTTGCACGTATTCTCGCCGGCCGCTGTGGAAGTTTACGTAGAAGGAATTCGATTAGCGGGCAATCCGGCTCGAAAATAACCGACGAAAGAATTCGGTGATACGTTGAACGGTGTTCCCCGAGAGAGTTACGCAACGGAAATGGCACCTGATCAACGCGTGGGCTCGCGCGGTCGGCATCGTGATCATCCTGCGAGCCGTACATTTTATTATCAACGCGCCGAACGAAAAGGAGTCGACGCCGGCGAGACGATTTCCTAATCGAGTCACCGGCATGGAACTCCGCCGACGTCCTTCGCCTTCGCTTAAATTTGCAAATCAGAATCTTCAGCGAACTCGGTTTTTCCGTATAATGAGTTTCCCCGCCGCGCTTCTCGCGCTTTCGTCGCGAAAACGACGCAACGGCGAGACGCGGAATTTCCATCGCGGTCAAACGCGGCGACGGAACACCGGCCAGGATTTTTCCGCGCGACAAGTGTAACGCGTCGAAACGAAAAACTAATTTCGCCGCTCGTCGCGGCGACGACCCCATTCCGAGCGGCCGCAGCCGCGGCCAATTAACCGGAGTCGGCGATCGCCCCGAGATTCCCGATTCGTCGTTGCTCGTCCTTTTCAATTTTACAAGCGGCCGCGGACGTCGCGGAACGCCGCTCGAAAAAACGAGCCAATTCCCCGAGACCAGGAAAGCCGTGCGCGCAACAACCGTCTGCGGTTTTTCGCGCGATTCCACGCCGGATCGTCCCGCGTTCTAGATCGAACTTTTTCTCGCGAATTGTCCCGGCGATTCACGCATTCTCCGAGAAAGTGTTTAATTAATCGTTACGCGTCGTCTCGACGCGCCTCTCGTCGTAATTGCTTCGATCGAACTACCCTTTTTCTCGACATTTCGAAACAATTGTATCCAACCTTCGCAGTCGAGTTCAAGGCGCTACTAAAAAAATTGTCGTATCGCGTTTCCAAAATAATTTCGAAATCGTCGAGTTCGTTCACATTTAGAGAACTGTTAAAAGCGTAATCGTCGCACGAGTCGGAGAATTTAATTGTCTACGTACAGAATGTTTCGGCCGCAAAGTCTCGAATATATCTTTGCACCGTTACACGCGTTATGCTAAACGAACGTCTTAGAAACGCGCACTCGCGGAAGCATTATTCGACGCTAATTTACTGTCTATTCATAAGCCGGTTTACGAACTGTCCGTCGGGGCTGGTGATCGTTGAAATTAATTCGGCGAGATGCGGCCGAAGAGACGCGGCGTTCGGCGAAAGATCGAAGCGAGAATTCGAATTCCGGTTGTCGGATTCGATGGAACGGTGCTCGAAGTCGAGCCGAGCTGCCTCGCCGGCGTATCGGGGACACGAAAGCAGACCACGTCGAGCCGTCCGCTCAATTACGCGCGAATACGCGACAAAATTTTCAATTCGGTCCCTCGCGAAATTGCTCAAAGGCCGCGCGCGCGCGCGCGCTGGGATCACACGCGCCGCGTCGCGAAAAAAAGAGAAATGTTAATACGCGACGATGAAGATGGACGGCCCGAAGCGCGGCCGCGATCATTTCGGCCCGTTTTGTCGTTTCGCCGCGATTACGTAAGCCCTGTTCTCGATTTAATCGAGCGAACGGATTCGATCGAAAAAAATCGGTCGAATATCCGAGGATCGAATCGCGGCGCGAATCGACGAGCGCGCTTTACGGGAGCCCGTCCGCGTGTCGTCGCGTCGGACGCGGTAATTATAGAACGATTATCGCGATCGATTGCGCAAACTCGCCGAACACGCTGAAACAAACGTCTCGAGAGCTCGCGACTGCGAGAAGACTTCGATCCGAGACACCGCACGCGGCGCGGCGGAGAGCCGGGAGATAATCGGCGCGATCGTTCCGCGCTACCGTGGTGGAATGCGCTTTGTTTACCCGCGGGACTGCATTTCGCCGGCTGCGTGCATCCTCGCGTTTTGCATAATTGTTCCGCGAGTAACGAGCGATCGAAAGTTCACTCTCGGTTCTCGGTTCGATTCGACGGAAATTGAACGAATACCGATGGCAAATAACCACGGATCAACGGTGTCCCTGTGATCGCGGTTTTTTGATCGCGTACAGTATATAATCTCTACGGTAATCTACGGTAATCAAAGGGAGACGGAGTCTCGTTCGATCGCGCAGTGGACCGAAAGGGACGGAGACGACGCTCTAAACTCCTTTCGAAGCTCTAGAAAATTGAGAATCTGTTTTCTCTTGATCGTGAACTTGGCGAACCGCTTCGTGGGCGGTCCGATACCGCGATATGGGAGGAGCAAAGAACCGCCGAAGAGCTGCTCCAACCACCCACAATATTGTATCGCGTCGAAAGGATCTTCCGGTAGAATCGTCGCCGATGCAATTGTGCATTTTCCGCGAAGGATTTCGTCGAAGAATCTCGCCGGTCGGCTCGCTGTCATTGGAGCATCGTTTCGTAGACAATGCCTGGAAGAGGGGCACGCCGCGCATTCCCTCTGCCCACGTCCTCGGATACCGTATTACGTGCGTAATACCTAATGGACGTTTACGACGTTAAAGGTGGCACGAAGTGGGCTAATACGAGGTGCCATTTAGTCAGTTAAAGGTCTTTGAAGCCACGTCGTATCGGTGCTCCCCCGGTTCACGCGGCAAATACGTAATTTTATTGTTGTATCAGGCGGTTGCTATTCCCAGCAACCTCCATTCGCCGATGTCTCCGATATTTCAATTTTCATTAGCGCCTGACAAGCCTCCTTCGACCCGAGGTCAGGATCCAGTCGTCCCGGTAGCCGTCTCCCTCTCTCTCTCTCTCTCTCGCTCTTTTCTCGCTGCTTTTTGCTTGGAAGCATTAAATACTTCGATCCTTTATTGTCTATTGTTCAAACAAGCTCGCGGAGGAATAAACTCGGCGATTAACGAGGCAATCGTTTCCGACGCCTTTGGAGACACTGCTGCGTCGCTCCCAAGCAGCTCGGTCTTTGCGCGCACTGGCGAAGGTCTTTGAAATTATTTTCCGAGTCCGACTCAAGGACTTCTGGGTGCGAGAGATATTCCAGCCGCTGCTCGACGTCGACCGTAGAGAAGTATCGCCGTGACAACTAGGCTGGGCGGATCTTTGTGCGAAATCGAAATTCTGTGCAAGTTCAACCGTTTGACTGCTGAGGAGCGCTATCGCGCTCTTCTTATGTCGCTCTTCTTATTATGAAAAAAAAAGTCAGCAGCCAAACGGTTAATGAAAATTGTCGAGTCTTAATCGTTCGAGTCGCAAGCAGCGCGATCGCGCTGTTGAGATTTTATGTCGAGAAAAAGAAACGTGTCCCAGCACATTTCGAACATTGTGGACAACCGACGGTGCGTTACCGATCGTCGAAGCGCGTCCAAATTTACCGAAGCGAGTACATCACAGAGCTCCTTTTAATGTAAATAGTACATTTTACAATGCAATAATACGTTACAAAATAACAATTTTTAATTCGTTATTATCGCGCCGCTTGGTACAGTAATGTCTCCCTTACCGACGCTCAGATTGTCCACGAAAATGGACAATTTGGCACAATTGTACTTTTAATGTAAATAGCACATTTTACAATATGTGGAATAATACTATAATAATGCAATAATACGTTAGGAAATAAAAATTTTTAATTCATTATTATCGCGCCGCTTGGTACGCGGAAACGTGTCTCGGTCAAACCTGCAGCAGAAATAAACGTTGAAAACCAGTGAAAAATTAGCGTCGCCCGCGCGTGTCGGACGGTGGCATTGAACGTGTCGAAGCGTTTTCTGCTCCCGCATAGTGGCCAGATTGAAGAAGAAAGCCGGAGAGCGAGCGATTATCAGCGAGGAAGAATCGGCGCCTCGGCCACGGTGACGCGACTAATTACCTGCTCGGCTGATTGACGCGCGAGGACGTGACGAGAGTTTCTTCGCCGCGACGCGGCGTGCGCGAACACGGGACGACGATTCCTCCTCGTTTCTGACCCCATTCCGTAGGAGAGGAATACGCGCGCGCGGATCCGCGGCCGCGAGGAATGCGCGGAAGAACAAAGGGCGCAGCTGCCGCTGGCCTGGCCGGCGTTAACTCGATTCCCAGTGAATCGAACAGATTGATCGAATCACCGGAGGAGGCCACTTCGACGAGCGAGCCGCACCGTCGAGCCTCGACTTATCGGGAGCAATCTCGCGATAAGCGTGCTCGCGAGGTGCTCCCCAACGATCGGCATTTTTTCGGTGTCGAGACTCTCGCGAGTCGAGACACGAAACCGGTGTCGCGGAGGTAGCTGGACCGTGGAGCCGCGATGTCACCGTCGAGATAGCGCGGAGAGTTACGAACCGCAATTCTTCCGACAATGTTGTTGCCTCTGGTCCCAGAGTCTATTTCGACCGACGGAATTCGCTGACGGTTTATCCGATTCTTTGGCTTGGGATCGCTGCGACTTTTGTCGGCCGATTGCCGGTTGCAATTAGTTGCTGATGGTGAAGAGGAATTTCGTTTGGCGAACGGTTCTGCGAGATTAGAAATGGAATGAGAGCGCTTCGGAGTTTGCACTTCGCGGTTTAGGATCTTTGGAATCTCTGGATCTTTGCGCGAAGCCAGGATTCGTCGAGGTAGTTTGACGAAGCAGGATGGAAGCTTTGACTTTTCCTTTTCGATTTTTCTCGCGTGGAGCTTAGTTTCGAGAACATCTCCAAAGCATGCGATACTTCATGTGTCCTGCGAGATTAGAAATGGAGAAAGAGCTCTTCAGAGTTTGCACTTCGCGGTTTAGGATCTTTGGAATCTCTGGATCTTTGCGCGAAGCCAGAATTTGTCGAGGAAATTTGACGAAGCAGGATGGAAGCTTTGTCTCTTTCCTCGTCTAGATTTTCCCCTTCGATTTTCCTCGCGTGCATCTTGGTTTCACGTCCAAAGTATGCGATACGCTTATTCACGATTTTTCGTCGAAAACGATGAACACGTCGCGTTAAAAACGACGAAAACGGCCACGCTCTAAATTCCATCAGCCCCGACGAAACGCTCGTTCGCACGCCGCGCGCGAGACCGCGAAATAAAAATTGTCCACGAGGTTTCCAATTAAAAAGTTCTAAACCGCGGTTCAAGTGGCCGGGAGCACCCCATAAAGTTAAATCGCGATAACGTCCGAAGGTCCGCGAGAGCTGGTTAATTGTCCGAGCCGCGGACGGTTTCCCGCGACGAGGATCGTTTTGTTTGTTCGATCGGCTTAACGGGACGAACAATGCCCGCGCGAATTAGTTAGAAAATTACGCAGCGGCCGAGCGATTATGCGGCGCGAACGCGGACAAAGAGGCCGCCGGAGACAGACCGGAAACGGTCGTCTGAACTTCGCCATCCGGCTTTGTTCTCCGGCTGGCTAACGAGCCGCGGTGCGAAGCGTAACAACATCGGCGCGGCGCTTCGCGTCGACCTTGAAACGGCGCGAGCGTTGCGCAACTCGATCCAGTATGAAACGCAGAAGATCGAGCCTCCGTCGCGGATTTATCTGAACCCGATGCACCGCGTCGCGTCGCATCGCGTCGCGTCGCCTCGCGTCGGTATTCTTAGATCGGAGCACGGATTGACCCCGGCGCTAACAATAACAGAGCAGATCCGGATTATTTACCCGTCACCTGGAGTGCGCCGCTTCCTGGACCCGGTGTTCCGCGAAACGATTATTTCCCGCCCTGGGCTCCGAGACGTTTCAACGGAACCTGGACCGATCGGGATTCTCGGATTCTAGCTTCTAGGATTCCAGGATTCCAGGCGAAAAGTACAAATTAATTCGGTCTTGTCGCTTCCATAAAGCGGTAATTATTAGAGCCGGTAGGTTATAGCACAAAGCATTGCTTCTTTCTAACTTCGCCACGGTGTTTCCACCGTCGGAATCAATTCGGTTCGCGGCGCATCGTCTCGAGGCTTCCGCGAGTCCGAGAATTAAATTCGCAGTCGACTTCTAGGATTCCAGGCGGAAAGTAAAAATTAATTCGATCTTGTCACTTTCATAAAGCGTCGCGTGTCGGTAATTATTAGAGCCGATAGGTTATAGCGTTCGTTAACACAAAGCATTGCTCCTTTCTAACTTCGCCGCGGTATTTCCATCGTCGGAATCAATTCGGTTCGCGGCGCATCGTCTCGAGGCTTCCGCGAGTCCGAGAATTAAATTCGCAGTCGGATTCTAGCTTCTAGGATTCCAGGCGAAAAGTACAAATTAATTCGGTCTTGTCACTTCCATAAAGCGTCGCGTGTCGGTAATTATTAAAGCCGGTAGGTTATAGCGTTCGTTAACACAAAGCATTGCTCCTTTCTAACTTCGCCGCGGTATTTCCATCGACGGAATCAATTCGGTTCGCGGCGCATCGTCTCGGGTATCTCGCGCATCTTCCGCGAGTTCGAGAATTCAATTCGCGGTCTACGCGAACTCGTAGAACTTCTTGGATTCCCTTTAGCTTCGTCCCCAAACGGAATCGACTCGCGCGAACCTTGTTCCTCGAAAGTCGTCTTTTCCAAACTCTCGTCCTCTCTTCTGCAAATCTTCGCGGTCGAACTTGCCCTGGCAGACCAGTAGTGTTTGCTCGGTAGTAGTTGCTTGCTTCAGTAGTAGCTTGCTCATCCAACAAAGAATGGACCTTTCAAGCGCGAATTTTTTGGAGAGACGAGGTTGCTCCGATCGAGCCGAGGATGCTCCCCGAACGAACAGTCGATTCCAGGGAAAAGTGTGTCACCGTCCACCGTGGATGAGAATATTTTCCCCCGTTGGCCAGCCCGTTCCCGTTCCCGTTCCCGTGTCTCGCTGGCGATTGTGAAACATTATTTACGGCCTTGCCAGCAGACGCTGGCGGTGGGTTGTAGGTGTACGGAGCGGCGCGGAGCGGAGCGGCGACAACGGTAAAACCGCAACGATCGGGCCCGGGGCGTTCATTGTTGCAGCAACAATGCTTTGTGATCGGGCGCGTGTCCTTGCACCGGGTGACCCGTGACCAACCTAAAGAAGAAAGTGCCACGGGATTCACCGCGAGGAGCGGATTCGCCACGGGAGGCGTTAACCTTAATCACGAGCTTTTCAGCCACCCACCGCAGCCTAATTAGCGGAGGTTTCGGCCGATAATAACGCGATTGTCGCCGGGTCGCGTGGGTGCGCGTTTTCCAGGAGAGGGGGGGGGGGTCCTCGCTCCGCCGAATTAACATCGTGGCGAGACGTCGCGACGACGCGCGACGTCTTTCGTTAATTAACGTACGCGCGCCTCCTCTGCCGGACCGTGAATCAGCGAAGACGTGTCGAATAAGAGAAGTAAACATACGGGATTTAATGGTATTAACCCCAATCACGAGCTTTCATACGCGCCCACCATGCTGCGACCTAATTATGACCGTCAACGAGAGAGTGATACGTGCTTGAATTCTCGATTCATTAATCACCGCGTCGCCGGCTCCGCTGGATTCTTCTTCGTACGATACCTCGTGGATTCCTCGTTTAGGAATCGAACGGATCTTAACCCTTTTGCTACTATGGGCCACTATAGTGGCCTTCCATAAGATGTCACCGAGGTACTACGGGCCACTATAGTGGCCCTCCATAAGATGCCACTGAGGTACTACGGGCCACTATAGTGGCCCTCCATAAGATGCCACTGAGGTACTACGGGCTACTATAGTGGCCTTCCATAAGATGCCACTGAGATACTACAGGCCACTATAGTGGCCCAGCATAAGGTGCCACCGAGGTACTACGGGCCACTATAGTGGCCTTCCATAAGATGCGACTGAGGTACTACGGGCCACTATGGTGGCCCTCCATAAGATGCCACTGAGATACTACGGGCCACTATAGTGGCCCTCCCGAGGGCTTGATCCGAGGACTCGAATCCTGCGAATTGGAAAGGGACGAAGCTCGGAGCAAGGTTTGCGATGAAAGACGAATGAAATTGAATCGCGAACGTTTAGCAGCTTATGGCCATCGATTCGCGTACGAAAGGGGCCCGACGACGTCGTCTTCGAGTTCCGCGGGCCTCGAGACGTCGCGAACCAGCGAACCAGCTTATGCCACGTTCCCCGGTGTGTCTCCGGCACGTTGTTGTTTGCCTAGCAATTAGAGCGCGTTCTAGGAACACGAAATTGATGGCTGGCCTCGATTTCGACGGGCGTACGCTCGCTGAAAGTGGCCGGTCACGTTGTTGCCATAATTTCTGATCTCCCTCAATTGATGCGCGCCGCCCGCGTCGCTCCGCGCGGCTCGTCGAAAAGCCCGACACGGTCCTGTTCGATGGGCGAAGAGACCGTGTACGACCGTCGAAAATCGCGGTTTTATCCGGAGACGGTGGCCGCCGCGGTTCGACAGCCTCCCGAATGGAATTCCATTCGCCGGCCGTTTTATGGCGTTTACACCATAAATAATCCCCGTCGCACGGTCGTCGAAGTAACGAGACGCGCCGGCTATTAATAATAGTCCGATTCCCGGGGAGATTTACGGAGCTGCCAGTGATTTATTTTACGGATGTCTTGTTTCGCCACTTACCGTCGCGCCTCTTTTCGCTACATTTGACAAGTCGGGGCCCTTTCCCCGGGGTCTCGTCAACGTCGGGGCCGAGTGGCCGACGGCAGAATGCTCGCGCTTCCGGGAAAAATACTCGATCCGACCTCGAGGATCCCGTTTAGAGGCGGTTTGTTTGCTTTGCCGCGGTCTTCGCCGCGTGCCAAATGTAAATCGCCGGCGATTTAGCCGGCCGCGATCGAGGGTTCAACGATTCCCGAAAGGAAGACGTAAATCGAGCCGAGTAACGTCGATTGCTCGAATTTTCCGCGTGCATCGTCGATCGGAGACGTCGTCGGAGCCTCTTAAATCGCTCGGAACTTTGTTCTCGATTTTATTTTAATCGATATTCGCGCTAACGAGATCCACGAATCGTTGCAAGAGCGATAGCAAATTGGCGACGTTCGATCGTCTGTAACTTGGCGAAAAGAGATCGAACAACGATATAACTTAGCTCGTTCGAAAGCTCGAAGTCTCTACTTGTAGCCGCTATATCGCGTTCTTTCTACGATTTTTCTATGCAAGACAGCAGCTGATAATTTTGAGGTAGTGCCTCGTTAAAATCCGCGAATTCAAACTCGTCTCTACAGAGCTCGAAGAATGATCGATAAAAGGGCAGAGAAAAATCGTGGGCCAACTTTAACGAAGTGTTTTCAAAGAGGAGACTTCGCGCTACGGATCCTCGTTGGTTTCGGTCGTTGAAAAAATTATTCGAGCTTCCTAGAGCCAGTTTAAATCGTGCCAAAATTGAACGATTCCATAATTTTCGCGGCTACCTAGATCTTGGAGTCTGTCCGAGCTACCTGGCTGCTGCTCGCAGACCTTCTTCGTGGCTCGCGATTTCGAGGTCCGAGCACTCCGGGAGAGAAAAAATAATCAACGGCAGCAAGATTCGGCCGGCCATTAAAAGTCCGAGCCGCGCTCCTCGAGCTCCTCGAGCTTGTTTGTAACAATTAAGACACGTTCGCGCATAAATATCAGCCGCTTCCGTCAGCCGAAACACCGACGTTTACGACAGGAATGTTTATGCTGGATATAAAGCTTGTACCGTTGCGGCCCACCAACCGGTCGGTCACTCTTTCCTTCTTCGTTCTCGCCCCACCGACCAGTTCCCCTCCCGAGGTCGGGAAAATAACGTTCCCATAAGGAAAAGAGCCCCTCCTCGCACGGTGGAAACATCGTCCGTTGAATTACGATTCCCTATAAAAAAAAGCCCTCTTCACCCTTGTCCCGAAAAGATTCGACCTATCCGGGTCAATATCGGGGATCTTTTACGGTCTATCTTTAATTCATCGGGTTCCGAGAAACGAGGCATTCTATTTGGCTCTCCTGCCTCTTTCAAATGATGCAGAAAATTTTAATGATTCTATGGCCGCTGTTTAAAATGTCGGACACCTCTCGCAACGAACAGTGATTTATTGGATTGCCGCTTCTTCTCGTAATAGTTGGATAAGCGTTTGCAACGCGAGCTGTGGAAATAAGTAGGATTCGTAAATTCGCGAATAAATAACGGGATCCGCGAATAAATAATAGGATTCGTAAATATAAATAAATTCGTAACAGGAACTGGAATATGAGAATTATTTCAACTGAAATTTATCGTTTGAGATATAAATGCGTCTACATCGATTGCAAATAATGGAGATAATAGATAGTCGGCGGATCTCCGTATGCTTCTCTTCTTTAACGGTTTAACTAACAAAAACCTAAATTAACAGATTTTCGATCGCCGAGCTGCACGCCGAAGAAGCTCGATAATTTTCTATTAAATAACACAGCGAAAAGACACGACACTTTTTTATGGAATTGCCAACTGTTGAATTTCGACTGTGGAGATATTACAAAATACAGTAATGTCTCCCTAAGTGACGCGAAGATCGTGCACAAAAATGGACAATTTAGGAAGAGGAGATACGATTATCCGAGCCTTGCGCCTTTCGAGTCTCTATTTTTATAGTTGCTCTATTTTTATAGTTGGCCAACAATTATAAAAACGAGGTGCAAGGGTCAAATTCTCATCTTCATAGACTGTAAATACAGTAAATTCTCCCTAATTTTCCTTGAACTTTCACAGCAAAAATGGACAATTTGGGAAGAGCAAACACGATTATTCGAGCCTTATAGCTCGTTTTTATAGTTCTTGACAATTCGTGACTATAAATACGAACCGCAATAATCGTATTTCCTCTTCCAAAATTGTCCATTTTTGTGGACAATCTGAACGTCAATTGGAGAGACATTACTGTATTTAGGTTTGGTTTTTCCTTCTCTTTCTCTTCTTTTTCTTTCCTTCATATTGTTCTTGCATTTCATCTGTTCTTGCGGGACCGCTACCGTATTCGGTAAATTCTTCCTAATTTTTCTTCAGCTTGTAGACAAAAAGCATGGGAAGAGCCTCGTGGCTCATTTTCATAGTTGCCGATCGTCAACAATTATAGAAACGAACCGCAAGGCTCGAATAATCGTATCTCCTGCTTCCAAATTGTCCATTTTTGTGGACAATCCGAGCCGTCAATTAGAGAGACATTACCGTAGTCAATTAATAGATCGCAGCTCTAAAATTCTCCGAATTTGCCTGCTGTTCCAACGCCTGTTCCATTATCTCGCAAATGCGTCGAATCCACGGTATCGATGAAGAAACAATTCGCAGCGTTAACGCGAAGAATTCTATTTAGTGCGAAAAGAGTTTCGGAGGCTGGGAGAGGCAGAAACGAATCGAGGGAACGTTGGAACAACCGTTGGAAGTCGTAGGAGGTGGAGGATCAACGTGGCGGAGTTTTCGTAAACAATGATTCATGTGTCCCAGACGCACAGAGTAGTCTTTCACGGTGCGTGCACGCGCGCGCGCGCGCGCTTGTTACACGGCGATCCGTAAATAATTTATTTAATGTTGATTCACGCGACGGGTCGATCTGGCTCGCGTTTTCGCTCGCAAAGAGCTCTCGGCCGGATTTCCATTGAAATGCTAATAAATTAGCCGCGCTGCTCGGGCGCCGCCACGCCTCGCTGTATCATCCTGAGAAACGTACGAACGAATCTGCTCGTTTGTGGGAACTCCGCGCCGATCGCCCTGACCCAATACGCTCGATCTCCTTCGCCGAACGATCGCTGTTCCGCGGAACACCGCCGCGAAAATCTGCCGCGAACATTCAGGAAACTTCGAAACTTCTTCGAGCCGCGCGATCAATTTTACGGAAAAGCGTTTCGGAAGCGATTGGAGCCGTTCCAAGCGCCGAGTTTCACGTCTGCTCTTATTCGGATCGTGCGGCTGGAATTCCGGTAATCGTCGTGTCACCACCTAATGTCGGAACTTCGCTTTCCTCTAAGAAATTGTTAGAATCGTGAAAGTTCTAATCTTCGGAATGAACGATGCGCGAGGCGAGCCGAATTTTCTAGCGGGCTCCTTCGAACTTCGCCGCGAAGATGCGAACCTTGAACCGAAAGTTCGCGGTCTATTTAACCCTCGAACGGCGGACCATTTTCACAGCTGTACCGTCGACGATATTTATGACGATTCCGTGCTTTGTTCGGCCATTTTTCCAAACGTTCGAAGATATTTCGCTTAGACTCATTTTTAGTATTTCCGTTGTTCTCGGTTTAACAGTCGTTTATTTCATTGAATTGCCAAAAATTGACCGATTAGGTGGCCATTTAAATACATCGGGTCACAGAAGACCCGGATATTTACAGGTACCGGTTAAATTACTGGACTAGTTTCTATAATGATTCATATCGCGGAGGATGTTACCCTAAATCGAGTTTCATAAAATTCAAAAGCATTGTCCACTTTTTGACGAAGTCGTTGGCCAAGGTTATTAAATACATCGGGTCACAGAAGACCCGGATATTTACAGGTACCGGTTAAATTACTGGGCTAGTTTCAATAATGATTCATATCGGAGAGTATGTTACCCTAAATCGAGTTTCATAAAATTTAAAAGCATTGACCACTTTTTAACGAAGTTCTTAGCGACGTCAGTTTAATTCCAATTAAAGAAGAAAGAGAGAGAGAGAGAGAAAGAGAGAGAGAGAGAGAGAGAGAGAGAGAGAGACAGTGTCAGGGCCGCGCAGAGCAAGATGGCGGCCTGACCTTATGCACACCTTGCCATCCCCTTCTATTCAGTGTCCCGACCGGCGACGCAACGAGTTGTAACTCGTAACAGGCTCGGACAATCGCGCACACGCGCCGATGAAACGTGGTGGGTGTTGGTATGCGTCTCCTACGCCTCGACGGGAATTGATGTTTCCGACGATTACGCTTAAACACCCTTCTTCGTCGCTCGAAGACGGAAATCACCTTACTGGTCGGCTTCTGTCAGTGGGTCGCTGGGACGACTTCAACACCAGACCGAGCACTAAAACTCTAGGGTTCCCTCAATCTGCGATTCCTCTGCTATCCAAAGATCTCTCGGAATTGTTCAAACGAGGAGCAAAAGCAGCGCGTATCAACTGGAGAATAACTTTCTGGAAAAACGCGAGTAGGGACATCGTTGGGGATCCTTGACGAGACTGATTCGCAACGGAGATACAGCAATGTCTCCCTAATTGACGCTTGGATTGCGCACAAAAATGGACAATTTGGGAAAAGGAGACACGATTATTCGAGCCTTGCGGATCGTGTTTACAGTTACGAATTGTCAACGACTACAAAAAACGAGCAACAAGGCTCGAATAATCGTATCTGCTCTTCCGAAATTGTCCACTTTCGTGGAAAATCTGAGCGTCAATTAGAGAGACATTACTGTATCTATTACTGCGAGCCAAATATAGTAATGTCAAGGTTATGTCAAGGTTATACCTTCGTAGGTATACATAAGGTTACATAAGCCGCGCGTCAAGGTTATGTCAAGGTTATCTTAAGGTTATGTCAAGATTATGTCAAGGTTATATCAAGGTTATGTCAAGGTTATACCTTGGTAGGTATACACAAAGTTACATAAGCCGCGCGTCAAGGTTATGTCAAGGTTATGTCAAGGTTATGTGAAGGTTATACCTTGGTAGGTATACATAAGGTTATGTCAAGGTTATATCAAGATTATGTCAAGGTTATACCTTGGTAGGTATACATAAGGTTACATAAGCCGCGCGTCAGGGTTATGTCAAGGTTATGTCTAGGTTATGTGAAGGTTATACCTTGGTAGGTATGCATAAGGTTACGTAACCTTGACATAACCTTGACGCTCGGATTACCGTGCTCGGAAAAAGTTCGGCGGAGACAGATCCGAGGAGCATTCGGTCCAAGAACGTCTATGTTCCCGGAACCGAGAATAGCCGGGAGTCGGTGGAATCGAAATTCCTGGGGACACTTGTGCCGCGACCCACGCGGCCCGGTATTTATAAAGTCCGAACGTATTCGATCGGAAGAACGTCGAGTCGCGTCGCGTCGCTTCGGTTCGATACGATACGGAAAGGTGTCAGGATCGGAGGTGGTCCCGATCGGCAGTCGGATCCGTCGCGATCGAATATTCATGAGCACGAAATACGGCGGTCGGATGACAAATAGGCGACTAATTTCACGGCGCATACCGAAGCCCACACTCGCGTCCTCTCGCCTCGTCTCGCGGCTCGGTCGCTTATCAATGCTACTTGAATCCGGTCGACGAAGAATCGATAGCCTGCGGTGACCGCGGCTCGCGTGGGCGCCGACAAACATTTATTTTCATCTAACGCGCGCGCAGTCCGCTGTTTTTCCGTCTCCGCTATCCGAACCGGGAGACGTTTCTCCTCAAAGGTCAGAAGCATTAATTCCGGTTGTCGGATCGTTAGTTACAATTGGACCTTGGATCGTCGCGCGAAATCAATTTTTCATGCCTGTTCTTCTTCTGACGAATCGCGCGACGGAACAATCGATTCGACTTAACTAGGATACGTCTCCCGATAGAAATCGGAGAAATATGTATATTCGTTTCGGTTGACGCGCGCGCAGCTTGTCCGCGACGCGATCATTAGTCGTAATCAATTTCTTCGCGATCGATGGAAAACGGATCGCGGTAATTGCTCGACGAACTTCCCAAGGAGCTCTGCTGATCGAGATTGCTTTTTAAACGCGGTTTCGCAAGCTGTTAGCGCGAACGTTTAGACAGCGATTTGTCGGCGGTGAACAGGGTCGAGAGGATAATTAATATCAGCCGGTGAACGTCCAGCTGGACGAAAGAGAGAGAGAGAGAGAAAGAGAGAGAAAGACAAATTACTTCCGCGGAGTGTCGTAGATCGGCGCCAGGATCGAAGTAATCGATCTCGGCCGAGAGATTAGCTGGCGTTGAACGGGGCAGCGACAATGGGAGACGTGGGAATCGGAGAGAGCTTCTGGGAATGGTAGCTGAACATCGCGCCACGTTCAAGGGTGAGAACTCGCAGGTGGCTATTGTTTCGGAAAAATATGTATCCAGTCGACAAGGGCGTCGATTGTCCCGCGAAGCGTTTCTCCTTTAAAACCGAGGGCGACTAAGCCACGCCCGCTCGAGACGCTTTCTTGAGGACCAGCAGGCGTTGTGCTCTTCGGAGCGATACAGATCCTCGAGAGATACGAGATTTAGGTTACATATGAGAACCGGTCTCCGTGTGGGATACCGTTGTAACCCCCTGCCAGGGGGTTCGCTCTGTATCGTACGCGAATCAAGAATTCTCGAAGGGGAACGACGACGAATTTTCTGGAACCGGGGCATGCGCGCCCAGCGCCATTTTTACAGGGATATTTTGGGCATATAAAGGGTCCAAACGCGACCGAAATCGGGCTCAGTTTCGATTCGGTTACCGACGAAGGAACGCTGGGAAGATCGAGTCTAATTCTCTATCGAGCGTTTCGACCTTTCGAGTTCGTATAATTGCTTCCCAAAGTATTCGGACATTACCTAAATTTGACTTTAAAGTGACACTGTTCTGGCTTCGTTGAATTCAATGGCAACAAAGCCACTCCCCTTTCGAGCCAATCCGCACACGGAGATTAAGTCGGATACCTTCGCATCTCTTTTTTTAACACAACTTGTCTCGAAGCTTCGTTCTAGAACCCTGAATGGGACCTGACTAAGCTGGAGAGCACTCTTCCGGCTCTCTTTGAGCCAAGGGCCACCGAGCCACGCCTCCTCGGCACGCTCCTCCTACCGACCACAATCTACAACGCTTATTATTCATGGCTGCCATAAATTCCGTTCTAATTATCCAATGAATGGCCTCTCAGAGGCTGCAATTCGCTGCAAAGAAAAGAAAAATCGAGATTCGAGGATCGCGATGATCTTGGAAACCCGGAGAACGATTCCATTGAGGAGCCGAATCGTTGGCACGACCGCGGCCAGCCGTTTCTGTTCCGTTCGCCGGCCGCGGTCTGGGGGATTCCGCGTAACGAAGCTGGGACTTTCCTCGTTTCTCCGAGCGGGTGCAGCGAATCGTGTCAGGCGTGCATCGCACGATAATCGCGGCCAGCGTGAGTCATCCGCGCTTTCGATTAGGCTCTTCGCCCTGCGGGCCACCGCGTGGCGAGGCGAGGCGAGGCGCGACGCGTCGCTCCACGATTATTAATGCGATCCCCGCTCGCGAAAAGCCGCGAGCCAGCCTCGCGGACTTCGTTTCCCACGACAATCTTGGAAAGTTGTCCTCCTCCGTCTCTCCGCGATACATTTACATTCAATTAGGGCCCGGGGCCCTGGCTTCTCAGATTACGATAATCCGGGGCCAAAGATTAACTGGCTCGCGTCGCTGAACTAGCATGAAAGTGCTCGTAGACGGTGCGATCTCGCCACAGACAATGGATCGTAGTTCTCAATCTTATCCGGCTTAGAGGCGTTCTTCTTCTTCTTCTTCTCTCCGTTTAGCCTTCCTCGACGCATCAATCCGTCAAAGTAACGAGACTGCGCGCGACGCTTTTCCAATTCGCGTTCCGATGCGCGGCTCAATTTATTCAAAAATAAATCGTTTACAGCATTTAGTTTCTTAATCGTCGAATCAGGCGTTCGTGATCGATGGCAGGCTCTTCTATTTCTTTAACGATTTCCCGCGTAATCTCCGCGCGATCTTGCCGGAGGGGGCGGGGTCTGTGCCAGTAGGCGGCGCCAGTCTCCTCGGCGACGCGATCCCCGGCCAATCGGGCCGACCTCTCGATCTCCGCCTCGCCTCTCTATCGTCGCGCAGCCTGCCCGGAACGGCGCAGCTACGGAGAAAACGACTCCAGACAGCACGTGCGAACTAATCGACGCGGTCCTAATTCGGTCAGCCTCGCGTTTCGCTGTCAAACCGTGCCACCAATTCAGCACTCGGCGCTGACAAAATCTGGGGTTCACGGGTCAACGGAGATTCGCGGAACGTCAAGCACCTCCTGGAAGCTGAAAACGAAGACAGATTAGGAAAATTAGGTCGGCGGAGTCGCGCGATTCCTCGGAATCAGCCGGCTCGACGCCGATCTCGACCGACGAGAAAATCCTCGGGATCTCGCGAGCCGGGCGACGATCGCGGTCGATCGCGACGATCGAAATCTCGATCCACGCTCGTCTCCTTATTTTCTAGCGAGCCGGCACGACGGCGGCGACGCTGCGTCGGCGAGCGTGGGCCCGCGAGATCCCATCCCGAGGTGATTCAGGTTAATTACGATCGCTCGGAGAAAACGGAGTCCCGAAGTGAAAACGATCGCCGCGGCGCCAAGGACGACGATTTCTCGCCGGATTTTCCGGACGCGCCTTGCATCGCGAACGGCTCCCGTTATCGCCGGACAATAGATCGGTTCTCTCGTCCGGCCGATCCGACGGGCGCGCGGGTCTGCGATTTATCCGGGAGACGAACGTTGCCGGGGATCAACGATGTTTACGAGAGGCGAAGTTGCGCTTGCAGCTTCTTTGAAGTGTTCTGAAGTGCTGCGGAGTAATGGTTACACTCGGAGGCGTTATATTTAGGTGCAGAATGCCGGGATTCCGTCGTATGCACCGCGGTGTCTGCTCGTTTTCCGTGCGGCCGATGCGTATCGCGCTTCCGATGCCATTTTCGGCTTTGGAAACGTGTCAGGATTTTTAGATCTTCCGAATAGCAGCATAAATCTTTCGCGTTTGCCGTTCGCGAGCTTCTATCAGAATGTTCGATCTTTGCCAAAACGTGTTGTTATTATTAAGGTGCGGCGCCATGAATGGCCAACGATAAACCTATTTCGCGCTAAGACTGTCCGTCAAGTTTTACAAGGATTTTTGCAATAATCGCGATAATTTTAGCAAAATAATAGGACTGAATTTGTTCGATTAATTTCCCATGTAGAGCCCGTTCCGTCATTCGTCACCCGTGGACGAGCATTCCCAATTTTTACGGGGAGAAGACCCGAATCTTTGCCAAAACGTGTTGTTATTATTAAGGTACGGCGCCATGAATGGCCAACGATAAACCTATTTCGCGCTAAAACTGTCCGTCAAGTTTTACAAGGATTTTTACGATAATCGCGGTACAATTGTCTCGCGATAATTTTATAAAGATAATAAGACTGAATTTACTCGATTAATTTCTCATGTAGAGCTCGCTCCGTCGTTCGTCGCCCGTGAACGAGCATTCTCAATTTTTACGGGGAAAAGGCCCGAGAAAAGAAAAGGTCCGAATTCCAACCGGAGTTCGAAAGTGCAATTAAAATGTAACAATATAATAGCGAAAGCACCGAAGAAGGGTTTCGAGTTGGGACGCGGCCGGAGTAATTACGGCAGACGTTTCGTTGGCCAGCACAATGCCACGGGCTCCTACGTCGCTGTAATTAACCGGCGCGGCGTAATTCATCCGGTCGCGTAAGAAGAATAATGAACGACGGCGTCCAGGCGAACAGAATGCCGCTCCTCCGGCTGATTAATTCGTAAGTTAAATCCTCGCGGGGGTCCGGTCGCCCGCGGACAAAAGGATGATGGATTCGTGTCAGGTGCTCGAAAGAGGGCTCTTTCGAGCGGCTTGATAAACTGCCGTTTAAGTCCTTACGAAAACAAAAATGGTCTCTTGTCGGGCAACCTTGAACTCGGCCTCGCGAGTCTTCCCAAATCCATCCGGACCGGTGTCTGTTGAACAAAAATGTCTGGAACTTGCGCGTCGTTGATCCTTCGTCTGCCATATAATGCACGCGTGGACGGAATTAAATTCTCAGACTTGAAAATTAATTGCTACGCTAGACTATTGTAGCTTCATAATTTGATCGGGATCTGCGAAACGCGAGAACGTTGAAAAAGATAATCGATGTCGTGCAATATCGCTTTTTAATTTCGATTTAATTTGGTCGAAGTTGATTCGGATAATCGGCAAAGTTTACGAGAGTAAAAGAAATCGTTTGAAATTGTTCTCGATATTCAGGGTTGCACCGAACAATTTCTGGTCCGGATCAAAAGAATCCCAAAGATTATGGTTCCACGGCCTCGCCAAGCCATTCTCAAAGGTGTGTGCGAACAGATCCGTTTCGATAGATCCTTTGACTGCCATATAATCCATGCGTGGGTGGAATTATATCCTCAGACTTGAAAATTAATTGCTACGCTAGACTATTGTAGCTTCATAATTTGGTCGGGATCTGCGAAACGCGAGAACGTTGAAAAAGATAATCGATGGCATACAATATTAATTTCTTAATTTTTAATTTCGATTTAATTTGGTCGAAGTTGATTCGGATAATCGGCAAAGTTGATAAAACTGAAAGCAATCGTTTGAAATTGTTCTCGATATTCAGGGTTGCACCGAACAATTTCTGGTCCAGATCGGAAGAATCCCGAAGATTATGGTTCCACGGCCTCGCCAAGCCATTCTCACAGGTGTGTGCGAACAGGTCCGCTTCGGTAGTTCTCGGAACGGAGCTTGTTCCACTTACGATCAGCATTGCAACGCGCTGCCAGGAAACCGTGGTCTCCGTCGTTGTCGCCGCGTCCGAGGATCTTATGCAGGCGGCGTGAAAAGTTTGTCGACACGGAAGATCGACGGATTTGGTCGTCGCTGCCGCGGGGACTCGTCGACGCGCCCGATCAAAAGATATCTTGTCACGGTCGCGACATCCTCGAGCGAAGGTGCTACATGCATAGTTGCTTCGTGGGCTCGAAGACGAGCGCGCGCTTCGCACCGTAGGATCGAAGTAAAAATAGATTAACAACGCCGACCGATCGTTTTAGAAAATAGGTTGAGACCACCGACCGATCATTTTCGAGACATCTCGGTAGAAACGAAGCACGGGTCTCTAGGCAAAACGAAGCTCGCGCGTCTCTTTTAACGGGTCGAGCGCCGAAGACCAACTCATATAATCGATGAAACAGAAACTAAGGAAGTAAAATTTATATTGACACTTCCACGACCGCGTTAGAGACCCCAAAAATTTTCATAAAATTAAAATATTTCATATCATAATAATAATATTATAATAATATAATAATATTTCATATCATAAATTAAAATATTTCATTCTATTGTTTAAGTGAACTTATATGGTATCAATTACTTCGTCAGCATTCGTACCTCATGCAAATCTGAATAAAATTAAGCAATCAGTTCTAATTTTTCATTAATATCATCCATTCGATCGTCAATCGACTGAATTTAAAACGGGGAGATTTGCCCGTTCGGTTGGCTAAGTGTTAAATGGATGATAATTTAACTATTGGGTTGGCAACTAAGTAATTGCCGATTTCAGTTATAGATGTCTCTCGCTCCCATTTTTATGATATCCGTAAATGTTATATTATAAAATTATTATTATTATTATTATTATTATTATTATGTTATTTTTTATTACCCGTGAATGTTAGCAACTGGACAAATTGAATGCAGCGGTCAAGGAAAAGCGACCAGAATTGGTCGGTCGTAAAGGTGTCATTTTTCAGCAGGACAATGCTAGGCCGCACGCGTCTTTGTCCACTCGGCAAAAATTGATGGATATTGCTTGGGAATCGATGTTACACCCACCATATAGCCCTGATCTCGCGCCATCGGATTACCACTTGTTTCGATCCCTGTACAACTCCCTTCGTGGTAAAACTTTGAACGACGATGACGCTGTAAAATCTAACTTAACTCAGTTTTTGACCGAAAAGGATCAGACTTTCTACGAGCGTGGAATTTTCAAGTTGCCGGAGAGACGGCAAAAGGTCATCGAACGAAATGGAAAATACATTACAGATTAAACTTCGTTCCAAGTAAAAAAACATTTTTTATTTCATTGAACAAATCGGCAATTACTTAGTTGCCAACCCAATATTTTGCATTCTAGACGTCTTAGTAAAATCGGTCGACTCGCCGACCGAATCAATGTCAAATTTTATATCTGTAAAATCGGATGAAATCCATCGACAATGTATCGTTTATTTAACATCTCCTTTAATTCTCGCGGTTCGTATTCGATCCGTCAATTTTTCCTCTTCGATGCATAAAATCCGCGGTCCGAGTTTCGCGCGGTTCTCGCGACAACGTTCCTGCTTCATTCTCGTAATTCGAGAGGCGTTCCGCGACGAGCGGAAAAAGATACGATTCGCGCGAGCCGCGTCTCGGAATAACGTTCGTTTCGGAATCGGAGAGCAGTCGTGACGAAAGTCCTCGGTTCCGTTGATTTTTGTCCGGGCGTCGCGTTTCCCAGGTACTCTCGTCAGCGGGATGATAAATGCGGAGGCCAGCGGCTGCGCCTTCCTCCGTCGCGGCTTAACGACATTAATAATGAATCACGCCGCGATTTTGCTAGCTTTTACGATCGCGAGCGTCCGCCGGTGGGCGGTCGCCGAAGGTCTCCGCGGCCGCGCCGGCACGCCGGCGGTGTCGCGAAACCGATTTGCGCCGATTTTTCCCGTCGCGGACGGATTTAATATCCGCCGAGCTTCCACCGGATTGACGTTAATTGCCGCCGGCCGACAAAGTGGCTCCGCAACCGTCGCGGGATCGCGATCGGATCTACGGATCGCGGATCTACGATTCTGCGTACCCTCTGTCCGCGTACCGATACGTATTCAGCTGCCTCGGAAATAAGCGCGTTTCAATTTACTAAGTTGGAAACTATGAAACGGACGTTTTTGTTTAGCCTGTGTTCAGCTGCGACTGTGTTCATTGTAATGTGCGCTCGATATTTTTATTTATAAATTTTAAAGGTATTCTTCTTATTCATTTCGTAAAATTTCTTTTTTCGTGTTTGTATCCCATTTTTATTTTATTTTCCTCCGGAACCAGATGGAAACAAAACGCGATTCACATCATTCAACGCCCGTTTCATAGTTTCCAACCTAATGATATTCCGTGGACTTTAGCGGTTCAACGAACGCGTTGATCGCGAAACTGAACGATAAAAGTAACGTTACATCGTGGCAATTCGTTCTAGCAAGCTGAATTTTCCAGCTAGGATGTTTATAATGCGGACGAGTTAACTTGTATTAGAGTTGGCATGAATTTTGTGAATTTAATTATTTAAAATTACAACATACGATTTATCTGATACGATAAATCTAATAAGTATATCTACAGGCTGTCCCAAAAATGTCTCGTAATCCGGAAGTGGGAGGTTCCCGAGGTCATTCGAAGCAACTTTATCCTTTGCGAAAATTTTCTCCGTGGCTTCGTTTACGAGTTATTAACGAAAAACATTGACCAATAAGAATCGAGTACGGCTGATGCGAGGCGGCCCAGCGAGGCAACCAGCGCACGAAGCCCAGTTCCGCTCAATGGCTCGGTCGCCTCGCGCCAGTCGAGCTCGCCTCTCATTGGTCACTGTTTTTCGTTAATAACTCTTTAACGGTGCCTCGGAGAAAATTTTTGTAAAGGAAAAAGTTGCTTCGAATGACCCAAGGAACCCGCCACTTTCGGATTGCGAGACATTTTTGGGACGGCCTGTATGTACGCCAGTTAGCGACGCTGATATCGAACGTATCGAAATGCCATTCGCTGCGATCAATTTTAATGCTTTAGTTTCGGTATCGTTCTTTAAGTGACTTCGATTTTGCGGGAATTCTTGCGTTTCATTCTCGACGCGTCGAGGGTTGAAATAAAAAACGCTGCTTCGAACGATCGGCAGAATTTCCCAATTTCGACGCGCGGCCGTCAGAGACGAAGTCGCGATTCTTAACGAAGACGGAGAAATTAATGCATGGTATATCCAGATAGATAGTTTAGGCTCGCGAAGAAATTAATGGACAGTTTATCCGTATCACGGCGGACGTTTCAACGGGGCACGATGCGCAGGGGCGCGGGGGTGAAGAACCGTTCGAACAGGGGAAGGAATTGGTCGGCGTCGCGTTCGCTCGGCAAGGAGGACGCTTAGTCGGGTAGCTATAAAGACAAATAGTGGTGAAACGAGCCCAACGAGGCCTAATGACGCGTATTTGCATCGGTCATTAGGACGGCCGAGAAACTCCGTTCCCCCGGGGGGTAATTCCGTCGTCGCGCGCGTCGTCCGTCGCCCGTCGGCTGGACAAAAGGGGACGAGCCGGCGAGTCGCAACCGAGTAAAACGCTTATCGCGGCTCGTGAAAGCCCGCTTTTCTTGCGCAACCGCTTCTCGCCGCTTCTGGCTGGCGTTCTTTTTTCGACGGGTCAGCCCTGTCCCCGTTCGCGAAACCCCGCTGGAACACCGACAGAGGCTCCTCCGCCGCTTCTGATAAAACCGGTCATTAATCTTCGCCGAGGAGCGGACGCGACGAAACGTTTCCAGCTAGCAAAATTGAGCACGCTCGTCGCTCGGGTCCGCCGATTTCAAATTTTCCAGTGGAATCCACGAATTGGTCGTATCTGAACATGCTATCGAATACTTTTGGGTTCGCGGTAGTTGATAGATCGACGATTTATCCGCAGAATCGATTTTTCTAAGTGAAATTAATTGGCGATTTATACTGTCCGTTAATGATTTCTTCTGGCAACAAACACAGCGAACGATCGATTATGTAATATTTGCAGAGATATCGATGCTTCGCTTCGTCTGTGCTACAATAGGAGCGCGCGATCTGTGATCTAATCGCCGAGAATCTGTTCGCACCGAAATGATCAATTTTTCTTTGATAAGCGATAAATAACCGGCACCCTGATGCCGATACCCACTTGGCATACTTGCTGCTTCAGTTTCGTGGCAATTAAAAAGAAAACGCGGTCACACTGTCCGTCTTACCGAAGAAAATACGCTCTCGAAAGCGAATCGAATTCGCGCAGAACGCGCGCGATCTCCGTTCATTCTCCCCGAATACCAAGAATACCGATTACAATCATTACGGTAACGTTAGAATAAAGAAACGAAACCAATATATAATATAACGCCGAATTGAAATTGTTTATAAAATGACGCGGTAAAAACGGACCGCGGATTCTGTCGCTGTCAGCGTTCGACCCCCGGCGAGTCGAAAGGGGAGAGTTAGGTGCATACGCGACGAGCATACGTTTCCAGAACTGCCCCGATGCAAGGAGAACGTCGGACGACTCAATGAGTCACCTGGTTAATAATCGCTAACGAGGATTGACAGTGATTCGTCCCCAATTGCGCGAGGGGCGAGGCATCCGCGAACTCCGTCGCGCGATCATTCGAACGAAATGTCGGAGCACGCCGCGGCGCGGCGGGGTCGGGGGTCGTTCCGGTTCAAGTGTCAACGAATCCGCACGCGGGATAATTAGGATGTCGCCTAGACTCTCTAGACCGCCGTTTATTTTGGTCGGCGTCGCCGACTAGAAAGCCGCGAGGGGAGAAGAGGGAGCCGAGGAAGGGAGGAATGGGGTGGATTTTATGGTGCCCGATAACGGTGGTGGCGCGCGCGCGCGCGGTTTCAATCGTCGGGATCGCCGGGCCTGATCTTGACTGGCCGGTGATTGCTGTTTATGGTCGCGGGCAAATTACTATAAGTCGCGCCTCCGACGCGAAAACTCTCCGGTTTAATTAAGGTCGCGCCGCGCGTGGTCGCGTCTTTCCGCGATGAGATAATTACGGGCGCTTCGTTTGCCGACGCGCCGGTAATTATCATCGGACTGCCGGTATTTAAACGTTTATGGTGTTCGCGTAGCAAACGTTAACGGCGTTGTTGTTCGGTGAATTAATTACTGCGCGTTCGTAAAGATTTGCGCGAATCGCCGCGGCAGAATTGTTATCGAACGATTGAGAGCTACGGTTAAATTTTCTCCAATTTTCTTTCGACTTTTAAGCAAAAATAGACAATTTGGAAAGAGGTGATACGCTAGGCTCGAATATTTCCTCCTCCCAAATCGTCCATTTTGTCTGCAAGCTGAAGGAAAATTAGAGAGAACTTGCTATAACGATCGAAGAATCGTTGCTGGAATTTTTCATTTGCGACCCAAGTAGACTCTATTCTGTCTCGCTCCGATCGGCGATCTACCGAAAACGGTGACGCGACGGTAAGGAGGGAAATCCACTATCTTACAGGTAGTTAAATTCCTGGAGCACAAAGACGATGTCCATGAAAGCCAAAGTTTACGTAAAACTGCGTATTTCCACCAACGTTTTTCGAAGAGCAACCGCGAAGTCGCATATTTTCACATCCGAGATGCGTCGCTTAAACCTCCGATCGTGCCAGTAGCAGCGTTTCAAATTACACAATTTTGTCCAGTCCGTAGAATTTCTTTCCGCGCTGTTTTTCCAGATGGAGATACGTCGAAATCGCGGCTGGCGGCGTTTTTTCTTGCAGCCAGAAAACGAATCGCGACAAGTTCCGTCGTGTTCGAGCTTACTCGCGGCGCCGGCTTTTGCTCGCGGCGCGGCGTATTTCCAGCGGTCGACGACGGATGCGAACGACGACGGGGACCGCGACGGCGACGGCGACGGCGACGGTGGCCGGGTCTTAATGGCGCGAGATATATCTCTGCTAGCGTGCAAAAGGAGAGGCCGCGCGTTTCTCGCATCCTGCGGAGCCGTGAGGAGGGTTTCGCGGCTCGGCCAAGGGAGATCGGGGCCGACGATAACGCGGCCGACGATTCCCGCTTGTCGTCGCGACGACGGACCTCCTCCCGTTTAGCCTTACGGCCCTAATTCGCGTCTAGCCGCGATAATTAGTCGACTGGAGATCGCCGGTCGACCGACGGCCTCTCTCGTTCTCACACTCGAATTTTCTCTATTCGCCCTTTGACCGCGAAGGACGCGTTTATACGCCCCCGTAGAATTTACAAAGTATCCACGAAGGACGTACATACATATATCTGTACGTCCAGATGTCTCGCCAGTCCCGCGCAATTAATTATTCGCGGCTGTTCCAACGTCTTCTTCGACGCGCAGCTTAATCTCGCGGAAAATTACGAGCACGCTTTCGATATTTTCGCGAAGAAGCGAAGCAATGAATCGGAATCTTTTTATCGCTGGCTTGTAAAACAATCTTTCAAGGTTATCAGAGCATTTTTTCCATTTGCTCGGCTCGCAAAATCGCGACGCTTTCGCGAGAACCTGTTTTCGCTCTTGCACGCGATTCCTTCATTTTCCGTGCTATTCTCGTACGATTCGCGTCGAACATCTTATTGCACGGACGTTCTAAGAGGTGCCCAGATTCGTTTAGACACTGGCGAGTATCGATACCGAGATGGCGGAGCCAGGAAAAAATTGTTCAGCCTCGGAGGACTGCCTCGATCTCGAACGTCTTGCCTGTCCTCCGCGTTTCGTTGAGTTTTCCTCCAGGTGTCGTCATTCCCACGCTTGCAAAACCGATTAGCCAGCATCCGCGACGATAGCGGGAGTGTCAGTGGCTTCTGTGGATTGCAGAACATCGGCTCGAGTGTGCCGGTCGCCGGAGTTCTACGTTTCGTTCGCCGCGGTGCTCCACATTCACCGGAGAACCTGAAATTCTGCTGGCTCGCGGCGTGTTCGGCGATTTGTTTACGCCCGGTGTCGAAAACAGGAAATATTCCCGCGCGCGGTTTCCTCGTCCCCACGCGATGTCGTAACACCGTGCGTGGTGTCTCCGATTTCGTACCGATCAGCGGCCGACCGATGAACTCGCGTGAACCCGCCAAACAATCGGTTTCCTAGTGCGAATTCCGCGCGGCTCTGATTCCGCTCGGCTCTGATTCCTCCGGCTAAGCGGTTTTTTCCTCCTCGGGTACACGGCTGGATATCGGAGGCGAACGACCGAACGCGGAAAGTAGACTTCCATACTCCGCGATGGAGGCGTTCTGTAAACATTTGCCAAACCGGAGTCTCGCAGTCCAAGCGAAAATGCAGGAACGCGTTCGTCGCTGCTCGACAAATTTTGGAGGAAAATCGACCGACTTTGACCGACGACAACTCCGCGTAAAATCATCGTAGAACGATGACTTTTTTCTTAAATTAAAGCTCGAAACTTCTACGTTAAGACGCTATTTCTCGATTTTAAGTTTGGCGCGGCTTCGCGATTGTGACCCTTTAAATGCAAGGGCATGTTTGTCGCGTCGAAAATTGTCAGGTTCATACATTGGCCAACTTTGATCGACGACAACTCCGAGAAAAATCATCGTAGAACGACGACTTTCCTCTTAAATTAAAGCTCGAAACCTCTACATTAAGACACTGTTACTCGATTTTCAGTTTGACGCACCTACATCACTGTGACAATTTAAATGCGAAGCCACGTGTGCCATATTTCGCATGAAAACACTAATAAAAATTGGTCAACTTCGATTGCCGATAACTCCATGAAAAATTATCGTAGGACGACGATTGTTTTTTTAAATTAAAGCTCGAAACTTCTACTTTGAGATAACCTTCCTGGATTTTAAGTTTAGTGCGCCCTTGCCACTGCGATCCTTTAAATTGTGCCACCCTTAAAATTACCAAGCTCGACGAAACGCGCGGACTTCGTCAAATGTTTTCCACACACGCCGTTTGCGTTAGTATGTCGATGGATAAATAAAAGCGAAATTTCCGTGCGATCTGTGATCGTCCGAAGCCACCTTCGCGCGATAAAATCGATTCGCCCAGCCGAGTTCGGATCGAAGATCGTGCAAGGTTAAAAATCCCGATCTGTCCAAGCTGGCTCGCGCGGGCAGAAAAGAGCACACCGCGCTCCAGGTCGAAGTCGAATGCGAGGAAGAATGGGCCAACTTGTTGGATCGCAAGGGCCTGATCCTCGCGGACATCTATTCGGAATGGTGCGGCCCTTGCATCGCGATGGTGAGCACCCTGAAGAAGATCAAGCTGGAGATCGGCGTGGATTCGATCGGCTACGCGATCGTGAAGAACGACAACATCGAGGATTTGGAGCGATACCGTGAGAAAAGCGAGCCCGTTTGGATGTTCATCCAAGATGGGAAAATGGTGAATCTGATGTTCGGCGCGAACTGTCCTCATTTGAGGAAGCTGATCGTTCACGAAATTAAAAGGGTGCAGGCCGGCGAGCCGCCGGAAATGAAATTGAACGTCCGCGACAGGACGCCGATGGAGGAGGTTTTCTGGCAGAAGGAGCAGGCCATTAGGTTCTTTCTATAATTCGATTAATTATTAGACCGCGGATATCGTGCAAAATAGAAATTGCATCGATCTATCGATTGCGAGAAACAGGAGACAGGCGCAAGTTTCCTTCCATCTTCGATCATTTTAACCCCTTTGCACTCGAAGCTATTTTAACTGTAAATGTAAGATCATTTTTCTAACTTATAGTATTTTCATTTTATAATAATAATATAATAATATAAATATATAATAATATATAATATAATATAATAATAATAAATGCATTTTACGTATATGAAATTGACTCTTAGGACCCAAGTTACACTCTTCACAATTTCTTAAATCTCTAAACTTTGTTAATATCAAAATTATCTTAAAACGTGATCTAACAAATTTTAGTGGTGCCTCAGAGTCACCACTCGAGTGCAAAGGGTTAATACCTTCAAATTAATACATCGACGTTCTCGGTTCGTTCTTTCCACCGTTTTAAATTATGCCTACTCGTTTTTGCCGTAAACGCGTCAAATCCGCAGTCTATCAATTTTCAAATCTCCGACTGCGATTCTTGGAAGATCTTCGGATCTTCAGCATTTAAACCTTCCGGTTAGAATTTTTTCAAGTGGAAATCGATCGACCGTCCGTTTCCAGAAGAAAATGGAACGTGGAACGATCGCTAAACACCGCGTTTCAATTCGATTTCCCGTCAAGAGCAGCGCGACGTTCCGGTTTTTCGCGTTACACGGATTTACCGCCGCGTTTATTTGTCTCCGGCCCCGTATCGACGGGCTCGCGAGCAACGTGCGCGCATCGGCGGCGACGCCTATATATAATTTCGAAGTTTATTCTATCCGTGTCTATTTCGAGTGGGAACACGTGAGTCTCGTCGCCGAAGTTCGCGAAACGGTTTCCGAGCGGCACTCACGTGTCGCATGTACGTGCCATTCACGCGTCCGCAGACACGTTCGCGAACTTGGTTTCACGCGCAACCGGTCTGCCGAATCGCGAAATCAAAGCCACGTTGCTGTCCTTATTTTATACACGCTGTACCAAACGTCGCAACTCGATTCTTTATATAGAAACAACCGATCGGAGCGCGGCGACTCGCCGTTAGAAACAATCGCGACTCCATCGTATCGTTCCGATGGTTCGGCTTGCATCGACCCCGAAGATGCGACCTTTGCGAAAGGTTGTATTCTCAGAAATGCGAGCTTTCGCGAATCGTCCTTAACGCTAAACCTATCGCGGTCAAAGCGACCGCTTTCTTATTTCGCAATTCTGCAAAGTTCCGAGACTCTTTCGTGGGAAACGCTTGAATAAGTTATATCATTGGAGCAAGTTTTATAATAAAAACTTGAGAAATTCCAAATAAGTTCGGTCTTCTCACTTTTGTGAAGCAGTACATGCCGGTTAGTATTACTGCTCGGTAGGTTTAGTGTTAAAAATACGAGCTTGACACAGGGTTCTCGAAAGTCTTAGGAGTTCCTCGAGCCCCAAATTCGCGTCTTCGACGCGATCCGGATAGCTTTTCCTAAAAAATAACGTTCTTTGCGAAAGGTTATATTCTTAACCGTTTGAGTCCCAGGAGTTATTCAGAAAACATGGTCGAAAAATGCCGAACAGCGTGATAGCACTTGTTTTAATCGATCGCGAAGAGAACCAAGCGGCGCGATAGCTCTCGTCAAGATTAACGAACAAAACGAAAAGAAAAAAAATGAGAAAAAGCAGCTATGCGATGCACGTGCGTCGCTAAAGTTTGATCGCGACACAAGATCTGAGCAGCGCGTTCGCGCTGCTTGGGACTCGAACGGTTAAAAATACGAGCTCGACACAGGGTTCTCGAAAGTCTTAGAAGTTCCCCGAGCCCTGGATTCGCGTGTTCGACGCGATCCGGATAGCTTTTCCTAAAAAATAACGTTCCGAGAACCAGCCGATCGATCGGAAAATTTGACCGAAACCAGAAAAGCGAAAGAGGACCGACAGCGTGCCAAGGAGGAGGCCGAGAGGAAAGAGAAGTACGAGGCGTTCCTGGCACAGATGATGTTCGAGCTGTGCGAGGAAACCGCGCTGGTGTTCTATCCGTGGGTGTTCAGGGACGAGGAGGGTCGCTACAGGGACAAATACGGGAGCCCTCCGTACAGCGACCTGACCACCGCTCTCTTCAAGCATAACTTCGACATCCAGGAGGAGCAGAGGCTGCTCTTCACCGAGGAGATCCTCGAGAAGATGCTGGTCGAGAGCAACGTCGAGATGACGAAAGAGCTGATCGCAGGTGCGTCCTGGAATCTCCTGCACGACTTTCTCTTCCAATGGTTCCTCGATCATCGATCGTGTTCGATACGCCGCGCGATCTATGCGGATACGCGGTTAATCGGAATCTGGAGCTGCCAGGTGCGACGATGCGTTCATCGAGTGCGCCCGTAATTCGCGTCGCATTCCGCTGCGCTCTGGGTTACATTCCTGCGATCTGCAGTCAGTGTTCGTTAAGCGTCGATGAGGGCATTATTATTGGCGATGGATCGAGCTGTACCCAAAGTACAGTGGGGCAAAGGCGATTGTCCGGGAACGGATCGAATTCTAGAGAGGAATGAATCGCTCTAGAATTTCGTTGTCGCGAGCGATAGCTAGGATAAACGTTGGGTTGTGTAACAAGTCCGTTCGCGGTCCTCTGGCCACCTAGAAAAAGACGAATTCAAAGCGATGGTTCGGATGCGTTTTAAGACGTATTCCCGTGGAGCTGTTTTTATGCGACGTAGCTTAAATGAAAGCTGGAAGCGTCCACTTTAAGACGGGGTAGATTATATTGCAATAAAATGATGAGATCGTTTCGAAAAGTTAGGAGGAATCGACCTATGATATCATGGGGTATGCAAGATTTCAAAGAAAAAGTTCAGATTTAAGATACGTTCCCGTGAAGCTATTTTTATGAAATGTAGCTTAAATGAAAGTTGAAAACATCTACTTTAAGACAGGGTAGATTATATTACAATAAAATGACGAAATCGTTTTGAAAAATTAGAAGGAATCGACCCATAATATCATGGAGTATGCAAGATTTCAAAGAAAAAGTTGAGATGGATTTTAAGATACGTTCCCGTAAAGCTATTTTTATGAAATGTAGCTTAAATGAAAGTTGAAAATATCTGCTTTAAGACGGGGTAGATTATATTGCAATAATATGACGAGATCGTTTCGAAAAATTAAAAAGAATCGACCTATGACATCATGGGCTATGCAAAATTTCAAAGAAAAAGTTTCGATGGATTTTAAGATACTTTCCCGTGCAGCTATTTCTATGCAACTTAGCTTGAACGAAAGCTCGAAGTGTCTACTTTAAGACAGGGTACTACATTTCTTCACAAAAAAATGCGAGCGGACTTGTTACACAACCTCTAATAGAATAAGGAGGGACCATGAAATGCAGGTCCGACCATTTAGCGACCGAATTTTCAAGTCCGGTAGCGCCTCGTTAATTGGCACAGCCCAGCGAGAACGTTAAACGGACGCTCGTTCTCAGGATTTACCGACGACAAGACCCTGGCCCTTCGCCTGAAGGGCAGACGACCTCACCCCGACTGGCCAGTCCCGTACCCGTACGATTGCCCGAAGGGAGCAGCCTTGTGCCCCACTCGAGAGATCGACGACGTCGAGAACTACCTTTTCCATCTGCTGAACAGCAGCAAGCCTTTGGTCCACGAGTCCGTAGATCTGAACACCACCGAATCGTACATGCGGAGACACGTCTACGTCCACGAACCCGACCCCGAGGTGCCGGAGGACTTTCCGCGGCAGCATCCTGCCGTTTGGATACCTTCTCAGGTATCGATATTCGTCGAACGGAATGACGGAATGACTTGAGTGACTCGAATTTGAACGTCGTTCAGGCATAATCGAACCACGCCCGCGATCTATAGGCCAGGAGCAAAGTGAACGCGTTCCTGACCCTCTTCGGGAACTACATGGAGCGGGTGCATCCTTACGAAGAACCATTGCCGCCGGTTCCATATTGCGCCTTCAAGTTCCACGCCGACAAATTCGCCGCGGTGTACGACACTTGCACCCAGTTCCCCGACGCCGTGAAATACTTCGGGGCGTTCGAGTTCGACAAACCGCCGTACGCCAGGCGGATGGCTTCTAGCCCCGACGACTTCCAAAACAAGGTCCGCCGACTCGTTTCTCTCCTTCGTCGAATCAGAATTTCTCGGATCCAGGGAGAAATCGATTTTTGATGTTATAAAAATAGACTAATAAATTCTCCCTAATTTTCCTCTAACTTGGACAGAGAAAATAGGCAATTCGGGAAGAGCTGATACGATTATTCGAGCCTCGACCTTTCGAGATTCTATTTTTATAGTTGTCGATGGCCAAGGATTATAAAAACGAGGTGCAAGGCTCGAATTTTCATCTTCATAGACTATAAATACAGTAAATTCTCCCTAATTTTCTTTCAACTTGCAGAGCAAAAGTGGACAATTCGGGAAGAGCAGATATTCGATTGTTTGAGCCTCGCGGCTCTGGCGACCCTATTTTTATAGTTGTCGATGGCCAACGATTATAGAAACGAGGTGCAAGGCTCGAATTTTCATCTTCATAGACTGTAAATACAGTAAATTCTCTCTAATTTTATTTCAACTTGCAGAGCAAAAGTGGACAATTCGGGAAGAGCCGATATTTGATTATTTGAGCCTCGCGCCTTTCGAGACTCTATTTTTATAATGGCCGATGGCCAACGATTATAAAAACGAGGTGCAAGGCTCAAATTTTCATCTTCATAGACTGTAAATACAGTAAATTCTCCCTGATTTTCCTTCAACTTGCACAGCAAAAATGGACAATTCGGGAAGCGCAGATACGATTACTCGAGTCTCGACCTTTCGAGACCCTATTTTTATAGTTGCCGATGGCCAACAATTATTTAAAAAACGAGGTGCAAGCCTCGAATTTTTATCTCCTCATGTAACAGAAAATTTGGCAAATGAATATCTTTTTCGAGATAGTAGTTACACGCAGAAATTTGCTAAAGTCTCTATTACACGAAAATGTTTATCGTTGATGTGCTGTCTCAAAAATCGATTTCTCCCCGGCTCTGCTCCGAATCCAGGCTTTCCTTATTCGGGTACGTTGCATCGCCGAATTTTAACGGATTTCTAAGTTCTATTTCTCACTACCTTCGCACAGGTACGATACAAAACCGGTGGCGAGGTGTTCGTAGTGATCGTCGAAAGAATCTCCGACGACGTGTTCCTGTCGTTCGCCAGCAACGAGCCGTACTTCGTCACCGAGGTCGACGAAGACGCGCAGGCGATGATAGACGAATACTTCCCCGAGGGTGTCGAAGACATGCCACCGGACATGTTCGCGATGATCCAGGAGGAAGAAGATCAAGATTACGAACAGGAAGAGGAAGAAGAGGAGGAGGAGGAGGAAGAGGTGGTCGAAGAAATGGAGGACCCCGAGGAGATCGATGTAGCATACAATTTTCTGTGAAAGTGCTGCACTTCTTTTCTTTTTAGAACGCATTCCTAGACCTTGACGAGCTCTCTTCTCCGTGACAAAGTTCGACGATAACGGAATTGTAAGCTCGACAGACATTTTAGAGAGCATTCCCTCGATTTAGTGTAAGGCTTCGTCGAATGTACCGTGAAAAAATAACAAGATACAACGATGCGTCGAGGTATCCGAAGAAACAGAGTCAAGGAACTGCGGTAATTTTCCCCGGAAATGTTCGGAGGTCGGAATCGAAACCGGCAGATCCGAGAATACGAAGTCGCGATTCTTCGCGATTCTCTCGGCTTGTTTTTATAATAATAGCAAGTCGGGACAGTCGGCAAGAAAGGCAACGGCCAGCACGCCGGTGTCATTGATACGAATACATGGTAATGCTATGTTAAAAAACGATGACTTTACCTTTTTATTTCGAATTTTTTGCCGCGATTCGAAGGCAATTCAGAGGCCACATGCCGCGATTCGAAGGCAATTCGGAGGCAATTCGGAGGCCACATGCCACGATTCGACGGAGATCGATCGCGTACCTTGTAACTCCTCGTTTTTTTACCTGGCTCGCGCTCAAAATAAACGATTTTGCGTTGACTTCCGTCGAACCTTAGCATCGATGTAGCAATGAATCGCATAGGCGTAGGACTAGCACGGGACTAAGAATTCACAGCAACCTGAAATTTGGCATTTCCGGGAGAAATTATTGTACTTGGAATAAAGTAGGCTGAAATACCGAGCTTCGGTAATCGTGTCGCTCGGTAATAAGATCGCAGAGTACGCGATTCCAAAGAAATCGCTATAAATTCATCGAGAAACGCACGAACGCCGATGCCCACGTTATTATAGACCACAATAACGCTTCGTTATCGGCACAATTTATGTGTGATCGGGCGAAAAGAAACTTCCAAAGAGCGTCGAAACGGTCTCTGTTACCTGTTGCATCGCCTCTAGAACGATGTCCGATAAAACGAAACGAAATCGAAGTACAAACGAGGCGCACAGGCGACAGCACATTACAGGCAGTCCTTTGTGTTCGACGATACTTCTGTTTAGTCTGCGAGCGTTTAACGCGTCCGTGGGATCGATCGGCAATTCCGTATAATTCCGACGAAGCTTTCGGTCCCGGCTTCGGCGAGAGATTCCATTCTTCGCGCGTTTTGGCAGAGCCGGATCATACTCGAGCGTTCGCTGCCGCTGGCAACGCGCGTTTGCGTAACTCTGGCAGAATTCCAGCCGGCGCACTAAAGCTTCTATTACGCACCTGCCGAGCTGCCAATTTTTTCCCGCGACCGGCCAGCGAGCGCTGCCAAGCCCGCTTCAAAACAAAGCGTGCTTCTCGCTCGCTTCGCGCGGACCGACGCGGATCGACGCGGCGAGCCATCCTCGCCGCGCTTCCGCTTTCCGGCGTCGATATTTCTCCATCCGGCGACTCTTGGTCAAGGTCTCGTTAGCGAATCCGTGGTTCTGCTAAACCAAAAAAAAAAAGGAACGGTTGCCTCGGTTGCGCAACGATCCTTAAGATAATTAGGTGTCAGCCGGCGCTGATGCGTCGATCAAGGACATCCTTTCGAGATATTAGATCAACGCACCGTTCTAGATGCGAGAGCCGGCTAATGGGGTTTTCTTGGAACCGCGGGACGCTTCCCAGAGTTTTTCTCCTTTTTCTCATCAATCCTAGGCTTCTACAAGGCTACAAATTATCATCGTAAATGGCTGCTCTTTATGGACATCTTTATTCCCGGGAATTGTCCGTGTCGAGCCCGAGGTAGCATCGCGCGGGAAAAAATCGCGCGGCTCTCTCGACCCGCGCCTATTTTCGTGCTCGATGCCGTCTCTACTTTCGCGTCCTTGATTATTCGTTTTCTTTTTCTGTCGGAACTTCGATAACGAGAAGACCGTCGTTTTACGCAGGCGCAGGCGTTACGAAGTTCAACAAATTTGTCTCGCCGTTTCGATTACCGTCGATTCGACGATCGAAGTCTCGCCTTCGAAACGAGCACCCAAACTTCGACGCTGAACCTACACCACGTCTGCCAAAATGACCGATCGTGAATTTTTTTCCTTTAAAAATGTTCGAATCGTAGATACCATTTCGCGGAAAACAATGAAATAAGTTTATTGATCATATAGCATACCACTTTATCGACCGGTCGTGGTTTTGAGGCTGCCACTCGGTAAGGACTGGCTTACTCGCACGCGCATTTGCTCGCAGTACCGGATAAATTTTCGCTATTCGTTGTGCTGTGCGTTTAAAAATAACAATAAATAATAATTATAATTATAATTCATAAAGAGATATGGAGAGGTTAGTATACAGCTACTAACAAAACAGTAAAGAAACGAAAACCGTCGATAGCTAAAAGCCGATTACAGTAATGTCTCTCTAATTGACGCTCAGATTATAGTAATGTCTCCCTAACTGACGCTTAGATGTCCACAAAAATGGACAATTTAGGAGGAGGAGATACGATTATTCGAGCCTTGCGGTTTATTGTTATAGTTATAAATTGCCCACAATTATACTCCTCTTCCCAAATTATATATATTATTATTATTTATTATTATTTATTATTATTATTATTATATTATTATCATTATTATTATTTATGTATATTATTATATATTATTATTGTCCACTAAAGTGGACAATCTGAGCATCAATTAGAGAGACATTACTGTAACAGGCTATCGGTCGATAAGCATTGGCAATCGAAAAGCCGATTAATAGGCTAGCGGTCGATAAAGTGATATCATAAAAAAAAGCGAAAAGTCCGAATAAATATAACCTTGCGGTTTTCAGCATTCGCTTTCACCAACCGCTCGGCGTTAGGTGCAAGGGTCAAAGGTTATCCGAGTTCGGGAACAATGGGAAGCGCCTCGCGGTGTGTTCCTGCCTCCGAATCCGCCGCGCCGCGGCGAACATCTAAATCAGAATGGCCGATTTAGCTGGAAGATTTAGCACGCGCCGCGGGTGACTAACGTTTCGTCGGCTAATGATTCAATTGTTCGCACCACTTGGCGAAGTTTAGTCAGCGCGACAAAGCCAGCGAGCAGACTTTCTCGGACGGAGGACGCGCGTCTCGTTCTCGTTGCCAGGGAATCTCGATCGATCCGCCCTGCCCGTCGAAGCTGATTCTAATCGATTCGTTGCTGCTGCTGCTGCTGCTACAATGTTCGATCGGCTGCACCTTGGACAATCTAATTTCATTGTCTCATTCCGCAACGACGACGTTCCGGTATAATAAAACGACATGAATTTGCTCCGTTGCCGTTTCGTTCCCGATCGATTCGGTTGCATCCGATCGGAGCGAATAATTTTCAGACAGTCGCGATTCTAATATCGATCGACGATCATTCTTTGAATAGTGGACTTTTTTCAGCATTTATGGCAGCCACGGCTCGATCCGTTCGAATCTTTACGATTAATTGTGCCGATTCTGTCGAATCTTAGCGTCGATGTAGCAATGAATCGCATAGGCGTAGGACTAGCACGAGACCTAGGAATTCGCAGCAACCCGAAATTTGGCATTTCCGGGAGAAATGATTGTACTTGGTATAAAGTAGGCTGAAATGAGCCGATACTGATATTTTTCTCGGTATAAATAATTTCGTGTAAACATTACAAAATCACCACTCTTCATTACGGTAAAGTGACTTATGCCACTTTCAAAATAAACGGCTCAATTCTCATTTGTACATTATTGAAACCTCTTTATCGAGATCCAAGTTTATCTTTTTAGAAGTTTCAATATCGATAGTTAACGCTTAGATACGACTGCCACAAAATTAGATGGAACGTTTGTAACACTGGGTCCAAACGGACCCGGCGCCCGCCATCCAAGGCCTACGGAGAATTCGTATAGTCGCTCGAGGAGTATGTGTAAAGAAATAATTGCTGGGGGAATACCTTGGCGCCGAATCTCGTGGTCGGTCAAGAGGATGAAGCGTTCCTTTTCTCTCACCTTTTCTCTCTCTTTTTTTCTCTCTCTCCCTCTCTCTCTGTTTTTATTCCGGTAGCGCCGGAGGCGGTCAATTGCTTAAACGTCGGTAATTATTGCACAAGCATTACATAAGTAAACAGTCGGAACGCGTCGGTCGAAGGGAGGGAGGTGGGCGAGAAGGGGAGAGAGGTCCGGCGAAATAAAGGCGGAGGGGGGAGGAAAAAAAAGGCGCAAATTACAGTTGCAGGCAATTCACGTCCGTCGCCGCCCGCGTTTACCGGCCATTAACGATCGTTTCGTCTTCTTCCCTCTTTGTTCCGCGATCCGCCGCGATTTCCGTCCACGCAACCCGATCAACGCGAGACCACTTTTCGCGGACGCGCGAAAATTACGACGGGGCCCGTGGGCGGCGGGAATGAGTAATCGCCGGGCGATCGACGATCGCTCCGGGCGCTCGATCGGTTCCGCTACCGATCGTCGATCTTGGATCCTGCGGGAGCTCGATCCTTCGCATCGCGCCTCGTTGTTTCGCCGGCGATTCTGTTTACGATTTCGACAGATTTATGCGGCTTTTTATGGGCGAGCGAGCCGCGTTTCCTAAAAGGATCGCGACTCGATGGCGCACGACTAAATCAATTGTCCGGCTAATTATCCCGCGATTTTACGTTTCAAGACGCGAGGTTACGAATAAATCGAGATCCTCCCTCCGGTCGGCGGGAAGATGGTCCGCGATGGATATTAACGATAGATAACCGAGATATTAACGATATACAGGGTGTCCCAGGTTTTAGTGTTCAAAGTTTGTAGAAAAAAATGTTATGTAAACATAGGTCAGATAGAGCTTTACTAAGAAGTTATAACAAAAATTCAGAATAGGAATAGTAATTGCATTAGAGAATAGTGAAGCATTGGCTTGAATAGATCAGCACATGCCGTGTGTTTGTGTAAGCTGTGTTTATTAACACATTTCGAAATGCCTACCGTTGTTGACAATACATGATTGACATCGATCGAAGATTCTTTTTATTTTTTTATTTTTTTAGTTGATTACTATTCCTATTCTGAATTTTTGTTATAACTTCTTAATAAAGCTCCATACGACCTATGTTCACATAACATTATTTTCTTACTTTGTGCCATAGAATATACTGGTCAAAGTTTGAACATTAAAACCTGGGACACCCTGTGTAATTTTATTCCGGTTTAAAAGACCGGCGCAGCTTTCATATTTAGTTGACCGTATTGCAAATCTTCGTAACTGACTTAACACGATATTGTGGGATAAAGGATTGATGAAAGAAAAAGAATTCGATCACCGCCCTGCAGCTAAAAGTCGACGTTCTCGATTTTATGCATTTACGATCAAAATGACAATGCGAAATTCCAAGCAACCACATTGCAAGAACTTAAGGACATCCCCACATTCTTTTAAATTTATTAAAATCGTCGCAAGAGAAGAAATTGATTTTCATTCAAATCCTGTTCCTTGCAATCGACTTGGACAATTTCAATTGTGCGCGAAGATTCGCGCAGTAAGAAGCTGGCAGAAAAATTAATTACCGATCACAGAACGCGGCGAATCGAGGCACAGATGCCATCGCGATGGATGGATGCCAGTTGCGAGCATGTTCCGCCACGCTCCCTCGCCGATCCTTCAGCGAAACGTAATTGAACGATTACGAGAATATATTTGGTGGGTCGAGTCACGGGTTCAAGCTCGGCGAAGCTGGCCCGGCGCGTAAGAAAGCGCCTCGGCTCGGCTCGGCTCGGCGCGATAAATTTACCCGCGACTCGTTGTCGCCGTTCACGCTTCTACCCTCGTTTCTTTTCCGGCTGGCCTACGCGGTCGTTTTCTTTTCGCGTAGTCGCAAATAGGAGCGCGCGCGGCCCGCATCATCCAGCCCAGCGAGAAATTAATGGCGACGCGTCGCGTCGCGTGGCGTCGGGACGCGGCCGAACGGGATCCCCGACGGCTGCCGCTCCGATTTACCCTCGCGATCCGGCGCCGCGTTTAAAAAGAGCGTCGTCGACTCGTCCCGGAACAATTCCTCCCGCGGATTTATCGTTTCGTCGCGTCCACGCGATTCGACTCGTTGGATTCTCGGAACGCCGGCGAAATCGGAGCGATCGAGGTCCCCGGGCTCTCGGGAATCGTTTCCGCTCGATCCTTTTTTCGCCGGAATTTCGGATCGCGGAGAAACGAGAGCTCGTCGTCGATCGTCCGATTCGTCGCGAGCTCCACAAATTTGGACAGCTGGGAGTCCGCTTTACTCGGAACCCGGGGTTTCCCGAGGCTCGTGACGCGGCAGGCTTCGACGACAGCTGGAGACTCTTTCTGAGAAAAAAGAGTCTGGGCAAACTGTGATCAAGCTGTCGGCTGCCGAATTTGTCGGACCAGCGGCACCGATACTCTATTGCCGCGACGACGAGATCTTCGAACGATCTTGATTGTCCGCTGAATTCGTTCTCCGATCTCGAATTGCTCGGTGATATTTGTTTTTACCGTAACGTCATCGCGGCGTTACTATTATTATCGTATTATAACGTCGTTATTGTTGTAAAAGCAACGTTTGACAAGAGCCAGATAAACGAGTGCGTTATTTATGAAGATAGAAAAATGGATACTTTAATTACACGCTTGCGCGTGTAACCAAATTCTGTCGACGTGCGATATTCACAGTCGAACGAATCTTCTGTTAAACACAGAGACATCGATAAAATTCGAACGAGCTAAACGCGAAGAACCGCAAACCTTCGAGTCCTGAAAAATGAAGAAAAATCGCGTGTACGAACGAATTATACAGGCTGTCCCAAAAATGTCTCGCAATCCGAAAGTGACGGGTTCCTCGGGTCGTTCGAAGCAACTTTTTCCTTTACAAAAATGTTCTCCGAGACACCGTTAATGAGTTATCAACGAAAAACAGTGACCAATGAGAGGCGAGCTCGGCTGGCGCGAGGCGATCGAGCTCCGTGCGCTCGTTGGCCGTGCCGCCGCGCGCCAGCCGAGCTCGCCTCTCATTGGCCACCGTTTTTCGCTAATAACTCGTAAACGAAGCCGCGGATCGCATTTTCGCTAAGGAAAAAGTTGCTTCGTATCACCTCAGGAATCATCCTCTCTCGGATTGCGGGACATTTTCGGGACACCCTGTATATCGAGAGGCTCGAACAGCGAACGCTGGAAACGCGTCGACGTTGCGGAGCGTGTAACAATGTTTTCCGTCGCGTTCGACATGTGGAAACGACGACGGTGACAGATCGGTTTTTAATTTACAGCTGCGTGAACGCGCATTTGCATGTCGCCGAGACGAAGGCGTATCGAAAGGACGAGCCGGTGCGTCGAAATTCAGGAAGTCGATCCGCTGTCGCTCCGAGTATCCCATCGGGCGAAGTTTTGCATACGCGTCGACCGGTTGCACACCGGGGGAAAATTACAGGCTTGCGAGCTTAAGCCGATATCGCTGCGGAGAACCGTCGGGAACGGCCGCGGCCGGAACGAATCGCGCTGTTGGCTCGGTGACGGGTCCGCGACGCGCGACAAACGTGTTTCCATTACGCGGTTCGATGTAACGAGATGCAAATATTCATAGGCGAAACGGCGTTTTTTGTGCCGCGAACGTTCTCATGGAAACTTTTTGCAAATCGGTGACCGCCCCGAGCTTTCGAACGACAACCGTGTTTTTGCGCCGTTTGACTTCCGGCACGATCGTCGAGGCATCCATCCACGCTAATTCGATCCGTTTCCTTGGGACGTTGCTGCGAAGAAAACATTGGGTACACGAATGTACACGTCGCCGATCAACGTGGACGTTTTAATAATAGCTCGAGAAAAAATTTATCGCCGACGTTTATATTACGTTTATTGCGTGGATTCGCTTGCGCGCGTGGTAACACGGCGCGGATGCCATTAAAAGTATAAAAAGTAGAAAGAATAAAGGAATTTTTTAAACGTCGACGCATTGCTTTTCATCCGTAAAAATAATTCACGAAAGAGCGATCTTGCTGTAGAGTTTCTATTTCTTGCGATCGACGCGGACAATTTTCATTCTACATAAAAATCCGCAGCAGAGGCTACAACAATTTCACGGGTATGCAGAAATGCCAATTGCTCTATTTTCAGTTTCTAACGTTATCAACGAAGAAGAGACATTTGACGCATTACTTTTGATCTGTAAAAATAATTCACGAAAGAGCGAACTTGCTGTAGAGTTTCTATTTCTTGCGATCGACGCGGACAATTTTCATTCTACATAAAAATCCGCAGCAGAGGCTACAACAATTTGACGGGTATGCAGAAATGCCAATTGCTCTATTTCCAGTTTGCTAACGTTATCAACGAAGGAGAGACATTTGACGCATTACTTTTGATCCGTAAAAATAATTCACGAAAGAGCGAACTTGCTATAGAGTTCCTATTTCTTGCAATAGAAACGCGGACAATTTTCATTCTACATAAAAATCTGCAGCAGAGGCTACAACAATTTGACAAGTATGCAGGAATGCAATTGCTCTATTTCCAGTTTGCTAACGTTATCAACGAGGGAGAGACATTCGCACGGAATTCCAGCTTCCTGCAATCGACGCGGAAAGTTAGAATTTCGAAGATTGCGTGAAAATTCGATGGGAAGATTCGACTTTCTCGGTGTGTACATAATCGATAAGAAGTTTCGAGCAAACGAGAACTTCTTTTCTTTCCCGATTTCTTTGTCTTTCCAGTACCGATAACAATTTCCCCCGTGTCCTTCTCTTCGGCGCATTGTTCGTTACGCAATAATCAGCGACGATAATTCCGATTATTACAGAAACAAACATCGGACTCGATGAAATATGGATTGCACGGATACGTTGTTTGCACGCGATGCTTTTAAGGCTCGGCCCAGAACCACCGTGTACACGCTTCGGCTGCGTTTCCAGAATTCTCCTTGTTCCTTTTTCATTTTTTTTCGTTTTTTGCCGGGGAATCTCGATCCTCCTCGCCGCAAGACGTGCTAATTCGTCTAAAACGGCGTTCTAAAACGCTTCGATATTTGATTTTTAACACCTCTCGCTCGGCCTCCGCGCGCGCGCGTCGGCGTCGTTTTTTGGCACATATCGGGCCGAGCGGAAGCATAAATTCGCAGCGGTTTCGCTATCAACAGTTTGGATTACACTTTATTTAGATTTATGCAATTACGTGCTCCCGGCCAAGTCTGTATTATTCGACGATTTACGAATGGCGAATGTAACGCGACGAAAGGTTGTCCCGTCGGCCGGAAAATCTTGACGCACGGACGAGATTTCTCAATCGTTCAACTCGCCGACACCGACGGATCGCGGTATAAGAAGATAAATTCTTATTCTTGGTGCGGCGAATTCAAAAATCGTATCTTTCGTAAGCGAACGTTTCTGCCAAGTATTATTCTCGGATCAAATTGCTGTTTGTTCTCTGGCTTAAAGTGTACGCTTGTTCTAGTTAAAAACGGTACACGATTCCGGTTAACGAACGTTACACGACGATTACGAAATGTTTCCAACAGCCATTTGCAGTTCGAAGAACAAAAGGCAACCGTTGCGAAGAAATCGAACCAGTTTTAGATACGTTGTTAGCCGAAATTAAATAGTGCATTCTGTAAATAAATGATAATAAACTATATATGTAACTATATATTTTTGTTGAATGCACTATTTAATTTATAATAATAATAATAATAATAATAATAATAATAATAATAATAATAGTAATATAATAATATATATAGTCGAAACTGTAACGCGCAACACGGCCCATAAATTAAATAGTACATTATAAAAGAAAAAAATATATATATACTGATTTTCCCGACCAGTTCGGTAAATATGAAACGCGCCGCAGAATCGTAGAATACGTGCGATTATGTACTTGCCCGCAGCATCGACTGTGCATACATTTTTTGGAAACATTCTAGAACCTGTGACACACTGCATCCGATGCGGCGCCGCTGCAACTGCGAGGTCTAATTCGCGGCGAGCCAAGAAGTCGATCTCGAAACTCGAGATTTCGAAGTAGAATTTTTTTTTCAATTTTCGATCGCGATCGTTGGCGGGGACAGATCCGCGTGCCCGACCATTGGCCGATCGATCTCGGGATTCGCGAGTAGCCAGCCTCCCCGCCCCTCTCCTCTGCTCTCGGCCCGGTTTCGATCGAGCCCGATCCAATGATCGCGATTCTATCCCTTCTCGGGTTCGGCTCGGATCTAGCTAGACACGGCCCTCCGAGTTCGAAGGTCACGGCGACACTGCCGCGCCGGGACTCGGGACCGTTCGTATCTGCGCGCCGAGTCGAATCGCGACTGGTCCCGCCGCCGATTGGCTCTCCGGCCGCGGAGTGGGGGAGTCTATAAAAGTAGGCGCGCGACCGGCCGCCGTCAGTGTTGCGCGTGCCTTCGCCGGTCGATCGTTCGAGTCGTTTTCTCGTCTCGGATCGATACATATATATTTATATATATATATTCTTTATTTCGTTTCGTCCTGATTACGAGTTCGAAGCCAGTGCGTCCGTCCAGTGTTGTTGACCTACGATTCCTCGTTTCCTAGATCTTGAGATCGTCGTCCGTTTCGATTTCGTTTTTTTCTATCTCTTCCGTCTCATTGAGAAACGTCAGAGGATGTTGAGCGGGTCGAGTTGGTAGCAATCGGTTCTCTCGAGGGATCGAGGGTTGAAATATGTGAAGGGAACAACACAGTGGATCGAGGGAGAGTCGTGCGCGGTTTACGAGAGATCGTACGCGATTGCTCGGATGAGTGGATAGATCGTCGATCCTGGCACGGAGCGAAGGGTTGCGTGCCGACCGAACCACACAGCTGATTCTCGATTCTTCGACCGATCGAACCTGGGAACACGCTTCCCGCTGCCATGACAATGGTCGTCAACAAGATCAACATGTCGTCGTACTCTGCGCCGCGACGCACCTTCTTCTCGGGCCTGCACACCAAGGTAAATACACGTCGAATCGTCTTGCAAACGTTTCGTCGAACGAAGAGGAGACGCGATTATTCGAGCCTCGCGCCCTTTCGATACTCTATTTTTGTAGTTGCCGATGGCCAACGATTGTTCGCGCAATCTGAGCGCGAATTAGGGAGAATAGTATATAAATTGTATAGTAAATATACAGTTAATGTCTCTCTAATTGACGCTCGGATTGTCCAGAAAAATGGACAATTTTGGAAGAAGAGATTCGATTGTTCGAGCCTCGCGCATTTCGATACCCTATTTTTATAGTTGCCGATGGCCAACGATTATTCGCGCAATCTGAGCGCGAATTAGAGAGAATAGTATATAAATTGTATAGTAAATATACAGTAATGTCTCTCTAATTGACGCTCGGATTGTCCAGAAAAATGGACAATTTTGGAAGAGGAGATTCGATTGTTCGAGCCTCGCGCTTTTCGATACCCTATTTTTATAGTTGCCGATGGCCAACGATTATTCGCTTGCGCTCCGACTCGAGCTTTCGTTGCGTTACCGAACGATTCGCGATTCGTGAATCCGATGGGAGAGTCGAAATCTCGATCAATATTTATGCTAGTAAGTCCACTTGGCGCGATATCGTATTCCAGCGGTCGAAACTTCGAAGCGAATTCTCCGCGATTTCTTAAATATATTTCACTTCAAAATGCGAGATGCGAGTTAATAGATCGATTTCATTGAGATTTTCTCCAAAATCGTGAAAAAGAAAACAGTGTCGAGCTCCCCTATTTGGAACGGTTCGAACGCCTATTCGGTGTTGCAAGTTATTAACGCTCAAAGAGTAC